>NC_135824.1:42509723-43121876 GCF_964213995.1 Mustelus asterias | reverse complement strand
CCCCCAATTCTCTCCTAGTGCAAAGCCCCCATCTTTTCTCCTCCCCATTCCCTCTCCAATGAATGGCTCCTCCACTCCAGTGCACCTCTCCCTTTTCCTCCACGAAAACACCCCACAACACACCCCCCCACCCCCCAAGCAAAATGGGGCATTCCACCCCCTATGCATCAAAGCATATCTCTCCTCCACCCCCTCCCTGTTGCATTGGCACCAACCTGTTTCCCTCCCTTCTCTTCCCATGCATGCTCCGGCTGTAGCCCATTGCGGTCGCTGCACACCCGGGAGGATGGCCCGAGTAAGCCAGACCGTGGGTGAAAATAAATCCCCAGCTGGCGTGGCAGCAAAGAGCAGCTTTGTTCACGGGAGACAGGTTTTGCTGCCTTCCATCCACACTGGACCACAGAGCAAGCCGCCAGCTCATTTCTCCCCAATCAGAGGTGTTGATGGCCCAAATTCTTATCTAATAGATAGACTTACTCTATTCACACCTCTACCTGTGAAAACAGAAAGAGGTTCTAGAGAAACCATTAGCTTTCACACCTCTACCACTGCGTTTGAGAAAGCCAGTTGCTGAAAATCACGTTATTTCCGTAAACTACTTGTAAATTACTCTCCCACTAAACCAAGTTTATAACCACGGTGAAAATTCAATACGAGTGAATTCAGGCGCCTGTAGCAGCAGCAGCAGCATAAGGCCAGTGCGCGGGCGGGGCGGGCGGGCGGGCGGGGGGGGGGGGGGGGGGGGGGGGACCAGGAAAAGAAACGTGAAACAAAGCAAGCACTGTGGTAAAGTGTCATGTTGCACTCTCTTCCGGAAGAAACATCCCCATTATTCCTTGAAGCGACATGAACTCGTTTTCTCCAAATAAAACCTCCCGAATGGCAGGAATAATGTCAAATCACGGGGGAAAAAAACATTTATTTCGCTCATTTATAAAGCAATGGGGATCACTTTGTGGTGAAAAACGGAATTCCCAAATCGTTAAAAAAAAGTACCGCAAAGCCCACGTAATCGAAACGGAGTTTGATTTATGTTGATCAGTTAGGATCTTTGTTAAAATATATTTGCAATCGTCAATCAGTCCAGCATTCCCATGTTAAAACTCTGCACTATATTAGCACGGGTACATCAAATTAATGTTTTAATTGAACGAATAAAACATTGTGGTTGATGCCTGTGCCATCATGGAATGTGAGTTTTAGATATGCCTATACCTGATCTTCACAATCAATTTCCTGTCTGGAAGGCACTGCCGGGGGCTGGTGGAAGCAAGCACGTTTGCAATGTTCAAGGTGTATCTTGAAAGACATATGAACGGGAGATGAACAGAGGGATAGAAACCATTAACCCCCCAGGCTTGGTGGGCCAAATGGCCTGTTCCTGTGCTGTATTGTTCTTTTCCTGCCCTTGCTTCCCATCCACCATTCAACTGGATCATAATCTACATGAGTGCCATTTTGCTATACTATCCCCATGTCGCCTAATACCTTTAATATGTAGAAATTTGTCAATCTCCATCTAGAATATATGTGGGCAGCACGGTGGCACTGCTGCCTCACAGAGGCAGGGACCCAGGTTCGATCGGTTACTGTCTGTGCGGAGTCTGCATGTTCTCCCATGTCTTTGTGGGTTTCCTCTGAGTGCTCCGGTTCTCCCCCGCCCCCCCAGTCTGAAAGATGCGCTGATTGGGTGCATTGGCCATGCTAAATTCTCCTTCAGTGTACCCGAACAGGCTCCAGAGTGTGGCCACTCGGGGATTTTCACAGTAACTTCAGTACAGTGTTAATGTAAGCCTACTTGTGACTCAACTAATACATATAAATAAATAACTGCACCTCCACAGCCCTTTGGGGTAGAGAATTCCAAAGATTCACCAGTGAAGAAATTCCTCCTAATCTCAATCTTAAAGGTTCTTATTCTGAAACTGTGTCCCTTGGCTCTAGAGTCCCCACAGTAAGAGTTTTAACAACACCAGGTTAAAGTCCAACTGGTTTATTTGGTAGCAAATGCCATTAGCTTTCGGAGCGCTGCTCCTTCGGCAGATGGAGTGGAAATCTGCTCTCAAACAGGGCACAGAGACACAAAATCAAGTTACAGAATACTGATCAGAATGCGAATCCCTACAGCCAACCAGGTCTTAAAGATACAGACAATGTGAGTGGAGGGAGCATCAAGCACAGGTTAAAGAGATGTGTATTGTCTCCAGACAGGACAGCCAGTGACATTCTGCAAGTCCAGAAGGCAAGCTGTGGGGGTTACTGATAGTGTGACATAAACCCAAGATCCCGGTTTAGGCCGTCCTCATGTGTGCAGAACTTGGCTATCAGTTTCTGCTCAGCGACTCTGCCTCTGATTCAGCCTCTGATCTTCGGGTAAGCATTCTCCAAGGCGGCCTTCACGACACACGACGGCGCAGAGTCGCTGAGCAGAAACTGATAGCCAAGTTCCGCACACATGAGGACGGCCTAAACTGGGATGTTGGGTTTATGTCACACTATCAGTAACCCCCACAGCTTGCCTTCTGGACTTGCAGAATGTCACTGGCTGTCCTGTCTGGAGGCAATACACATCTCTTGAACCTGTGCTTAATGCTCCCTCCACTCACATTGTCTGTATCTTTAAGACCTGGTTGGCTGTAGAGATTCGCATTCTAATCAGTATTCTGTAACTTGATTTTGTCTCTGTGCCCTGTTTGAGAGCAGATTTCCACTCCATCTGACGAAGGAGCAGTGCTCTGAAAGCTAATGGCATTTGCTACCAAATAAACCTGTTGGACTTTAACCTGGTGTTGTTAAAACTCTTAGTGTTTACCCCAGTCCAACGCCGGCATTTCCACATCATGTCTAGAGTCCCCAGCCAGGGGAAACATCCTTTTTGCATCGAGTCCTATAAGAATGTTGTGTCACCTCTCATTCTTCCAAATTCCAGAGAATGTAATTTCAGTCTCCTTTTATAGTACAATCCTACCACCCCAAGAATCAGTTTGGTGAACTTCGTTGGACTCCCTCTTTATATCTAAAGAAGGATATACTTGCCAGAGACCAAACTGTACACAGTACTCCAGCTGTGGTCTTACCAAGGTGCCATACATTGTGGCAAAACCTTTTTACACTTGTACTCAAATCCTTTTGTGATAAAGGCCAACATACCATATGCCTTCCTAATTGCTTGCTGCATCAGCATGATAGCTTTCAGTGACTTGTGAACTAGGATATCCAAGTCCCTTTGGACATTAACATTTCCCAACCTCTCACCGTTTAAGAAATGTTCTGCATCCCTTTTCTTTCTACCAAAACAGATGTTACATTTTTCCACATTATGTTCTATCTGCCATTTTCATGCCCATGCACCTAGCCTGTCTAAATCTCCTTGAAGGCACTTTGCGTCCAACTCACATTCACACCTGGTTTTGTGTCATCAGCAAGCTTGGAAATATTGCATTTGGTTCCACTTTGATATACACTGTGACTAGCTGGGGCCTAAGCACGGTACCCCACTTTTCATAGCCTGCAGGCCTGACAATGACCTATTTTTCCCGACTGTTTCCTGTCCATTAACTAATTCCCACTCCATGCTAGTATATTACCTCCAATTCCATATGCTCTCATTTTGCCAACCAATCTATTGTGTGACCTTATTGAAAGCCTTCGGAAAATCCATATTCACTGATTTCTCCTTATTTATTCTGCCACTTACGTCTCAAAAATGTTTGTCATACCTGATTTCCCTTTCTTAAGTCCATGTTAACTCTGCCCAATCATACCATTAATTTCTAAGTGTCCAGTTATCATATTCTTTATAATAGCATTTTCCCTACTACTGTCAGGCTAACAGGTCTGTAGTTCCGTTTTCTCTTCCTGCTTTCTTAAATAATGTATTTGTTACTTCCAATCTGCAGGCCTTGTTTCAAAATGTTTAGAATTTATAGTCATAGAGGTTTACAGCATGGAAACAGGCCCTTCAGCCCAACCTGTCCATGCCGCCCTTTTTTTAAAAACCACTAAGCTAGTCCCAATTGCTTGAGTTTGGCTCCTATCCCTCTATACCCATCCTACCTATGTAACTGTCTAAATGCTTTTTAAAAGACAAAATTATACCCACCTCTACTACTACCTCTGGCAGCTTGTTCCAGACACTCACCACCCTGTGTGTGAAAATATTGCCCCTCTGGACCCTTTTGTATCTCTCCCCTCTCACCATAAACCTATGCCCTTGAGTTTTAGACTCCCCTACCTTTGGGAAAAGATATTGACTAGCTGATCTGTGCCCCTCATTATTTTATAGACCTCTATAAGATCACCCTTAAGTCTCCTACGCTCTAGGGAAAAAAGTCCCAGTCTATCCAGCCTCTCCTTATAACTCATACCGTCAAGTCCCGGTAGCATCCGAATAAATTGTTTCTGCACTCTTTCTAGTTAAGTTTGCATGCTCTGTCCTTTCCTGCTACTCTCTGATTATCATTTCCCGTATTGCTACCTTGCTGTCTTGTCTTGTCCTATTTACCATGTCTTCCTTTACTTGAATCCAAGCCACTGACTAGGTTGTTTAGTTGTCTCTCTACTGCGCTAGTTATACTACTGGCCAGAACACTGGTCCCAGCACAGTTCAGGTGAAAATCATCCCAATGGTATAGCTCTTACTTTCGCCAGTACTGGTGCCAGTGCCCCATGAATCAAAATTAATTTCTTCCACACAAATCTTTGAGCCACGCATTATGAGCAGGATTTTACGGTTTCACTTGTCCTGATACCATAAAATCCCGCCCAAGGTCAATGGATCTTTCCATGGTCCACCCCCTCACCTGCTCTGATTCCTGTGACGGGCGGGATGGTAAAACTCCAGCCTGAGTCTCTAATCTTATTTATCCTACTGCAATTTGCTCATGACTCAGCTAATAGTCCAGAGAACCTGAGTTTTTGTTTTTTAATTTAGTCGTTAGTTGCCCATACTCTCAAAGCAGAACCTTTTTCCTAGTCCTAGCTAATTCATTGGTACCCTTATTGACTGTGACAACTGGATCCTCACCCTCCCACAGCAAGTTCCTCTCCAGCTCAGAACAGATGTCCCAAACCCTGGCACAAACAGGCCACACAGCCTTCTCGACTCTCACTCTTGGCTGCAGAGAACTGACTCTATCCTCCTGACTATACTACCACAAAATTCATGTTAATTCCCCTGCAATAATGGCTTCCTGTACCATGGTTAGTTCACTCATCCACACTGCAGCCCCCACTTTCATGCTTATAGGCTGCAAGAACTTCAAAACCTTTAGATAATTGCAGGTTCCACCACTTCTACCTTCTCGCTCCCCTTATCTGCTTCATAAGACCATAAGACATAGGAGCGGAAGTAAGGCCATTCGGCCCATCGAGTCCACTCCACCATTCAATCATGGTTGATTTCAACTCCATTTACCCGCTCTCTCCCCATAGCCCTTAATTCCTCGAGAAATCAAGAATTTATCAATTTCTGTCTTGAAGACGCTCAACGTCTCGGCCTCCACAGCCCTCTGTGGCAATGAATTCCACAGACCCACCACTCTCTGGCTGAAGAAATTTCTCCTCATCTCTGTTCTAAAGTGACTCCCTTTTATTCTAAGGCTGTGCCCCCGCGTCCTAGTCTCCCCTGTTAATGGAAACAACTTCCCTACGTCCATCCTATCTAAGCCGTTCATTATCTTGTAAGTTTCTATCAGATCTCCCCTCAACCTCCTAAACTCCAATGAATATAATCCCACGATCCTCAGACGTTCATCGTATGTCAGGCCTACCATTCCTGGGATCATCCGTGTGAATCTCCGCTGGACCCGCTCCAGTGCCAGTATGTCCTTCCTGAGGTGTGGGGCCCAAAATTGCTCACAGTACTCCAAATGGGGCCTAACCAGTGCTTTATAAAGCCTCAGAAGTACATCCCTGCTTTTGTATTCCAAGCCTCTTGAGATAAATGACAACATTACATTTGCTTTCTTAATTACGGACTCAACCTGCAAGTTTACCTTTAGAGAATCCTGGACTAGGACTCCCAAGTCCCTTTGCACTTTAGCATTATGAATTTTGTCACCGTTTAGAAAATAGTCCATGCCTCTATTCTTTTTTCCAAAGTGTACGACCTCGCACTTGCCCATGTTGAATTTCATCAGCCACTTCTTGGACCACTCTCCTAAACTGTCTAAATCTTTCTGCAGCCTCCCTACCTCCTCAATACTACCTGCCCCTTCACTCGCTGTCACACCCTCCTGTCTCCAACTATGGACCAAATCAGATGACTTTATCCAAAGGGGTGTGACCACCTGCTGGAACAAAATGTCCGGGTAACTTTCCCTTCCCTGATGTGTTGCAGTGCCTGTAGCTTGGCCTCCAGATCAACAACTATGAGCCAAAGTTCCTCCAGCCACAGACAATTATTGCAGACACGTTTGCCTTGGGTTACACATTTGTTCATGTTAGAAGCCCCACAGTGTAGAAGGCGCCCTTAGGCCCACTGATTCTGCACCGACTCGCTGTCAGAGCATCTTATCCAGGCCCTATCCCCGTAACCCCACATACTTTAGCCCCCTAAACTACACATCTCGGGAAACTAAGGGGCAATTTAGCATGGCCAAACCATCTAACCTGCACATCTTTGGAGTGTGGGAGGAAACACACGCAGACAAGGGGAGAACGTGCAGACTCCACATAGACAGTTGTCCAAGGATGAAATCGAACCTGGATTCCTGGCACTGTGAGGCAGCAGTACTAAGTATTGTACCATCTGAAAGTTCCCACATTCTGCAGCTGCCACACATCACCTGCCCTATCATCTTTACAGCATTTAACTAATTATTTTACTGATTAAATGTTATTTAATGTCTCTAGACCTGCCTGTCTTTATATTATTTCAACAAACATTCTTTACCCAGATGAAAATTAGTTAGGAAATACTCACCCACTAATCTAATAAATTATCCTATTAACTAACCTCACTGCTATTAGTACAACCTAACGATTACTAAAATTACCTGAGTTTTGAAAGATAACTAAGAAAAATACTCACCGACCAACTATCTGTTTTCCTGCAACATCATACTTCAATTTTGCTGAGAATACAGTTAATATAAATTACTTTGCAAGAAATTGTTAAAAAGGACACAAAAAATAGACATGAAATTCAGCAAATCCACAGCTTTCCAAATACAACAGTTAAAGTATCTGAATTAAATTCATTCATTTTGTCCAACCTACCTGGAATGTGGCAACTGCTGTAGTTGATTTTCAGATACTGAGCAGACTGTAACAATGCTCCTCAACACAAGCCAATATTAATACATGGCATGGTGTTTATTTGAAAAGTAACAAATCAAACATAGCGTGTTACTTAAAACTGAAATGAGTAATAAATGACAAACTGTTTACTGACTCTGAATCACTTCAGGACATCTAGAAAACACTATACAAATACAAAATCTTTTTAGAACAAGTAGCGATGGTAAATCCATTGTAGCTGTTGTAAGGCACAAAATCTTCTACTCTTCCCGCTCAGATCGTTGCCAAAAATAGTGTTTTATCAAAGAAAATTGAAGATAGGGGTCTTTTTTTAAATTATCCCTTCAATGAAATAGTGGTTGCGGGTTTGATTGCCACAAGGGTGACACGGTGGCTAGCACTGCTGCCTCACAGCGCCTGCGACCCTGGTTCGAGTCCCGACTTGGGTCACTGTCTGTGTGGAGTTTGCACATTCTCCCTGTATCTGCGTGGGTTTCCTCCCACACTCCAAAGACAAGTGGGTTAGGTCGATTGGCCATGATAAATTGCCCCTTAGTGTCAGAGGGTTAGTAGGATAAATAAGTAGGGTTATGGAGATAGGGCCTGGGTGGGATTGTGGTCGGTGCAGACTTGATGGGCCAAATGGCCTCCTTCTGCACTGTGGGATTCTATGATCTATGTTCTATGATCTAGTTGAATTTGTGTTACAAAAAATAGTTTTGAAGCAGTTTTTTGCATTGTTAGATTCATACAGAATAATAGAGTGCAGAAGAGGCCCTTCGGCAAATAGAGTTTGCACCAATATGTGAGAAACACCTGACTTCCCATTTACCAGCACTTGGTCCATAACATAGAAACATAGAAAAACTACAGCACAAACAGGCCTTTCGGCCCCACAAGTTGTGCCGAACACATCCCTACCTTCCAGACCTACCTATAACCCTTCATCCTATTACGCTCCATGTACTCATCCAGGAGTCTCTTAAAAGACCCTATTGAGTTCGCCTCCACCACCACTGACGGCAGCCGATTCCACTCACCCACCACCCTCTGTGTGAAAAACGTCCCCCGAACATTTCCCCTGTACCTACCCCCCGGCACCTTAAACCTGTGTCCTCTCGTAGCAGACATTTCCACCCTGGGAAAAAGCCTCTGAGAGTCCACCCGATCTATGCCTCTCAACATCTTATACACCTCTATTAGGTCTCCTCTCATCCTTCGTCTCTCCAAGGAGAAAAGACCGAGCTCCCTCAGCCTATCCTCATAAGGCATGCCACTCAATCCAGGCAACATCCTTGTAAATCTCCTCTGCACCCTTTCAATCTTTTCCACATCCTTCCTGTAGTGAGGCGACCAGAACTGAGCAGAGTACTCCAAGTGGGGTCTGACGAGGGTCTTATATAGCTGCATCATTATCCCCAGACTCCTAAACTCAATCCCTCGATTGATAAAGGCCAGCACACCATACGCCTTGAATGTTATGACATGCCAAGTGCTCATCCAGGTGTGTTCGGCACAACTTGTGTTTTATAATTTAGTGCAACTCTTAATTAGCCAAAACGATGCATTAAAATACAATGCCACAAATTCTTTATCTGCAGTGTTGTATTTTCTACTGGTATGTTTCTCCAGATGATATTGTACTGCCTAATTTTCTTTTAACTTTCAATGTTTCTTATCTTATTTCTTAACGATGACTCAGACCAGAATATTGCTCCAGATGTTGACAAGTAACATTTCCAAATGTTGAAACTGTGTGACAATCCAGGTAAGAATGCTGATTCACTGTTCAACTATGGGAGCATCGCAACAAAGCTCAACCCCATCTATATGTGCATGTTGTAGTAGGAGTCGTGAGATAGCAATCCGGAGAGGAGATTGTGGATTATTTTATCCTTCCCCACCATTGGCTAATTCATGAGGCATGGTATTAAAGGTGGGATTTTACCAGTGCGTAAGGCTTGGTAGACCCATTAAAACTATTATATATAGGAAAGAAAAGCTTGCATTTACACAGTGACTTTCCCAACCTCAGGGCATTCCAAAGCACCTTACAGATGATTAGCTACATATTTTTGAATTGCACTTGTAGAAAACGGAGCAGCCATTTTGTAAATAGAATGTTCACAAACAGCAAGGTGACAATGACCAGATAATGTTTTGGGATGTTGATTGAGGGATTAATATTGGCCTAGACACTGAGAACTCCCCTGCTGTTCTTCAAAACAGTCGAATGGAACATTTCAGTCCACCGCGGGGGCAGGTAACTCTTCAGTTTATACATCTCATCCAAAAGACAGCACCGGTGACAGTAACAGCACATCCTCAGCATTGCACGGAGAATGTCAGCCTATTTTATGTACTCAAACCAATTGAGTTTGAACCCCAAATCTCCTCATCTAGAGGCAAGAGAACTAATACTGTGCCATGGCTGAAAGGAACATTGGCCTCTGCCCATCATTCAGACTGACCCTGTCTACCACCGTTCTTACCTTATAACCTTAATCCTATCTCTGTCCAATAAACAATCGGTTTTTGTGCCTGTTACACTGTCGATCTCATTGGTTTTCCGTCATGATGGCAAATCAGGAAACTCACTCATCACTGTCCTTCAATAAACGTACCTGTTTGTCGCCATCAGGTTAATATCAGTTTGGATGTCCTTGTCAAGTAGCCAGCTGCTTCTCATTACTGAGATTCACATCTGAATAATGAGTGTTTGAATGAGCACCAGAGTAGCCAAGGAAGCAGCAAAGACTTTCAGCAAGCTAGGAAAGGGAAAAATTGGCAAAGAAAAATAGAACTCAACTGTTCATTTTAAAACATTAGGAACTGCTAATTCAGCTCAACCAATTCTCATACAGAGATAGTTTCTCAAGACAATCATTTCTTTGCGTAATAGAAAAATACAGCCATCCAGCACTATTGTGACTACAGATGGTTGGGGGGGCGGGGGGGGCGGTGGGGGGAGGGTGCGTGCGTACACACACAGGTAGCACAGGGCTCAAACAAAAATTCTAATAACTCTGGATAAGCAAGCACTCCACACTTCACTTAATCAAACGTGTCAGGTCATTATTGCAGTTACATTAAAAACAGCTTGTAATAGAGTAATGGTAGAAATAAAATATAATTTAATCTTTTCATTTAAGAGAAAAATTACAAAGTTTTTCCAGGAACAAACAACAGGTGCCGGGATTAGAAAGTGTAGTCCAGTTGTCCTCCTTGAAGTTGAACATCTTCCTCAAAGAGTATCACCATCTTCATTTGGTGACTGTTGGAGTGCATAAATTATAGTGTCATTGTCTTCACAAACAACCGTGACAGTACTGGAGGGATTCATCACCTGAGCATTTGTCTGCAAGCAGGTCTGAAAATTGCAACAACAAAGAATTAGCTAAACATACCGCACAATCCTTCAACTATTCTGATCGTGCAAACATATAGAAACTCCTGATCTGTGAAGTTATGCCTATAAAGCTGATTCTCTTTTTAGAGCTAAAGAGTAATTTTTGGGAGTTCCTCCCCCAACCCTTCGAGTTTCAGGTGTAGTCTGTTCAAGTTGAAAATTGTAACATGGGGCTCCAAAAGATTCACCCTCCAAAAGATTCACCCTCCAAAAGATTCACCCTCCAAAAGATTCACCCTCCAAAAGATTCACCCTCCAAAAGATTCACCCTCCAAAAGATTCACCCTCCATGAAGTACACTTGTATGGTGCACAAAGGCTGACAATGACAACACATCTTTAAAAATAATAATAGGTTTGTGCACCAACAAGCAATGGCACGGACTATTGTATGCAACCAGGGAGAGGCAAGAAATGGAAAGACAACACTTCCAAAGTGAGTAGCACAATTAAATGTGATATTACAGTAGTTTAGGAGTCACTCCTAATAGCCTTCTCATCAGTTATCATGGGAGATCACAAGGGGACATAACACCTCTGGAAAAAAAGTTGAAGTTTCAATTTTAATCCCTGACATGGACGTTCACACCTTCCCTGCAAGCCCACAGCAGTGACTGAATTGAAGAAATGGCTTTTGGGCTGACAAACAGTAGCAAGTTTCAGTCAAATAACAAATATGGACATCAGCAGCCGTTCAGGGAATAAGAAAGGGCCAACACATTAGATAATGGAGTTACCAGGCTGCCTCGACATGTTCCATACTGATGACCATGAAACCATTGTTGATTGTCGGAAAAACCCGTCTGGTTCACATAATGTCCTTTAGGGAAGGAAATCTGCCGTCCTTACCTGGTATGGCCTACATGTGACTCCAGAGCCACAGCAATGTGGTTGACTCTCAACTGCCCTCTGAAATGACCTAGCAAGCCACTCAGTTCTATCAATCACTACAAAGTCTCAACAAAGAAATGAAAGCAAATAGACAACCTGGCATCGACCTAGGTATTGAAAAAGACAACAGCAAAACAAACAGCCCTGTCGACCCTGCAAAATCCTCCTAACATCTGGGGGCTGTGCCAAAATTGGGAGAGCTGTCTCGCAGACTAGTCAAGCAATAGCCTGACATAGTCATTCTCACGGAATCATACCTTACAGAAAATACCCCAGACACCATCATTACCATCCCTGGATACGCGCTGTCCCACCGGCAGGACAGACCCAGGAGAGATGGCGGCACAGTGGTACACAGTCGGGAGGGAGTTGCCCTGGGAGTCCTTAACATGGAGTCTCATGGTTTCAGGTTAAGCATGGGCAAGGAAACCTCTTACTGGTTGCCATGTACCATCCTCCTTCAGCTGAAGAATCAGTATTCCTCCATGTTGAACAACACGGAGGGTGGCAAGGGCACAAAATATACTCTGGATGGGGGATTTCAATGTCCATCACCAAGAGTGGCTCAGCAGCAGCACTACTGATCGAGCTGGTCGGGTCCAAAAGGATATAACTGCTAGCCTGTTTGTAGCAGGTGGTGAAGGAACCAACAAGAGGCAAAAACATACTTGACCTCATCCTTACCAATCTGCCGGCTGCAGATGCACCTGTCCACAACAGTATCGTCAGGAGTGACCATCCTTGTGGAGATGAAGTCCCGTCTTCACATTGAGAATAGCCTCCATCATGTTGTGTGCACTATCACCGTGCTAAATGGGACAGACTTCAAAACGACCGAGCAACGCAAGACTGGGCATCCATGAGGCACTGTGGGCCATCAACAGCAGCGGAACTGCACTCCAGCACAATCTGTAACCTCATGGCCTGGCATATTCCTACTCAGCCATTACCAGCAAGCCAGGGAATCAACCCTGGTTCAATGGGGTCTGCAGAGGGCATGCCAGGAGCAGCACCAAGCATACCTAAAAATGAGGTGTCAACCTGGTGAAGCTATAACACAAGACGACTTGCATACCAAACAGCAAAAACAGTAAGTGATAGAGCTAAGCGATTCCACCACCAACAGATCAGATCTAAGCTCTGCACTCAAGAATGGTGGTGGACAATTAAACAACTCACTGGAGGAGGCGGCTCCACAAATATCCCCATCCTCAATGGTGGAGGAGCCCAGCAAATCAGCGCAGAAGATAAGGCTGAAGTAGTCGCAGCAATCTTCAGCCAGAAGTGCCGAGTGGATGATCCATCTTGGCCTCCTCCAGTGGTCCCCAGCATTGCAGATGCCAGTCTCCAGCCAATTCGATTCACTCCATGTAATATCAAGAAATGGTTGGAGGTACTGGATGCTGCAAAGGCAATGGGCCCTGATAACATTCCGGCAATAGTATTGAAGACTTGTGCTCCGGAACTTGCCGCTCCCCTAGCCGAGCTCTTCCAGTACAGTTACAACACTGGCATCTACCCAACAATGTGGAAAATTGCCCAGGTATGTCCTGTACACAAAGAGCACAACAAATCCAACCCGGCCAATTACTGCCCAATCAGTCTACACTCGATCATCAGTAAAGTGATGGGAGGGGTCATCAACAGTGCCATCAAGCAGCACCTGCTCAGCAATAACCTGCTCAGTGACGCCCAGTTTGAGTTTCACCAGGGTCACTCAGCTCCTGACCTCATTACAGTCTTGGTTCAAACATGGACAAAAGAGCTGAATTCCAGAGGTGAGAGTGACAACCCTTGACATCAAGGCTGCATTCAACCGAGTGTGGCATCAAGGAGCCCTAGCGAAACTGGAATCAATGGGTATCAGGGGGCAAACACTTCGCTGGTTGGAGTCATACCTGGTATATAGGAAGATGGTTGTGGTTGTGGAGGGTCAGTCATCTCAGCTCCAGAACATCTCTGCAGGAGTCCCTCAGGGTACTGTCCTAGGCCCAACCATCTTCAGCTGCTTCATCAATGACCTTTCCTCTGTCATAAGGTCAGAAGTGAGGATGTTCACTGATGATTGCACAATGTTCAGCACCATTCGCGACTCCTCAGATACTGAAGCACTCCATGTTCAAATGCAACAAGATCTGGACAATATCCAGGCTTAAGCTGACAAGTGGCAAGTAACATTCGTGCCACACAAATGCCAGGCAATGACCATCACCAATAAGAGACTAACCACCCCCCCCTTGACATTCAATGGTGTTACCATCACTGAATCCCCCACTGTCAACATCCTTGGGGTTACCATTGACCAGAAACTCAACTGGACTCACCACATAAACACAGTGGCTACAAGAGCAGGTCAGAGGCTAGGAATACTGCGGCGAGTAACTCACCTCCTGACTCCCCAAACAAAGCCTGTCCACTATCTACAAGCCAAAGTCAGGAGTGTGATGGAATACTCCCCACTTGCCTGGATGAGTGCAGCTCCAACAACACTCAAGAAGCTTGACACCATTCAGGATAAAGCAGCCCCGCTTGATTGGCACCACATCCACAAACATCCATTCCTTCCACCACCAACGCTCAGTAGCAGCAGTGTGTACTATCTACAAGATACAATGCAGCAATTCACCAAAGATCCTTAGATAGCACCTTCCAAACCCACGACCACTTCCATCTAGAAGGACAAGGGCAACAGATACATGGGAACACCACCACCTGCAAGTTTCCCTCCAAGCCACTCATCGTCCTGACTTGGGAATATATCGTCGTTCTTTCGCAGTCACTGGGTCAAAATCCTGGAATTCCCTCCCTAACGGCATTGTGGGTCAACCCACAGAACATGGACTGCAGCGGGTTCAAGGCAGCTCACCACCACCTTCTCAAGGGCAACTAGGGATGGGCAATAAATGCTGGCCAGCCAGCAACTCCAATGTCCCACAAATGAATAAAAACCATCCTGGATAAACCCAATTTGTGGCAGCTGGAAGTGAATGGCCAATACCAACCTCCCATTATAACACCATGACTTTCTCCTTCGAAACGAGACAGGGTGTTAACACACAATACAGGGTGTGGAATTAACATGAACACATCTTATTTGGAAAAGACCATGAACTTTTGAAAAGCCATGAGATAGGCTTGTCTTCTTTGTCTGTTTAAAAGATCTGCTATGTCGTCAGTTCCAAAGACAGCAGAAGCATCAATTCAGCCAGCCCGTGAAGCAGGCTCAGAAACAAGCAAGCCATCAGGCAGCCAGAATACTTGACTATTTCAGGTAACCTGAGATTCAACCTCCTAGCTATTCAACTACAAGAAACTTCTCAATCTGCTGTGAACCCTTTGCTTTACAAGACTTCACTTCAGCTTTATCAAATCCATTCACAAGACCAGGCAGCTATGTGCGAGACCAGAAATCAGAGAATGAGATAGCTGTAACCTGTAAAAGTGCACTATCTTTATTTGTATCCAGTCTTTGTGTAAGTGAGAGAGTGTACATGGCATTGATCCCAAGATGGCGCTGGAGCGAGGCGATTTCTTGCAAGCTGTGCCCAGCATACCTTCTAATTCTATCGTTTACTCTTGTTCTACGCTTTTAAAACTTCATTCTGACTCTTTTCTATGACTGTAACACTATATTCTGCACTCTCTCCTTTCCTTCGCTATGAACAATATGCTTTATATAGCGCGCAAGAAACAATACTTTTCACTGTACACTAATGCATGTGACAATAAATCAAATCAAAGTGTTTAATTGGGGTAAGTCAAAGAATAACTAACCTTTTAAAAACTCTCAAAATCTTGCTGCTGAATTATTTAATTAGAATACACACTCCAAAGGTAAGAAAATCCACACCTCTTTCCATACGTGGCACAGTGGTTAGCACTGCTGCCTCGCAGCGCCAGGGACCCCGGTTCAATTCCCGGCTTGGGTCACTGTCTGTGTAGAGTTTGCATGTTCTCTTCGTGTCTGCATGGGTTTCTTCCGTGTGCTCTGATTTCCTTCCACAGTCCGAAAGACGTGCTGGTTAGATGCATTGGCCGTGCTAAATTCTCCCTCAGTGTACCCAAACAGGCGCCGGAGTGTGGCGACTCAGGGATTTTCACAGTAACTTCATTGCAGTGTTAATGTAAGCCTACTTGTGATTAATAAATTTTAAAAAACATACAGAGGACACAGAAGAGAACACACATTCTGTCTGTGACTCTCTGCTGTTTATAATCTACATAAATTACTTGGAGATGTAGTCAGAAAACTGGTAGCAACTGTAAGCAGGGAATAGGCTGATCAAATATGGACTGACTTTGATAGATTGAGACACTAATGAGTGGCTAACGTCATTTACTGTGGAAAATGCAAAGTCATGAGATTGGGACTGGATGCTTAACAGTGGTAATTAAAATCAAAGAGTATTTACTTCACAGGAAGAAATGTCGAGGATACCAGTGGCTAGATTAAAGAGCTCAGCATACTATGCAGTAGGGAAGGTGAATATGATAGAATAGAGCACTAATACCAGGGATTCAAAACGGAAAAGGTAATATTAATTAATCTAATTAAAGTCTTCAAGATCCAGTAAGTAGTCTCAGAACACCAGGTTAAAGTCCAACAAGTTTATTTGGTAGCACGAGCTTTCGGAGCGTTGCTCCTTCATCAGATGCCCCTTCACTCTCCGATGAAGGGGCAGCACTCTGAAAGCTCGTGCTACCAAATAAACCTGTTGGACTTTAATCTGGTGTTGTGTGAGACTACTTACTGTGCCTACCTCAGTCCAACGCCAGCAACTCCACATCAAGTCTTCAAGATCCTACAGGAAATGGACAATATAAACCTCAACTAACAGTCAGTGCTTCTAAAACAGACACAGGTTCAATTTGAAAAGGCCAGGTTTGCAGACATTAAGCAAGAACAGGATCAGGAATAGCTGAGAGCTGGTGACAGGCTGTTAACATTCAAAATCTAAACGAAAAGTGATCACACCTTGGTGAGGTGGCAAAAAGACAGAGGCCTCTGATTTCAGGAAAAATCTAAGGGGGAATAATGATTTAGTTATGGTCTAAAAATGTATCATAGTAATATATAAATGGATATTACAGTCAACACATTTTGTGCATAGCAAAAACTGTACCTGAAGCAAGATTTGAACTCACCTCCAACACCTCATCTTTGAATAAAATGATAGAGTTTGTGATAACTTGTATCATGCATGGGTCGAAACCTAATCTCTGATTATAAACATCCTTATATAATGGTTCAGGGTTTAAGGTACCCCCCACCCTCACCCCATTCTATATTCTGAAAAATACATTGAATACATCATTTTAAGAAGAAAAATCCATCTCTTCCACTCCAGACATCACGAAATTACAAATTCTAAACCCATAAAACAGACTGATCCCAGTGCATTTAATAGGTGGGCTCTCTCTGCTGACTGTGCCATCACCGTTTGTATGCTAGGATTGCTTATATAACGGCATAACTTTAATTCAGCTCTCAGCATTCACTGATACTGAGCTGATGGGTGATCTGGAACCAGGAAACAGATTATCAAATTAAAGGGTCTCCTATTGAAGACGTTGTTGAGGGGGGTTTTATTTTTCTCTTTATTAATCTTTGGCATTCTCTGTCCTGGAGGACAGTGGAGGCTGGGTCATATTCAAGGTTGTGCAAGACAAATTTTTAATCTATAAGGGAGTCAAAGGTTATTGGGGGGGGGGCGCGTTGGGTGGGAGGGGGTGCGGAAGCAGACAGGCAGGAAAGTGGAGTTACGGCCACAATCAGATCAGCCACAGTGTTACTCAATGACACAGCAGGCTCGAGGGACACCAGGCCCACTCCCACCACAATTTCTGGCATTCTTATGATTCACTTTTAACGACAAAATCTGAAGAATCATTGCATGGATTTTATGGTTTGAAGAAAGTGGCCCAATCGACCTTCTCGATGAGAAGGAACACTTGGAATACTGTGTGCAATTCTGGTCACCCTATTATAGAAGGGATATTATTAAACTAGAAAGAGTGCAGAAAAGATTTACGAGGATGCTACCGGGACATGAGGGATTGAGTTATAAAGAGAGGTTGGATAGACTGGGACTTTTTTCTCTGGAGCGTAGGAGGCTTAGGGGTGATCTTATAGAGGTCTATAAAATAATGAGGGGCATAGATCAGATAGATGGTCATTATCTTTTCCCAAAGGTAGGGGAGTCTAAAACTAGAGGGCATAGGTTTAAGATGAGAGAGGAGAGATACAAAAGTGTCCAGAGGGCCAATTTTTTCACACAGAGGGTGGTGAGTGTCTGGAACAAGCTGCCAGGGGTAGTAGTAGAGGCGGGTCCAATTTTGTCTTTTAAAAAGCATTTAGATAGTTACATGGGTACGATGGGTATAGAGGGATATAGACCAAATGCGGGCAATTAGTACTAGCTTAGGGGTTTTAATAAAAAAGGGCGACATGGACAAGTTGGGTCGAAGGGCCTGTTTCCATGCTGTAAACCTTTATGACTATGAGTCTACAACTGGGATAAGGAAATCAGACCGAAATAAAGGGATACGAGCAAATACTGCAGATGCTGGAAGCTGAAACAAAAACAGAAAATGCTGTAAAATCTCAGCAGGTCCGACAGCATCTGTGGAAAGAAAATGGAGCCAAAGTTTCAAATCTGGATGACCAAAATGTTGGCTCTGTTCTCTCCTCCCAAGTGTTGTCAGACCTGCTGAGATTTTCCAGCATTTTGTGAAACTAAGGGAAGCAGCTTAAGGCATCCATATTAATGTAATGCCGATACCAAAACTTCAGGGATTGTCCAGGTCCTTTTTGTTTGTCCTATTTCTCTAATCAAATAAAAGAAATTACATTTCTATCATCAGCCATCAAGTTGAAATATTAACTCTTTCTCTCTCCACAGATACTGCATGACCTGCTGAGTGTTTCCTGCATTTTCTGTTTACTTTACATTTTATGTAACAGAGTAAACATCTTCAAGGTGCTTCACAGGAGCACTGCCAGACAAAGCATGACAGCAAGCCATTTAAGGAGATATTAGGACAGGTGACCAAAAGATTCATCAAAGAGCATCTTAAAGAAGGAGACATTGAGTAGAAATTTAAGGACTGGATTCCAGAACCTAGCAGCTGGGAAGCTGCCATGGGCAGCACGGTGGCGCAGTGGTTAGCACTGCCGCCTCACAGCACCAGGGATCCGGGTTCAATCCTCGGCTTGGGTCACTGTCTGTGTGGAGTCTGCACGTTCTCCCCGTGTCTATGTGGGTTTCCTCCGGGTGCTCCAGTTTCCTCCCACAGTCTGAAAGACGTGCTGGTTAGGTGCATTGGCCATGCTAAATTCTCCTTCAGTGTACCCGAACAGGTGACTGGGGGATTTTCACAGCAACTTCATTGCAGTGTTAATGTAAGACTACTTGTGACACTAATAAATAAACTTAAAACTTTAAAACCGTTAAACTTTAACTTTAAAACTTTAAGTCCTGGCCTCCGATGACGCGACAATGGAAAATACGGATGCTCTAAAGGCCAAAATACTGGAAAATCTCAGCAGGTCTGACAACATCTGGGGGGAGGAATGCAAAGATCTACGAGGGTTTTAGCGCTGGCAGAGGTTACTGACAATGCGGCCAAGGAGGGATTTGAACTCATGAAATTTAAATTAGAGACTTTGCTGCTCTGGGAGCCAATGTAAGTCAGTGAGTTCAGGGGTAACAGGCAAAGGGGAATTGGTGCAAGTTATGATATGAGCAGCATAGATTTGGTTGAGCAGGAGTATACATAGGGTGGAAGGTGAGAGGCTGGCCGAAGTAACAGAGGGATAACCAGTCTTTTGCACCTTATTGCAACTACTGGCTTATCTAAGTTCTTGCTTACTTTACCAACCGTGGCAGTTTCTGCACTGCAGGCATTCACCTCGGCTTCTCAAATAATAAATCCCAGATTCACTGCATTACCTACCATCTCCATTATTTTCAATTTCTCCTCGGAAAGAACATTTTCCTTTTTCAGTTGGTCCACAAGGTTTTCCATAGCTTTCAGGCGAGCCGAGTTCCTCCTCTCACGCTGCTGTATAACTTTCACCTTTTTCTGCAGGTTAGTAATAATCCCTTCCAGTTGTTCGATGGTAAGGTCACTTTTGTAGTATGAATGTTCACCTTGTACTTCCGGTAGGTCAGCTAGTGTGGGCATAACTGTTTCAACAGCTGCAATAACTGGCGCAGGGGGCATGGCCGCATGGCTTTGCATGAATGGTAGAGTTGACATAATTGGTACAAGGAGGGCAGAGGGTAACGTCAGTAGTGTTTCAAAGCCAGACCCTCTTTTCAAAGGTTCGTCTGCTGCTGTCAGAGAAGACACATTGCTGAGTGGTAATGTTTGATAAGTTGATACTACACTTGCAGCAGTCACATCCTCAAAAATGGATGTTGCTGGAGTATAAGGGACTGGCGCTGGAGGCTCCGGCTGGAAAGATGTCAGCGTTTCAATAGCTGCCGGTAGCACAATTTCTACTGGTGTCAGGGTTGGTTCTGATTCCTCGTACATCTCAGCTGGCACAAGCTGTAAAGTTTCAACTGACGGCATCATTGCAGTTTCAACCGATGCCAATGTTGGCGTAAGTGGAACAGTTTCAATAGCTGCAACATTTTCAAATGGTAACACTGATGGCTCTGTTAGTACTGATTCAAGGGATTTTCCACTGTCCATGTGTAGCAACCCAAAGGAATTGACTGCCGAATTGGGTAAAGATTCAGCAGATGGTAGAATTGCTTCAGACATTGATTCAATACAGGCACTAACAGAAGACAGAGCTACCTGATCCAATTCAGTCACTGAAGAAGATAGCGTTGGTTCTGTTGCCACGACTAACACTGCAAGTCGATTTGGTTCACTCAATGCAGGGGACAGAACTGGGGCAATGTGCATTTGTGGCGTTGTTTCTTTGTCATTGCTTTGCGCTTCCAACCTCTTCCTTTGCCGTTTATTCCCATTCGATCGAACAAGAACTTTCCTTTTCTACAGAAAGATTTTTTTTTTTAAGTTAGAAATTTCAATTTATGGATACATTGGATACAAACATTTTTATCCTAACCCTACAGTAAACATGCACAGGACTCTAAGAAATTGTCCCAAAAATAATATTGTTGATTGTCCACTGTTGGTCTCAAACAAACTGTTCAAAATAATCAAGTTTGTTGGGCATTGCACATTTAAAAGTTCTCATTTATATATTATAAATATTATTAAATATATTACCAATATCCTGGGAGGGAAATTTGCTACAGCTCTTCGGGGTGGTTTAAACTAATTTGTCAGGGGGATGGGAAAAAGAGTTGTAGTCCGGAGGTCAGTGAGTGTAGTGAGGTACTGGGAAGGGTATCATGGTCAAAGGTGGGTACCAGCAGACAAGAAGGTGGGTTGAAGTGTGTTTACTTCAATGCAAGGAGCATCCGAAATAAGGTAGGTGAACTTGGGGCGTGGATTGGCACTTGGGACTACGATGTTGTGGCCATTACGGAGACATGGGTAGAACAAGGACAGGAATGGTCGTTGGAAGTTCTGGGGTATAGATGTTTCAGTAAGTGTAGGGTAGCTGGTAAAAGAGGTGGAGGAGTGGCACTGTTTAATCAAAGAGAGTGTAACGGCTGCAGAAAGGCATTTCGAAGGGGATCTGCCTACAGAGGTAATATGGCTGAGGTTAGGAATAGGAAAGGAGCGGTCACGTTGTTAGGAGTTTACTATAGGCCCCCAAATAGTAATAGAGATGTGGAGCAAGAAATTGCTAAGCAGATTATGGATAGGTGTGGGGGTCACAGGGTAGTTGTCATGGGGGACTTTAACTTTCCAAATATTGATTGGAGCCTTTATAGGTTGAATAGTTCGGATGGGGCAGTTTTTGTGCAGTGTGTGCAGGAGGGGTTCCTGACACAATGTGGATAAGCCGACAAGAAGTGGGGCCACATTGGATTTGGTAATGGGAAATGAACCGGGCCAAGTGTTAGATTTGGTTGTGGGAGAGCACTTTGGAGATAGTGACCACAATTCGGTGTCTTTTGTTATTGCAATGGAGAGGGAGAGGGCCATGCGGCAGGGCATAGTTTACAATTGGGGGAGATGTAATTATGATGCAATCAGGCGGGAATTAGGAAGCATAGGATGGGAACAAAAATTGTCAGGGAAAGGCACTAATGAAAAGTGGAACTTTTTCAAGGAACAAATACTGCGTGTCCTTGATAGGTATGTCCCTGCCAGGCAGAGAGGAAATGGCCGAGTGAGGGAACCATGGTTCACAAAAGAGGTGGAATGTCTTGTCAAGAGGAAGAAGGAAGCATATGTAAGGTTGAGAAAACAAGGTTCAGTAGGCTTGATGGAGGGTTACAAGTTAGCAAGAAATGAGCTGAAAAAGGGGTTTAGGAGAGCTAGGAGGGGGCATGAGAAGTCCTTGGCGGGTCAGATCAAGGAAAACCCCAAGGCTTTTTACTCTTATGTGAGGAATAAAAGAATGACCAGGGTGAGGTTGGGGCCGGTCAAGGACGGCAGTGGGAATTTGTGCATGGAGTCAGAAGAGATAGGAGAGGTGATGAATGAATACTTTTCTTCGGTGTTCACCAAGGAGAGGGGCCATGTTTTTGAGGAAGAGAGGGTGTCACAGGCTGATAGGCTGGAGGAAGTAGATGTTCGGAGGGAAGATGTACTAGCAATTTTGAATAAACTGAAAGTTGATAAGTCCCCTGGGCCTGATGAAATATATCCTAGGAGTCTTTGGGAGGCAAGGGATGAGATAGCAGAGCCTTTGGCATTGATCTTTGCGTCCTCACTGTCCACGGGGGTGGTGCCAGAGGACTGGAGAGTGGCGAATGTGGTTCCTCTGTTTAAGAAAGGGAATAGAAATGACCCTGGTAATTATAGGCCGGTTAGTCTTACTTCGGTGGTTGGTAAGTTGATGGAAAAGGTCCTCAGGGATAGGATTTACGACCATTTAGAAAGATGCAGCTTAATCCGGGATAGTCAGCACGGATTTGTGAAGGGCAAGTCTTGCCTCACAAATTTGATAGAATTTTTTGAGGAGGTAACTAAGTGTGTAGATGAAGGTAGTGCAGTTGATGTCATATACATGGATTTTAGTAAGGCGTTTGATAAAGTCCCTCATGGTCGGCTTATGAAGAAAGTAAGGATGTGTGGGATAGAGGGAAGTTTGGCCGATTGGATAGGTAACTGGCTATCTAACAGAAGACAGAGGGTGGTGGTGGATGGAAAATTTTCGGACTGGAAACCGGTTACCAGCGGAGTGCCACAGGGATCAGTGCTTGGTCCTCTGCTATTTGTCATTTTTATAAATGACTTGGAGGAGGGGGCTGAAGAGTGGATCAGTAAATTTGCTGATGACACCAAGATTGGTGGAGTAGTGGATGAGGTGGAGGGCTGTTGTAGGCTGCAAAGAGATATAGATAGGATGCAGAGCTGGGCTGAAAAATGGCAAATGGAGTTTAACCCTGACAAATGCGAGGTGATTCATTTTGGTAGGACAAATTTAAATGTGGATTACAGGGTCAAAGGTAGGATTCTGAAGAATGTGGAGGAACAGAGAGATCTTGGGGTTCATATCCATAGATCTCTGAAGGTTGCCACTCATGGATAGAGCCGTGAAGAAGGCCTATAGTGTGTTGGCGTTCATTAACAGGGGGTTTGAGTTTAAGAGCCGTGGGGTTATGCTGCAACTGTACAGGACTTTGGTGAGACCACATTTGGAATATTGTGTGCAGTTCTGGTCACCTCACTATAAGAAGGATGTGGAGACACTGGAAAGAGTGCAAAGGAGATTTACCAGGATGCTGCCTGGTTTGGAGGGTAGGTCTTATGAGGAAAGGTTGAGGGAACTTGGGCTTTTCTCTTTGGAGCGGAGGAGGTTGAGAGGAGACTTGATAGAGGTTTATAAGATGATGAGGGGGATAGATAGAGTGAACGTTCAAAGACTATTTCCTCGGGTGAATGGAATGGTAACGAGGGGGCATAACTATAGGGTTCCTGGTGGGAGATATAGGAAGGATGTCCGAGGTAGGTTTTTTACTCAGAGAGTGGTTGGGGTGTGGAATGGACTGCCTGAAGTGATAGTGGAGTCAGAAACTTTAGGAACATTTAAGAAGCTATTGGATAGGCACATGGAGTACTTCGGGATGATAGGGAGGAAATAGCTTGATCTGGGTTTCAGACAAAGCTCGGCACAACAACATGGGCCGAAGGGCCTGTTCTGTGCTGTACTGTTTTATGTTCTATTTAGATCTATACGTCACAAAAGCTGCTCTTATGACCTAGTCAATATAGGCAATACTTGATCAAATATGAACCACTGCGGCAGCTTTGATTGTTGACCTGCCCTGAGTTAACTAACATCATGATGTGGAGATGCCGGCGTTGGACTGGGGTAAACACAGTAAGAGTTTTAACAACACCAGGTTAAAGTCCAACAGGTTTATTTGGTAGCAAATACCATTAGCTTTCGGAGCGCTGCTCCTTCGTCAGATGGAGTGGAAATCTGCTCTCAAACAGGGCACAGAGACACAAAATCAAGTTACAGAATCCCTACAGCCAACCAGATCTGGTTGGCTGTAGGGATTCGCATTCTAATCAGTACTCTGTAACTTGATTTTGAGATTAGTACAAGGCATTGCCTGGTTCCAATCTCACAGATGGTCACAAATAAGGACTTTCCAGAAAGGCTGCTGAATTATTTTTCTAATTGATAATTCAAGCTGAAGTACCAAAATCCAGTACTGCAGGATACCATGCAGTTGAAGAGAGGAAAAGGGATCAGAGTATCTCAGCCAGGAGCAGAAACTGTGGGTCGTTTCCTCATTCATCCCTCTCCCTAGCTCAAAGAATTGGAGCATTGCAGTTGTTGCCCTGGTTGAGGTTAGTTAACACAGTAAGAGTTTTAACAACACCAGGTTAAAGTCCAACAGGTTTATTTGGTGGCAAATACCATTAGCTTTCGGAGCGCTGCTCCTTCGTCAGATGGAGTGGAAATGTGCTCTCAAACAGGGCACAGAGACACAAAATCAAGTTACAGAATCCCTACAGCCAACCAGATCTGGTTGGCTGTAGGGATTCGCATTCTAATCAGTACTCTGTAACTTGATTTTGTGTCTCTGTGCCCTGTTTGAGAGCACATTTCCACTCCATCTGACGAAGGAGCAGCGCTCCGAAAGCTAATGGTATTTGCTACCAAATAAACCTGTTGGACTTTAACCTGGTGTTGTTAAAACTCTTACTGTGTTAACTAACCTCAACCAGGGCAACAACTGCAATGCTCCAATTCTTTGAGCTAGGGAGAGGGATGAATGAGGAAACGACCCACAGTTTCTGCTCCTGGCTGAGATACTCTGATCCCTTTTCCTCTCTTCAACTGCATGGTATCCTGCAGTACTGGATTTTGGTACTTCAGCTTGAATTATCAATTAGAAAAATAATTCAGCAGCCTTTCTGGAAAGTCCTTATTTGTGACCATCTGTGAGATTGGAACCAGGCAATGCCTTGTACTAATCTCAAACATTCACCATAAGAACATAAGAACTAGGAGCAGGAGTAGGCCATCTGGCCCCTCGAGCCTGCTCCACCATTCAATAAGATCATGGCTGATCTTTTCGTGGACTCAGCTCCATTTACCCGCCCGCTCACCATAACCCTTAATTCCTTTACTGTTCAAAAATTTATCTATCCTTGCCTTAAAAACATTCAATGAGGTAGCCTCAACTGCTTCACTGGGCAGGGAATTCCACAGATTCACAACCCTTTGTGTGAAGAAGTTCCTCCTCAACTCAGTCCTAAATCTGCTTCCCCCTTATTTTGAGGCTATGCCCCCTAGTTCTAGTTTCACCCGCCAGTGGAAACAACTTCCCTACTTCTATCTTATCTATTCCCTTCATAATCTTATATGTTTCTATAAGATCTCTCCTCATTCTTCTGAATTCAAATGAGTATAGCCCCAGTCTACTCAGTCTCTCCTCATCAGCGAACCCTCTCAACTCTGGAATCAACCGAGTCGTTCATTTATCCCTCTTGTGCTTGCTGACCTACACTGGCTCCCAGTCAAAGAACACCTTGATTTTAAAATGTTCATCTTTGTTTTCAAATCCCTCCATGGCCTCAACACTCTTTACTTTAGTCTACTCAGTCTCCCCTCATAAGCCAACCCTCTCAACTCCGGAATCAACCTAGTGAATCTCCTCTGCACCCCCTCCAGTGTCAGTATATCCTTTCTCAAGTAAGGAGACCAAAACTGTACACAGTACTCCATCTTGGCTCACCACTTGAAGGGTGGTGAACTGGGGAAGATGATTCCATTTTGAATTAATTGATGTCCTCAGAATGTCCCAAAGCGCCTCACAGCCAACGAGTTACCTTGAAGTGAAGTCATTGTTATGTAGGCTGCCAGTCTGCACACAAAAATGTCCCACTTAAACCAACAAGATGAAGATCATTTATTTACCCCACATATTTAGCCTGCCAATCCACCCAAAACTAGGGTCAATTTAGCATGGCCAGTCCACCTAACCTGCACATCTTTGGAGTGTGGGAGGAAACCTGGAGCACCTGAAGGAAACCCATGCAGACACGGGGAGAATGTGCAAACTCCACCTAGACAGTCAACCAAGGCCAGAAACAAATCCAGGTTCCTGGCGCTGTAAGGTAGCATTACTAACCATTGTGCCACCCTATACAAGTCCTAAAGGGTACTATGAACTCATGGGCTAAGAGTACAATGACTGAACCAAGGTGCCAGTAACTTTAACCTGGTGAGTAACAGTATTTTCAAAGGAAGGAACAATAATTTGGAAATTTAGAAGACTTTTTCATAGAGTCATAGAGGTTTACAACATGGAAACAGGCCCTTCGGCCCAACCTGTCCAGGCTGCCCTTTTTTTTTAAACCCCTAAGCTAGTCCCAATTGCCCACATTTGGCCCATATCCCTCTATACCCATCTTACCCATGTAACTGTCTAAATGCTTTTTAAAAGACAAAATTGTCCCCCCTCTACTACTACTGCTACCTCTGGCAGCTTGTTCCAGACACTCACCACCCTCTGTGTAAAAATATTGCCCCTCTTGACACTTTTGTATCTCTCCCCTCTCACCTTAAACCTATGCCCTCTAGTTTTAGACTCCCCTACCTTTGGGAAAAGATATTGACTATCTAGTTGATCTACGCCCCTCATTATTTTATAGACCTCTATAAGGTCACCCCTCAGCCTTCTATGCTCCAGAGAAAAAGTCCCAGTCTATCCAGCCTCTCCTTATAACTCAAACCATCAAGTCTCAGTAGCATCCTAGTAAATCTTTTCTGCACTCTTTCTAGTTTAATAATATCCTTTCTATAATAGGGTGACCAGAACTGTACACAGTATTCCAAGTGTGGCCTTACCAATGTCTTGTACAACTTCAACAAGATGTCCGAACTCCTGTATTCAATGTTCTGACCAATGAAACCAAGCATGCCGAATGCCTTCTTCACCACTCTGTCCACCTGTGACTCCACTTTCAAGAGCTATGAACATGTACCCCTAGATCTCTTTGCTCTGTAACTCTCCCCAATGCCCTACCATTAACTGAGTAAGTCCTGCCCTGGTTCAATCGACCAAAATGCATCACCTCGCATTTATTTAAATTAAACTCCATCTGCCATTCATCAGCCCACTGACCCAATTGATCAAGATCCTGTTGCAATCCGAGATAACCTTCTTCACTATCCACTACGTCACCAATCTTGGTGTCATCTGCCTTCTACTTCTAAGTGTGTGTCAAAATTCGCAGATGACACGAAGATGGGTGGAAGAGCAAAGTGTGCAGAGGACGCTGAAAGTCTGCAAAGGGATATAGATAATCTAAGTGAGTGGGCGAGGGTCTGGCAGATGGAGTACAATGTTGGTAAATGTGTGGTCATCCATTTTGGTAGGAATAACAGCAAAATGGACTATTATTTAAATAGTAAAATATTGCAACATGCTGCTGTGCAGAGGGACCCGGGTGTCCTAGTGCAGGAATCTCAAGGAGTTGGTTTGCAGGTGGAGCAGGTAATTAAGGCGGCAAATGGAATTTTGTCCTTCATTGCTCGAGGGATGGAATTTAAAAACAGCGAGATTATGTTGCAGCTGTATAAGGTGCTGGTGAGGCCACACCTGGAGTACTGTGTACAGTTTTGGTCTCAAGTGAGAAAGGATATACTGGCACTGGAGGGGGTGCAGAGGAGATTCACTAGGTTGATTCCAGAGTTGAGGGGGTTGGCTTATGAGGAGAGACTGAGTAGACTGGGGCTATACTCATTGGAATTCAGAAGAATAAGGGGAGATCTTATCAAAACATATAAGATTATGAAGGGAATAGATAAGATAGAAACAGGGAAGTTGTTTCCACTGGCGGATGAAACTAGAACTAGGGGGCATAGCCTCAAAATAAGGAGAAGCAGATTTAGGACTGAGTTGAGGAGGAACTTCTTCACACCAAGGATTGTGAATCTGTGGAATTCCCTGCCCAGTGAAGCAGTTGAGGCTACCTCATTGAATGTTTTTAAGGCAAGGATTGATAAATTTTTGAACAGTAAAGGAATTAAGGGTTATGGTGAGTGGGTGGGTAAGTGGAGCTGAGTCCACAAAAAGATCAGCCATGATCTTATTGAATGACGGAGCAGGCTCGAGGGGCCAGATGGCCTACTCCTGTTCTTATGTTCTATATTCTCATCCAAATCACAGGGTAGTTGTCATGGGGGACTTTAACTTTCCAAATATTGATTGGAACCTTTGTAGGTCAAATAGTTCGGATGGGGCAGTTTTTGTGCAGTGTGTGCAGGAGGGGTTCCTAACACAATATGTGGATAGGCCGACAAGAGGTGAGGCCACATTGGATTTGGTACTGGGAAATGAACCGGGCCAAGTGTTAGATTTGGTTGTGGGAGAGCACTTTGGAGATAGTGACCACAATTCGATGTCTTTTGTTATTGCAATGGAGAGGGATAGGGCCGTACGGCAGGGCAAGGTTTACAATTGGGGGAGAGGTCATTATGAAGCGATTAGGCAAGAATTAGGGGGCATAAGATGGGAACAGAAACTGTCAGGGAAAGGCACTAATGAGAAGGGGAACTTTTTCAAGGAACAAATACTGGGTGTCCTTGATAGATATGTCCCTGTCAGGCAGGGAGGAAATGGCCGAGTGAGGGAACCATGGTTCACAAAAGAGGTGGAATGTCTTGTGAAAAGGAAGAGGGAAGCTTATGTAGGGATGAGGAAACAAGGTTCAGATGGCTCGATTGAGGGTTACAAGTTAGCAAGGAATGAGCTGAAAAAGGGGCTTAGGAGAGCAAGGAGGGGACATGAGAAGTCCTTGGCAGGTCGGATCAAGGAAAACCCCAAAGCTTTTTACTCTTATGTGAGGAATAAAAGAATGACCCAGGGTGAGGTTAGGGCCGGTCAAGGACAGTAGTGGGAACTTGTGTATGGAGTCAGTCGAGATAGGCGAGGTGATGAATGAATACTTTTCTTCAGTGTTCACCAAGGAGAGGGGCCATGTTTTTGAGGAAGAGAAGGTGTTACAGGCTAATAGGCTGGAGGAAATAGTTGTTCGGAGGGAGGATGTACTGGCAGTTTTGAATAAACTGAAGGTCGATAAGTCACCTGGGCCTGATGAAATATATCCTAGGATTCTTTGGGAGGCAAGGGATGAGATTGCATAAAGCCTTTGGCTTTGATCTTTGGGTCCTCACTGTCCACGGGGATGGTGCCAGAGGACTGGAGAGTGGCGAATGTTGTTCCTCTGTTTAAGAAAGGGAATAGAAATGACCCTGGTAATTATAGACCGGTTAGTCTTACTTAGGTGGTTGGTAAATTGATGGAAAAGTTCCTTAGGGATGGGATTTACGACCATTTAGAAAGATGCGGATAATCCGGGATAGTCAGCATGGATTCGTGAAGGGCAAGTCGTGCCTCACAAATTTGATTGAATTTTTTGAGGAGGTAACTAAGTGTGTTGATGAAGGTAGGGCAGTTGATGTCATGTACATGGATTTTAGTAAGGCGTTTGATAAGGTCCCCCATGGTCGGCTTATGATGAAAGTAAGGAGGTGTGGGATAGAGGGAAAGTTGGCAGATTGGATAAGTAACTGGCTATCTGATCGAAGACAGAGGGTGGTGGTGGATGGAAAATTTTCGGACTGGAGGCAGGTTGCCACAGGGATCAGTGCTTGGTCTTCTGCCCCTTTGTGATTTTTATTAATGACTTAGAGGAGGGGGCTGAAGGGTGGATCAGTAAATTTGCTGATGACACCAAGATTAGTGGAGTAGTGGATGAGATGGAGGGCTGTTGTAGGCTGCAAAGAGACATAGATAGGATGCAAAGCTGGGCTGAAAAATGGCAATTGGAGTTTAACCCTGATAAATATGAGGTGATTCATTTTGGTAGGACTAATTTAAATGTGGATTACAGGGTCAAAGGTAGGGTTCTGAAGACTGTGGAGGAACAGAGAGATCTTGGGGTCCATATCCACAGATCTCTAAAGGTTGCCACTCAAGTGGATAGAGCTGTGAAGAAGGCCTTTTTTAAAATACTTTTCCAATTCAATCAAATCAAATCCAATTCAGAGTCTCAACAAGTTGAGACATTTCCGATCCAGGCTGACAAGACAGGGCGAGCGACCAAATCAACCTGTCCTGGGCCTGATCTACATGAGCCAAGCTGATTGGAGAAGGGAAAGTAACACCTCCTCCAAGACTTGAGCTCATTTGCATCTTAGCCAAAAGGCCGAGATGCCGCTTTTAAATATTGCTTCATATGAAACATATGAAGCTTCAGTGTAACCTAATGACCTCAACCGAGTGCAGCATCCTATCCATACTACACTTGACCTTAGCCAAAAGGCCGAGAAGCGAAGAAGGCCTATAGTGTGTTAGCTTTTATTAACAGGGGATTGGAGTTTAAGAGCCGTGGGGTTATGCTGCAACTGTACAGGACCTTGGTGAGACCACATTTGGAATATTGTGTGCAGTTCTGGTCACCTCACTATAAGAAGGATGTGGAAGCACTGGAAAGAGTGCAGAGGAGATTTACCAGGATGCTGCCTGGTTTGGAGGGTAGGTCTTATGAGGAAAGGTTGAGGGAGCTAGGGCTGTTCTCTCTGGAGCGGAGGAGGCTGAGGGGAGACTTAATAGAGCTTTATAAAATGATGAAGGGGATAGATAGAGTGAACGTTCAAAGACTATTTCCTCGGGTGGACGGAGCTATTACAAGGGGGCATAACTATAGGGTTCATGGTGGGAGATATAGGAAGGACATCAGAGGTAGGTTCTTTACGCAGAGAGTAGTTGGGGTGTGGAATGGACTGCCTGCAGTGATAGTGGAGTCAGACACTTTAGGAACATTTAAGCGGTTATTGAATAGGCACATGGAGCACACCAGGATGATAGGGAGTGGGATAGCTTGATCTTGGTTTCAGATAAAGCTCGGCACAACATTGTGGGCCGAAGGGCCTGTTCTGTGCTGTACTGTTCTATGTTCTAAATCATTAATATAAATGACAAATAACAGTGGACCCAGCACTGATCCTTGAGGCACACTGCTGGTCACAGGCCTCCAGTTTGAAAAACAACCCTCTGCAACCACCCTCTGGCTTCTGTCCTCAATTTTGTATCCATTTAGCTACCTCACCTGGGATCTCGTGAGATTTAACCTTATGCAACAACCTAACATGTGGTATCTTGACAAAAGCCTTGCTAAAGTCCATGTGAACAACATCAACTGTACTGCCCTCATCTACCTTCTTAGTTACCCCTTCAAAAAACACAATTAAATTTGTGAGACATGATTTTCCACTCACAAAGCCATGCTGACTGTCCCTAATCAGTCCTTGCGTCTCTAAATGCCTGTAGATCCTGTCTCTCAAAATACCTTCCAACAACTTACCCACCACAGATGTGAGGCTCACTGGCCTGTAGTTCCCAGGCTTTTCCCTGCAGCCCTCTTTAAACAAAGGCACAACATTTGCCGTCCTCGAATCTTCAGACACCTCACCCGTGACTATCGATGATTCAAATATCTCGGCTAGGGGACCCACAATTTCCTCCCTAGCCTCCCACAATGTCCTGGGATACACTTCATCAGGTCCCGGGGATTTATCTACCTTGATGCGCTTTAAGACTTCCAGCACCTCCTCCTCTGTAATATGTACACTCCTCAAGACATCACTATCTATTTCCCCAAGTTCCCTAACATCCATGCTTTTCTCAACAGTAAATACTGATGAGAAATATTCATTTAGGATCTCACCCATCTCTTGTGGATCCACACATAGATGACCTTGTTGATCCTTAAGAGGCCCTACTCTCTCCCTAGTTACTCTTTTGCCCTTTATATATTTGTAGAAGCTCTTTGGATTCTCCTTTGACTTATCTGCCAAAACAATCTCGTGTCCCCCTTTTGCTCTCCTGATTTCTCTCTTAACTCTACTCCTACACCCCCTATACTCTTCAAGGGATTCACTTGATCCCAGCTGCCTATGCATGTCATGTGCCTCCTTCTTCTTCTTGACCAGGGCCTCAATATCCCAAGTCATCCAGGGTTCCCTACTTCTGCCAGCCTTGCCCTTCACTCTAAGAGGAACGTGCTTACCCTGAACCCTGGTTAACACACTTTTGAAAGCGGATATCCCTTTGCCTTCCCACAGACTCCCCCAGTTAACTTTATGAATATATAGTTTCAAACATAAGGAAATGAAAGGACTTGAAGCAAATGTGGCTAAATGGAATGAAAGTAGAGATCAGTCATGACCTTGCTGAATATGGAACTGATTTTAGGGATTACATCTCATCTACTCCTGTTCCTATGTTCCCAAAGACTGGTTAGCGAATCTCGTGAGCTTTCCTCTAGCTGAGGTTGCTTATGGCTGTTGATACCTGTGCGTTGGGAGCCAGCAGCTTTGACATGCAATCCAATATTAAAGCAGCTCTAGAGATACAGCTCCCTCCAATACAACTCAGTTTCAGACAGTAACTTCTTATATAGATCCTAACCAAATGCCTTCTGAACATTCAGACATATTAATCCTCCTCTATCCATGAGTTCAATGAGTATTGCTGCTCTGTGACCTAAACTTTCTAGTGGTCATGTTTGCAGAGATAGTCCTTTATTGTTTGGTCAATGGGTTTTATTGCAACCACAGTTTGAGCACACTTTCACAACTACCCCACCCACTTCCTTTTAGTGAACACGATCAGAGACAAAAGCTTGACGTCGACTTGAAACTCAAGTTTGTAACAGTTGGCAAATTGCTATCTGCTTATTTTCACAATTATACAGCAAATCGGTCTAATGAATGGGAACTATTCAGCACCTAATACACTTCCTCGTTTTTGTATCTCTGCCAGGTAAGGAGCAGCGCTCCGAAAGCTAGTGGCTTTTGCTACCAAATAAACCTGTTGGACTTTAACCTGGTGTTGTGAGACTTCTTACTGTGTTTACCCCAGTCCAACGCCGGCATCTCCACATCATGGTCATTGCTTAAACAGTTTGGGAATAATCATTAACTAGAACTTGTGTAAATTACCACTGCGTCAATCTTGTGTTTCCTACCAAGGAATAGATCAAGAAAATTGGTTTTCTAGAGGGATTTCCCCCAAATAACACAATCAAATGGAGCAATTATCTTCGGGATTTGATCAGATATCACAGCTTGAGAGTAGGTCAAGTTAATTTAATAATACAGTAACAGGAATCTGTTTTGAGACAGTGTTCAAATTAGACTGGTTTAAAACAAACTGCTGTTCTTTACAAAATACCTAGCAACATCCAAAAGCACATCTCTGATGTAAATGTAAGCTGTGGATCGCTTTTGCCTCTGAGTCAGAGGTTGTGGGTTCAAATCCTGTTCCAGGACCCAAGTGAAACAAGCTAAACTGAAGGAGTTTTTTTCCCTTAAAGAAGAGGGGAGCTATCAACATTCGGCCCTCAATCAACATCACTAATACAGCTGATCTGATCATTATCACACTGCTGTTTGTGGGAACTTGCTGTGTGCAAACTGGCTGCTGGGTTCTCCACATTGCAACAGTGACTGCACTGCAAAGATACTCCATTGGTCACAAAGTGCTCAGGGACGTCTTGTGGTCACGCAAGATGCTATGGAAATGCAAGCCTTCCTTTTTCACTCACAGTCAGTCCTTATCCCCATCACCTGGAGGATGAAGGTACCCAACTTTCAGCAGACATGTGACAGCAAATGCACAAAGTGGCTGCTAAATAATCACTGGAGGGTAGGAGCTCAGAACAGTAGAGCGGAACAGAACAGTTAGACTTGCAGAAGCAAAATACGCAAAGTGCTGGATGTCTGAAACAAAGAGATACAATACTAGAAAGACTGGGCAGACCAGGCAGCAACTGCAGAGAGAAATGGAGTTAATGTTTCAGCTCACTTACCATTCACCAGAACCTGCCTGATGAAAGATTAAAAATGTTAACTTTCTCTCTCCACAGATGCTGCCTAACTTGCTCACTGTATCCAGTATTTTCTGTTTTAAATCTCAATTGTAGACTTTGCTACAAGGTTGTACATTCCGTTTATGTTGACTGACTGCGCCAAGCCAATCTCAATTTGTTTATTGACAGGATGGTATTACACTGTACAAATATGAAACACACCTTTTCTTTCTCTACAGAGTCCTCATTGTCCCAGGTTCGCTAATCATGGCTCATGCCATGATAGATGAGGAGGAAAGCCCCAAGGACTCCCTCAGCTAGCACAGAGATTGAACCCTCGCAGTTGGCATTATTCCACATCACACTTTAGCCATCTACTCAACTGAACTAAAAGACCCTCAATCTAAATCATGGTCTCAATTTCTCCCATATACTTGAGAGCACAAAAGCAAAATACTGCAGATGCTGGAATCTGAAACAAAAAACAGAAAATGTTGGAAAACCTCAGCGGGTCTGACAGCATCTATGGAGAGAGAATAGAGCCAACATTTCGAGTCAGGGTGACCCTTCGTCATTCCAGCATTTTCTGTGTTTGTACATAAGTGTACTCCCACCACCCGAATACAATTAAACACTCCATTAATCTACAATTAACAAAATAAACATGTAACACTATGCAAGCAGTTGCTTAGTCAACACTTAGTTGGCACTCACCTGATGAAGGGGCAGTGCTTTGAAAGCTTGTGCTACCAAATAAACCTGTTGGACTTTAACCTGGTGTTGTGAGACTACTTACTGTGTTTACCCCAGTCCAACGCCAGCATCTCCACATCATTGCTTAGTCAAGTGAGAGAAATACTTCTGCAAAAGTGATGACTATTTCCTGAAAGATTGAGTATTTGTAGAATTCCCACCCGAGCCTCAAGGCTGTAGATTTAACAGTCACAGATGAACACAGAGTTTCAGTCTTGGAATACTAATGGACATTCAACTAAAGGCCGACTGGCACTGGATTAGTCACTTTGCCTTGCAGAGATGAGAGTCAACTAATGAGCTATCCATTTAAAAGTGACATCTTGGTGTAAACGAGAGAGTACAGTCAGTCAGATATAAAACGCAGTGGAAGAAATAGTTTGCATTGAACATGAAAGAAGAAAATACTTGTTCCTCGTGGCTGATAATGTAAATTTAACCAGAATGTGCGATTAAAGCAGGAAATTAAGCCAAATCGTTATGTACAACAGCCCATAAAGCAACTTTTAAGGAAAATAAAGATTTGTATTTCAGCAGCACCTTTCACACCTCCAGACTTTTCTGATCATTTTGCTGCCAATCAAGTTTGAGGTGCAATCATTGTTGGAATTTCGGAAAAGTGGCTCCTGATTTGTGCACAACAATGTGGTAAGAAGTTTAACAACACCAGGTTAAAGTTTAACAGGTTTATTTGGTAGCAAAAGCCACACAAGCTTTCGGAGCTCCAAGCCCCTTCTTCAGGTGAGTTTTTGCTACCAAATAAACCTGTTGGACTTTAACCTGGTGTTGTTAAACCCCTTACTGTGTTTACCCCAGTCCAACGCCGGCATCTCCACATCATCACAACAATGTGGCCAGCAAGCTGCATTTTTTAAAAATGTGGTGAGCCATAAATATTGGCCAGGACACCAGGAATAACTCCCCTGCTTGTCCTCAAAACAATACCACACTATCTTTTGCATCCATCTGAAAGGACAGTCAGAGCCTCTGTTCAACACCTCATCTGTTTTCAGAATCTCTGACAATGTGGCTCTCCCTCAGAACTACCCTGGAACGTCAGTATGGATCATGTGCTCAGGTCTCTGGACTGGGAATTAAACCCACAACCTCTGACTGCAAGATCACAGTGCTACCCACTGAGTCACAATATCGAGAATGAGGGAGACCATTCAGCCCATCTACCTCAATCTGAACCAGATTCCAACATCACATTTCACAATGGTAGACCATAAGACATAGGAGCAAGTAGGAGGAAGTAGGCCATTCAGCCCATCGAGTCTGCTCCACCATTCAATGAGATCATGGCTGATGAGATAATCCTCAGCTCCACTTTCCTGCCTTATCCCCATAACCCTTGATTCCGGTACTGACTATTTTGAATGGTTCCCTTTTCTTGTCTCTATTTCCCTACTCAGAAGATAATTTGAGGTATTAATTACTGCATTCCTACCATCATGCCCAAGTTACCAATAGTTTTTACTGTTTATATCTATGCTTTTTATAGTGTACCACAGCAGTGGTTTAGCTTGAAACTCTAATTCACATCACACACAGAGTTCCCTCTCCTGTACTCCTTTACAAGACTGAAGAGTCTCCAAATTTTTCTAATCTTACCAACTCAGTCCTCAGTAGGGACTTGGGTTACTCTGCATCACTTTCAGGCCTTTGGGCATTTGCCCTGCACCCCAGGGAGAAGACCTGAATGTATACGAGGGTGAAGCCTTTCTGGTCAATACAAAGCTTCAACATGACTTGTTTTCAACCCTGTAGTAAGTTAGATCACAGAGCTTTCACACAACTTTTGAATGCATCTTAAAGAAAATATGAAAAGCATCCCTCCCTCAGCTCTAAGGGTCCTAACATGAAAAGAATTTGGTTAATCTTAACCCACACGTATAGAACACAACATGCATGGAACTCAATAGCATTTCATTCATTTAGCCCACCCATTTGTTTTTCCTGGCTCCACATGGCATCTTACTTCATCTTACTAAGGGCGGCACGGTAGCACAGTGGTTAGCACTGCTGCTTCACAGCTCCAGGGTCCCGGGTTCGATTCCTGGCTCGGGTCACTGTCTGTGTGGAGTTTGCACATTCTCCTCGTGTCTGCGTGGGTTTCCTCCGGGTGCTCCGGTTTCCTCCCACAGTCCAAAGATGTGCGGGTTAGGTTGATTGGCCAGGTTAAAAAAAATTGCCCCTTAGAGTCCTGGGATGCGTAGGTTAGAGGGATTAGCGGGTAAAATATGTGGGGGTAGGGCCTGGGTGGGATTGTGGTCAGTGCAGACTCGATGGGCCGAATGGCCTCCTTCTGCACTGTAGGGTTTCTATGATTCAGAACCCTGGGGTAAAGGTGCTCGATAAAGGTTAGTCATGAATAATTTGGAAAAGCCAAAAGGATGGCTAGTTTAAGAAATATGAACAACACCCAAGGGAATTAGGGTTGGACAATAAATGCCTGCCTCACCATCAATGCCCACATCCTGCGAATGAATAAAAACACCCTGATGCACCAGGAGGGCGTATCCTGATACTGAGTTAATGTTAGGTCAAAACAGAGGGAGATGTACATTGCATCCAACCCACATTTTCCCCAACTTTGGAGTCCTGGATGCTTCATTGTTATCAAAAAGCATTTGATTCTCCAGTACAAAAATCCTTTAATGAAAAGGCTAAAATCATCCATCCTTGACGTTGTTTACATGGACTTTGACAAGGTACCGCATGGTAGGTTGTTGCATAAGGTTAAATCTCACGGGATCCACGGTGAGGTAGCCAGATGGATACAAAATTGGCTTGATGACACAATAACTTAATTGTAGTGTTAATGTAAGCCTTACTTGTGACGAATAAATAAACTTTTGTTTTGATGACAAGACCCTGTAGAGGGTTGTTTTTCAAACTGGAGGCCTGTGATCAGCGGTGTGCCTCAGGGATCAGTGCTGGGCCCACTGTTATTTGTAATTTATATTAATGATTTGGATGAGAATTTAGGAGGCATGGTTTGTAAGTTTGCAGATGATACCAAGATTGGTGGCATAGTGGACAGTGAAGAAGGTTATCTCGGATTGCAACGGAATCTTTATCAATTGGGCCGATAAATGGCAGATGGAGTTTAATTTAGATAAATGCAAGGTGATGCATTTTGGTAGATCGAACCAGGGCAGGACTTACTCAGTTAATGGTAGGGTGTTGAGGAGAGTTATAGAGCAAAGAGATCTAGGGGTACATGTTCATAGCTCCTTGAAAGTGGAGTCACAGGTGGACAGAGTGGTGAAGAAGGCATTCAAGCATGCTTGGTTTCATTGGTCAGAACACTGAATACAGGAGTTGGGACGTCTTGTTGAAATTGTACAAGACATTGGTAAGGCCACACTTGGAATACTGTGTACAGTTATGGTCACTCTATTATAGAAAGAATATTAAACTAGAAAGAGTGCAGACAAAGATTTACTAGGATGTTACCGGGACTTGATGGTTTGAGTTATGAAGAGAGGCTGGATAGACTGAGACTTTTTTCCCTGGAGTGTAGGAGGCTGAGGGGTGATCTTATAGAGGTCTATAAAATAATGAGGGGCATAGATCAGCTAGATAGTCAACATCTTTTCCGAAAGGTAGGGGAGTCTAAAACTAGAGGACATAGGTTTAAGGTGAGAGGGGAGAGATACAAAAGGGTCCAGAGGGGCAATATTTTCACTCAGAGGGTGGTGAGTGTCTGGATTGAGCTGCCAGAGGTAGTAGTAGAGACAGGTACAATTTTGTCTTTTAAAAAGCATTTAGACAATTACATGGGTAGGATGGATATACAAGGATATGGGGCAAATGCTGGCAATTGGGACTAGCTTAGTGGTTAAAAAAAAGTGCGGCATGGACAAGTTGGGCCGAACGTCCATGCTGTAAACCTCTATGACTGCTCCCACCCAAAACAGACAAATATCCAAATTGGGAGCTTTCCAGTTTAAGATATAAATTCCTCAGAACTATTTAGATTGTTTGCTTCATTTAGTGTTCTCTAAATCTTTCCTTTTTAAAACTCATTCACAGGATGGGGATCACTGGCATAGCAACTCACTCCTCTTGTCAATGTAAGCCTCCTTGTGATACTAATAAATAAACTTTAAATCCCATCCCTAAAACTAAGACATGTTAAGTCAGAGAGCAGTTCAGAGTCAATCACATTCATTGAACAGAATCCCTACTATGCAGAAGGAGGCCATTCGGCCCATCGAGACTGCTTTGACTCTCTGTCAGAGCATCTTACCCAGGACCTTTCCCCCACCCTATCCCCTTAACTACACACATTTACTCCACTAATCCCCCTATCCTACATATCTTGGGACACTAAGGGGCAATTTACCATAGCTAATCTACCTATCCTGCATATTTTTGGAGTGTGGAAGGAAACCGAAGCACCTGGAGGAAACCCACACAGAAATGGGGAGAACGCGCAGACTCCACACAGACAATGACCCGAGGCCGGAATTGAACCCGAGTCCCTGGTGCTGTGAGGCAGCAGTGCGAACCACGGTGCCACCGTGCTGCCCCAACACATTGATGTGGGCTTGGAGCCACACTCAGGCTAGACTCTGGACGGACATCAGTGAAACAATTGGAGCTTTTAAGACAATCCAACAGCTTCACAGTCAATTTTATTGGTGGCCGATTTTTTTTTTTAATTTCTGGAATTTTAAATCAAAACAGATGTCAAATTCTGGCATTTCCACTGCGGGTTTTTAACTCAAATTATCTGGATTATTAGACCAGGTCTCTTGGGCCTGGACCACTCAACCATTTCGGTCAGAATAGATTTTGCATTTGTCGCCATCTCTTCAGGCCACTGGAATCTTATTTCCTGGTGTAGTCCTCGTGGAGCAATATCAGGATGGTTTCTAGCAATATTCCAGAGACTGGGAAAAAGTACACACGGAGGCACATCCAAAACTTTTTGACAGCAAACATACCGTAGGCTGCTCCGGAAAAGAAAAAATTGTCGGTACAGCATCTGCCTTCAAATATCGTGTTCCCCACCTCCATTCAAAGCTGTCAGGAGTGAAGTGCTCACTGCAGATGTACTGGTACTGAGATGGAACCCATTTCTCCCTTTTCATATTGGAAAGCCATTGTGCCAGTCTTTCTCTGTCATTCGACGGAAACCTCAATCAAAACAAAAAGTTGTTTCTGTGAGACTCTCAAAAAATATGGGGCTTCTCCTGATGCTGTAGTTAACAGTCTGCCCATATAATCTTTAGTCATTTTTTTCAGCAATTCCACCACAGCACTCATTATATTCGCCTTTAGCCAGGAAATTAAGATTTTTTCACAGTTCAGCACCAATTTACCCTGTTACAAATTTACTTTAATAATTCATGGGACACGGGCATCGCTGGTTGGCCAGCATATATCGCTCATCCCTAGTTGCCCTTGGAGGGCAGTTGAGAGTCAACCACATTGTAGGGCAGCATGGTGTCACAGTGTTTAGCACTGCTGCCTCACAGCGCCAGGGACCCTGGTTCAATTCCTGGCTTGAGTCACTGTCTGTGCGGAGTCTGCACGTTTTCCCCATGGGTTTCCTCTGGGTGCTCCGGTTTCCCCTCTCAGTCCGAAAGACGTGCTGGTGAGATGGATTGGCCATGCTAAATTCTCCCTCAGTGTACCTGAACAGGCGCTGGAATGTGGCGACTAGGGGATTTTCGTAGTAACTTCATTGCAGTGTTAATGTAAGCTTACTTGTGACACTAATAAACTTGAAAACATTGCTGTGGCTCTGGAGTCACAAGTATGTCAGACCAGGTAAAGACTACAGATTTCCTTTCCCAAAGGACATTAGCTTTTCCAACAATCGACAATGGTTTCATGATCATCAGTAGATTCTTAATTCCAGATATTTTTCATTGAATTCAAATTCCACCACCTGCCGTAGCAGGACTCGAACATGAGACCCCAGAACATTAGCTGAGATTCTGGATTAATAATCTAGCGATAATACCACGAGGCCATCGCCTTCCTTAGTGCACCAGCCCATCAACCATCATGACTACCAAGATACAGAGAAAGCAAGAACATAAAAGAAGTTGTAATGGTTTTTGTTTACTGAAGGAACAAAAGGACTATTTATTTTGGTTGGGGAGTCAGTGGCAAAGGAATCGGTTTTCAAATCAACTTTCAGTTGACAGAAAGTTTACTCGATTTGATTCCTGGGATGGAGAGGAGGGGGCGAGGGAGGGAGAGAAGGAGAGGAAGGTGGAGGGGGTGGGGGGGAGAGAGGGAGGCCCGCTGCCGCTGCTCTGCAGTTGTGATCGGATCGGGGGAGAGCAATGGCCTAACGGACTGGACAGCAGGGGGGATTGGAGATGGCTAGATGCCCATGCATTGTAGGGCTTGTGATTGGCCGCGGGCTCCTTTTATAGCGGGGGGGAGGGGGGGTAGTTGGTTGAGGCTGCTTGACAGCTCGGTCTCTGTCTTTCAGACCCCCGCTGCTGCTATTGAGCATGTGCAGCAGAGGTCTGCACATGCGCAGTAGCTCCCTCTGCAAGCTGGCTCGTGAATTAAGCCCCACCCACTACCTGTAGCAGCTAGAAATCATCTACACCATGTTTTCAATCACTAAATGCATAAAATTGGGCCTGAATACTCACCCCCCAAAAAAACACTAACTAGACACTTAGAATTAATCTTGTAAAATTCGCTCAGGGAATTGGAGCGGAGGTTCAGTTTGCAGGTTGCCACCACCCTGTTGTGAGGAAAACGTCAACGTGATTTCTCTAACGTGCATTTTCACAACTTCAAGACGTCCCAGAGGGCCACGATGCACTTTTCATTGTTGAAGTGTGGTCACCATCTGAGAAAGCACAGCAGCCATTTGGGAACAGCAAGATCCCACAGACAGCAATGGGCATCTGGGGAGCCCTCGATGAAAAAAAGGCCGACCACCCGAAATCAAAGTGATGTAGCGCAGTGGGTTAGCACTACTACCTCACAGCACCAGGGACCCAGGTTCAATTCCCAGCTTGGGTCACTGTCTGTGTGGAATTTGCACGTTCTCCCCGTGTCTGCATGGGTTTCCTCCGGGTGCTCCGATTTCCTCCCACGGTCCAAAGATGCGTGGGTTAGGTGTGTTGGCCGTGCTAAAATTGCCCCTTGATGTCAGGGGATTAGCTACAGGGTAAATACATAGGGTTACGGGGATAGGGCCTGGGTGCGATTGTTGTCGGTGCAGACTCGATGGACAGAATGGCCTCTTCCTGCACTGCAGGGGTTCTATGAAACATTGACCTTGTTTCTCTCTCCACAGATGCTGCCAGAGCTGCTGGATATTCCCAGCTTACCCCTGTATATGTGAGGGGGCCGAATGGTGGGCTAGGCTGGAGGTGGATGGGCTCAATAGCCTCAGTCCAGTGAAACAAATCCAAACACTCACTTGTAGAAGCTGATCCTGCGGTTGTCGGCGGCCAGCTGTCCGGCATGGCGGCAGCAATGGGGCACGGTGCAGTTCTTGGGCATGGCGGCCCGGGAGGACTCACCCCCACCCCCGGACTCAAACCAACGGAAACTTCCAGCGCCACTGCGGGGGAGGGGAGCCCCGACCACAGCGCCTGCGCGCCCCTCGCCACACGTGACTTCCCAAGCCGACCTCTGCCAGTATCAAACATGGCGCTCCACAGAGCACACCTTCGCCATCTTTGATACTGTTATTTACTCCCACCCCAGTCACTGCTGTGACAAAGGAGTTCCCAATGATCTTTAACTCACCACAACGTTTTGTGACTTTTGTTTAAATGCATTTTCAAAAAAATACTTCGTCCTTAAAGTTACAAAGCCAATGCTTAAAATGTATTTATGAGTGTCACAAGTAGGCTTATATTAACACTGCAATGAAGTTCCTGTGAAAATCCCCTAGTCGCCACACTCCGGTGCCTGTTCGGGTACACTGAGGGAGAATTTAGCACGGCCAATGCACCCTAACCAGCACGTCTTTCGGACTGTGGGAGGAAACCGGAGCACCCGGAGGAAACCCACGCAGACACTGGGAGAATGTGCAGATTCCACACAGACAGCGACCCAGGCCAGGAGTTGAACCCGGGTTCCTGGCGCTGTGAGGTAGCAGTGCTAATCATTGTACCACCGTACCTGTTCAAAATGGACCGGGCAAACTCAAATCCATTCCATGCGTGCTCCAAAAAAAAAATTCAAATTTCAATTGAATCCAATTCATGGTCCCCACAAATGGGACAAACAAGATCCAAGCTGACAAGATGAGTCATTGCAACCCATCTTGGGCTTGATCTGACACTTGATCTTAGCCAAAAGGCCGAGAAGCGAAAGTAAGGCCACGCAAAAAACATGAGCCGTCTCAACTAGAATATTTTTGTTATTCATCCATGGGCATCACTGGCTGGCCAGCGTTTATTGCCCATGCCTAGTTGCCCAAGGGCAGTTGAAAGTCAACCACATTGCTGCGGCTCTGGAGTTATATGTAGGCCAGATCAGGTAAGGAAGGCAGATTTCCTTCCTTAAAGGATATTAGTGAACTAGATGGATTTTTCCAACAATCAACAAAAGTTTCATGGTCATCAGTACATTCTTAATTCCAGATATTTTATCTGCTATGGCAGGATTTGAACACAGGTTCCCACAACATTAGCTGAGTTTCCAGATTAATAGTCCAGCAATAATACCACTAGGCCATCACTTCCCTCTGGGCACCACACTTTAGGAAGGATGTGAAGTCAATAGAGAAGATGCAGAAAAGATTCACCAGACTGGTTCCAAGGATGAGAAGCTTCAGTTGTGTAAATAGATTGGACAGATTGGGCTGTTCACCTGGGAGAAGGGAAGATGGAGAGGGGATTTGATAGAGGTGTTCAAAATCATGAGGAGATCGGGTGAAACCATTCCCATTGGTGGAAGGATTGAGAACAAGTGGCTCTGACGAAGAGTCATCCAGATTCGAAACGTTGGCTCTAGTTTTGTGTGGTTCGATGTATGATTGCAATAAGGAAACAGTTAAGTTTATTTGATTGACTGCAGCAGTAAGAAAACAAGTGAGACTTGCGCTCTGCCCGAGGTCCCAGGGAAATCTGTGCACTCCAGTCATGTGACACCAGACATAACCACAGCAACACATAGTCATGTGACAGCCCGGTCTACATCCTCCGCGATTAGTTTGAGCCCCCAATGGTATGAGGTATAACAGCGTACTCAGTGAAACTATATACAGACATGTGTGTACAAAGGCAGTTAACTATTCAACAGTATACAACCGATTGTGTGAGCAATGAAACACAGACTGGGCTCTTGCATTTGCTGCAAAGCCCATTGTGTGTCCCTCTCCCCCTTCTTTCAATATGTGGTCAGAGAGAACAACAATGAAGACAAAACAAAATGGCATTCACTGATCCAAACAGTCTACGTTGTGATGAAATCCCCATATTGTGCGTTGAGTCTGCTCAGACGCCCAGAGCAAGTGATAACACCAACAGGTGTCCATTTTGCTGGACTCACAAGACACGTCGTGTATGTAGAGATAGACGTCCAGATGTCAGACCATTGTGTTGTACTGACATGGGACCCACCACATTGGGCTCCAATGGGATCTGCAAAATTCTAAAGCTCCACAGAGACAAATTGTTGAGCATTTCCTGCCAGGAGTCTCTGTGGGATGTTGTGCGTGGCAAAGTGTTTCTTGTGCTGATGATAATCGAACTGCAGGTTGCATTTGGAAGGTGGTTAAATGACTGGAAATATGAGTCAATGAGGACCCAGTACTGTTTCTCATTCCACTGAAAAATACCAGACACTGTGAGCGCCCATCCGAGGTCTGGGACCTCATGCAGATGTAGCGGTTCCTTTGCTTGGTGCGGCTTCAGTGCATTACAAGGTGAACATCATGAGACGTCGCTGTCTATGTCGGTATACATCGAGGCCAGTTCAGAGATTCTTTGGCCCTGGCTTTAGTTCCTTCAAAACCAGGGTGCCCTTGGTGCAGCTGTTCGGTGTAGTTGGCTGGAGACCAAACAGAATAACAAATCATTAACCATATAGGATTAGGGTCATCGTGTATGGTTAGTTCTTCACTGAAGAGTTTGTAAGGAGGCTCCCTGGAGGATTCTGGCCAACCTTTCCATATTATATCATGCAGTGGTGTGTCTGTGATGTCTGCTTCAGCTCCTCGACATAACACGAGGACAACACTTCTATTCCCATTATGTCCACATCCTCCTCATGATCAGCCTGTTCTGTGGAGGGTAGGAAGGCTCTGGAGAGGATATCAGCCAGGTAGAGTTTCTTACCGTGTTTGTATACAACGCTGATATTATAACGCTGTAACTTTAACTTCATGCGTTGCAACCATGCAGGAGAGGCTGGTACAGGAAACTGACAAGTGGTTGTTGTTTCAACGGTTGCAGACAACCATATCATAGAATTTCTACAGCGCAGAAAGAGGCCATTTGGCCCATCAAGTCTGCACCAACCACAATCCCACCCAGGCCTATTCCCGTAACCCCACACATTTACCCTGCTAATCCCCCTGACACTAGAGTCAATTTAGCATGGCCAATCCACACAACCCACACATCTTTGGATATGTGAAATTTCTGACAGGCAAGAACTAAGGCGAGGAGTTCCTTCTTGATCCTTGCGATACGATTCTCAGTGTCCGTGAGGCCATTGGTCTGCCATTCTGTACACATGCTGCACTGAGTCCATACGGGGAGGATTCTGCTGAGATTAGGAAGGCCCCTGAATATCAACGTGCTGTGGTGACAGTGGGGTTCCTAATACTCGTCTGAGCCTGTTGAAAGATAATGTGTGCTGTTCCTGCCAACACCATTCAATGTCCTGGAGGAGGAGTTGACAAACAAGTCCATTGCAATGAATTTGTTCAGATTTCTATGATTCTATGATAGTTTCTCATGCCCAGGAAAGGCTGTAGAGCATGCTTGTCCACAGGAATAGCAATTTGTGGTATGGCCGCAGTCTTGTCTGGATCAGGTTTCACCAGCCGTGAGTCAGGGACCTGCGTATGAAACCTGATTCACCCTGAATCTGCATTTCGCAGGTGTTGTACCTGTTAATCTCAGATACTTTCAACCAGTTTACTTACTCCAAGGTTTTACCCCGGTGCCCTTATTTGCAAGGTGGACAAAGGACAAACACAAGTAAAGGTTCAACAAGTTTATTAATAATAACACTATTAACCCTTAAATTACCCACATAAAACAAGAGGATACCCCAGATTCAAGTATACTACCCGTAAAGATGGTTTGGTTAAACTGCAGGCCCGATTCTTTGAGTCCCTCTGGTCCGTCGTCACGAAGGTGAGTCTTGATGGCCGCTTCTTCCTTCCTTCCTTCTCTGGTCAGTCTTCCGAATGGTCACGGCCGTCTCCCCTGTCGAGTCTTCGCTGCTGTGTGCCTCTGGGTGTGTCCCTTTATCCCCAGCCTGCTTGCCTTTCCAGAAACTTCTCTGGCTTCTGGCCAATGAGGTCCCAGGAGGGGGTTCCAATACCCAGTGGGTTTCTTGATGTCTGCCTGACAGGACACCAGGGTCCGCCCCCCAGGTGTCCATCTCCATGTTGTTGAACTTGTTATCAGGTAAGGTTTCTACAGGATCTCTTGGTGACAGAAAGTCTGGCCCGATCTGGGCTTCTAACAATAGACCGATGCATTTCAATGAGGTGCCATGATCTCCTGTTAAGTCTCAAGTAGAGTGTAACGACCTTTGATGCGTGGTTGATGGGTCAGGCCCAGACACATTTGTGTATTTGTACAATTGGCCTGCCTGAGGTTTGACTGTGTTTGATTTCAAAATGCCCAATTCTTTAATTTAGGATATTGATGCGCGTTATCACACACGAGGCTTGAGATGCTCAAGGAAATAAAGGCTTTTATTCACTGTTACAACGAAGCTACCATGTATAGTACACGATCCCAGACTGAGGGGTCCCAGACAGAGCAGTGACCTTTATACCTCTCCCAGGAGGCGGAGCCCGACTGGGTTGTACCATAATAACTATAATACAGGTGTAACAGCCCAACCCTAACCCCAACAGCAACAAGTAGAACAACCCATCCCTAACCCCAACAGCAACATACATACATACTCGTAGTACTGGCCAGACCCTGGCTCAGTACTATCTAGTGGGAACCAACGATGGTTCACCACATTCACCCCTCCTTTGAAGACAAAGGCCGGCGGGGTACAAAAAAAAACCAGAATAATTTGTCATCAGTCTATAAGTTCAGACGGTCAGGGGGACCGCACCGTCGTTGTGACCTCCTCAACACCGGTGATGACACCGGAGTAGGCACTCGCGGTGGCGTTCTCCCCAAGGCAATGTCCAACGGTTCCTCCACAGTCTCACGGGCCGGTTGACCCCGAGGTGATGATAATCCGTTGAGTTCCGACACACCCTGAAGTGGTGACCATCTCCTGGACTCAGGCAAGCTGTACACGGGAGTAAAAGGGTTAAGTAATGGTCCCGATGCTGCCCGCGCCGTGTCAGGAGGGGAAACAATAGTTGGGGGGTTTCTAACAGGGGGTATGGGACCTGCTGGCGCCAGGTCTCGAATCGAGACCGTGTCCTCTCGCCCGTCAGGGTATGCCACATAGGCATACTGAGGGTTGGCGTGGAGGAGATGGACCTGTTCGACCAATGGGTCGGACTTGCGGGTCCTGACATGTCGCCGCAGGAGGACAGGTCCTGAGTACGTCAACCAAGACGGTAATGAGGTCCCAGAGGAAGACTTCCGAGGGAATGAAAACAGCCTCTCATGGGGAGTAGCGTTGGTTGCCGTACACAGGAGTGAGCGTATGGAATGGAGCGCATCAGGGAGCACCTCTTGCCAATGGGAGACTGGAAGGCTTTTTGACTTCAACGCCAGTAAGACAGCCTTCCAGACTGTAGCATTCTCACGCTCCACCTGTCCGTTACCCCTAGGGTTGTAGCTCGTGGTTCTACTAGAGGCAATCCCGTATGAGAGCAGGTATTGCCTCAAGTCATCGCTCATGAACGACGAGCCCCTATCGCTGTGAATGTAGCAGGGGTACCCGAACAGGGTGAAAAGATCACGGAATGCCTTGATAACCGTGGCAGCGGATGTATCAGAGCAGGGAATAACAAAAGGGAATCTCGAGTACTCATCAATGATGTTGAGGAAGTACACATTCCGATCTGTTGAGGGAAGGGGGCCCTTAAAGTCGACACTCAGTCTTTCGAAGGGACAAGTGGCCTTGACTAGTTGTGCCCGGTCAGGTCGGTAAAAGTGTGGTTTGCATTCCACGCATACCCGATAGCTTCTCGTTATGGACCTGACATCCTCCACCGAGCAGGGCAGATTGCGGGCTTTTACAAAGTGGTAGAGCCGAGTGACCCCAGGATGGCATAGATCATTATGGAGAGCCTGCAAACGGTCCTCCTGTATACTGGCGCATGTTCCACGCGACAGGGCATCCGAGGGCTCATTGAGTTTCCCTGGACGATACATGATGTCGTAATTATAGGTGGAGAGTTCGATTCTCCACCTCAAGATCTTGTCGTTCTTGATCTTGCCCCGCAGCGTGTTATTGAACATGAACGCCCCACGGACTGCTGGTCCGTGATCAGGGTGAACCGTTTTCCCGCCAAGTAATGGCGCCAATGCCTGACGGCCTCCACAATGGCCTGGGCCTCCTTTTCCACCGCTGAATGTCGAATTTCGGGGTCTTGGAGGGTGCGGGAAAAAAAAGCGACGGGCCTGCCCGCCTGGTTAAGTGTGGCGGCCAGGGCGAAATCAGATGCATCACTCTCCACCTGAAAGGGGATGGACTCATCAACAGCGTGCATCGTGGCTTTCACGATGTCGGCTTTTAGTTTATCAAAGGCCAACCGAGCCTCTGGTGTTAGGGGAAAAGAGGTGGACTTGATGAGCGGACGGGCTTTGTCCGCGTAATTGGGAACCCACTGTGCATAGTAAGAGAAGAAGCCTAAGCATCTTCTCAGTGCTTTTGCACTCGTGGGCAGGGGAAGTTCGAGGAGGGGACGCATACAGTCTGGATCAGGGCCAATGACCCCGTTTTCCACCACGTATCCGAGGATGGCTAAACGGCGCGTACGAAATACACACTTCTCCCTGTTGTAGGTCAGATTCAGGCGAGATGCAGTGCGTAGGAACTTAAGGAGATTTGTGTCGTGGTCCTGCTGGTCATGGCCGCAGATGGTGACATTATCAAGGTACGGGAAGGTAGCCCGCAGCCCGTTCTGGTCCACCATTCGGTCCATTGCACGCTGGAAGACCGAGACCCCATTGGTGACACCAACAGGAACCCTGAGAAAGTGATACAAGCGACCATCCGCCTCAAAAGCCATGTATTGTCGGTCCTCTGGGCGAATGGGGAGTTGGTGGTAGGCAGACTTGAGGTCTATGGTGGAGAACACCCGGTACTGCGCAATCTGGTTGACCATGTCAGATATGCGCGGGAGGGGATACGCATCCAGCTGCGTGTAGCTATTAATGGTCTGACTATAGTCAATGACCATCCGGGGTTTGTTCCCACTCTTGACCACCACGACCTGCGCTCTCCACGGACTAGCGCTAGGTTGTATGATCCCTTCCTTGAGGAGCCGCTGAACTTCAGATCGAATGAAGATCCGATCCTCAGCGCTGTAACGCCTACTCTTAGTCACGATGGGCTTGCAGCCTGGCACAAGATTCTGGAACAGGGAGGGTGTGGTAATCTTCAGCGTCGAGAGGCGTTGGGCAATTTGGAAGCTGCTGTTCTCCCACTGAAAGCGGAGGGAGTGGCCCATCGTACTGTAGGGTTACACTCTTCAAGTGGACCATGAAATTTAGTCCGAGGAGTATTGGCGCGCAAAGGTGCGGCAACACCAGGAGCTTGAAGCGCTCGTAAACCGTGCCCTGCACCGTTAAATTTACCACGCAACTCCCTAGCACGGTGACAGACCGGGACCTTGATGCCATCGAAATTGTCTGTTTGACAGGTTGGATCTGGAGGCCACACCGCTTCACAGCATCTGGGTGAATAAAACTCTCAGTGCTCCCGCTGTCAAACAGACAATAAATTAACTGGTTGTTTACCTGAATGTCCATCATAGACTTGTCGAGTCTGTGAGGCTTGGCCTGGTCCAGGATGATCGACGCCACCGTTGGTTCGTGAGCGCCACTGCAGGCAGCTGAAATAGACGAAGATGTCCCCTGCTGGTGGTTCGCGGTCGGTGCCGACCAACATGGCCGCTCCCATAGGTCGCACGTGGGTGATGGCGCCAAAATCAGTGACCCCTGGTGGTCACGCATCTCCGACTCCGTCGACTGTAATGGCGTCGTCCTGACCTTGCACGTGGACGAAACCCTCGACGATGCCGACGACGAAGAACCGGGCTCCGGGGAGTCGCAGGCCGCACTGCTGTTCCTAGAAGTAAGTTTAGATCGGCATACTTTCGAATAGTGCCCCTTCTTACCACAGGCGGAGCACAACACAGCTTTAGCAGGACATCGCTGCCGAGTGTGCTTCACTCCCCCACAGAAGTAACACCGCGGGCCGCCTGGAGCTGCTGCTGTTGTCAGGCCCGAGTGTGGGCACGCCATCACGCAGCTTTTCGAACCCGAGGGACGAGGAGGGATCAGCGACTGCTCCTGCCACGTTGTCTCCACGTGGTCTTCGGGATACAATACTAGGCTTTTGGAGGCCGTCTCCAATGTATCCGCTAGTTCTATCGACTGAGTGAGATCAAGATTACCTTGCTCCAACAGTCTGAGTCAGATGTAAGATGATCCGATTTCCGCCACAAACGCATCTCGAGCGAGGTCGTTCATATTCTGGTCTGCCGACACTGCTTTGCAGTTACAGCCCCTGGCTAGCTGTAGGAGCCCGTTCGCGTATTCTTCTGTCGTTTCGCCGGGCTGCCGTCGTCGAGTGGCTAAGAGGTATCGAGCATGCATCTCATTTGGCGGCTTAATGTAACGCTTCTTAAGAAGCTCGAGGGCCCCTTTGTAGTCGGTGGCCGCACGGATCGCAAGATATACGGTGTCGTTTACCCTCGCGTGGAGGACCCGGAGTCTGTCGTCGTCTGTGGTGACTGCTGCGGAGGCTGCCAGGTAGTCCTCAAAACATTTCAACCAGTGGTCGAAGGTGTTCGAGGCGCCCGCCGCACGTGGATCCAGTGTAAGACGTTCGGGTTTGAACATCTGCTCCATACTCTCTGTATTGTTTTCTTTTTTTTTACGACGAGAGTTTAATTAACAGTGAATAAAATTGGTGCGCGTTATCACACACGAGGCTTGAGATGCTCAAGGAAATAAAGGCTTTTATTTACTGTTACAACGAAGCTACCATGTATAGTACAAGATCCCAGACTGAGGGGTCCCAGACAGAGCAGTGACCTTTATACCTCTCCCAGGAGGCGGAGCCCGACTGGGATGTACCATAATAGCTATAATACAGGTGTAACAGCCCAACCCTAACCCCAACAGCAACAAGTAGAACAACCCATCCCTAACCCCAACAGCAACATATATACAGACTCATAGTACTGGCCAGACCCTGGCTCAGTACTACCTAGTGGGAACCAACGATGGTTCACCACAGATATCCAATTTTATCAGCCTTAAAACTAGGCCCTGTTTATATCACCACACAGGGATGAGCTTCAATTGGAGATCCCTGACTTTGTTCAGGACATGGTGAAAACATGCATCATGTTCCTGCACAGTACGATCCCAAATCAGGATAGCACTGTTGCCTCATGTCACCAGGGACCCGGGTTCAATTCTGACCTCGGGTCACTGCTTGTGAGGAGTTTGCATGTTCTCCCCTTGTTTCTTGGGTTTCCTCCGGGTGCTCTGGTTTCCTCCCACAGTGCGGGTTAGGTTGATTGGCCAGTGTGTGTGTGTGTGTGTGTGTGTGTGTGCGTGTGTGCGTGTGTGTGTCTGTGTGTGTGTGCGAGTGCGTGCGTGCGTGTCTGTGTCTGCCAGTAAGCATGTTTGGTGAGGAAGTGTTTGTTTTGGAAAGAGAGAAAGCAGAGTGATCTTAGCCAAAAGGCCGAGAAGCATAAGAACAGATTTTTTTATTTATTTCAAAAATATACTTTATTCACAAAAAAAAAACTCTCCGATAAAACATTGCAAAATTACAGATCCAAAAGTCATAAACAGTGTAAAAAAGAATCATTTTTACAGTACAATACCGTGCTCATTTACAAAAACATGACATTTCGTTACATTTCATTTCTTAAAACTATATACATACGTCAGAGTTTACTGTGTGCCGTTGTTTTTCAGGTTGGCACACAGTTACGCGGGCCGAGGGTATTCTGCAGTTACCCGGCCCTCGGTCTGCCTCGGTTGAGACGCTTTACACGGTGGCCTTTCCCCATTGTGCCTTGGCGGCGGCTGCCCCAAGCTTGAGCGCGTCCCTGAGCACGTAGTCCTGGACCTTGGAATGTGCCAGTCTGCAACACTCGGTCGAGGACAATTCTTTCAGCTGGAAGATCAGCAGGTTTCGGGCGGACCAAATCGCGTCCTTCACCGAGTTGATGACCCTCCAGCAGCGGTTGATATTTGTCTCGGTGTGCGTCCCCGGAAACAGCCCGTAGAGCAGAGTCCTGCGTCACCGTGCTGCCCGGGACGAACCGCGACAAATACCACTGCATCTCGTTCCAGACCTTCTTTGCAAAGGCACATTCCCCAAGGAGGTGTGCCACCGTCTCATCAGCCCCGCAGCCGCTTCGAGGGCAGCGTGCGGGGAGGTTGAGACCTCGGGCGTGCATAAAGGATCTGACGGGGAGTGCCCTTCTCACCACCTGCCAAGCCAGGTCTTGGTGCTTGTTTGTGAGTTCTGGTGATGAGGCATTCTGCCAAATGACATTGACAGTCCGCTCAGGGAACCATCCGACAGGATCTGCCGTCTCCTTTTCCCTCAGGGCCTCAAGGACATTACGTGCTGACCACTGCTTGATAGCCATGTGGTCAAAGGTGTGTTTCTGGAAGAATTTCTCCACGAAGGACAGGTGCTGCGGTACGGTCCAGCTACTTGGAGCGTTCCGCGGCAATGTGGCCAGACCCATCCTCCGCAACACTTGGGACAGGTAGAACCTCAAAAAATAGTGGCACTTGCTGTTACTGTACCGAGGATCTACACACAGCTTGATGCAGCTGCACACAAAGGTGGCCATCAGGATGAGGGCGGCGTTGGGAACGTTTTTCCCTCCGTTCTCTGGAGATTTGTGCATCGCCTCCCTGCGGACACGATCCATCTTTGATCTCCAGATGAACTTGAAGATGGCCCGGGTCACTGCTGCTGCGCAGGACTTGGGGAGAGGCCACACCTGCGCCACGTACAACAACACGGACAGAACCTCGCACCGGATCACAAGGTTCTTCCCAGTAATGGAGAGGGAGCGTTGCTCCCACAATTCCAATTTTTGTTTGGCTTTGGCGATGCGCTCCTCCCAGTTTTTGGCGCATGCCCCTGCCGCTCCGAACCATATCCCCAGCACCTTGAGGTAGTCTACCCTAATGGTGAAGGGGACAAAGGATGTGTCAGGCCAGTTCCCAAAGAACATGGCCTCACTCTTACCCTGGTTGACTTTGGCCCCCGAGGCCAGCTCGAACTGCTCACAGACTCGAAGAAGCCTGCGGACAGACGAGGGGTCCGAGCAGAAAACAGCCACGTCATCCATGTAGAGGGAAGCTTTGACTTGCGTCCCTCCGCTGCCTGGGATTGTAACCCATTTGATGCCTGGGTCGCTTCTGAGGGCCTCGGCAAAGGGTTCAATGCAACACACAAAAAGGACGGAGGAGAGAGGGCAGCCCTGCCTGACTCCAGACCTGATCTGAAACATATCTGATTCCCACCCATTGATTGAAACTGCGCTACTGATGTCTGTGTAGAGCAGTTGGATCCAATTGCAGATTCCCTCCCCAAAGCCCATTTTGGAGAGCACATCCATCATGTAGCTGTGCGATATTCTGTCAAATGCCTTTTCTTGGTCTAGACTGATGAGGCAGGTGTCCACCTGCCTGTCCTGCACCTAGGCGATCGTATCCCTGAGTAGCGCGAGGCTATCAGAGATCTTCCTGCCGGGTACAGCACAGGTTTGATCAGGATGGATCACTGACCCCAGAGCAGACTTGACCCGGTTGGCGATGACCTTGGCCAGAATCTTGTAATCCACATTCAATAGTGAAATAGGTCTCCAATTTCTAATTTCTTCCCTTTCCCCCTTCTGCTTGTAGATGAGGGTAATGATGCCTTTCCTCATGGATTCTGACATGCTGCCTTCCAGAAGCATACTCTCGTATACTTCCAGGAGGTCCGGGCCCGTCAAGTCCCACAACGCCGAGTAAAACTCAGCCGGTAAGCCGTCGCTACCGGGAGTTTTACCCTTCTGAAGGGACTCGACTGCCTTTGTCAGCTCATCCAGAGCTACCGGTCTGTCCAGGCTCTCCCACTCGCCGTCGTCCAAGACTTGCGTGATAGACGACAGGAAAGACTGGGAGGCCGTGCTGTCTGTTGGCTTCAGGTCATACAGTCCGGCATAGAAGGATTTGCAAATCCTCAGAATGTCAGACTGCGATGACCTTACAGAGCCATCTTCTTCCTTCAGGCTTGTGATCACAGAGGTTTCTCTGTGCACCTTCTGGAAGAAGAAGCGCGAGCACGTTTCGTCCTGCTCCACGGAGCGGACCCTGGACCGGAAGATAACCTTGGAGGCCTCCGAGGCAAAGAGCGAGGCTTGCTGGCTCTTCACCTCCCGGAGGTCCTCCTTGACATCAACCCCCATCGACTGCAGTTGGAGTAGCTCCTGCATGCTTTTCTGGAGTCAGGACATTTCCCCCCGTCTCTCCCTGGCCTTCTGAACCCCTTTTCGGGTAAAGAACCTCTTGATGGTTTCCCACCAGAGCGATGGAGACTCAAAGAAGGGTTTCACGGTTCTCCAACCGTGGTAAACCCTCTTGAGTTCCTCGAGGTTCTCTGGGTTCAACAGTTCTACATTAAGCTTCCAGGACCCCCTGCCCACTTTCTGGTTTTCCTCCAGCTGACAGTCTGCCAGCAGGAGGCAGTGGTCAGAGAAGAACACCGGCTTGACGTCGGTGGACCTGACCGTGAGCGCGCGGGATGCAAACATGAAGTCGATCCTGGAGCGGACAGACCCGTCTGGCCGCGACCACGTGTATCTACGCTGCCCTCCGTCTGCTTGGTCGCTGAAGACGTCGAGCAGCTTGGCATCTTTGACTGTTTCCAGCAGGGCTCTGGACGTAGCGTCCAGTTTACTTTCGGCCCTGTTGGATCGGCCGGCCTTGTCAATGATACAGTTAAAGTCCCCACCCAGTATGATTGGCCTGGAGGTGGTGAGTAGCAGTGGCAGCTGTTCGAAGAGTGCCAGCCGCTCGGTCTTGACGGCCGGGGCATACACATTAATCAGCCTGAGAGGGCAGTTTTTGTACGTGACATCCGCTACGAGGAGGCGTCCTCCCACCACCTCCTTAACTTCGGAGACGGTGAAGTCGCCCCCCCGCAGCAGAATGCCTAGGCCGGATGAACGGCAGTCGTTCCCACCTGACCAGATGGACGGTCCGTGGGACCACACACTCGACCAGCGCCTGTAGTTGCTGAGGTGTGGTATTCCACACTCCTGCAGGAACAGCAGGTCGGCCTTGACCTTGGCCAGGTAGGACAAGCTGGCCGCACATCTCAGACTGTCTTTAACACTGCGAACATTTAAAGATGCAAACTTTAAAGACATTTTAATGTTTAAAAGGTTTGTCAGTTCTTACGTGTCCTTCAGTCAGCCTCTTCCAGGTGCTGCATTCCTGTGGCGCTGACGAAATTCTGCAGGGCTGAGGTAGCAGTCCGACCCTGCCTCAGGTCCCCGACCACGACTGGGTGACATGGTCGGTGTCGTGTAGCCCTCGGTTGGTGCCGGGCTTGCGGGCCGATCTCCGCCTTGGGCGTCGTCGGTGTCCTCGTTCCTGTTGTCCGGGGTTTCGGGGGCCTCGGCCGCACTGCTGTATCCGTCGGCTGGATGGTCCCCGGCTGCTTTCTGGTCGTTGGTCCGAGTCCATTGTGGTTCTCGTGCCGCTTTTCTAATGCGCCGTTTGATGCTTTGTCGGCTGCCCGCTTTCTTTTCCTCGTCTGAGGAGACGTCGTCCCTGGAGACCCTGGCTGCGCAGGATTTCCTTTTCTGGGTGCTTTTCTTTTTCTTTACCACCTGCCAGGGGCCCTCGGGATCTCCGTTCTCCTGCTCCATGTCCTCTGCGCCCTCTGCTGGTGGTGGTGTGGATGTGTCGTCATCCTGCTGCACTGGGGGGGGTCCACCTTTGCTTCAGAAGCTTTCTCCGTGCCAGCTTCTTTTGCGGTGGGCTTCTTGTTCCCTGAGGCGACAGGAGCGCTCGCCTTCCTCGCTCCGCCTCCGGTGATCTGGGCGTAAGTGACCTTCCGCTTGGGGCAGACTCTGTAAACATGGCCAGTCTCCCCACACAGGTTGCAACATTTGCTGTCTTTGCACTCGTCGGTCGAGCGCCCCTCCTTTAAGCAGTTTCTGCAGACGGTGACGCTGCAGCTCGCGGCAAAATGGCCGGTTTTGCCACAGTTGCGGCACAGTTGTGGCTGGCCCGTGTAGTACAGGAAGCCTCGATTCCCTCCGATGGCAAAATTGGAGGGCGGGTGCAGAAGGCCTCCCTTGGCGTCAGTCTTCAGGGTGACTCTCACCTGCCTTTTACAGGTCCATATTCCATACTGGTCCATGACGTCCACGCTCTCTCCCTTCACCTCCACGTACCGGGAGAGGAACGTCAGCACATCAGCCGCAGGGACGTAGTGGTTATACATATGGAATGTGATAACCCGGTTCCGCTGGGACGGCATGGTGAACAGGGGCTCCGCCGTCAGGATAGAGAGGGGCCCCTCTTTGCCTTTCTCCTTCACCGCTGTCAGGAGCTTGACGCATCCTGACAGGCTTCTGAAGCTGATATCCACGTGCGGCGGCTTGCTGTACTCAGCCACACCGTAGATGTCTGCTGCTTGGAATCCGCAGCACTCGAACAATACCTTCTTCACGAGGTAATCGCGGCCCACAGGTGAGCCTCCTCCCGAAGGCTTCACCCGGATGGTGTTGGGCTGCCTTTGGCCTGTAGCTTTCAGAGCAGCTGCAGCCATAGCTCGAAAACACTGAGTCTTACTGTACCGGCGTTAGGTCCAAGCCAGAGGCTTGAAACCAGCATAAAGATCCACCAGTAGCAGCAGAGCTCAAGTGTTGCAGACGGTCGTCTGCCAGTCGTCCGACGCCTGCTTCTTCAATCCACAATCCCCATCGAAACTCGATAGCTCCTTGCGAAATCCGAGCTCTTGGCTTTGATCATACACTTGATCTTAGCCAAAAGGCCGAGAGGATTAAACTGATAAGAACAGATACTACACTTGATCTTAGCCAAAAGGATCCGTGAGTTTGTGTCTTGAGATGCCCTGTGTTGCTGTTTGTTAGCACATCTCCCACTCACCTGACGAAGGAGCAGCGCTCGGAAAGCTAGTGGCATTTGCTGCCAAACAAAATAAGCCTGTTGGACTTTAACCTGGTGTTGTTAGACTCCTTACTGCGTTTACCCCAGTCCAACGCTGGCATCTCCACATCATGGATACCAAATAAACCCTGTTGGACTTTAACTTGGTGATGTGAGACTTCTCACTGTGCCCGCCCCAGCCACCCCGGTGCAAAGCGGGCACCTCCACGTCAGAGTGAGTTTGTGCGAGAGCTGTTTTTGAAGTTTGAGAATGTCCCCAGAAAGGGGGTGGTGCACCGTTCCCGGAGATACTGCAATACCGGGCCGATACGTGGAGTGGACGGAGCAAGCCCCTATTCCATCTCCCTGCTCCAAAAATCAATTTAATATATGGTCCCCAGATAAGGGACGTATCAGATATTAAACTGATAAGAACAGATTTTTTAAAAATACTTTTCCAATTCAATCAAATCAAATCCAATTCAGAGTCTCAACAAGTTGAGACATTTCCGATCCAGGCTGACAAGACAGGGCGGGCGACTAAACCACCCTGTCCTGGGCCTGATCTACATGAGCCAAGCTGATTGGAGAAGGGGGAGGATCCTCCTCCAAGACTTGAGCTCATTTGCATCTTAGCCAAAAGGCCGCGATGCCGCTTTTAAAAATTGCTTCATATGAAACATATGAAGCCTCAGCGTAACCTCATGACCTCAACCAAGTGCAGATCCGATACTACACTTGATCTTAGCCAAAACTGATAAGAACAGATTTTTTTTTTTAATTTCAAAAATATACTTTATTCACAAAAAAAAAACTCTCCGATAAAACATTGCAAAATTACAGATCCAAAAGTCATAAACAGTGCAAAAAAGAATCATTTTTACAGTACAATACCGTGCTCATTTACAAAAACATTACATTCCGTTACATTTCATTTCTTAAAACTATATACATACGTCAGAGTTTACTGTGTGCCGTTGTTTTTCAGGTTGGCACACAGTTACGCGGGCCGAGGGTATTCTGCAGTTACCCGGCCCTCGGTCTGCCTCGGTTGAGACGCTTTACACGGTGGCCTTTCCCCATTGTGCCTTGGCGGCGGCTGCCCCAAGCTTGAGCGCGTCCCTGAGCACGTAGTCCTGGACCTTGGAATGTGCCAGTCTGCAACACTCGGTCGAGGACAATTCTTTCAGCTGGAAGATCAGCAAGTTTCGGGCGGACCAAAGCGCGTCCTTCACCGAGTTGATGACCCTCCAGCAGCGGTTGATATTTGTCTCGGTGTGCGTCCCCGGAAACAGCCCGTAGAGCACAGAGTCCTGCGTCACCGTGCTGCCCGGGACGAACCGCGACAAATACCACTGCATCTCGTTCCAGACCTTCTTTGCAAAGGCACATTCCCCAAGGAGGTGTGCCACCGTCTCATCAGCCCCGCAGCCGCTTCGAGGGCAGCGTGCGGTGAGGTTGAGACCCCGGGCGTGCATAAAGGATCTGACGGGGAGTGCCCTTCTCACCACCTGCCAAGCCAGGTCTTGGTGCTTGTTTGTGAGTTCTGGTGATGAGGCATTCTGCCAAATGACATTGACAGTCCGCTCAGGGAACCATCCGACAGGATCTGCCGTCTCCTTTTCTCTCAGGGCCTCAAGGACATTACGTGCTGACCACTGCTTGATAGCCATGTGGTCAAAGGTGTGTTTCTGGAAGAATTTCTCCACGAAGGACAGGTGCTGCGGTACGGTCCAACTACTTGGAGCGTTCCGCGGCAATGTGGCCAGACCCATCCTCCGCAACACTTGGGACAGGTAGAACCTCAAAGAATAGTGGCACTTGCTGTTACTGTACCGAGGATCTACACACAGCTTGATGCAGCTGCACACAAAGGTGGCCATCAGGATGAGGGGGGCGTTGGGAACGTTTTTCCCTCCGTTCTCTGGAGATTTGTGCATCGCCTCCCTGCGGACACGATCCATCTTTGATCTCCAGATGAACTTGAAGATGGCCCGGGTCACTGCTGCTGCGCAGGACTTGGGGAGAGGCCACACCTGCGCCACGTACAACAACACGGACAGAACCTCGCACCGGATCACAAGGTTCTTCCCAGTAATGGAGAGGGAGCGTTGCTCCCACAATTCCAATTTTTGTCTGGCTTTGGCGATGCGCTCCTCCCAGTTTTTGGCGCATGCCCCTGCCGCTCCGAACCATATCCCCAGCACCTTGAGGTAGTCTACCCTAATGGTGAAGGGGACAAAGGATGTGTCAGGCCAGTTCCCAAAGAACATGGCCTCACTCTTACCCTGGTTGACTTTGGCTCCCGAGGCCAGCTCGAACTGCTCACAGACTCGAAGAAGCCTGCGAACAGACGAGGGGTCCGAGCAGAAAACAGCCACGTCATCCATGTAGAGGGAGGCTTTGACTTGCGTCCCTCCGCTGCCTGGGATTGTAACCCCTTTGATGCCTGGGTCGCTTCTGAGGGCCTCGGCAAAGGGTTCAATGCAACACACAAAAAGGACGGAGGAGAGAGGGCAGCCCTGCCTGACTCCAGACCTGATTTGAAACATATCTGATTCCCACCCATTGATTGAAACTGCGCTACTGATGTCTGTGTAGAGCAGTTGGATCCAATTGCAGATTCCCTCCCCAAAGCCCATTTTGGAGAGCACATCCATCATGTAGCTGTGCGATATTCTGTCAAATGCCTTTTCTTGGTCTAGACTGATGAGGCAGGTGTCCACCTGCCTGTCCTGCACGTAGGCGATCGTATCCCTGAGTAGCGCGAGGCTATCAGAGATCTTCCTGCCGGGTACAGCACAGGTTTGATCAGGATGGATCACTGACCCCAGAGCAGACTTGACCCGGTTGGCGATGACCTTGGCCAGAATCTTGTAATCCACATTCAATAGTGAAATAGGTCTCCAATTTCTAATTTCTTCCCTTTCCCCCTTCTGCTTGTAGATGAGGGTAATGATGCCTTTCCTCATGGATTCTGACATGCTGCCTTCCAGAAGCATACTCTCGTATACTTCCAGGAGGTCCGGGCCCGTCAAGTCCCACAACGCCGAGTAAAACTCAGCCGGTAAGCCGTCGCTACCGGGAGTTTTACCCTTCTGAAGGGACTCGACTGCCTTTGTCAGCTCATCCAGAGCTACCGGTCTGTCCAGGCTCTCCCGCTCGCCGTCGTCCAAGACTTGCGTGATAGACGACAGGAAAGACTGGGAGGCCGTGCTGTCTGTTGGCTTCAGGTCAGACAGTCCGGCATAGAAGGATTTGCAAATCCTCAGAATGTCAGACTGCGATGACCTTACAGAGCCATCTTCTTCATTCAGGCTTGTGATCACAGAGGTTTCTCTGTGCACCTTCTGGAAGAAGAAGCGCGAGCACGTTTCGTCCTGCTCCACGGAGCGGACCCTGGACCGGAAGATAACCTTGGAGGCCTCCGAGGCAAAGAGCGAGGCTTGCTGGCTCTTCACCTCCCGGAGGTCCTCCTTGACATCAACCCCCATCGACTGCAGTTGGAGTAGCTCCTGCATGCTTTTCTGGAGTCGGGACATTTCCCCCTGTCTCTCCCTGGCCTTCTGAACCCCTTTTCGGGTAAAGAACCGCTTGATGTTGCCCTTGATGGTTTCCCACCAGAGCGATGGAGACTCAAAGAAGGGTTTCACGGTTCTCCAACCGTGGCAAACCCTCTTGAGTTCCTCGAGGTTCTCTGGGGTCAACAGTTCGACATGAAGCTTCCAAGACCCCCTGCCCACTTTCTGGTTTTCCTCCAGCTGACATTCTGCCAAAACTAATAAGAAAAGATTTTTATTTCATTTTTTATATACTTGTCCAATTCAATCAAATCCAATTCAGAGTCTCAACAAGTTGAGACATTTCCGATCCAGGCTGACAAGACAGGGCAGGCGACTAAACCACCCTGTCCTGGGCCCGATCTACATGAGCCAAGCTGATTGGAGAAGGGGGAGGATCCTCCTCCAAGACTTGAGCTCATTTGCTTTTAAAAATAACGTCTTTAAAAAAATAACCTCAGCATAACTTCATGAGCTCAACCAAGTGCAGATCCGATACTACACTTGATCTTAGCCAAAAGGCCGAGAAGCGATGCCGGTGCCGCTCTTGACTCGCCCAATTGTCATATGCCTTCCCTCTTTGACAACAGGCTGACACCATTCAAACACTTACACATATAAGCACTCTCAGCTGCACTCTTGGCTTCTTTCGCCCAGCCTTTCTCATTGCAACGCACAAGTTGCCGTTTCTCCCCACTGCATCACAGTTATGTAGATGGCCCCGTACTCCACCAATCACTTACCAGAGGGTTGTGCCTATTCACATCTACGTCACTGTCAAGGCGCTGCTCTGCAACAAGCTTTTGAAAACAGTTGCGTGTTTTGCAGGCCGTGAGTGAGAATGCAGCAACCGACTGTGCCCATACAATACTTGCATCACTCCAAAAGGAGGCCGTTTGGCCTGTCCTGTCTGTGCCAGCTCTCTGCAAGAGCAACTCCCTTGGTGCCAGTCGCCCTTCAAATACTTCAGATAATTCATTATCTTTTGAAAGGCAACGCTTGACACTGCTGCCCGCACACTCGCAGGCGCAGTGCATTGCACATTCCAACTACTTGCTCCTCTCCTCACCTCGCTTCTGTTGCCTGGAGTCCTGTTCTTGTCAGAGATTAAACAGCAACTATCTGTAAGATCCAAAGGCTGTATACTTAAAGGAATTCTGCTAGCCCAAGTCTCGGTCATGTGATATGAGTTTCGGGACGTTAAACAAGGTCCTCTTGTTGAAACCATTGTGTTAGAACAATTAGCCATTAGGTCATTAGCACCATTATTGGAGACGAAGACCTGCGAACTGCTCTTTGTTTGAAGTTGGCTTGGGCAGACAGACTGTCTTTTGGACTCTTGTGTTCACTTGCTTAGAGTGTTTAAGTGATGCAAAGAGTCATGATGTGGAGATGCCGGCGTTGGACTGGGGTGTAAAGGAGTCTAACAACACCAGGTTAAAGTCCAACAGGCTTATTTGGCAGCAAAGGCCACTAGCATTCGGAGCGCTGCTCCTTCGTCGGGTGAGTGGGAGATCTGCGAACAAACAGCTCCTGTCTGGAGACAATAGTAGATATCTGTAATAGACAATGACAGATAGTGTGACATGAAGCCAAGATCCCGGTTGAGGCACACATGAGGACGGCCTCAACCGGGATCTTGGCTTCATGTCACACTATCTGTAACTTGGCTGGACTTGCAAAATCTGACTGGCTGTCCTGCCTGGAGAACAATACACATCTCTTTAACCTGTGCTTAATTCTCTCTCCAGTCACATTGCGTGTACCTTTAAGACTTGATTAACTGTAAAGACTCGCGTCCCAATCATTATTCATGATTCTGTAAATTGAGTTTGTGTCTTGAGATGCCCTGTGTTGCTGTTTGTTAGCACATCTCCCGCTCACCTGACGAAGGAGCAGCGCTCGGAAAGCTAGTGGCGTTTGCTGCCAAACAAAATAAGCCTGTTGGACTTTAACCTGGTGTTGTTAGACTCCTTACTGCGTTTACCCCAGTCCAACGCCGGCATCTCCACATCATGGATACCAAATAAACCCTGTTGGACTTTAACTTGGTGATGTGAGACTTCTTACTGTGCCCGCCCCAGCCACCCCGGTGCAAAGCGGGCACCTCCACATGAGAGTGAGTTTGTGCGAGAGCTGTTTTTGAAGTTTGAGACTGTCTCCAGAAAGGGGGTGGGGCACCGTTCCCGGAGATATTGCAATACCAGGCCAATACGTGGAGTGGACAGAGCAAGCCCCTATTCCATCTCCCTGCTCCAAAAATCAATTTAATATATGGTCCCCAGATAAGGGACGTATCAGATATTAAACTGATAAGAACAGATACTACACTTGATCTTAGCCAAAAGGCCGAGAAGCGATGCCGGTGCCGCTCTTGACTCGCCCAATTGTCATATGCCTTCCCTCTTTGACAACAGGCTGACACCATTCAAACACTTACACATATAAGCACTCTCAGCTGCACTCTTGGCTTCTTTCGCCCAGCCTTTCTCATTGCAACGCACAAGTTGCCGTTTCTCCCCACTGCATCACAGTTATGTAGATGGCCCCGTACTCCACCAATCACTTACCAGAGGGTTGTGCCTATTCACATCTACGTCACTGTCAAGGCGCTGCTCTGCAACAAGCTTTTGAAAACAGTTGCGTGTTTTGCAGGCCGTGAGTGAGAATGCAGCAACCGACTGTGCCCATACAATACTTGCATCACTCCAAAAGGAGGCCGTTTGGCCTGTCCTGTCTGTGCCAGCTCTCTGCAAGAGCAACTCCCTTGGTGCCAGTCGCCCTTCAAATACTTTACCTTCAGATAATTCATTATCTTTTGAAAGGCAACGCTTGACACTGCTGCCCGCACACTCGCAGGCACAGTGCATTGCACATTCCAACTACTTGCTCCTCTCCTCACCTCGCTTCTGTTGCCTGGAGTCCTGTTCTTGTCAGAGATTAAACAGCAACTATCTGTAAGATCCAAAGGCTGTATACTTAAAGGAATTCTGCTAGCCCAAGTCTCGGTCATGTGATATGAGTTTCGGGACGTTAAACAAGGTCCTCTTGTTGAAACCATTGTGTTAGAACAATTAGCCATTAGGTCATTAGCACCATTATTGGAGACGAAGACCTGCGAACTGCTCTCTGTTTGAAGTTGGCTTGGGCGGACAGACTGTCTTTTGGACTCTTGTGTTCACTTGCTTAGAGTGTTTAAGTGATGCAAAGAGTCATGATGTGGAGATGCCGGCGTTGGACTGGGGTGTAAAGGAGTCTAACAACACCAGGTTAAAGTCCAACAGGCTTATTTGGCAGCAAAGGCCACTAGCATTCGGAGCGCTGCTCCTTCGTCGGGTGAGTGGGAGATCTGCGAACAAACAGCTCCTGTCTGGAGACAATAGTAGATATCTGTAATAGACAATGACAGATAGTGTGACATGAAGCCAAGATCCCGGTTGAGGCACACATGAGGACGGCCTCAACCGGGATCTTGGCTTCATGTCACACTATCTGTAACTTGGCTGGACTTGCAAAATCTGACTGGCTGTCCTGCCTGGAGAACAATACACATCTCTTTAACCTGTGCTTAATTCTCTCTCCAGTCACATTGCGTGTACCTTTAAGACTTGATTAACTGTAAAGACTCGCGTCCCAATCATTATTCATGATTCTGTAAATTGAGTTTGTGTCTTGAGATGCCCTGTGTTGCTGTTTGTTAGCACATCTCCCGCTCACCTGACGAAGGAGCAGCGCTCGGAAAGCTAGTGGCGTTTGCTGCCAAACAAAATAAGCCTGTTGGACTTTAACCTGGTGTTGTTAGACTCCTTACTGCGTTTACCCCAGTCCAACGCCGGCATCTCCACATCATGGACACCAAATAAACCCTGTTGGACTTTAACTTGGTGATGTGAGACTTCTTACTGTGCCCGCCCCAGCCAGCCCGGTGGAAAGCGGGCACCTCCACATGAGAGTGAGTTTGTGCGAGAGCTGTTTTTGAAGTTTGAGACTGTCCCCAGAAAGGGGGTGGTGCACCGTTCCCAGAGATACTGCAATACCGGGCCGATACATGGAGTGGACGGAGCAAGCCCCTATTCCATCTCCCTGCTCCAAAAATCAATTTAATATATGGTCCCCAGATAAGGGACGTATCAGATATTAAACTGATAAGAACAGATACTACACTTGATCTTAGCCAAAAGGCCGAGAAGCGATGCCGGCGCTGCTCTTGACTCGCCCAATTGTCATATGCCTTCCCTCTTTGACAACAGGCTGACACCATTCAAACACTTACACATATAAGCACTCTCAGCTGCACTCTTGGCTTCTTTCGCCCAGCCTTTCTCATTGCAACGCACAAGTTGCCGTTTCTCCCCACTGCATCACAGTTATGTAGATGGCCCCGTACTCCACCAATCACTTACCAGAGGGTTGTGCCTATTCACATCTACGTCACTGTCAAGGCGCTGCTCTGCAACAAGCTTTTGAAAACAGTTGCGTGTTTTGCAGGCCGTGAGTGAGAATGCAGCAACCGACTGTGCCCATACAATACTTGCATCACTCCAAAAGGAGGCCGTTTGGCCTGTCCTGTCTGTGCCAGCTCTCTGCAAGAGCAACTCCCTTGGTGCCAGTCGCCCTTCAAATACTTTACCTTCAGATAATTCATTATCTTTTGAAAGGCAACGCTTGACACTGCTGCCCGCACACTCGCAGGCACAGTGCATTGCACATTCCAACTACTTGCTCCTCTCCTCACCTCGCTTCTGTTGCCTGGAGTCCTGTTCTTGTCAGAGATTAAACAGCAACTATCTGTAAGATCCAAAGGCTGTATACTTAAAGGAATTCTGCTAGCCCAAGTCTCGGTCATGTGATATGAGTTTCGGGACGTTAAACAAGGTCCTCTTGTTGAAACCATTGTGTTAGAACAATTAGCCATTAGGTCATTAGCACCATTATTGGAGACGAAGACCTGCGAACTGCTCTCTGTTTGAAGTTGGCTTGGGCGGACAGACTGTCTTTTGGACTCTTGTGTTCACTTGCTTAGAGTGTTTAAGTGATGCAAAGAGTCATGATGTGGAGATGCCGGCGTTGGACTGGGGTGTAAAGGAGTCTAACAACACCAGGTTAAAGTCCAACAGGCTTATTTGGCAGCATAGGCCACTAGCATTCGGAGCGCTGCTCCTTCGTCGGGTGAGTGGGAGATCTGCGAACAAACAGCTCCTGTCTGGAGACAATAGTAGATATCTGTAATAGACAATGACAGATAGTGTGACATGAAGCCAAGATCCCGGTTGAGGCACACATGAGGACGGCCTCAACCGGGATCTTGGCTTCATGTCACACTATCTGTAACTTGGCTGGACTTGCAAAATCTGACTGGCTGTCCTGCCTGGAGAACAATACACATCTCTTTAACCTGTGCTTAATTCTCTCTCCAGTCACATTGCGTGTACCTTTAAGACTTGATTAACTGTAAAGACTCGCGTCCCAATCATTATTCATGATTCTGTAAATTGAGTTTGTGTCTTGAGATGCCCTGTGTTGCTGTTTGTTAGCACATCTCCCGCTCACCTGACGAAGGAGCAGCGCTCGGAAAGCTAGTGGCGTTTGCTGCCAAACAAAATAAGCCTGTTGGACTTTAACCTGGTGTTGTTAGACTCCTTACTGCGTTTACCCCAGTCCAACGCCGGCATCTCCACATCATGGACACCAAATAAACCCTGTTGGACTTTAACTTGGTGATGTGAGACTTCTTACTGTGCCCGCCCCAGCCAGCCCGGTGCAAAGCGGGCACCTCCACATGAGAGTGAGTTTGTGCGAGAGCTGTTTTTGAAGTTTGAGACTGTCCCCAGAAAGGGGGTGGTGCACCATTCCCGGAGATACTGCAATACCAGGCCAATACATGGAGTGGACGGAGCAAGCCCCTATTCCATCTCCCTGCTCCAAAAATCAATTTAATATATGGTCCCCAGATAAGGGACGTATCAGATATTAAACTGATAAGAACAAATACTACACTTGATCTTAGCCAAAAGGCCGAGAAGCGATGCCGGCGCCGCTCTTGACTCGCCCAATTGTCATATGCCTTCCCTCTTTGACAACAGGCTGACACCATTCAAACACTTACACATATAAGCACTCTCAGCTGCACTCTTGGCTTCTTTCGCCCAGCCTTTCTCATTGCAACGCACAAGTTGCCGTTTCTCCCCACTGCATCACAGTTATGTAGATGGCCCCGTACTCCACCAATCACTTACCAGAGGGTTGTGCCTATTCACATCTACGTCACTGTCAAGGCGCTGCTCTGCAACAAGCTTTTGAAAACAGTTGCGTGTTTTGCAGGCCGTGAGTGAGAATGCAGCAACCGACTGTGCCCATACAATACTTGCATCACTCCAAAAGGAGGCCGTTTGGCCTGTCCTGTCTGTGCCAGCTCTCTGCAAGAGCAACTCCCTTGGTGCCAGTCGCCCTTCAAATACTTTACCTTCAGATAATTCATTATCTTTTGAAAGGCAACGCTTGACACTGCTGCCCGCACACTCGCAGGCACAGTGCATTGCACATTCCAACTACTTGCTCCTCTCCTCACCTCGCTTCTGTTGCCTGGAGTCCTGTTCTTGTCAGAGATTAAACAGCAACTATCTGTAAGATCCAAAGGCTGTATACTTAAAGGAATTCTGCTAGCCCAAGTCTCGGTCATGTGATATGAGTTTCGGGACGTTAAACAAGGTCCTCTTGTTGAAACCATTGTGTTAGAACAATTAGCCATTAGGTCATTAGCACCATTATTGGAGACGAAGACCTGCGAACTGCTCTCTGTTTGAAGTTGGCTTGGGCGGACAGACTGTCTTTTGGACTCTTGTGTTCACTTGCTTAGAGTGTTTAAGTGATGCAAAGAGTCATGATGTGGAGATGCCGGCGTTGGACTGGGGTGTAAAGGAGTCTAACAAACAGCAACACAGGTTAAAGTCCAACAGGCTTATTTGGCAGCAAAGGCCACTAGCATTCGGAGCGCTGCTCCTTCGTCGGGTGAGTGGGAGATCTGCGAACAAACAGCTCCTGTCTGGAGACAATAGTAGATATCTGTAATAGACAATGACAGATAGTGTGACATGAAGCCAAGATCCCGGTTGAGGCACACATGAGGACGGCCTCAACCGGGATCTTGGCTTCATGTCACACTATCTGTAACTTGGCTGGACTTGCAAAATCTGACTGGCTGTCCTGCCTGGAGAACAATACACATCTCTTTAACCTGTGCTTAATTCTCTCTCCAGTCACATTGCGTGTACCTTTAAGACTTGATTAACTGTAAAGACTCGCGTCCCAATCATTATTCATGATTCTGTAAATTGAGTTTGTGTCTTGAGATGCCCTGTGTTGCTGTTTGTTAGCGCATCTCCCGCTCACCTGACGAAGGAGCAGCGCTCGGAAAGCTAGTGGCGTTTGCTGCCAAACAAAATAAGCCTGTTGGACTTTAACCTGGTGTTGTTAGACTCCTTACTGCGTTTACCCCAGTCCAACGCCGGCATCTCCACATCATGGACACCAAATAAACCCTGTTGGACTTTAACTTGGTGATGTGAGACTTCTTACTGTGCCCGCCCCAGCCAGCCCGGTGCAAAGCGGGCACCTCCACATGAGAGTGAGTTTGTGCGAGAGCTGTTTTTGAAGTTTGAGACTGTCCCCAGAAAGGGGGTGGTGCACCGTTCCCAGAGATACTGCAATACCAGGCCGATACATGGAGTGGACGGAGCAAGCCCCTATTCCATCTTCCTGCTCCAAAAATCAATTTAATATATGGTCCCCAGATAAGGGACGTATCAGATATTAAACTGATCTTAGCCACTACACTTGATCTTAGCCACTACACTTGATCTTAGCCAAAAGGCCGAGAAGCGATGCCAGCGCCGCTCTTGACTCGCCCAATTGTCATATGCCTTCCCTCTTTGACAACAGGCTGACACCATTCAAACACTTACACATATAAGCACTCTCAGCTGCACTCTTGGCTTCTTTCGCCCAGCCTTTCTCATTGCAATGCACAAGTTGCCGTTTCTCCCCACTGCATCACAGTTATGTAGATGGCCCCGTACTCCACCAATCACTTACCAGAGGGTTGTGCCTATTCACATCTACGTCACTGTCAAGGCGCTGCTCTGCAACAAGCTTTTGAAAACAGTTGCGTGTTTTGCAGGCCGTGAGTGAGAATGCAGCAACCGACTGTGCCCATACAATACTTGCATCACTCCAAAAGGAGGCCGTTTGGCCTGTCCTGTCTGTGCCAGCTCTCTGCAAGAGCAACTCCCTTGGTGCCAGTCGCCCTTCAAATACTTTACCTTCAGATAATTCATTATCTTTTGAAAGGCAACGCTTGACACTGCTGCCCGCACACTCGCAGGCACAGTGCATTGCACATTCCAACTACTTGCTCCTCTCCTCACCTCGCTTCTGTTGCCTGGAGTCCTGTTCTTGTCAGAGATTAAACAGCAACTATCTGTAAGATCCAAAGGCTGTATACTTAAAGGAATTCTGCTAGCCCAAGTCTCGGTCATGTGATATGAGTTTCGGGACGTTAAACAAGGTCCTCTTGTTGAAACCATTGTGTTAGAACAATTAGCCATTAGGTCATTAGCACCATTATTGGAGACGAAGACCTGCGAACTGCTCTCTGTTTGAAGTTGGCTTGGGCGGACAGACTGTCTTTTGGACTCTTGTGTTCACTTGCTTAGAGTGTTTAAGTGATGCAAAGAGTCATGATGTGGAGATGCCGGCGTTGGACTGGGGTGTAAAGGAGTCTAACAACACCAGGTTAAAGTCCAACAGGCTTATTTGGCAGCAAAGGCCACTAGCATTCGGAGCGCTGCTCCTTCGTCGGGTGAGTGGGAGATCTGCGAACAAACAGCTCCTGTCTGGAGACAATAGTAGATATCTGTAATAGACAATGACAGATAGTGTGACATGAAGCCAAGATCCCGGTTGAGGCACACATGAGGACGGCCTCAACCGGGATCTTGGCTTCATGTCACACTATCTGTAACTTGGCTGGACTTGCAAAATCTGACTGGCTGTCCTGCCTGGAGAACAATACACATCTCTTTAACCTGTGCTTAATTCTCTCTCCAGTCACATTGCGTGTACCTTTAAGACTTGATTAACTGTAAAGACTCGCGTCCCAATCATTATTCATGATTCTGTAAATTGAGTTTGTGTCTTGAGATGCCCTGTGTTGCTGTTTGTTAGCACATCTCCCGCTCACCTGACGAAGGAGCAGCGCTCGGAAAGCTAGTGGCGTTTGCTGCCAAACAAAATAAGCCTGTTGGACTTTAACCTGGTGTTGTTAGACTCCTTACTGCGTTTACCCCAGTCCAACGCCGGCATCTCCACATCATGGACACCAAATAAACCCTGTTGGACTTTAACTTGGTGATGTGAGACTTCTTACTGTGCCCGCCCCAGCCAGCCCGGTGCAAAGCGGGCACCTCCACATGAGAGTGAGTTTGTGCGAGAGCTGTTTTTGAAGTTTGAGACTGTCCCCAGAAAGGGGGTGGTGCACCGTTCCCGGAAATACTGCAATACCGGGCCGATACGTGGAGTGGACGGAGCAAGCCCCTATTCCATCTCCCTGCTCCAAAAATCAATTTAATATATGGTCCCCAGATAAGGGACGTATCAGATATTAAACTGATAAGAACAGATACTACACTTGATCTTAGCCAAAAGGCCGAGAAGCGATGCCGGCGCCGCTCTTGACTCGCCCAATTGTCATATGCCTTCCCTCTTTGACAACAGGCTGACACCATTCAAACACTTACACATATAAGCACTCTCAGCTGCACTCTTGGCTTCTTTCGCCCAGCCTTTCTCATTGCAACGCACAAGTTGCCGTTTCTCCCCACTGCATCACAGTTATGTAGATGGCCCCGTACTCCACCAATCACTTACCAGAGGGTTGTGCCTATTCACATCTACGTCACTGTCAAGGCGCTGCTCTGCAACAAGCTTTTGAAAACAGTTGCGTGTTTTGCAGGCCGTGAGTGAGAATGCAGCAACCGACTGTGCCCATACAATACTTGCATCACTCCAAAAGGAGGCCGTTTGGCCTGTCCTGTCTGTGCCAGCTCTCTGCAAGAGCAACTCCCTTGGTGCCAGTCGCCCTTCAAATACTTTACCTTCAGATAATTCATTATCTTTTGAAAGGCAACGCTTGACACTGCTGCCCGCACACTCGCAGGCACAGTGCATTGCACATTCCAACTACTTGCTCCTCTCCTCACCTCGCTTCTGTTGCCTGGAGTCCTGTTCTTGTCAGAGATTAAACAGCAACTATCTGTAAGATCCAAAGGCTGTATACTTAAAGGAATTCTGCTAGCCCAAGTCTCGGTCATGTGATATGAGTTTCGGGACGTTAAACAAGGTCCTCTTGTTGAAACCATTGTGTTAGAACAATTAGCCATTAGGTCATTAGCACCATTATTGGAGACGAAGACCTGCGAACTGCTCTCTGTTTGAAGTTGGCTTGGGCGGACAGACTGTCTTTTGGACTCTTGTGTTCACTTGCTTAGAGTGTTTAAGTGATGCAAAGAGTCATGATGTGGAGATGCCGGCGTTGGACTGGGGTGTAAAGGAGTCTAACAACACCAGGTTAAAGTCCAACAGGCTTATTTGGCAGCAAAGGCCACTAGCATTCGGAGCGCTGCTCCTTCGTCGGGTGAGTGGGAGATCTGCGAACAAACAGCTCCTGTCTGGAGACAATAGTAGATATCTGTAATAGACAATGACAGATAGTGTGACATGAAGCCAAGATCCCGGTTGAGGCACACATGAGGACGGCCTCAACCGGGATCTTGGCTTCATGTCACACTATCTGTAACTTGGCTGGACTTGCAAAATCTGACTGGCTGTCCTGCCTGGAGAACAATACACATCTCTTTAACCTGTGCTTAATTCTCTCTCCAGTCACATTGCGTGTACCTTTAAGACTTGATTAACTGTAAAGACTCGCGTCCCAATCATTATTCATGATTCTGTAAATTGAGTTTGTGTCTTGAGATGCCCTGTGTTGCTGTTTGTTAGCGCATCTCCCGCTCACCTGACGAAGGAGCAGCGCTCGGAAAGCTAGTGGCGTTTGCTGCCAAACAAAATAAGCCTGTTGGACTTTAACCTGGTGTTGTTAGACTCCTTACTGCGTTTACCCCAGTCCAACGCCGGCATCTCCACATCATGGACACCAAATAAACCCTGTTGGACTTTAACTTGGTGATGTGAGACTTCTTACTGTGCCCGCCCCAGCCAGCCCGGTGCAAAGCGGGCACCTCCACATGAGAGTGAGTTTGTGCGAGAGCTGTTTTTGAAGTTTGAGACTGTCCCCAGAAAGGGGGTGGTGCACCGTTCCCAGAGATACTGCAATACCAGGCCGATACATGGAGTGGACGGAGCAAGCCCCTATTCCATCTTCCTGCTCCAAAAATCAATTTAATATATGGTCCCCAGATAAGGGACGTATCAGATATTAAACTGATAAGAACAGATACTACACTTGATCTTAGCCAAAAGGCCGAGAAGCGATGCCGGTGCCGCTCTTGACTCGCCCAATTGTCATATGCCTTCCCTCTTTGACAACAGGCTGACACCATTCAAACACTTACACATATAAGCACTCTCAGCTGCACTCTTGGCTTCTTTCGCCCAGTCTTTCTCATTGCAACGCACAAGTTGCCGTTTCTCCCCACTGCATCACAGTTATGTAGATGGCCCCGTACTCCACCAATCACTTACCAGAGGGTTGTGCCTATTCACATCTACGTCACTGTCAAGGCGCTGCTCTGCAACAAGCTTTTGAAAACAGTTGCGTGTTTTGCAGGCCGTGAGTGAGAATGCAGCAACCGACTGTGCCCATACAATACTTGCATCACTCCAAAAGGAGGCCGTTTGGCCTGTCCTGTCTGTGCCAGCTCTCTGCAAGAGCAACTCCCTTGGTGCCAGTCGCCCTTCAAATACTTTACCTTCAGATAATTCATTATCTTTTGAAAGGCAACGCTTGACACTGCTGCCCGCACACTCGCAGGCACAGTGCATTGCACATTCCAACTACTTGCTCCTCTCCTCACCTCGCTTCTGTTGCCTGGAGTCCTGTTCTTGTCAGAGATTAAACAGCAACTATCTGTAAGATCCAAAGGCTGTATACTTAAAGGAATTCTGCTAGCCCAAGTCTCGGTCATGTGATATGAGTTTCGGGACGTTAAACAAGGTCCTCTTGTTGAAACCATTGTGTTAGAACAATTAGCCATTAGGTCATTAGCACCATTATTGGAGACGAAGACCTGCGAACTGCTCTCTGTTTGAAGTTGGCTTGGGCGGACAGACTGTCTTTTGGACTCTTGTGTTCACTTGCTTAGAGTGTTTAAGTGATGCAAAGAGTCATGATGTGGAGATGCCGGCGTTGGACTGGGGTGTAAAGGAGTCTAACAACACCAGGTTAAAGTCCAACAGGCTTATTTGGCAGCAAAGGCCACTAGCATTCGGAGCGCTGCTCCTTCGTCGGGTGAGTGGGAGATCTGCGAACAAACAGCTCCTGTCTGGAGACAATAGTAGATATCTGTAATAGACAATGACAGATAGTGTGACATGAAGCCAAGATCCCGGTTGAGGCACACATGAGGACGGCCTCAACCGGGATCTTGGCTTCATGTCACACTATCTGTAACTTGGCTGGACTTGCAAAATCTGACTGGCTGTCCTGCCTGGAGAACAATACACATCTCTTTAACCTGTGCTTAATTCTCTCTCCAGTCACATTGCGTGTACCTTTAAGACTTGATTAACTGTAAAGACTCGCGTCCCAATCATTATTCATGATTCTGTAAATTGAGTTTGTGTCTTGAGATGCCCTGTGTTGCTGTTTGTTAGCACATCTCCCGCTCACCTGACGAAGGAGCAGCGCTCGGAAAGCTAGTGGCGTTTGCTGCCAAACAAAATAAGCCTGTTGGACTTTAACCTGGTGTTGTTAGACTCCTTACTGCGTTTACCCCAGTCCAACGCCGGCATCTCCACATCATGGACACCAAATAAACCCTGTTGGACTTTAACTTGGTGATGTGAGACTTCTTACTGTGCCCGCCCCAGCCAGCCCGGTGCAAAGCGGGCACCTCCACATGAGAGTGAGTTTGTGCGAGAGCTGTTTTTGAAGTTTGAGACTGTCCCCAGAAAGGGGGTGGTGCACCATTCCCGGAGATACTGCAATACCAGGCCGATACATGGAGTGGACGGAGCAAGCCCCTATTCCATCTCCCTGCTCCAAAAATCAATTTAATATATGGTCCCCAGATAAGGGACGTATCAGATATTAAACTGATAAGAACAGATACTACACTTGATCTTAGCCAAAAGGCCGAGAAGCGATGCCGGCGCTGCTCTTGACTCGCCCAATTGTCATATGCCTTCCCTCTTTGACAACAGGCTGACACCATTCAAACACTTACACATATAAGCACTCTCAGCTGCACTCTTGGCTTCTTTCGCCCAGCCTTTCTCATTGCAACGCACAAGTTGCCGTTTCTCCCCACTGCATCACAGTTATGTAGATAGCCCCGTACTCCACCAATCACTTACCAGAGGGTTGTGCCTATTCACATCTACGTCACTGTCAAGGCGCTGCTCTGCAACAAGCTTTTGAAAACAGTTGCGTGTTTTGCAGGCCGTGAGTGAGAATGCAGCAACCGACTGTGCCCATACAATACTTGCATCACTCCAAAAGGAGGCCGTTTGGCCTGTCCTGTCTGTGCCAGCTCTCTGCAAGAGCAACTCCCTTGGTGCCAGTCGCCCTTCAAATACTTTACCTTCAGATAATTCATTATCTTTTGAAAGGCAACGCTTGACACTGCTGCCCGCACACTCGCAGGCACAGTGCATTGCACATTCCAACTACTTGCTCCTCTCCTCACCTCGCTTCTGTTGCCTGGAGTCCTGTTCTTGTCAGAGATTAAACAGCAACTATCTGTAAGATCCAAAGGCTGTATACTTAAAGGAATTCTGCTAGCCCAAGTCTCGGTCATGTGATATGAGTTTCGGGACGTTAAACAAGGTCCTCTTGTTGAAACCATTGTGTTAGAACAATTAGCCATTAGGTCATTAGCACCATTATTGGAGACGAAGACCTGCGAACTGCTCTCTGTTTGAAGTTGGCTTGGGCGGACAGACTGTCTTTTGGACTCTTGTGTTCACTTGCTTAGAGTGTTTAAGTGATGCAAAGAGTCATGATGTGGAGATGCCGGCGTTGGACTGGGGTGTAAAGGAGTCTAACAACACCAGGTTAAAGTCCAACAGGCTTATTTGGCAGCAAAGGCCACTAGCATTCGGAGCGCTGCTCCTTCGTCGGGTGAGTGGGAGATCTGCGAACAAACAGCTCCTGTCTGGAGACAATAGTAGATATCTGTAATAGACAATGACAGATAGTGTGACATGAAGCCAAGATCCCGGTTGAGGCACACATGAGGACGGCCTCAACCGGGATCTTGGCTTCATGTCACACTATCTGTAACTTGGCTGGACTTGCAAAATCTGACTGGCTGTCCTGCCTGGAGAACAATACACATCTCTTTAACCTGTGCTTAATTCTCTCTCCAGTCACATTGCGTGTACCTTTAAGACTTGATTAACTGTAAAGACTCGCGTCCCAATCATTATTCATGATTCTGTAAATTGAGTTTGTGTCTTGAGATGCCCTGTGTTGCTGTTTGTTAGCACATCTCCCGCTCACCTGACGAAGGAGCAGCGCTCGGAAAGCTAGTGGCGTTTGCTGCCAAACAAAATAAGCCTGTTGGACTTTAACCTGGTGTTGTTAGACTCCTTACTGCGTTTACCCCAGTCCAACGCCGGCATCTCCACATCATGGATACCAAATAAACCCTGTTGGACTTTAACTTGGTGATGTGAGACTTCTTACTGTGCCCGCCCCAGCCACCCTGGTGCAAAGCAGGCACCTCCACATGAGAGTGAGTTTGTGCGAGAGCTGTTTTTGAAGTTTGAGACTGTCCCCAGAAAGGGGGTGGTGCACCGTTCCCGGAAATACTGCAATACCAGGCCGATACGTGGAGAGGACAGAGCAAGCCCCTATTCCATCTCCCTGCTCCAAAAATCAATTTAATATATGGTCCCCAGATAAGGGACGTATCAGATATTAAACTGATCTTAGCCACTACACTTGATCTTAGCCACTACACTTGATCTTAGCCAAAAGGCCGAGAAGCGATGCCAGCGCCGCTCTTGACTCGCCCAATTGTCATATGCCTTCCCTCTTTGACAACAGGCTGACACCATTCAAACACTTACACATATAAGCACTCTCAGCTGCACTCTTGGCTTCTTTCGCCCAGCCTTTCTCATTGCAACGCACAAGTTGCCGTTTCTCCCCACTGCATCACAGTTATGTAGATGGCCCCGTACTCCACCAATCACTTACCAGAGGGTTGTGCCTATTCACATCTACGTCACTGTCAAGGCGCTGCTCTGCAACAAGCTTTTGAAAACAGTTGCGTGTTTTGCAGGCCGTGAGTGAGAATGCAGCAACCGACTGTGCCCATACAATACTTGCATCACTCCAAAAGGAGGCCGTTTGGCCTGTCCTGTCTGTGCCAGCTCTCTGCAAGAGCAACTCCCTTGGTGCCAGTCGCCCTTCAAATACTTTACCTTCAGATAATTCATTATCTTTTGAAAGGCAACGCTTGACACTGCTGCCCGCACACTCGCAGGCACAGTGCATTGCACATTCCAACTACTTGCTCCTCTCCTCACCTCGCTTCTGTTGCCTGGAGTCCTGTTCTTGTCAGAGATTAAACAGCAACTATCTGTAAGATCTGTAAGATCTGTAAATACTTAAAGGAATTCTGCTAGCCCAAGTCTCGGTCATGTGATATGAGTTTCGGGACGTTAAACAAGGTCCTCTTGTTGAAACCATTGTGTTAGAACAATTAGCCATTAGGTCATTAGCACCATTATTGGAGACGAAGACCTGCGAACTGCTCTCTGTTTGAAGTTGGCTTGGGCGGACAGACTGTCTTTTGGACTCTTGTGTTCACTTGCTTAGAGTGTTTAAGTGATGCAAAGAGTCATGATGTGGAGATGCCGGCGTTGGACTGGGGTGTAAAGGAGTCTAACAACACCAGGTTAAAGTCCAACAGGCTTATTTGGCAGCAAAGGCCACTAGCATTCGGAGCGCTGCTCCTTCGTCGGGTGAGTGGGAGATCTGCGAACAAACAGCTCCTGTCTGGAGACAATAGTAGATATCTGTAATAGACAATGACAGATAGTGTGACATGAAGCCAAGATCCCGGTTGAGGCACACATGAGGACGGCCTCAACCGGGATCTTGGCTTCATGTCACACTATCTGTAACTTGGCTGGACTTGCAAAATCTGACTGGCTGTCCTGCCTGGAGAACAATACACATCTCTTTAACCTGTGCTTAATTCTCTCTCCAGTCACATTGCGTGTACCTTTAAGACTTGATTAACTGTAAAGACTCGCGTCCCAATCATTATTCATGATTCTGTAAATTGAGTTTGTGTCTTGAGATGCCCTGTGTTGCTGTTTGTTAGCACATCTCCCGCTCACCTGACGAAGGAGCAGCGCTCGGAAAGCTAGTGGCGTTTGCTGCCAAACAAAATAAGCCTGTTGGACTTTAACCTGGTGTTGTTAGACTCCTTACTGCGTTTACCCCAGTCCAACGCCGGCATCTCCACATCATGGATACCAAATAAACCCTGTTGGACTTTAACTTGGTGATGTGAGACTTCTTACTGTGCCCGCCCCAGCCACCCTGGTGCAAAGCAGGCACCTCCACATGAGAGTGAGTTTGTGCGAGAGCTGTTTTTGAAGTTTGAGACTGTCCCCAGAAAGGGGGTGGTGCACCGTTCCCGGAAATACTGCAATACCAGGCCGATACGTGGAGAGGACAGAGCAAGCCCCTATTCCATCTCCCTGCTCCAAAAATCAATTTAACATATGGTCCCCAGATAAGGGACGTATCAGATATTAAACTGATCTTAGCCACTACACTTGATCTTAGCCACTACACTTGATCTTAGCCAAAAGGCCGAGAAGCGATGCCAGCGCCGCTCTTGACTCGCCCAATTGTCATATGCCTTCCCTCTTTGACAACAGGCTGACACCATTCAAACACTTACACATATAAGCACTCTCAGCTGCACTCTTGGCTTCTTTCGCCCAGCCTTTCTCATTGCAACGCACAAGTTGCCGTTTCTCCCCACTGCATCACAGTTATGTAGATGGCCCCGTACTCCACCAATCACTTACCAGAGGGTTGTGCCTATTCACATCTACGTCACTGTCAAGGCGCTGCTCTGCAACAAGCTTTTGAAAACAGTTGCGTGTTTTGCAGGCCGTGAGTGAGAATGCAGCAACCGACTGTGCCCATACAATACTTGCATCACTCCAAAAGGAGGCCGTTTGGCCTGTCCTGTCTGTGCCAGCTCTCTGCAAGAGCAACTCCCTTGGTGCCAGTCGCCCTTCAAATACTTTACCTTCAGATAATTCATTATCTTTTGAAAGGCAACGCTTGACACTGCTGCCCGCACACTCGCAGGCACAGTGCATTGCACATTCCAACTACTTGCTCCTCTCCTCACCTCGCTTCTGTTGCCTGGAGTCCTGTTCTTGTCAGAGATTAAACAGCAACTATCTGTAAGATCCAAAGGCTGTATACTTAAAGGAATTCTGCTAGCCCAAGTCTCGGTCATGTGATATGAGTTTCGGGACGTTATTCCTCTTGTTGAAACCATTGTGTTAGAACAATTAGCCATTAGGTCATTAGCACCATTATTGGAGACGAAGACCTGCGAACTGCTCTCTGTTTGAAGTTGGCTTGGGCGGACAGACTGTCTTTTGGACTCTTGTGTTCACTTGCTTAGAGTGTTTAAGTGATGCAAAGAGTCATGATGTGGAGATGCCGGCGTTGGACTGGGGTGTAAAGGAGTCTAACAACACCAGGTTAAAGTCCAACAGGCTTATTTGGCAGCAAAGGCCACTAGCATTCGGAGCGCTGCTCCTTCGTCGGGTGAGTGGGAGATCTGCGAACAAACAGCTCCTGTCTGGAGACAATAGTAGATATCTGTAATAGACAATGACAGATAGTGTGACATGAAGCCAAGATCCCGGTTGAGGCACACATGAGGACGGCCTCAACCGGGATCTTGGCTTCATGTCACACTATCTGTAACTTGGCTGGACTTGCAAAATCTGACTGGCTGTCCTGCCTGGAGAACAATACACATCTCTTTAACCTGTGCTTAATTCTCTCTCCAGTCACATTGCGTGTACCTTTAAGACTTGATTAACTGTAAAGACTCGCGTCCCAATCATTATTCATGATTCTGTAAATTGAGTTTGTGTCTTGAGATGCCCTGTGTTGCTGTTTGTTAGCACATCTCCCGCTCACCTGACGAAGGAGCAGCGCTCGGAAAGCTAGTGGCGTTTGCTGCCAAACAAAATAAGCCTGTTGGACTTTAACCTGGTGTTGTTAGACTCCTTACTGCGTTTACCCCAGTCCAACGCCGGCATCTCCACATCATGGATACCAAATAAACCCTGTTGGACTTTAACTTGGTGATGTGAGACTTCTTACTGTGCCCGCCCCAGCCACCCTGGTGCAAAGCAGGCACCTCCACATGAGAGTGAGTTTGTGCGAGAGCTGTTTTTGAAGTTTGAGACTGTCCCCAGAAAGGGGGTGGTGCACCGTTCCCGGAAATACTGCAATACCAGGCCGATACGTGGAGAGGACAGAGCAAGCCCCTATTCCATCTCCCTGCTCCAAAAATCAATTTAATATATGGTCCCCAGATAAGGGACGTATCAGATATTAAACTGATCTTAGCCACTACACTTGATCTTAGCCACTACACTTGATCTTAGCCAAAAGGCCGAGAAGCGATGCCAGCGCCGCTCTTGACTCGCCCAATTGTCATATGCCTTCCCTCTTTGACAACAGGCTGACACCATTCAAACACTTACACATATAAGCACTCTCAGCTGCACTCTTGGCTTCTTTCGCCCAGCCTTTCTCATTGCAACGCACAAGTTGCCGTTTCTCCCCACTGCATCACAGTTATGTAGATGGCCCCGTACTCCACCAATCACTTACCAGAGGGTTGTGCCTATTCACATCTACGTCACTGTCAAGGCGCTGCTCTGCAACAAGCTTTTGAAAACAGTTGCGTGTTTTGCAGGCCGTGAGTGAGAATGCAGCAACCGACTGTGCCCATACAATACTTGCATCACTCCAAAAGGAGGCCGTTTGGCCTGTCCTGTCTGTGCCAGCTCTCTGCAAGAGCAACTCCCTTGGTGCCAGTCGCCCTTCAAATACTTTACCTTCAGATAATTCATTATCTTTTGAAAGGCAACGCTTGACACTGCTGCCCGCACACTCGCAGGCACAGTGCATTGCACATTCCAACTACTTGCTCCTCTCCTCACCTCGCTTCTGTTGCCTGGAGTCCTGTTCTTGTCAGAGATTAAACAGCAACTATCTGTAAGATCCAAAGGCTGTATACTTAAAGGAATTCTGCTAGCCCAAGTCTCGGTCATGTGATATGAGTTTCGGGACGTTAAACAAGGTCCTCTTGTTGAAACCATTGTGTTAGAACAATTAGCCATTAGGTCATTAGCACCATTATTGGAGACGAAGACCTGCGAACTGCTCTCTGTTTGAAGTTGGCTTGGGCGGACAGACTGTCTTTTGGACTCTTGTGTTCACTTGCTTAGAGTGTTTAAGTGATGCAAAGAGTCATGATGTGGAGATGCCGGCGTTGGACTGGGGTGTAAAGGAGTCTAACAACACCAGGTTAAAGTCCAACAGGCTTATTTGGCAGCAAAGGCCACTAGCATTCGGAGCGCTGCTCCTTCGTCGGGTGAGTGGGAGATCTGCGAACAAACAGCTCCTGTCTGGAGACAATAGTAGATATCTGTAATAGACAATGACAGATAGTGTGACATGAAGCCAAGATCCCGGTTGAGGCACACATGAGGACGGCCTCAACCGGGATCTTGGCTTCATGTCACACTATCTGTAACTTGGCTGGACTTGCAAAATCTGACTGGCTGTCCTGCCTGGAGAACAATACACATCTCTTTAACCTGTGCTTAATTCTCTCTCCAGTCACATTGCGTGTACCTTTAAGACTTGATTAACTGTAAAGACTCGCGTCCCAATCATTATTCATGATTCTGTAAATTGAGTTTGTGTCTTGAGATGCCCTGTGTTGCTGTTTGTTAGCACATCTCCCGCTCACCTGACGAAGGAGCAGCGCTCGGAAAGCTAGTGGCGTTTGCTGCCAAACAAAATAAGCCTGTTGGACTTTAACCTGGTGTTGTTAGACTCCTTACTGCGTTTACCCCAGTCCAACGCCGGCATCTCCACATCATGGACACCAAATAAACCCTGTTGGACTTTAACTTGGTGATGTGAGACTTCTTACTGTGCCCGCCCCAGCCAGCCCGGTGCAAAGCGGGCACCTCCACATGAGAGTGAGTTTGTGCGAGAGCTGTTTTTGAAGTTTGAGACTGTCCCCAGAAAGGGGGTGGTGCACCGTTCCCGGAAATACTGCAATACCGGGCCGATACGTGGAGTGGACGGAGCAAGCCCCTATTCCATCTCCCTGCTCCAAAAATCAATTTAATATATGGTCCCCAGATAAGGGACGTATCAGATATTAAACTGATAAGAACAGATACTACACTTGATCTTAGCCAAAAGGCCGAGAAGCGATGCCAGCGCTGCTCTTGACTCGCCCAATTGTCATATGCCTTCCCTCTTTGACAACAGGCTGACACCATTCAAACACTTACACATATAAGCACTCTCAGCTGCACTCTTGGCTTCTTTCGCCCAGCCTTTCTCATTGCAACGCACAAGTTGCCGTTTCTCCCCACTGCATCACAGTTATGTAGATGGCCCCGTACTCCACCAATCACTTACCAGAGGGTTGTGCCTATTCACATCTACGTCACTGTCAAGGCGCTGCTCTGCAACAAGCTTTTGAAAACAGTTGCGTGTTTTGCAGGCCGTGAGTGAGAATGCAGCAACCGACTGTGCCCATACAATACTTGCATCACTCCAAAAGGAGGCCGTTTGGCCTGTCCTGTCTGTGCCAGCTCTCTGCAAGAGCAACTCCCTTGGTGCCAGTCGCCCTTCAAATACTTTACCTTCAGATAATTCATTATCTTTTGAAAGGCAACGCTTGACACTGCTGCCCGCACACTCGCAGGCACAGTGCATTGCACATTCCAACTACTTGCTCCTCTCCTCACCTCGCTTCTGTTGCCTGGAGTCCTGTTCTTGTCAGAGATTAAACAGCAACTATCTGTAAGATCCAAAGGCTGTATACTTAAAGGAATTCTGCTAGCCCAAGTCTCGGTCATGTGATATGAGTTTCGGGACGTTAAACAAGGTCCTCTTGTTGAAACCATTGTGTTAGAACAATTAGCCATTAGGTCATTAGCACCATTATTGGAGACGAAGACCTGCGAACTGCTCTCTGTTTGAAGTTGGCTTGGGCGGACAGACTGTCTTTTGGACTCTTGTGTTCACTTGCTTAGAGTGTTTAAGTGATGCAAAGAGTCATGATGTGGAGATGCCGGCGTTGGACTGGGGTGTAAAGGAGTCTAACAACACCAGGTTAAAGTCCAACAGGCTTATTTGGCAGCAAAGGCCACTAGCATTCGGAGCGCTGCTCCTTCGTCGGGTGAGTGGGAGATCTGCGAACAAACAGCTCCTGTCTGGAGACAATAGTAGATATCTGTAATAGACAATGACAGATAGTGTGACATGAAGCCAAGATCCCGGTTGAGGCACACATGAGGACGGCCTCAACCGGGATCTTGGCTTCATGTCACACTATCTGTAACTTGGCTGGACTTGCAAAATCTGACTGGCTGTCCTGCCTGGAGAACAATACACATCTCTTTAACCTGTGCTTAATTCTCTCTCCAGTCACATTGCGTGTACCTTTAAGACTTGATTAACTGTAAAGACTCGCGTCCCAATCATTATTCATGATTCTGTAAATTGAGTTTGTGTCTTGAGATGCCCTGTGTTGCTGTTTGTTAGCGCATCTCCCGCTCACCTGACGAAGGAGCAGCGCTCGGAAAGCTAGTGGCGTTTGCTGCCAAACAAAATAAGCCTGTTGGACTTTAACCTGGTGTTGTTAGACTCCTTACTGCGTTTACCCCAGTCCAACGCCGGCATCTCCACATCATGGATACCAAATAAACCCTGTTGGACTTTAACTTGGTGATGTGAGACTTCTTACTGTGCCCGCCCCAGCCAGCCCGGTGCAAAGCGGGCACCTCCACATGAGAGTGAGTTTGTGCGAGAGCTGTTTTTGAAGTTTGAGACTGTCCCCAGAAAGGGGGTGGTGCACCATTCCCGGAGATACTGCAATACCAGGCCGATACATGGAGTGGACGGAGCAAGCCCCTATTCCATCTCCCTGCTCCAAAAATCAATTTAATATATGGTCCCCAGATAAGGGACGTATCAGATATTAAACTGATAAGAACAGATACTACACTTGATCTTAGCCAAAAGGCCGAGAAGCAATGCCAGCGCTGCTCTTGACTCGCCCAATTGTCATATGCCTTCCCTCTTTGACAACAGGCTGACACCATTCAAACACTTACACATATAAGCACTCTCAGCTGCACTCTTGGCTTCTTTCGCCCAGCCTTTCTCATTGCAACGCACAAGTTGCCGTTTCTCCCCACTGCATCACAGTTATGTAGATGGCCCCGTACTCCACCAATCACTTACCAGAGGGTTGTGCCTATTCACATCTACGTCACTGTCAAGGCGCTGCTCTGCAACAAGCTTTTGAAAACAGTTGCGTGTTTTGCAGGCCGTGAGTGAGAATGCAGCAACCGACTGTGCCCATACAATACTTGCATCACTCCAAAAGGAGGCCGTTTGGCCTGTCCTGTCTGTGCCAGCTCTCTGCAAGAGCAACTCCCTTGGTGCCAGTCGCCCTTCAAATACTTTACCTTCAGATAATTCATTATCTTTTGAAAGGCAACGCTTGACACTGCTGCCCGCACACTCGCAGGCACAGTGCATTGCACATTCCAACTACTTGCTCCTCTCCTCACCTCGCTTCTGTTGCCTGGAGTCCTGTTCTTGTCAGAGATTAAACAGCAACTATCTGTAAGATCCAAAGGCTGTATACTTAAAGGAATTCTGCTAGCCCAAGTCTCGGTCATGTGATATGAGTTTCGGGACGTTAAACAAGGTCCTCTTGTTGAAACCATTGTGTTAGAACAATTAGCCATTAGGTCATTAGCACCATTATTGGAGACGAAGACCTGCGAACTGCTCTCTGTTTGAAGTTGGCTTGGGCGGACAGACTGTCTTTTGGACTCTTGTGTTCACTTGCTTAGAGTGTTTAAGTGATGCAAAGAGTCATGATGTGGAGATGCCGGCGTTGGACTGGGGTGTAAAGGAGTCTAACAACACCAGGTTAAAGTCCAACAGGCTTATTTGGCAGCAAAGGCCACTAGCATTCGGAGCGCTGCTCCTTCGTCGGGTGAGTGGGAGATCTGCGAACAAACAGCTCCTGTCTGGAGACAATAGTAGATATCTGTAATAGACAATGACAGATAGTGTGACATGAAGCCAAGATCCCGGTTGAGGCACACATGAGGACGGCCTCAACCGGGATCTTGGCTTCATGTCACACTATCTGTAACTTGGCTGGACTTGCAAAATCTGACTGGCTGTCCTGCCTGGAGAACAATACACATCTCTTTAACCTGTGCTTAATTCTCTCTCCAGTCACATTGCGTGTACCTTTAAGACTTGATTAACTGTAAAGACTCGCGTCCCAATCATTATTCATGATTCTGTAAATTGAGTTTGTGTCTTGAGATGCCCTGTGTTGCTGTTTGTTAGCACATCTCCCGCTCACCTGACGAAGGAGCAGCGCTCGGAAAGCTAGTGGCGTTTGCTGCCAAACAAAATAAGCCTGTTGGACTTTAACCTGGTGTTGTTAGACTCCTTACTGCGTTTACCCCAGTCCAACGCCGGCATCTCCACATCATGGATACCAAATAAACCCTGTTGGACTTTAACTTGGTGATGTGAGACTTCTTACTGTGCCCGCCCCAGCCACCCTGGTGCAAAGCAGGCACCTCCACATGAGAGTGAGTTTGTGCGAGAGCTGTTTTTGAAGTTTGAGACTGTCCCCAGAAAGGGGGTGGTGCACCGTTCCCGGAAATACTGCAATACCAGGCCGATACGTGGAGAGGACAGAGCAAGCCCCTATTCCATCTCCCTGCTCCAAAAATCAATTTAACATATGGACCCCAGATAAGGGACGTATCAGATATTAAACTGATCTTAGCCACTACACTTGATCTTAGCCACTACACTTGATCTTAGCCAAAAGGCCGAGAAGCGATGCCAGCGCCGCTCTTGACTCGCCCAATTGTCATATGCCTTCCCTCTTTGACAACAGGCTGACACCATTCAAACACTTACACATATAAGCACTCTCAGCTGCACTCTTGGCTTCTTTCGCCCAGCCTTTCTCATTGCAACGCACAAGTTGCCGTTTCTCCCCACTGCATCACAGTTATGTAGATGGCCCCGTACTCCACCAATCACTTACCAGAGGGTTGTGCCTATTCACATCTACGTCACTGTCAAGGCGCTGCTCTGCAACAAGCTTTTGAAAACAGTTGCGTGTTTTGCAGGCCGTGAGTGAGAATGCAGCAACCGACTGTGCCCATACAATACTTGCATCACTCCAAAAGGAGGCCGTTTGGCCTGTCCTGTCTGTGCCAGCTCTCTGCAAGAGCAACTCCCTTGGTGCCAGTCGCCCTTCAAATACTTTACCTTCAGATAATTCATTATCTTTTGAAAGGCAACGCTTGACACTGCTGCCCGCACACTCGCAGGCACAGTGCATTGCACATTCCAACTACTTGCTCCTCTCCTCACCTCGCTTCTGTTGCCTGGAGTCCTGTTCTTGTCAGAGATTAAACAGCAACTATCTGTAAGATCCAAAGGCTGTATACTTAAAGGAATTCTGCTAGCCCAAGTCTCGGTCATGTGATATGAGTTTCGGGACGTTAAACAAGGTCCTCTTGTTGAAACCATTGTGTTAGAACAATTAGCCATTAGGTCATTAGCACCATTATTGGAGACGAAGACCTGCGAACTGCTCTCTGTTTGAAGTTGGCTTGGGCGGACAGACTGTCTTTTGGACTCTTGTGTTCACTTGCTTAGAGTGTTTAAGTGATGCAAAGAGTCATGATGTGGAGATGCCGGCGTTGGACTGGGGTGTAAAGGAGTCTAACAACACCAGGTTAAAGTCCAACAGGCTTATTTGGCAGCAAAGGCCACTAGCATTCGGAGCGCTGCTCCTTCGTCGGGTGAGTGGGAGATCTGCGAACAAACAGCTCCTGTCTGGAGACAATAGTAGATATCTGTAATAGACAATGACAGATAGTGTGACATGAAGCCAAGATCCCGGTTGAGGCACACATGAGGACGGCCTCAACCGGGATCTTGGCTTCATGTCACACTATCTGTAACTTGGCTAGACTTGCAAAATCTGACTGGCTGTCCTGCCTGGAGAACAATACACATCTCTTTAACCTGTGCTTAATTCTCTCTCCAGTCACATTGCGTGTACCTTTAAGACTTGATTAACTGTAAAGACTCGCGTCCCAATCATTATTCATGATTCTGTAAATTGAGTTTGTGTCTTGAGATGCCCTGTGTTGCTGTTTGTTAGCGCATCTCCCGCTCACCTGACGAAGGAGCAGCGCTCGGAAAGCTAGTGGCGTTTGCTGCCAAACAAAATAAGCCTGTTGGACTTTAACCTGGTGTTGCTAGACTCCTTACTGCGTTTACCCCAGTCCAACGCCGGCATCTCCACATCATGGACACCAAATAAACCCTGTTGGACTTTAACTTGGTGATGTGAGACTTCTTACTGTGCCCGCCCCAGCCAGCCCGGTGCAAAGCGGGCACCTCCACATGAGAGTGAGTTTGTGCGAGAGCTGTTTTTGAAGTTTGAGACTGTCCCCAGAAAGGGGGTGGTGCACCATTCCCGGAGATACTGCAATACCAGGCCGATACATGGAGTGGACGGAGCAAGCCCCTATTCCATCTCCCTGCTCCAAAAATCAATTTAATATATGGTCCCCAGATAAGGGACGTATCAGATATTAAACTGATAAGAACAGATACTACACTTGATCTTAGCCAAAAGGCCGAGAAGCGATGCCAGCGCTGCTCTTGACTCGCCCAATTGTCATATGCCTTCCCTCTTTGACAACAGGCTGACACCATTCAAACACTTACACATATAAGCACTCTCAGCTGCACTCTTGGCTTCTTTCGCCCAGCCTTTCTCATTGCAACGCACAAGTTGCCGTTTCTCCCCACTGCATCACAGTTATGTAGATGGCCCCGTACTCCACCAATCACTTACCAGAGGGTTGTGCCTATTCACATCTACGTCACTGTCAAGGCGCTGCTCTGCAACAAGCTTTTGAAAACAGTTGCGTGTTTTGCAGGCCGTGAGTGAGAATGCAGCAACCGACTGTGCCCATACAATACTTGCATCACTCCAAAAGGAGGCCGTTTGGCCTGTCCTGTCTGTGCCAGCTCTCTGCAAGAGCAACTCCCTTGGTGCCAGTCGCCCTTCAAATACTTTACCTTCAGATAATTCATTATCTTTTGAAAGGCAACGCTTGACACTGCTGCCCGCACACTCGCAGGCACAGTGCATTGCACATTCCAACTACTTGCTCCTCTCCTCACCTCGCTTCTGTTGCCTGGAGTCCTGTTCTTGTCAGAGATTAAACAGCAACTATCTGTAAGATCCAAAGGCTGTATACTTAAAGGAATTCTGCTAGCCCAAGTCTCGGTCATGTGATATGAGTTTCGGGACGTTAAACAAGGTCCTCTTGTTGAAACCATTGTGTTAGAACAATTAGCCATTAGGTCATTAGCACCATTATTGGAGACGAAGACCTGCGAACTGCTCTCTGTTTGAAGTTGGCTTGGGCGGACAGACTGTCTTTTGGACTCTTGTGTTCACTTGCTTAGAGTGTTTAAGTGATGCAAAGAGTCATGATGTGGAGATGCCGGCGTTGGACTGGGGTGTAAAGGAGTCTAACAACACCAGGTTAAAGTCCAACAGGCTTATTTGGCAGCAAAGGCCACTAGCATTCGGAGCGCTGCTCCTTCGTCGGGTGAGTGGGAGATCTGCGAACAAACAGCTCCTGTCTGGAGACAATAGTAGATATCTGTAATAGACAATGACAGATAGTGTGACATGAAGCCAAGATCCCGGTTGAGGCACACATGAGGACGGCCTCAACCGGGATCTTGGCTTCATGTCACACTATCTGTAACTTGGCTGGACTTGCAAAATCTGACTGGCTGTCCTGCCTGGAGAACAATACACATCTCTTTAACCTGTGCTTAATTCTCTCTCCAGTCACATTGCGTGTACCTTTAAGACTTGATTAACTGTAAAGACTCGCGTCCCAATCATTATTCATGATTCTGTAAATTGAGTTTGTGTCTTGAGATGCCCTGTGTTGCTGTTTGTTAGCACATCTCCCGCTCACCTGACGAAGGAGCAGCGCTCGGAAAGCTAGTGGCGTTTGCTGCCAAACAAAATAAGCCTGTTGGACTTTAACCTGGTGTTGTTAGACTCCTTACTGCGTTTACCCCAGTCCAACGCCGGCATCTCCACATCATGGATACCAAATAAACCCTGTTGGACTTTAACTTGGTGATGTGAGACTTCTTACTGTGCCCGCCCCAGCCACCCTGGTGCAAAGCAGGCACCTCCACATGAGAGTGAGTTTGTGCGAGAGCTGTTTTTGAAGTTTGAGACTGTCCCCAGAAAGGGGGTGGTGCACCGTTCCCGGAAATACTGCAATACCAGGCCGATACGTGGAGAGGACAGAGCAAGCCCCTATTCCATCTCCCTGCTCCAAAAATCAATTTAACATATGGACCCCAGATAAGGGACGTATCAGATATTAAACTGATCTTAGCCACTACACTTGATCTTAGCCAAAAGGCCGAGAAGCGATGCCAGCGCCGCTCTTGACTCGCCCAATTGTCATATGCCTTCCCTCTTTGACAACAGGCTGACACCATTCAAACACTTACACATATAAGCACTCTCAGCTGCACTCTTGGCTTCTTTCGCCCAGCCTTTCTCATTGCAACGCACAAGTTGCCGTTTCTCCCCACTGCATCACAGTTATGTAGATGACCCCGTACTCCACCAATCACTTACCAGAGGGTTGTGCCTATTCACATCTACGTCACTGTCAAGGCGCTGCTCTGCAACAAGCTTTTGAAAACAGTTGCGTGTTTTGCAGGCCGTGAGTGAGAATGCAGCAACCGACTGTGCCCATACAATACTTGCATCACTCCAAAAGGAGGCCGTTTGGCCTGTCCTGTCTGTGCCAGCTCTCTGCAAGAGCAACTCCCTTGGTGCCAGTCGCCCTTCAAATACTTTACCTTCAGATAATTCATTATCTTTTGAAAGGCAACGCTTGACACTGCTGCCCGCACACTCGCAGGCACAGTGCATTGCACATTCCAACTACTTGCTCCTCTCCTCACCTCGCTTCTGTTGCCTGGAGTCCTGTTCTTGTCAGAGATTAAACAGCAACTATCTGTAAGATCCAAAGGCTGTATACTTAAAGGAATTCTGCTAGCCCAAGTCTCGGTCATGTGATATGAGTTTCGGGACGTTAAACAAGGTCCTCTTGTTGAAACCATTGTGTTAGAACAATTAGCCATTAGGTCATTAGCACCATTATTGGAGACGAAGACCTGCGAACTGCTCTCTGTTTGAAGTTGGCTTGGGCGGACAGACTGTCTTTTGGACTCTTGTGTTCACTTGCTTAGAGTGTTTAAGTGATGCAAAGAGTCATGATGTGGAGATGCCGGCGTTGGACTGGGGTGTAAAGGAGTCTAACAACACCAGGTTAAAGTCCAACAGGCTTATTTGGCAGCAAAGGCCACTAGCATTCGGAGCGCTGCTCCTTCGTCGGGTGAGTGGGAGATCTGCGAACAAACAGCTCCTGTCTGGAGACAATAGTAGATATCTGTAATAGACAATGACAGATAGTGTGACATGAAGCCAAGATCCCGGTTGAGGCACACATGAGGACGGCCTCAACCGGGATCTTGGCTTCATGTCACACTATCTGTAACTTGGCTGGACTTGCAAAATCTGACTGGCTGTCCTGCCTGGAGAACAATACACATCTCTTTAACCTGTGCTTAATTCTCTCTCCAGTCACATTGCGTGTACCTTTAAGACTTGATTAACTGTAAAGACTCGCGTCCCAATCATTATTCATGATTCTGTAAATTGAGTTTGTGTCTTGAGATGCCCTGTGTTGCTGTTTGTTAGCGCATCTCCCGCTCACCTGACGAAGGAGCAGCGCTCGGAAAGCTAGTGGCGTTTGCTGCCAAACAAAATAAGCCTGTTGGACTTTAACCTGGTGTTGCTAGACTCCTTACTGCGTTTACCCCAGTCCAACGCCGGCATCTCCACATCATGGACACCAAATAAACCCTGTTGGACTTTAACTTGGTGATGTGAGACTTCTTACTGTGCCCGCCCCAGCCAGCCCGGTGCAAAGCGGGCACCTCCACATGAGAGTGAGTTTGTGCGAGAGCTGTTTTTGAAGTTTGAGACTGTCCCCAGAAAGGGGGTGGTGCACCATTCCCGGAGATACTGCAATACCAGGCCGATACATGGAGTGGACGGAGCAAGCCCCTATTCCATCTCCCTGCTCCAAAAATCAATTTAATATATGGTCCCCAGATAAGGGACGTATCAGATATTAAACTGATAAGAACAGATACTACACTTGATCTTAGCCAAAAGGCCGAGAAGCGATGCCAGCGCTGCTCTTGACTCGCCCAATTGTCATATGCCTTCCCTCTTTGACAACAGGCTGACACCATTCAAACACTTACACATATAAGCACTCTCAGCTGCACTCTTGGCTTCTTTCGCCCAGCCTTTCTCATTGCAACGCACAAGTTGCCGTTTCTCCCCACTGCATCACAGTTATGTAGATGGCCCCGTACTCCACCAATCACTTACCAGAGGGTTGTGCCTATTCACATCTACGTCACTGTCAAGGCGCTGCTCTGCAACAAGCTTTTGAAAACAGTTGCGTGTTTTGCAGGCCGTGAGTGAGAATGCAGCAACCGACTGTGCCCATACAATACTTGCATCACTCCAAAAGGAGGCCGTTTGGCCTGTCCTGTCTGTGCCAGCTCTCTGCAAGAGCAACTCCCTTGGTGCCAGTCGCCCTTCAAATACTTTACCTTCAGATAATTCATTATCTTTTGAAAGGCAACGCTTGACACTGCTGCCCGCACACTCGCAGGCACAGTGCATTGCACATTCCAACTACTTGCTCCTCTCCTCACCTCGCTTCTGTTGCCTGGAGTCCTGTTCTTGTCAGAGATTAAACAGCAACTATCTGTAAGATCCAAAGGCTGTATACTTAAAGGAATTCTGCTAGCCCAAGTCTCGGTCATGTGATATGAGTTTCGGGACGTTAAACAAGGTCCTCTTGTTGAAACCATTGTGTTAGAACAATTAGCCATTAGGTCATTAGCACCATTATTGGAGACGAAGACCTGCGAACTGCTCTCTGTTTGAAGTTGGCTTGGGCGGACAGACTGTCTTTTGGACTCTTGTGTTCACTTGCTTAGAGTGTTTAAGTGATGCAAAGAGTCATGATGTGGAGATGCCGGCGTTGGACTGGGGTGTAAAGGAGTCTAACAACACCAGGTTAAAGTCCAACAGGCTTATTTGGCAGCAAAGGCCACTAGCATTCGGAGCGCTGCTCCTTCGTCGGGTGAGTGGGAGATCTGCGAACAAACAGCTCCTGTCTGGAGACAATAGTAGATATCTGTAATAGACAATGACAGATAGTGTGACATGAAGCCAAGATCCCGGTTGAGGCACACATGAGGACGGCCTCAACCGGGATCTTGGCTTCATGTCACACTATCTGTAACTTGGCTGGACTTGCAAAATCTGACTGGCTGTCCTGCCTGGAGAACAATACACATCTCTTTAACCTGTGCTTAATTCTCTCTCCAGTCACATTGCGTGTACCTTTAAGACTTGATTAACTGTAAAGACTCGCGTCCCAATCATTATTCATGATTCTGTAAATTGAGTTTGTGTCTTGAGATGCCCTGTGTTGCTGTTTGTTAGCGCATCTCCCGCTCACCTGACGAAGGAGCAGCGCTCGGAAAGCTAGTGGCGTTTGCTGCCAAACAAAATAAGCCTGTTGGACTTTAACCTGGTGTTGTTAGACTCCTTACTGCGTTTACCCCAGTCCAACGCCGGCATCTCCACATCATGGATACCAAATAAACCCTGTTGGACTTTAACTTGGTGATGTGAGACTTCTTACTGTGCCCGCCCCAGCCAGCCCGGTGCAAAGCGGGCACCTCCACATGAGAGTGAGTTTGTGCGAGAGCTGTTTTTGAAGTTTGAGACTGTCCCCAGAAAGGGGGTGGTGCACCATTCCCGGAGATACTGCAATACCAGGCCGATACATGGAGTGGACGGAGCAAGCCCCTATTCCATCTCCCTGCTCCAAAAATCAATTTAATATATGGTCCCCAGATAAGGGACGTATCAGATATTAAACTGATAAGAACAGATACTACACTTGATCTTAGCCAAAAGGCCGAGAAGCGATGCCAGTGCTGCTCTTGACTCGCCCAATTGTCATATGCCTTCCCTCTTTGACAACAGGCTGACACCATTCAAACACTTACACATATAAGCACTCTCAGCTGCACTCTTGGCTTCTTTCGCCCAGCCTTTCTCATTGCAACGCACAAGTTGCCGTTTCTCCCCACTGCATCACAGTTATGTAGATGGCCCCGTACTCCACCAATCACTTACCAGAGGGTTGTGCCTATTCACATCTACGTCACTGTCAAGGCGCTGCTCTGCAACAAGCTTTTGAAAACAGTTGCGTGTTTTGCAGGCCGTGAGTGAGAATGCAGCAACCGACTGTGCCCATACAATACTTGCATCACTCCAAAAGGAGGCCGTTTGGCCTGTCCTGTCTGTGCCAGCTCTCTGCAAGAGCAACTCCCTTGGTGCCAGTCGCCCTTCAAATACTTTACCTTCAGATAATTCATTATCTTTTGAAAGGCAACGCTTGACACTGCTGCCCGCACACTCGCAGGCACAGTGCATTGCACATTCCAACTACTTGCTCCTCTCCTCACCTCGCTTCTGTTGCCTGGAGTCCTGTTCTTGTCAGAGATTAAACAGCAACTATCTGTAAGATCCAAAGGCTGTATACTTAAAGGAATTCTGCTAGCCCAAGTCTCGGTCATGTGATATGAGTTTCGGGACGTTAAACAAGGTCCTCTTGTTGAAACCATTGTGTTAGAACAATTAGCCATTAGGTCATTAGCACCATTATTGGAGACGAAGACCTGCGAACTGCTCTCTGTTTGAAGTTGGCTTGGGCGGACAGACTGTCTTTTGGACTCTTGTGTTCACTTGCTTAGAGTGTTTAAGTGATGCAAAGAGTCATGATGTGGAGATGCCGGCGTTGGACTGGGGTGTAAAGGAGTCTAACAACACCAGGTTAAAGTCCAACAGGCTTATTTGGCAGCAAAGGCCACTAGCATTCGGAGCGCTGCTCCTTCGTCGGGTGAGTGGGAGATCTGCGAACAAACAGCTCCTGTCTGGAGACAATAGTAGATATCTGTAATAGACAATGACAGATAGTGTGACATGAAGCCAAGATCCCGGTTGAGGCACACATGAGGACGGCCTCAACCGGGATCTTGGCTTCATGTCACACTATCTGTAACTTGGCTGGACTTGCAAAATCTGACTGGCTGTCCTGCCTGGAGAACAATACACATCTCTTTAACCTGTGCTTAATTCTCTCTCCAGTCACATTGCGTGTACCTTTAAGACTTGATTAACTGTAAAGACTCGCGTCCCAATCATTATTCATGATTCTGTAAATTGAGTTTGTGTCTTGAGATGCCCTGTGTTGCTGTTTGTTAGCGCATCTCCCGCTCACCTGACGAAGGAGCAGCGCTCGGAAAGCTAGTGGCGTTTGCTGCCAAACAAAATAAGCCTGTTGGACTTTAACCTGGTGTTGTTAGACTCCTTACTGCGTTTACCCCAGTCCAACGCCGGCATCTCCACATCATGGACACCAAATAAACCCTGTTGGACTTTAACTTGGTGATGTGAGACTTCTTACTGTGCCCGCCCCAGCCAGCCCGGTGCAAAGCGGGCACCTCCACATGAGAGTGAGTTTGTGCGAGAGCTGTTTTTGAAGTTTGAGACTGTCCCCAGAAAGGGGGTGGTGCACCGTTCCCGGAGATACTGCAATACCGGGCCGATACGTGGAGTGGACGGAGCAAGCCCCTATTCCATCTCCCTGCTCCAAAAATCAATTTAATATATGGTCCCCAGATAAGGGACGTATCAGATATTAAACTGATAAGAACAGATACTACACTTGATCTTAGCCAAAAGGCCGAGAAGCGATGCCGGCGCCGCTCTTGACTCGCCCAATTGTCATATGCCTTCCCTCTTTGACAACAGGCTGACACCATTCAAACACTTACACATATAAGCACTCTCAGCTGCACTCTTGGCTTCTTTCGCCCAGCCTTTCTCATTGCAACGCACAAGTTGCCGTTTCTCCCCACTGCATCACAGTTATGTAGATGACCCCGTACTCCACCAATCACTTACCAGAGGGTTGTGCCTATTCACATCTACGTCACTGTCAAGGCGCTGCTCTGCAACAAGCTTTTGAAAACAGTTGCGTGTTTTGCAGGCCGTGAGTGAGAATGCAGCAACCGACTGTGCCCATACAATACTTGCATCACTCCAAAAGGAGGCCGTTTGGCCTGTCCTGTCTGTGCCAGCTCTCTGCAAGAGCAACTCCCTTGGTGCCAGTCGCCCTTCAAATACTTTACCTTCAGATAATTCATTATCTTTTGAAAGGCAACGCTTGACACTGCTGCCCGCACACTCGCAGGCACAGTGCATTGCACATTCCAACTACTTGCTCCTCTCCTCACCTCGCTTCTGTTGCCTGGAGTCCTGTTCTTGTCAGAGATTAAACAGCAACTATCTGTAAGATCCAAAGGCTGTATACTTAAAGGAATTCTGCTAGCCCAAGTCTCGGTCATGTGATATGAGTTTCGGGACGTTAAACAAGGTCCTCTTGTTGAAACCATTGTGTTAGAACAATTAGCCATTAGGTCATTAGCACCATTATTGGAGACGAAGACCTGCGAACTGCTCTCTGTTTGAAGTTGGCTTGGGCGGACAGACTGTCTTTTGGACTCTTGTGTTCACTTGCTTAGAGTGTTTAAGTGATGCAAAGAGTCATGATGTGGAGATGCCGGCGTTGGACTGGGGTGTAAAGGAGTCTAACAACACCAGGTTAAAGTCCAACAGGCTTATTTGGCAGCAAAGGCCACTAGCATTCGGAGCGCTGCTCCTTCGTCGGGTGAGTGGGAGATCTGCGAACAAACAGCTCCTGTCTGGAGACAATAGTAGATATCTGTAATAGACAATGACAGATAGTGTGACATGAAGCCAAGATCCCGGTTGAGGCACACATGAGGACGGCCTCAACCGGGATCTTGGCTTCATGTCACACTATCTGTAACTTGGCTGGACTTGCAAAATCTGACTGGCTGTCCTGCCTGGAGAACAATACACATCTCTTTAACCTGTGCTTAATTCTCTCTCCAGTCACATTGCGTGTACCTTTAAGACTTGATTAACTGTAAAGACTCGCGTCCCAATCATTATTCATGATTCTGTAAATTGAGTTTGTGTCTTGAGATGCCCTGTGTTGCTGTTTGTTAGCACATCTCCCGCTCACCTGACGAAGGAGCAGCGCTCGGAAAGCTAGTGGCGTTTGCTGCCAAACAAAATAAGCCTGTTGGACTTTAACCTGGTGTTGTTAGACTCCTTACTGCGTTTACCCCAGTCCAACGCCGGCATCTCCACATCATGGACACCAAATAAACCCTGTTGGACTTTAACTTGGTGATGTGAGACTTCTTACTGTGCCCGCCCCAGCCAGCCCGGTGCAAAGCGGGCACCTCCACATGAGAGTGAGTTTGTGCGAGAGCTGTTTTTGAAGTTTGAGACTGTCCCCAGAAAGGGGGTGGTGCACCGTTCCCGGAGATACTGCAATACCGGGCCGATACGTGGAGTGGACGGAGCAAGCCCCTATTCCATCTCCCTGCTCCAAAAATCAATTTAATATATGGTCCCCAGATAAGGGACGTATCAGATATTAAACTGATAAGAACAGATACTACACTTGATCTTAGCCAAAAGGCCGAGAAGCGATGCCAGCGCCGCTCTTGACTCGCCCAATTGTCATATGCCTTCCCTCTTTGACAACAGGCTGACACCATTCAAACACTTACACATATAAGCACTCTCAGCTGCACTCTTGGCTTCTTTCGCCCAGCCTTTCTCATTGCAACGCACAAGTTGCCGTTTCTCCCCACTGCATCACAGTTATGTAGATGACCCCGTACTCCACCAATCACTTACCAGAGGGTTGTGCCTATTCACATCTACGTCACTGTCAAGGCGCTGCTCTGCAACAAGCTTTTGAAAACAGTTGCGTGTTTTGCAGGCCGTGAGTGAGAATGCAGCAACCGACTGTGCCCATACAATACTTGCATCACTCCAAAAGGAGGCCGTTTGGCCTGTCCTGTCTGTGCCAGCTCTCTGCAAGAGCAACTCCCTTGGTGCCAGTCGCCCTTCAAATACTTTACCTTCAGATAATTCATTATCTTTTGAAAGGCAACGCTTGACACTGCTGCCCGCACACTCGCAGGCACAGTGCATTGCACATTCCAACTACTTGCTCCTCTCCTCACCTCGCTTCTGTTGCCTGGAGTCCTGTTCTTGTCAGAGATTAAACAGCAACTATCTGTAAGATCCAAAGGCTGTATACTTAAAGGAATTCTGCTAGCCCAAGTCTCGGTCATGTGATATGAGTTTCGGGACGTTAAACAAGGTCCTCTTGTTGAAACCATTGTGTTAGAACAATTAGCCATTAGGTCATTAGCACCATTATTGGAGACGAAGACCTGCGAACTGCTCTCTGTTTGAAGTTGGCTTGGGCGGACAGACTGTCTTTTGGACTCTTGTGTTCACTTGCTTAGAGTGTTTAAGTGATGCAAAGAGTCATGATGTGGAGATGCCGGCGTTGGACTGGGGTGTAAAGGAGTCTAACAACACCAGGTTAAAGTCCAACAGGCTTATTTGGCAGCAAAGGCCACTAGCATTCGGAGCGCTGCTCCTTCGTCGGGTGAGTGGGAGATCTGCGAACAAACAGCTCCTGTCTGGAGACAATAGTAGATATCTGTAATAGACAATGACAGATAGTGTGACATGAAGCCAAGATCCCGGTTGAGGCACACATGAGGACGGCCTCAACCGGGATCTTGGCTTCATGTCACACTATCTGTAACTTGGCTGGACTTGCAAAATCTGACTGGCTGTCCTGCCTGGAGAACAATACCTGTGCTTAATTCTCTCTCCAGTCACATTGCGTGTACCTTTAAGACTTGATTAACTGTAAAGACTCGCGTCCCAATCATTATTCATGATTCTGTAAATTGAGTTTGTGTCTTGAGATGCCCTGTGTTGCTGTTTGTTAGCACATCTCCCGCTCACCTGACGAAGGAGCAGCGCTCGGAAAGCTAGTGGCGTTTGCTGCCAAACAAAATAAGCCTGTTGGACTTTAACCTGGTGTTGTTAGACTCCTTACTGCGTTTACCCCAGTCCAACGCCGGCATCTCCACATCATGGATACCAAATAAACCCTGTTGGACTTTAACTTGGTGATGTGAGACTTCTTACTGTGCCCGCCCCAGCCACCCTGGTGCAAAGCAGGCACCTCCACATGAGAGTGAGTTTGTGCGAGAGCTGTTTTTGAAGTTTGAGACTGTCCCCAGAAAGGGGGTGGTGCACCGTTCCCGGAAATACTGCAATACCAGGCCGATACGTGGAGAGGACAGAGCAAGCCCCTATTCCATCTCCCTGCTCCAAAAATCAATTTAATATATGGTCCCCAGATAAGGGACGTATCAGATATTAAACTGATCTTAGCCACTACACTTGATCTTAGCCACTACACTCTTGGCTTCTTTCAGCGATGCCAGCGCTGCTCTTGACTCGCCCAATTGTCATATGCCTTCCCTCTTTGACAACAGGCTGACACCATTCAAACACTTACACATATAAGCACTCTCAGCTGCACTCTTGGCTTCTTTCGCCCAGCCTTTCTCATTGCAACGCACAAGTTGCCGTTTCTCCCCACTGCATCACAGTTATGTAGATGGCCCCGTACTCCACCAATCACTTACCAGAGGGTTGTGCCTATTCACATCTACGTCACTGTCAAGGCGCTGCTCTGCAACAAGCTTTTGAAAACAGTTGCGTGTTTTGCAGGCCGTGAGTGAGAATGCAGCAACCGACTGTGCCCATACAATACTTGCATCACTCCAAAAGGAGGCCGTTTGGCCTGTCCTGTCTGTGCCAGCTCTCTGCAAGAGCAACTCCCTTGGTGCCAGTCGCCCTTCAAATACTTTACCTTCAGATAATTCATTATCTTTTGAAAGGCAACGCTTGACACTGCTGCCCGCACACTCGCAGGCACAGTGCATTGCACATTCCAACTACTTGCTCCTCTCCTCACCTCGCTTCTGTTGCCTGGAGTCCTGTTCTTGTCAGAGATTAAACAGCAACTATCTGTAAGATCCAAAGGCTGTATACTTAAAGGAATTCTGCTAGCCCAAGTCTCGGTCATGTGATATGAGTTTCGGGACGTTAAACAAGGTCCTCTTGTTGAAACCATTGTGTTAGAACAATTAGCCATTAGGTCATTAGCACCATTATTGGAGACGAAGACCTGCGAACTGCTCTCTGTTTGAAGTTGGCTTGGGCGGACAGACTGTCTTTTGGACTCTTGTGTTCACTTGCTTAGAGTGTTTAAGTGATGCAAAGAGTCATGATGTGGAGATGCCGGCGTTGGACTGGGGTGTAAAGGAGTCTAACAACACCAGGTTAAAGTCCAACAGGCTTATTTGGCAGCAAAGGCCACTAGCATTCGGAGCGCTGCTCCTTCGTCGGGTGAGTGGGAGATCTGCGAACAAACAGCTCCTGTCTGGAGACAATAGTAGATATCTGTAATAGACAATGACAGATAGTGTGACATGAAGCCAAGATCCCGGTTGAGGCACACATGAGGACGGCCTCAACCGGGATCTTGGCTTCATGTCACACTATCTGTAACTTGGCTGGACTTGCAAAATCTGACTGGCTGTCCTGCCTGGAGAACAATACACATCTCTTTAACCTGTGCTTAATTCTCTCTCCAGTCACATTGCGTGTACCTTTAAGACTTGATTAACTGTAAAGACTCGCGTCCCAATCATTATTCATGATTCTGTAAATTGAGTTTGTGTCTTGAGATGCCCTGTGTTGCTGTTTGTTAGCACATCTCCCGCTCACCTGACGAAGGAGCAGCGCTCGGAAAGCTAGTGGCGTTTGCTGCCAAACAAAATAAGCCTGTTGGACTTTAACCTGGTGTTGTTAGACTCCTTACTGCGTTTACCCCAGTCCAACGCCGGCATCTCCACATCATGGATACCAAATAAACCCTGTTGGACTTTAACTTGGTGATGTGAGACTTCTTACTGTGCCCGCCCCAGCCACCCTGGTGCAAAGCAGGCACCTCCACATGAGAGTGAGTTTGTGCGAGAGCTGTTTTTGAAGTTTGAGACTGTCCCCAGAAAGGGGGTGGTGCACCGTTCCCGGAAATACTGCAATACCAGGCCGATACGTGGAGAGGACAGAGCAAGCCCCTATTCCATCTCCCTGCTCCAAAAATCAATTTAATATATGGTCCCCAGATAAGGGACGTATCAGATATTAAACTGATCTTAGCCACTACACTTGATCTTAGCCACTACACTTGATCTTAGCCAAAAGGCCGAGAAGCGATGCCAGCGCCGCTCTTGACTCGCCCAATTGTCATATGCCTTCCCTCTTTGACAACAGGCTGACACCATTCAAACACTTACACATATAAGCACTCTCAGCTGCACTCTTGGCTTCTTTCGCCCAGCCTTTCTCATTGCAACGCACAAGTTGCCGTTTCTCCCCACTGCATCACAGTTATGTAGATGGCCCCGTACTCCACCAATCACTTACCAGAGGGTTGTGCCTATTCACATCTACGTCACTGTCAAGGCGCTGCTCTGCAACAAGCTTTTGAAAACAGTTGCGTGTTTTGCAGGCCGTGAGTGAGAATGCAGCAACCGACTGTGCCCATACAATACTTGCATCACTCCAAAAGGAGGCCGTTTGGCCTGTCCTGTCTGTGCCAGCTCTCTGCAAGAGCAACTCCCTTGGTGCCAGTCGCCCTTCAAATACTTTACCTTCAGATAATTCATTATCTTTTGAAAGGCAACGCTTGACACTGCTGCCCGCACACTCGCAGGCACAGTGCATTGCACATTCCAACTACTTGCTCCTCTCCTCACCTCGCTTCTGTTGCCTGGAGTCCTGTTCTTGTCAGAGATTAAACAGCAACTATCTGTAAGATCCAAAGGCTGTATACTTAAAGGAATTCTGCTAGCCCAAGTCTCGGTCATGTGATATGAGTTTCGGGACGTTAAACAAGGTCCTCTTGTTGAAACCATTGTGTTAGAACAATTAGCCATTAGGTCATTAGCACCATTATTGGAGACGAAGACCTGCGAACTGCTCTCTGTTTGAAGTTGGCTTGGGCGGACAGACTGTCTTTTGGACTCTTGTGTTCACTTGCTTAGAGTGTTTAAGTGATGCAAAGAGTCATGATGTGGAGATGCCGGCGTTGGACTGGGGTGTAAAGGAGTCTAACAACACCAGGTTAAAGTCCAACAGGCTTATTTGGCAGCAAAGGCCACTAGCATTCGGAGCGCTGCTCCTTCGTCGGGTGAGTGGGAGATCTGCGAACAAACAGCTCCTGTCTGGAGACAATAGTAGATATCTGTAATAGACAATGACAGATAGTGTGACATGAAGCCAAGATCCCGGTTGAGGCACACATGAGGACGGCCTCAACCGGGATCTTGGCTTCATGTCACACTATCTGTAACTTGGCTGGACTTGCAAAATCTGACTGGCTGTCCTGCCTGGAGAACAATACACATCTCTTTAACCTGTGCTTAATTCTCTCTCCAGTCACATTGCGTGTACCTTTAAGACTTGATTAACTGTAAAGACTCGCGTCCCAATCATTATTCATGATTCTGTAAATTGAGTTTGTGTCTTGAGATGCCCTGTGTTGCTGTTTGTTAGCACATCTCCCGCTCACCTGACGAAGGAGCAGCGCTCGGAAAGCTAGTGGCGTTTGCTGCCAAACAAAATAAGCCTGTTGGACTTTAACCTGGTGTTGTTAGACTCCTTACTGCGTTTACCCCAGTCCAACGCCGGCATCTCCACATCATGGATACCAAATAAACCCTGTTGGACTTTAACTTGGTGATGTGAGACTTCTTACTGTGCCCGCCCCAGCCACCCTGGTGCAAAGCAGGCACCTCCACATGAGAGTGAGTTTGTGCGAGAGCTGTTTTTGAAGTTTGAGACTGTCCCCAGAAAGGGGGTGGTGCACCGTTCCCGGAAATACTGCAATACCAGGCCGATACGTGGAGAGGACAGAGCAAGCCCCTATTCCATCTCCCTGCTCCAAAAATCAATTTAATATATGGTCCCCAGATAAGGGACGTATCAGATATTAAACTGATCTTAGCCACTACACTTGATCTTAGCCACAACACTTGATCTTAGCCAAAAGGCCGAGAAGCGATGCCAGCGCCGCTCTTGACTCGCCCAATTGTCATATGCCTTCCCTCTTTGACAACAGGCTGACACCATTCAAACACTTACACATATAAGCACTCTCAGCTGCACTCTTGGCTTCTTTCGCCCAGCCTTTCTCATTGCAACGCACAAGTTGCCGTTTCTCCCCACTGCATCACAGTTATGTAGATGGCCCCGTACTCCACCAATCACTTACCAGAGGGTTGTGCCTATTCACATCTACGTCACTGTCAAGGCGCTGCTCTGCAACAAGCTTTTGAAAACAGTTGCGTGTTTTGCAGGCCGTGAGTGAGAATGCAGCAACCGACTGTGCCCATACAATACTTGCATCACTCCAAAAGGAGGCCGTTTGGCCTGTCCTGTCTGTGCTAGCTCTCTGCAAGAGCAACTCCCTTGGTGCCAGTCGCCCTTCAAATACTTTACCTTCAGATAATTCATTATCTTTTGAAAGGCAACGCTTGACACTGCTGCCCGCACACTCGCAGGCACAGTGCATTGCACATTCCAACTACTTGCTCCTCTCCTCACCTCGCTTCTGTTGCCTGGAGTCCTGTTCTTGTCAGAGATTAAACAGCAACTATCTGTAAGATCCAAAGGCTGTATACTTAAAGGAATTCTGCTAGCCCAAGTCTCGGTCATGTGATATGAGTTTCGGGACGTTAAACAAGGTCCTCTTGTTGAAACCATTGTGTTAGAACAATTAGCCATTAGGTCATTAGCACCATTATTGGAGACGAAGACCTGCGAACTGCTCTCTGTTTGAAGTTGGCTTGGGCGGACAGACTGTCTTTTGGACTCTTGTGTTCACTTGCTTAGAGTGTTTAAGTGATGCAAAGAGTCATGATGTGGAGATGCCGGCGTTGGACTGGGGTGTAAAGGAGTCTAACAACACCAGGTTAAAGTCCAACAGGCTTATTTGGCAGCAAAGGCCACTAGCATTCGGAGCGCTGCTCCTTCGTCGGGTGAGTGGGAGATCTGCGAACAAACAGCTCCTGTCTGGAGACAATAGTAGATATCTGTAATAGACAATGACAGATAGTGTGACATGAAGCCAAGATCCCGGTTGAGGCACACATGAGGACGGCCTCAACCGGGATCTTGGCTTCATGTCACACTATCTGTAACTTGGCTGGACTTGCAAAATCTGACTGGCTGTCCTGCCTGGAGAACAATACACATCTCTTTAACCTGTGCTTAATTCTCTCTCCAGTCACATTGCGTGTACCTTTAAGACTTGATTAACTGTAAAGACTCGCGTCCCAATCATTATTCATGATTCTGTAAATTGAGTTTGTGTCTTGAGATGCCCTGTGTTGCTGTTTGTTAGCACATCTCCCGCTCACCTGACGAAGGAGCAGCGCTCGGAAAGCTAGTGGCGTTTGCTGCCAAACAAAATAAGCCTGTTGGACTTTAACCTGGTGTTGTTAGACTCCTTACTGCGTTTACCCCAGTCCAACGCCGGCATCTCCACATCATGGATACCAAATAAACCCTGTTGGACTTTAACTTGGTGATGTGAGACTTCTTACTGTGCCCGCCCCAGCCAGCCCGGTGCAAAGCGGGCACCTCCACATGAGAGTGAGTTTGTGCGAGAGCTGTTTTTGAAGTTTGAGACTGTCCCCAGAAAGGGGGTGGTGCACCGTTCCCGGAAATACTGCAATACCGGGCCGATACGTGGAGTGGACGGAGCAAGCCCCTATTCCATCTCCCTGCTCCAAAAATCAATTTAATATATGGTCCCCAGATAAGGGACGTATCAGATATTAAACTGATAAGAACAGATACTACACTTGATCTTAGCCAAAAGGCCGAGAAGCGATGCCAGCGCTGCTCTTGACTCGCCCAATTGTCATATGCCTTCCCTCTTTGACAACAGGCTGACACCATTCAAACACTTACACATATAAGCACTCTCAGCTGCACTCTTGGCTTCTTTCGCCCAGCCTTTCTCATTGCAACGCACAAGTTGCCGTTTCTCCCCACTGCATCACAGTTATGTAGATGGCCCCGTACTCCACCAATCACTTACCAGAGGGTTGTGCCTATTCACATCTACGTCACTGTCAAGGCGCTGCTCTGCAACAAGCTTTTGAAAACAGTTGCGTGTTTTGCAGGCCGTGAGTGAGAATGCAGCAACCGACTGTGCCCATACAATACTTGCATCACTCCAAAAGGAGGCCGTTTGGCCTGTCCTGTCTGTGCCAGCTCTCTGCAAGAGCAACTCCCTTGGTGCCAGTCGCCCTTCAAATACTTTACCTTCAGATAATTCATTATCTTTTGAAAGGCAACGCTTGACACTGCTGCCCGCACACTCGCAGGCACAGTGCATTGCACATTCCAACTACTTGCTCCTCTCCTCACCTCGCTTCTGTTGCCTGGAGTCCTGTTCTTGTCAGAGATTAAACAGCAACTATCTGTAAGATCCAAAGGCTGTATACTTAAAGGAATTCTGCTAGCCCAAGTCTCGGTCATGTGATATGAGTTTCGGGACGTTAAACAAGGTCCTCTTGTTGAAACCATTGTGTTAGAACAATTAGCCATTAGGTCATTAGCACCATTATTGGAGACGAAGACCTGCGAACTGCTCTCTGTTTGAAGTTGGCTTGGGCGGACAGACTGTCTTTTGGACTCTTGTGTTCACTTGCTTAGAGTGTTTAAGTGATGCAAAGAGTCATGATGTGGAGATGCCGGCGTTGGACTGGGGTGTAAAGGAGTCTAACAACACCAGGTTAAAGTCCAACAGGCTTATTTGGCAGCAAAGGCCACTAGCATTCGGAGCGCTGCTCCTTCGTCGGGTGAGTGGGAGATCTGCGAACAAACAGCTCCTGTCTGGAGACAATAGTAGATATCTGTAATAGACAATGACAGATAGTGTGACATGAAGCCAAGATCCCGGTTGAGGCACACATGAGGACGGCCTCAACCGGGATCTTGGCTTCATGTCACACTATCTGTAACTTGGCTGGACTTGCAAAATCTGACTGGCTGTCCTGCCTGGAGAACAATACACATCTCTTTAACCTGTGCTTAATTCTCTCTCCAGTCACATTGCGTGTACCTTTAAGACTTGATTAACTGTAAAGACTCGCGTCCCAATCATTATTCATGATTCTGTAAATTGAGTTTGTGTCTTGAGATGCCCTGTGTTGCTGTTTGTTAGCGCATCTCCCGCTCACCTGACGAAGGAGCAGCGCTCGGAAAGCTAGTGGCGTTTGCTGCCAAACAAAATAAGCCTGTTGGACTTTAACCTGGTGTTGTTAGACTCCTTACTGCGTTTACCCCAGTCCAACGCCGGCATCTCCACATCATGGACACCAAATAAACCCTGTTGGACTTTAACTTGGTGATGTGAGACTTCTTACTGTGCCCGCCCCAGCCAGCCCGGTGCAAAGCGGGCACCTCCACATGAGAGTGAGTTTGTGCGAGAGCTGTTTTTGAAGTTTGAGACTGTCCCCAGAAAGGGGGTGGTGCACCGTTCCCGGAAATACTGCAATACCGGGCCGATACGTGGAGTGGACGGAGCAAGCCCCTATTCCATCTCCCTGCTCCAAAAATCAATTTAATATATGGTCCCCAGATAAGGGACGTATCAGATATTAAACTGATAAGAACAGATACTACACTTGATCTTAGCCAAAAGGCCGAGAAGCGATGCCGGTGCTGCTCTTGACTCGCCCAATTGTCATATGCCTTCCCTCTTTGACAACAGGCTGACACCATTCAAACACTTACACATATAAGCACTCTCAGCTGCACTCTTGGCTTCTTTCGCCCAGCCTTTCTCATTGCAACGCACAAGTTGCCGTTTCTCCCCACTGCATCACAGTTATGTAGATGACCCCGTACTCCACCAATCACTTACCAGAGGGTTGTGCCTATTCACATCTACGTCACTGTCAAGGCGCTGCTCTGCAACAAGCTTTTGAAAACAGTTGCGTGTTTTGCAGGCCGTGAGTGAGAATGCAGCAACCGACTGTGCCCATACAATACTTGCATCACTCCAAAAGGAGGCCGTTTGGCCTGTCCTGTCTGTGCCAGCTCTCTGCAAGAGCAACTCCCTTGGTGCCAGTCGCCCTTCAAATACTTTACCTTCAGATAATTCATTATCTTTTGAAAGGCAACGCTTGACACTGCTGCCCGCACACTCGCAGGCACAGTGCATTGCACATTCCAACTACTTGCTCCTCTCCTCACCTCGCTTCTGTTGCCTGGAGTCCTGTTCTTGTCAGAGATTAAACAGCAACTATCTGTAAGATCCAAAGGCTGTATACTTAAAGGAATTCTGCTAGCCCAAGTCTCGGTCATGTGATATGAGTTTCGGGACGTTAAACAAGGTCCTCTTGTTGAAACCATTGTGTTAGAACAATTAGCCATTAGGTCATTAGCACCATTATTGGAGACGAAGACCTGCGAACTGCTCTCTGTTTGAAGTTGGCTTGGGCGGACAGACTGTCTTTTGGACTCTTGTGTTCACTTGCTTAGAGTGTTTAAGTGATGCAAAGAGTCATGATGTGGAGATGCCGGCGTTGGACTGGGGTGTAAAGGAGTCTAACAACACCAGGTTAAAGTCCAACAGGCTTATTTGGCAGCAAAGGCCACTAGCATTCGGAGCGCTGCTCCTTCGTCGGGTGAGTGGGAGATCTGCGAACAAACAGCTCCTGTCTGGAGACAATAGTAGATATCTGTAATAGACAATGACAGATAGTGTGACATGAAGCCAAGATCCCGGTTGAGGCACACATGAGGACGGCCTCAACCGGGATCTTGGCTTCATGTCACACTATCTGTAACTTGGCTGGACTTGCAAAATCTGACTGGCTGTCCTGCCTGGAGAACAATACACATCTCTTTAACCTGTGCTTAATTCTCTCTCCAGTCACATTGCGTGTACCTTTAAGACTTGATTAACTGTAAAGACTCGCGTCCCAATCATTATTCATGATTCTGTAAATTGAGTTTGTGTCTTGAGATGCCCTGTGTTGCTGTTTGTTAGCGCATCTCCCGCTCACCTGACGAAGGAGCAGCGCTCGGAAAGCTAGTGGCGTTTGCTGCCAAACAAAATAAGCCTGTTGGACTTTAACCTGGTGTTGTTAGACTCCTTACTGCGTTTACCCCAGTCCAACGCCGGCATCTCCACATCATGGACACCAAATAAACCCTGTTGGACTTTAACTTGGTGATGTGAGACTTCTTACTGTGCCCGCCCCAGCCAGCCCGGTGCAAAGCGGGCACCTCCACATGAGAGTGAGTTTGTGCGAGAGCTGTTTTTGAAGTTTGAGACTGTCCCCAGAAAGGGGGTGGTGCACCATTCCCGGAGATACTGCAATACCAGGCCGATACATGGAGTGGACGGAGCAAGCCCCTATTCCATCTCCCTGCTCCAAAAATCAATTTAATATATGGTCCCCAGATAAGGGACGTATCAGATATTAAACTGATAAGAACAGATACTACACTTGATCTTAGCCAAAAGGCCGAGAAGCGATGCCAGCGCTGCTCTTGACTCGCCCAATTGTCATATGCCTTCCCTCTTTGACAACAGGCTGACACCATTCAAACACTTACACATATAAGCACTCTCAGCTGCACTCTTGGCTTCTTTCGCCCAGCCTTTCTCATTGCAACGCACAAGTTGCCGTTTCTCCCCACTGCATCACAGTTATGTAGATGGCCCCGTACTCCACCAATCACTTACCAGAGGGTTGTGCCTATTCACATCTACGTCACTGTCAAGGCGCTGCTCTGCAACAAGCTTTTGAAAACAGTTGCGTGTTTTGCAGGCCGTGAGTGAGAATGCAGCAACCGACTGTGCCCATACAATACTTGCATCACTCCAAAAGGAGGCCGTTTGGCCTGTCCTGTCTGTGCCAGCTCTCTGCAAGAGCAACTCCCTTGGTGCCAGTCGCCCTTCAAATACTTTACCTTCAGATAATTCATTATCTTTTGAAAGGCAACGCTTGACACTGCTGCCCGCACACTCGCAGGCACAGTGCATTGCACATTCCAACTACTTGCTCCTCTCCTCACCTCGCTTCTGTTGCCTGGAGTCCTGTTCTTGTCAGAGATTAAACAGCAACTATCTGTAAGATCCAAAGGCTGTATACTTAAAGGAATTCTGCTAGCCCAAGTCTCGGTCATGTGATATGAGTTTCGGGACGTTAAACAAGGTCCTCTTGTTGAAACCATTGTGTTAGAACAATTAGCCATTAGGTCATTAGCACCATTATTGGAGACGAAGACCTGCGAACTGCTCTCTGTTTGAAGTTGGCTTGGGCGGACAGACTGTCTTTTGGACTCTTGTGTTCACTTGCTTAGAGTGTTTAAGTGATGCAAAGAGTCATGATGTGGAGATGCCGGCGTTGGACTGGGGTGTAAAGGAGTCTAACAACACCAGGTTAAAGTCCAACAGGCTTATTTGGCAGCAAAGGCCACTAGCATTCGGAGCGCTGCTCCTTCGTCGGGTGAGTGGGAGATCTGCGAACAAACAGCTCCTGTCTGGAGACAATAGTAGATATCTGTAATAGACAATGACAGATAGTGTGACATGAAGCCAAGATCCCGGTTGAGGCACACATGAGGACGGCCTCAACCGGGATCTTGGCTTCATGTCACACTATCTGTAACTTGGCTGGACTTGCAAAATCTGACTGGCTGTCCTGCCTGGAGAACAATACACATCTCTTTAACCTGTGCTTAATTCTCTCTCCAGTCACATTGCGTGTACCTTTAAGACTTGATTAACTGTAAAGACTCGCGTCCCAATCATTATTCATGATTCTGTAAATTGAGTTTGTGTCTTGAGATGCCCTGTGTTGCTGTTTGTTAGCGCATCTCCCGCTCACCTGACGAAGGAGCAGCGCTCGGAAAGCTAGTGGCGTTTGCTGCCAAACAAAATAAGCCTGTTGGACTTTAACCTGGTGTTGTTAGACTCCTTACTGCGTTTACCCCAGTCCAACGCCGGCATCTCCACATCATGGACACCAAATAAACCCTGTTGGACTTTAACTTGGTGATGTGAGACTTCTTACTGTGCCCGCCCCAGCCAGCCCGGTGCAAAGCGGGCACCTCCACATGAGAGTGAGTTTGTGCGAGAGCTGTTTTTGAAGTTTGAGACTGTCCCCAGAAAGGGGGTGGTGCACCGTTCCCGGAAATACTGCAATACCGGGCCGATACGTGGAGTGGACGGAGCAAGCCCCTATTCCATCTCCCTGCTCCAAAAATCAATTTAATATATGGTCCCCAGATAAGGGACGTATCAGATATTAAACTGATAAGAACAGATACTACACTTGATCTTAGCCAAAAGGCCGAGAAGCGATGCCGGTGCTGCTCTTGACTCGCCCAATTGTCATATGCCTTCCCTCTTTGACAACAGGCTGACACCATTCAAACACTTACACATATAAGCACTCTCAGCTGCACTCTTGGCTTCTTTCGCCCAGCCTTTCTCATTGCAACGCACAAGTTGCCGTTTCTCCCCACTGCATCACAGTTATGTAGATGACCCCGTACTCCACCAATCACTTACCAGAGGGTTGTGCCTATTCACATCTACGTCACTGTCAAGGCGCTGCTCTGCAACAAGCTTTTGAAAACAGTTGCGTGTTTTGCAGGCCGTGAGTGAGAATGCAGCAACCGACTGTGCCCATACAATACTTGCATCACTCCAAAAGGAGGCCGTTTGGCCTGTCCTGTCTGTGCCAGCTCTCTGCAAGAGCAACTCCCTTGGTGCCAGTCGCCCTTCAAATACTTTACCTTCAGATAATTCATTATCTTTTGAAAGGCAACGCTTGACACTGCTGCCCGCACACTCGCAGGCACAGTGCATTGCACATTCCAACTACTTGCTCCTCTCCTCACCTCGCTTCTGTTGCCTGGAGTCCTGTTCTTGTCAGAGATTAAACAGCAACTATCTGTAAGATCCAAAGGCTGTATACTTAAAGGAATTCTGCTAGCCCAAGTCTCGGTCATGTGATATGAGTTTCGGGACGTTAAACAAGGTCCTCTTGTTGAAACCATTGTGTTAGAACAATTAGCCATTAGGTCATTAGCACCATTATTGGAGACGAAGACCTGCGAACTGCTCTCTGTTTGAAGTTGGCTTGGGCGGACAGACTGTCTTTTGGACTCTTGTGTTCACTTGCTTAGAGTGTTTAAGTGATGCAAAGAGTCATGATGTGGAGATGCCGGCGTTGGACTGGGGTGTAAAGGAGTCTAACAACACCAGGTTAAAGTCCAACAGGCTTATTTGGCAGCAAAGGCCACTAGCATTCGGAGCGCTGCTCCTTCGTCGGGTGAGTGGGAGATCTGCGAACAAACAGCTCCTGTCTGGAGACAATAGTAGATATCTGTAATAGACAATGACAGATAGTGTGACATGAAGCCAAGATCCCGGTTGAGGCACACATGAGGACGGCCTCAACCGGGATCTTGGCTTCATGTCACACTATCTGTAACTTGGCTGGACTTGCAAAATCTGACTGGCTGTCCTGCCTGGAGAACAATACACATCTCTTTAACCTGTGCTTAATTCTCTCTCCAGTCACATTGCGTGTACCTTTAAGACTTGATTAACTGTAAAGACTCGCGTCCCAATCATTATTCATGATTCTGTAAATTGAGTTTGTGTCTTGAGATGCCCTGTGTTGCTGTTTGTTAGCACATCTCCCGCTCACCTGACGAAGGAGCAGCGCTCGGAAAGCTAGTGGCGTTTGCTGCCAAACAAAATAAGCCTGTTGGACTTTAACCTGGTGTTGTTAGACTCCTTACTGCGTTTACCCCAGTCCAACGCCGGCATCTCCACATCATGGATACCAAATAAACCCTGTTGGACTTTAACTTGGTGATGTGAGACTTCTTACTGTGCCCGCCCCAGCCAGCCCGGTGCAAAGCGGGCACCTCCACATGAGAGTGAGTTTGTGCGAGAGCTGTTTTTGAAGTTTGAGACTGTCCCCAGAAAGGGGGTGGTGCACCGTTCCCGGAGATACTGCAATACCGGGCCGATACGTGGAGTGGACGGAGCAAGCCCCTATTCCATCTCCCTGCTCCAAAAATCAATTTAATATATGGTCCCCAGATAAGGGACGTATCAGATATTAAACTGATAAGAACAGATACTACACTTGATCTTAGCCAAAAGGCCGAGAAGCGATGCCGGCGCCGCTCTTGACTCGCCCAATTGTCATATGCCTTCCCTCTTTGACAACAGGCTGACACCATTCAAACACTTACACATATAAGCACTCTCAGCTGCACTCTTGGCTTCTTTCGCCCAGCCTTTCTCATTGCAACGCACAAGTTGCCGTTTCTCCCCACTGCATCACAGTTATGTAGATGGCCCCGTACTCCACCAATCACTTACCAGAGGGTTGTGCCTATTCACATCTACGTCACTGTCAAGGCGCTGCTCTGCAACAAGCTTTTGAAAACAGTTGCGTGTTTTGCAGGCCGTGAGTGAGAATGCAGCAACCGACTGTGCCCATACAATACTTGCATCACTCCAAAAGGAGGCCGTTTGGCCTGTCCTGTCTGTGCCAGCTCTCTGCAAGAGCAACTCCCTTGGTGCCAGTCGCCCTTCAAATACTTTACCTTCAGATAATTCATTATCTTTTGAAAGGCAACGCTTGACACTGCTGCCCGCACACTCGCAGGCACAGTGCATTGCACATTCCAACTACTTGCTCCTCTCCTCACCTCGCTTCTGTTGCCTGGAGTCCTGTTCTTGTCAGAGATTAAACAGCAACTATCTGTAAGATCCAAAGGCTGTATACTTAAAGGAATTCTGCTAGCCCAAGTCTCGGTCATGTGATATGAGTTTCGGGACGTTAAACAAGGTCCTCTTGTTGAAACCATTGTGTTAGAACAATTAGCCATTAGGTCATTAGCACCATTATTGGAGACGAAGACCTGCGAACTGCTCTCTGTTTGAAGTTGGCTTGGGCGGACAGACTGTCTTTTGGACTCTTGTGTTCACTTGCTTAGAGTGTTTAAGTGATGCAAAGAGTCATGATGTGGAGATGCCGGCGTTGGACTGGGGTGTAAAGGAGTCTAACAACACCAGGTTAAAGTCCAACAGGCTTATTTGGCAGCAAAGGCCACTAGCATTCGGAGCGCTGCTCCTTCGTCGGGTGAGTGGGAGATCTGCGAACAAACAGCTCCTGTCTGGAGACAATAGTAGATATCTGTAATAGACAATGACAGATAGTGTGACATGAAGCCAAGATCCCGGTTGAGGCACACATGAGGACGGCCTCAACCGGGATCTTGGCTTCATGTCACACTATCTGTAACTTGGCTGGACTTGCAAAATCTGACTGGCTGTCCTGCCTGGAGAACAATACACATCTCTTTAACCTGTGCTTAATTCTCTCTCCAGTCACATTGCGTGTACCTTTAAGACTTGATTAACTGTAAAGACTCGCGTCCCAATCATTATTCATGATTCTGTAAATTGAGTTTGTGTCTTGAGATGCCCTGTGTTGCTGTTTGTTAGCGCATCTCCCGCTCACCTGACGAAGGAGCAGCGCTCGGAAAGCTAGTGGCGTTTGCTGCCAAACAAAATAAGCCTGTTGGACTTTAACCTGGTGTTGTTAGACTCCTTACTGCGTTTACCCCAGTCCAACGCCGGCATCTCCACATCATGGACACCAAATAAACCCTGTTGGACTTTAACTTGGTGATGTGAGACTTCTTACTGTGCCCGCCCCAGCCAACCCGGTGCAAAGCGGGCACCTCCACATGAGAGTGAGTTTGTGCGAGAGCTGTTTTTGAAGTTTGAGACTGTCCCCAGAAAGGGGGTGGTGCACCGTTCCCGGAGATACTGCAATACCGGGCCAATACATGGAGTGGACGGAGCAAGCCCCTATTCCATCTCCCTGCTCCAAAAATCAATTTAATATATGGTCCCCAGATAAGGGACGTATCAGATATTAAACTGATAAGAACAGATACTACACTTGATCTTAGCCAAAAGGCCGAGAAGCGATGCCGGCGCTGCTCTTGACTCGCCCAATTGTCATATGCCTTCCCTCTTTGACAACAGGCTGACACCATTCAAACACTTACACATATAAGCACTCTCAGCTGCACTCTTGGCTTCTTTCGCCCAGCCTTTCTCATTGCAACGCACAAGTTGCCGTTTCTCCCCACTGCATCACAGTTATGTAGATGACTCCGTACTCCACCAATCACTTACCAGAGGGTTGTGCCTATTCACATCTACGTCACTGTCAAGGCGCTGCTCTGCAACAAGCTTTTGAAAACAGTTGCGTGTTTTGCAGGCCGTGAGTGAGAATGCAGCAACCGACTGTGCCCATACAATACTTGCATCACTCCAAAAGGAGGCCGTTTGGCCTGTCCTGTCTGTGCCAGCTCTCTGCAAGAGCAACTCCCTTGGTGCCAGTCGCCCTTCAAATACTTTACCTTCAGATAATTCATTATCTTTTGAAAGGCAACGCTTGACACTGCTGCCCGCACACTCGCAGGCACAGTGCATTGCACATTCCAACTACTTGCTCCTCTCCTCACCTCGCTTCTGTTGCCTGGAGTCCTGTTCTTGTCAGAGATTAAACAGCAACTATCTGTAAGATCCAAAGGCTGTATACTTAAAGGAATTCTGCTAGCCCAAGTCTCGGTCATGTGATATGAGTTTCGGGACGTTAAACAAGGTCCTCTTGTTGAAACCATTGTGTTAGAACAATTAGCCATTAGGTCATTAGCACCATTATTGGAGACGAAGACCTGCGAACTGCTCTCTGTTTGAAGTTGGCTTGGGCGGACAGACTGTCTTTTGGACTCTTGTGTTCACTTGCTTAGAGTGTTTAAGTGATGCAAAGAGTCATGATGTGGAGATGCCGGCGTTGGACTGGGGTGTAAAGGAGTCTAACAACACCAGGTTAAAGTCCAACAGGCTTATTTGGCAGCAAAGGCCACTAGCATTCGGAGCGCTGCTCCTTCGTCGGGTGAGTGGGAGATCTGCGAACAAACAGCTCCTGTCTGGAGACAATAGTAGATATCTGTAATAGACAATGACAGATAGTGTGACATGAAGCCAAGATCCCGGTTGAGGCACACATGAGGACGGCCTCAACCGGGATCTTGGCTTCATGTCACACTATCTGTAACTTGGCTGGACTTGCAAAATCTGACTGGCTGTCCTGCCTGGAGAACAATACACATCTCTTTAACCTGTGCTTAATTCTCTCTCCAGTCACATTGCGTGTACCTTTAAGACTTGATTAACTGTAAAGACTCGCGTCCCAATCATTATTCATGATTCTGTAAATTGAGTTTGTGTCTTGAGATGCCCTGTGTTGCTGTTTGTTAGCACATCTCCCGCTCACCTGACGAAGGAGCAGCGCTCGGAAAGCTAGTGGCGTTTGCTGCCAAACAAAATAAGCCTGTTGGACTTTAACCTGGTGTTGTTAGACTCCTTACTGCGTTTACCCCAGTCCAACGCCGGCATCTCCACATCATGGACACCAAATAAACCCTGTTGGACTTTAACTTGGTGATGTGAGACTTCTTACTGTGCCCGCCCCAGCCAGCCCGGTGCAAAGCGGGCACCTCCACATCAGAGTGAGTTTGTGCGAGAGCTGTTTTTGAAGTTTGAGACTGTCCCCAGAAAGGGGGTGGTGCACCGTTCCCGGAGATACTGCAATACCAGGCCGATACGTGGAGTGGACGGAGCAAGCCCCTATTCCATCTCCCTGCTCCAAAAATCAATTTAATATATGGTCCCCAGATAAGGGACGTATCAGATATTAAACTGATAAGAACAGATACTACACTTGATCTTAGCCAAAAGGCCGAGAAGCGATGCCGGCGCCGCTCTTGACTCGCCCAATTGTCATATGCCTTCCCTCTTTGACAACAGGCTGACACCATTCAAACACTTACACATATAAGCACTCTCAGCTGCACTCTTGGCTTCTTTCGCCCAGCCTTTCTCATTGCAACGCACAAGTTGCCGTTTCTCCCCACTGCATCACAGTTATGTAGATGGCCCCTTCTCCACCAATCACTTACCAGAGGGTTGTGCCTATTCACATCTACGTCACTGTCAAGGCGCTGCTCTGCAACAAGCTTTTGAAAACAGTTGCGTGTTTTGCAGGCCGTGAGTGAGAATGCAGCAACCGACTGTGCCCATACAATACTTGCATCACTCCAAAAGGAGGCCGTTTGGCCTGTCCTGTCTGTGCCAGCTCTCTGCAAGAGCAACTCCCTTGGTGCCAGTTGCCCTTCAAATACTTTACCTTCAGATAATTCATTATCTTTTGAAAGGCAACGCTTGACACTGCTGCCCGCACACTCGCAGACACAGTGCATTGCACATTCCAACTACTTGCTCCTCTCCTCACCTCGCTTCTGTTGCCTGGAGTCCTGTTCTTGTCAGAGATTAAACAGCAACTATCTGTAAGATCCAAAGGCTGTATACTTAAAGGAATTCTGCTAGCCCAAGTCTCGGTCATGTGATATGAGTTTCGGGACGTTAAACAAGGTCCTCTTGTTGAAACCATTGTGTTAGAACAATTAGCCATTAGGTCATTAGCACCATTATTGGAGACGAAGACCTGCGAACTGCTCTCTGTTTGAAGTTGGCTTGGGCGGACAGACTGTCTTTTGGACTCTTGTGTTCACTTGCTTAGAGTGTTTAAGTGATGCAAAGAGTCATGATGTGGAGATGCCGGCGTTGGACTGGGGTGTAAAGGAGTCTAACAACACCAGGTTAAAGTCCAACAGGCTTATTTGGCAGCAAAGGCCACTAGCATTCGGAGCGCTGCTCCTTCGTCGGGTGAGTGGGAGATCTGCGAACAAACAGCTCCTGTCTGGAGACAATAGTAGATATCTGTAATAGACAATGACAGATAGTGTGACATGAAGCCAAGATCCCGGTTGAGGCACACATGAGGACGGCCTCAACCGGGATCTTGGCTTCATGTCACACTATCTGTAACTTGGCTGGACTTGCAAAATCTGACTGGCTGTCCTGCCTGGAGAACAATACACATCTCTTTAACCTGTGCTTAATTCTCTCTCCAGTCACATTGCGTGTACCTTTAAGACTTGATTAACTGTAAAGACTCGCGTCCCAATCATTATTCATGATTCTGTAAATTGAGTTTGTGTCTTGAGATGCCCTGTGTTGCTGTTTGTTAGCACATCTCCCGCTCACCTGACGAAGGAGCAGCGCTCGGAAAGCTAGTGGCGTTTGCTGCCAAACAAAATAAGCCTGTTGGACTTTAACCTGGTGTTGTTAGACTCCTTACTGCGTTTACCCCAGTCCAACGCCGGCATCTCCACATCATGGACACCAAATAAACCCTGTTGGACTTTAACTTGGTGATGTGAGACTTCTTACTGTGCCCGCCCCAGCCAGCCCGGTGCAAAGCGGGCACCTCCACATGAGAGTGAGTTTGTGCGAGAGCTGTTTTTGAAGTTTGAGACTGTCCCCAGAAAGGGGGTGGTGCACCGTTCCCGGAGATACTGCAATACCAGGCCGATACGTGGAGTGGACGGAGCAAGCCCCTATTCCATCTCCCTGCTCCAAAAATCAATTTAATATATGGTCCCCAGATAAGGGACATATCAGATATTAAACTGATAAGAACAGATACTACACTTGATCTTAGCCAAAAGGCCGAGAAGCGATGCCGGCGCCGCTCTTGACTCGCCCAATTGTCATATGCCTTCCCTCTTTGACAACAGGCTGACACCATTCAAACACTTACACATATAAGCACTCTCAGCTGCACTCTTGGCTTCTTTCGCCCAGCCTTTCTCATTGCAACGCACAAGTTGCCGTTTCTCCCCACTGCATCACAGTTATGTAGATGGCCCCTTCTCCACCAATCACTTACCAGAGGGTTGTGCCTATTCACATCTACGTCACTGTCAAGGCGCTGCTCTGCAACAAGCTTTTGAAAACAGTTGCGTGTTTTGCAGGCCGTGAGTGAGAATGCAGCAACCGACTGTGCCCATACAATACTTGCATCACTCCAAAAGGAGGCCGTTTGGCCTGTCCTGTCTGTGCCAGCTCTCTGCAAGAGCAACTCCCTTGGTGCCAGTTGCCCTTCAAATACTTTACCTTCAGATAATTCATTATCTTTTGAAAGGCAACGCTTGACACTGCTGCCCGCACACTCGCAGGCACAGTGCATTGCACATTCCAACTACTTGCTCCTCTCCTCACCTCGCTTCTGTTGCCTGGAGTCCTGTTCTTGTCAGAGATTAAACAGCAACTATCTGTAAGATCCAAAGGCTGTATACTTAAAGGAATTCTGCTAGCCCAAGTCTCGGTCATGTGATATGAGTTTCGGGACGTTAAACAAGGTCCTCTTGTTGAAACCATTGTGTTAGAACAATTAGCCATTAGGTCATTAGCACCATTATTGGAGACGAAGACCTGCGAACTGCTCTCTGTTTGAAGTTGGCTTGGGCGGACAGACTGTCTTTTGGACTCTTGTGTTCACTTGCTTAGAGTGTTTAAGTGATGCAAAGAGTCATGATGTGGAGATGCCGGCGTTGGACTGGGGTGTAAAGGAGTCTAACAACACCAGGTTAAAGTCCAACAGGCTTATTTGGCAGCAAAGGCCACTAGCATTCGGAGCGCTGCTCCTTCGTCGGGTGAGTGGGAGATCTGCGAACAAACAGCTCCTGTCTGGAGACAATAGTAGATATCTGTAATAGACAATGACAGATAGTGTGACATGAAGCCAAGATCCCGGTTGAGGCACACATGAGGACGGCCTCAACCGGGATCTTGGCTTCATGTCACACTATCTGTAACTTGGCTGGACTTGCAAAATCTGACTGGCTGTCCTGCCTGGAGAACAATACACATCTCTTTAACCTGTGCTTAATTCTCTCTCCAGTCACATTGCGTGTACCTTTAAGACTTGATTAACTGTAAAGACTCGCGTCCCAATCATTATTCATGATTCTGTAAATTGAGTTTGTGTCTTGAGATGCCCTGTGTTGCTGTTTGTTAGCACATCTCCCGCTCACCTGACGAAGGAGCAGCGCTCGGAAAGCTAGTGGCGTTTGCTGCCAAACAAAATAAGCCTGTTGGACTTTAACCTGGTGTTGTTAGACTCCTTACTGCGTTTACCCCAGTCCAACGCCGGCATCTCCACATCATGGACACCAAATAAACCCTGTTGGACTTTAACTTGGTGATGTGAGACTTCTTACTGTGCCCGCCCCAGCCAGCCCGGTGCAAAGCGGGCACCTCCACATCAGAGTGAGTTTGTGCGAGAGCTGTTTTTGAAGTTTGAGACTGTCCCCAGAAAGGGGGTGGTGCACCGTTCCCGGAGATACTGCAATACCAGGCCGATACGTGGAGTGGACGGAGCAAGCCCCTATTCCATCTCCCTGCTCCAAAAATCAATTTAATATATGGTCCCCAGATAAGGGACATATCAGATATTAAACTGATAAGAACAGATACTACACTTGATCTTAGCCAAAAGGCCGAGAAGCGATGCCGGCGCCGCTCTTGACTCGCCCAATTGTCATATGCCTTCCCTCTTTGACAACAGGCTGACACCATTCAAACACTTACACATATAAGCACTCTCAGCTGCACTCTTGGCTTCTTTCGCCCAGCCTTTCTCATTGCAACGCACAAGTTGCCGTTTCTCCCCACTGCATCACAGTTATGTAGATGGCCCCTTCTCCACCAATCACTTACCAGAGGGTTGTGCCTATTCACATCTACGTCACTGTCAAGGCGCTGCTCTGCAACAAGCTTTTGAAAACAGTTGCGTGTTTTGCAGGCCGTGAGTGAGAATGCAGCAACCGACTGTGCCCATACAATACTTGCATCACTCCAAAAGGAGGCCGTTTGGCCTGTCCTGTCTGTGCCAGCTCTCTGCAAGAGCAACTCCCTTGGTGCCAGTCGCCCTTCAAATACTTTACCTTCAGATAATTCATTATCTTTTGAAAGGCAACGCTTGACACTGCTGCCCGCACACTCGCAGGCACAGTGCATTGCACATTCCAACTACTTGCTCCTCTCCTCACCTCGCTTCTGTTGCCTGGAGTCCTGTTCTTGTCAGAGATTAAACAGCAACTATCTGTAAGATCCAAAGGCTGTATACTTAAAGGAATTCTGCTAGCCCAAGTCTCGGTCATGTGATATGAGTTTCGGGACGTTAAACAAGGTCCTCTTGTTGAAACCATTGTGTTAGAACAATTAGCCATTAGGTCATTAGCACCATTATTGGAGACGAAGACCTGCGAACTGCTCTCTGTTTGAAGTTGGCTTGGGCGGACAGACTGTCTTTTGGACTCTTGTGTTCACTTGCTTAGAGTGTTTAAGTGATGCAAAGAGTCATGATGTGGAGATGCCGGCGTTGGACTGGGGTGTAAAGGAGTCTAACAACACCAGGTTAAAGTCCAACAGGCTTATTTGGCAGCAAAGGCCACTAGCATTCGGAGCGCTGCTCCTTCGTCGGGTGAGTGGGAGATCTGCGAACAAACAGCTCCTGTCTGGAGACAATAGTAGATATCTGTAATAGACAATGACAGATAGTGTGACATGAAGCCAAGATCCCGGTTGAGGCACACATGAGGACGGCCTCAACCGGGATCTTGGCTTCATGTCACACTATCTGTAACTTGGCTGGACTTGCAAAATCTGACTGGCTGTCCTGCCTGGAGAACAATACACATCTCTTTAACCTGTGCTTAATTCTCTCTCCAGTCACATTGCGTGTACCTTTAAGACTTGATTAACTGTAAAGACTCGCGTCCCAATCATTATTCATGATTCTGTAAATTGAGTTTGTGTCTTGAGATGCCCTGTGTTGCTGTTTGTTAGCACATCTCCCGCTCACCTGACGAAGGAGCAGCGCTCGGAAAGCTAGTGGCGTTTGCTGCCAAACAAAATAAGCCTGTTGGACTTTAACCTGGTGTTGTTAGACTCCTTACTGCGTTTACCCCAGTCCAACGCCGGCATCTCCACATCATGGACACCAAATAAACCCTGTTGGACTTTAACTTGGTGATGTGAGACTTCTTACTGTGCCCGCCCCAGCCAGCCCGGTGCAAAGCGGGCACCTCCACATGAGAGTGAGTTTGTGCGAGAGCTGTTTTTGAAGTTTGAGACTGTCCCCAGAAAGGGGGTGGTGCACCGTTCCCAGAGATACTGCAATACCGGGCCGATACGTGGAGTGGACGGAGCAAGCCCCTATTCCATCTCCCTGCTCCAAAAATCAATTTAATATATGGTCCCCAGATAAGGGACGTATCAGATATTAAACTGATAAGAACAGATACTACACTTGATCTTAGCCAAAAGGCCGAGAAGCGATGCCGGCGCTGCTCTTGACTCGCCCAATTGTCATATGCCTTCCCTCTTTGACAACAGGCTGACACCATTCAAACACTTACACATATAAGCACTCTCAGCTGCACTCTTGGCTTCTTTCACCCAGCCTTTCTCATTGCAACGCACAAGTTGCCGTTTCTCCCCACTGCATCACAGTTATGTAGATGACCCCGTACTCCACCAATCACTTACCAGAGGGTTGTGCCTATTCACATCTACGTCACTGTCAAGGCGCTGCTCTGCAACAAGCTTTTGAAAACAGTTGCGTGTTTTGCAGGCCGTGAGTGAGAATGCAGCAACCGACTGTGCCCATACAATACTTGCATCACTCCAAAAGGAGGCCGTTTGGCCTGTCCTGTCTGTGCCAGCTCTCTGCAAGAGCAACTCCCTTGGTGCCAGTCGCCCTTCAAATACTTTACCTTCAGATAATTCATTATCTTTTGAAAGGCAACGCTTGACACTGCTGCCCGCACACTCGCAGGCACAGTGCATTGCACATTCCAACTACTTGCTCCTCTCCTCACCTCGCTTCTGTTGCCTGGAGTCCTGTTCTTGTCAGAGATTAAACAGCAACTATCTGTAAGATCCAAAGGCTGTATACTTAAAGGAATTCTGCTAGCCCAAGTCTCGGTCATGTGATATGAGTTTCGGGACGTTAAACAAGGTGCTCTTGTTGAAACCATTGTGTTAGAACAATTAGCCATTAGGTCATTAGCACCATTATTGGAGACGAAGACCTGCGAACTGCTCTCTGTTTGAAGTTGGCTTGGGCGGACAGACTGTCTTTTGGACTCTTGTGTTCACTTGCTTAGAGTGTTTAAGTGATGCAAAGAGTCATGATGTGGAGATGCCGGCGTTGGACTGGGGTGTAAAGGAGTCTAACAACACCAGGTTAAAGTCCAACAGGCTTATTTGGCAGCAAAGGCCACTAGCATTCGGAGCGCTGCTCCTTCGTCGGGTGAGTGGGAGATCTGCGAACAAACAGCTCCTGTCTGGAGACAATAGTAGATATCTGTAATAGACAATGACAGATAGTGTGACATGAAGCCAAGATCCCGGTTGAGGCACACATGAGGACGGCCTCAACCGGGATCTTGGCTTCATGTCACACTATCTGTAACTTGGCTGGACTTGCAAAATCTGACTGGCTGTCCTGCCTGGAGAACAATACACATCTCTTTAACCTGTGCTTAATTCTCTCTCCAGTCACATTGCGTGTACCTTTAAGACTTGATTAACTGTAAAGACTCGCGTCCCAATCATTATTCATGATTCTGTAAATTGAGTTTGTGTCTTGAGATGCCCTGTGTTGCTGTTTGTTAGCACATCTCCCGCTCACCTGACGAAGGAGCAGCGCTCGGAAAGCTAGTGGCGTTTGCTGCCAAACAAAATAAGCCTGTTGGACTTTAACCTGGTGTTGTTAGACTCCTTACTGCGTTTACCCCAGTCCAACGCCGGCATCTCCACATCATGGATACCAAATAAACCCTGTTGGACTTTAACTTGGTGATGTGAGACTTCTTACTGTGCCCGCCCCAGCCAGCCCGGTGCAAAGCGGGCACCTCCACATGAGAGTGAGTTTGTGCGAGAGCTGTTTTTGAAGTTTGAGACTGTCCCCAGAAAGGGGGTGGTGCACCGTTCCCGGAGATACTGCAATACCGGGCCGATACGTGGAGTGGACGGAGCAAGCCCCTATTCCATCTCCCTGCTCCAAAAATCAATTTAATATATGGTCCCCAGATAAGGGACGTATCAGATATTAAACTGATAAGAACAGATACTACACTTGATCTTAGCCAAAAGGCCGAGAAGCAATGCCGGCGCCGCTCTTGACTCGCCCAATTGTCATATGCCTTCCCTCTTTGACAACAGGCTGACACCATTCAAACACTTACACATATAAGCACTCTCAGCTGCACTCTTGGCTTCTTTCGCCCAGCCTTTCTCATTGCAACGCACAAGTTGCCGTTTCTCCCCACTGCATCACAGTTATGTAGATGGCCCCGTACTCCACCAATCACTTACCAGAGGGTTGTGCCTATTCACATCTACGTCACTGTCAAGGCGCTGCTCTGCAACAAGCTTTTGAAAACAGTTGCGTGTTTTGCAGGCCGTGAGTGAGAATGCAGCAACCGACTGTGCCCATACAATACTTGCATCACTCCAAAAGGAGGCCGTTTGGCCTGTCCTGTCTGTGCCAGCTCTCTGCAAGAGCAACTCCCTTGGTGCCAGTCGCCCTTCAAATACTTTACCTTCAGATAATTCATTATCTTTTGAAAGGCAACGCTTGACACTGCTGCCCGCACACTCGCAGGCACAGTGCATTGCACATTCCAACTACTTGCTCCTCTCCTCACCTCGCTTCTGTTGCCTGGAGTCCTGTTCTTGTCAGAGATTAAACAGCAACTATCTGTAAGATCCAAAGGCTGTATACTTAAAGGAATTCTGCTAGCCCAAGTCTCGGTCATGTGATATGAGTTTCGGGACGTTAAACAAGGTCCTCTTGTTGAAACCATTGTGTTAGAACAATTAGCCATTAGGTCATTAGCACCATTATTGGAGACGAAGACCTGCGAACTGCTCTCTGTTTGAAGTTGGCTTGGGCGGACAGACTGTCTTTTGGACTCTTGTGTTCACTTGCTTAGAGTGTTTAAGTGATGCAAAGAGTCATGATGTGGAGATGCCAGCGTTGGACTGGGGTGTAAAGGAGTCTAACAACACCAGGTTAAAGTCCAACAGGCTTATTTGGCAGCAAAGGCCACTAGCATTCGGAGCGCTGCTCCTTCGTCGGGTGAGTGGGAGATCTGCGAACAAACAGCTCCTGTCTGGAGACAATAGTAGATATCTGTAATAGACAATGACAGATAGTGTGACATGAAGCCAAGATCCCGGTTGAGGCACACATGAGGACGGCCTCAACCGGGATCTTGGCTTCATGTCACACTATCTGTAACTTGGCTGGACTTGCAAAATCTGACTGGCTGTCCTGCCTGGAGAACAATACACATCTCTTTAACCTGTGCTTAATTCTCTCTCCAGTCACATTGCGTGTACCTTTAAGACTTGATTAACTGTAAAGACTCGCGTCCCAATCATTATTCATGATTCTGTAAATTGAGTTTGTGTCTTGAGATGCCCTGTGTTGCTGTTTGTTAGCGCATCTCCCGCTCACCTGACGAAGGAGCAGCGCTCGGAAAGCTAGTGGCGTTTGCTGCCAAACAAAATAAGCCTGTTGGACTTTAACCTGGTGTTGTTAGACTCCTTACTGCGTTTACCCCAGTCCAACGCCGGCATCTCCACATCATGGATACCAAATAAACCCTGTTGGACTTTAACTTGGTGATGTGAGACTTCTCACTGTGCCCGCCCCAGCCACCCCGGTGCAAAGCAGGCACCTCCACATGAGAGTGAGTTTGTGCGAGAGCTGTTTTTGAAGTTTGAGACTGTCCCCAGAAAGGGGGTGGTGCACCGTTCCCGGAGATACTGCAATACCGGGCCAATACGTGGAGTGGACAGAGCAAGCCCCTATTCCATCTTCCTGCTCCAAAAATCAATTTAATATATGGTCCCCAGATAAGGGACGTATCAGATATTAAACTGATAAGAACAGATACTACACTTGATCTTAGCCAAAAGGCCAAGAAGCGATGCCGGTGCTGCTCTTGACTCGCCCAATTGTCATATGCCTTCCCTCTTTGACAACAGGCTGACACCATTCAAACACTTACACATATAAGCACTCTCAGCTGCACTCTTGGCTTCTTTCGCCCAGCCTTTCTCATTGCAACGCACAAGTTGCCGTTTCTCCCCACTGCATCACAGTTATGTAGATGACCCCGTACTCCACCAATCACTTACCAGAGGGTTGTGCCTATTCACATCTACGTCACTGTCAAGGCGCTGCTCTGCAACAAGCTTTTGAAAACAGTTGCGTGTTTTGCAGGCCGTGAGTGAGAATGCAGCAACCGACTGTGCCCATACAATACTTGCATCACTCCAAAAGGAGGCCGTTTGGCCTGTCCTGTCTGTGCCAGCTCTCTGCAAGAGCAACTCCCTTGGTGCCAGTCGCCCTTCAAATACTTTACCTTCAGATAATTCATTATCTTTTGAAAGGCAACGCTTGACACTGCTGCCCGCACACTCGCAGGCACAGTGCATTGCACATTCCAACTACTTGCTCCTCTCCTCACCTCGCTTCTGTTGCCTGGAGTCCTGTTCTTGTCAGAGATTAAACAGCAACTATCTGTAAGATCCAAAGGCTGTATACCTAAAGGAATTCTGCTAGCCCAAGTCTCGGTCATGTGATATGAGTTTCGGGACGTTAAACAAGGTCCTCTTGTTGAAACCATTGTGTTAGAACAATTAGCCATTAGGTCATTAGCACCATTATTGGAGACGAAGACCTGCGAACTGCTCTCTGTTTGAAGTTGGCTTGGGCGGACAGACTGTCTTTTGGACTCTTGTGTTCACTTGCTTAGAGTGTTTAAGTGATGCAAAGAGTCATGATGTGGAGATGCCGGCGTTGGACTGGGGTGTAAAGGAGTCTAACAACACCAGGTTAAAGTCCAACAGGCTTATTTGGCAGCAAAGGCCACTAGCATTCGGAGCGCTGCTCCTTCGTCGGGTGAGTGGGAGATCTGCGAACAAACAGCTCCTGTCTGGAGACAATAGTAGATATCTGTAATAGACAATGACAGATAGTGTGACATGAAGCCAAGATCCCGGTTGAGGCACACATGAGGACGGCCTCAACCGGGATCTTGGCTTCATGTCACACTATCTGTAACTTGGCTGGACTTGCAAAATCTGACTGGCTGTCCTGCCTGGAGAACAATACACATCTCTTTAACCTGTGCTTAATTCTCTCTCCAGTCACATTGCGTGTACCTTTAAGACTTGATTAACTGTAAAGACTCGCGTCCCAATCATTATTCATGATTCTGTAAATTGAGTTTGTGTCTTGAGATGCCCTGTGTTGCTGTTTGTTAGCACATCTCCCGCTCACCTGACGAAGGAGCAGCGCTCGGAAAGCTAGTGGCGTTTGCTGCCAAACAAAATAAGCCTGTTGGACTTTAACCTGGTGTTGTTAGACTCCTTACTGCGTTTACCCCAGTCCAACGCCGGCATCTCCACATCATGGACACCAAATAAACCCTGTTGGACTAAAGTCTTGGTGATGTGAGACTTCTTACTGTGCCCGCCCCAGCCAGCCCGGTGCAAAGCGGGCACCTCCACATGAGAGTGAGTTTGTGCGAGAGCTGTTTTTGAAGTTTGAGACTGTCCCCAGAAAGGGGGTGGTGCACCGTTCCCGGAGATACTGCAATACCGGGCCGATACGTGGAGTGGACGGAGCAAGCCCCTATTCCATCTCCCTGCTCCAAAAATCAATTTAATATATGGTCCCCAGATAAGGGACGTATCAGATATTAAACTGATAAGAACAGATACTACACTTGATCTTAGCCAAAAGGCCGAGAAGCGATGCCGGCGCCGCTCTTGACTCGCCCAATTGTCATATGCCTTCCCTCTTTGACAACAGGCTGACACCATTCAAACACTTACACATATAAGCACTCTCAGCTGCACTCTTGGCTTCTTTCGCCCAGCCTTTCTCATTGCAACGCACAAGTTGCCGTTTCTCCCCACTGCATCACAGTTATGTAGATGGCCCCGTACTCCACCAATCACTTACCAGAGGGTTGTGCCTATTCACATCTACGTCACTGTCAAGGCGCTGCTCTGCAACAAGCTTTTGAAAACAGTTGCGTGTTTTGCAGGCCGTGAGTGAGAATGCAGCAACCGACTGTGCCCATACAATACTTGCATCACTCCAAAAGGAGGCCGTTTGGCCTGTCCTGTCTGTGCCAGCTCTCTGCAAGAGCAACTCCCTTGGTGCCAGTCGCCCTTCAAATACTTTACCTTCAGATAATTCATTATCTTTTGAAAGGCAACGCTTGACACTGCTGCCCGCACACTCGCAGGCACAGTGCATTGCACATTCCAACTACTTGCTCCTCTCCTCACCTCGCTTCTGTTGCCTGGAGTCCTGTTCTTGTCAGAGATTAAACAGCAACTATCTGTAAGATCCAAAGGCTGTATACTTAAAGGAATTCTGCTAGCCCAAGTCTCGGTCATGTGATATGAGTTTCGGGACGTTAAACAAGGTCCTCTTGTTGAAACCATTGTGTTAGAACAATTAGCCATTAGGTCATTAGCACCATTATTGGAGACGAAGACCTGCGAACTGCTCTCTGTTTGAAGTTGGCTTGGGCGGACAGACTGTCTTTTGGACTCTTGTGTTCACTTGCTTAGAGTGTTTAAGTGATGCAAAGAGTCATGATGTGGAGATGCCAGCGTTGGACTGGGGTGTAAAGGAGTCTAACAACACCAGGTTAAAGTCCAACAGGCTTATTTGGCAGCAAAGGCCACTAGCATTCGGAGCGCTGCTCCTTCGTCGGGTGAGTGGGAGATCTGCGAACAAACAGCTCCTGTCTGGAGACAATAGTAGATATCTGTAATAGACAATGACAGATAGTGTGACATGAAGCCAAGATCCCGGTTGAGGCACACATGAGGACGGCCTCAACCGGGATCTTGGCTTCATGTCACACTATCTGTAACTTGGCTGGACTTGCAAAATCTGACTGGCTGTCCTGCCTGGAGAACAATACACATCTCTTTAACCTGTGCTTAATTCTCTCTCCAGTCACATTGCGTGTACCTTTAAGACTTGATTAACTGTAAAGACTCGCGTCCCAATCATTATTCATGATTCTGTAAATTGAGTTTGTGTCTTGAGATGCCCTGTGTTGCTGTTTGTTAGCGCATCTCCCGCTCACCTGACGAAGGAGCAGCGCTCGGAAAGCTAGTGGCGTTTGCTGCCAAACAAAATAAGCCTGTTGGACTTTAACCTGGTGTTGTTAGACTCCTTACTGCGTTTACCCCAGTCCAACGCCGGCATCTCCACATCATGGATACCAAATAAACCCTGTTGGACTTTAACTTGGTGATGTGAGACTTCTCACTGTGCCCGCCCCAGCCACCCCGGTGCAAAGCAGGCACCTCCACATGAGAGTGAGTTTGTGCGAGAGCTGTTTTTGAAGTTTGAGACTGTCCCCAGAAAGGGGGTGGTGCACCGTTCCCGGAGATACTGCAATACCGGGCCAATACGTGGAGTGGACAGAGCAAGCCCCTATTCCATCTTCCTGCTCCAAAAATCAATTTAATATATGGTCCCCAGATAAGGGACGTATCAGATATTAAACTGATAAGAACAGATACTACACTTGATCTTAGCCAAAAGGCCGAGAAGCGATGCCGGCGCCGCTCTTGACTCGCCCAATTGTCATATGCCTTCCCTCTTTGACAACAGGCTGACACCATTCAAACACTTACACATATAAGCACTCTCAGCTGCACTCTTGGCTTCTTTCGCCCAGCCTTTCTCATTGCAACGCACAAGTTGCCGTTTCTCCCCACTGCATCACAGTTATGTAGATGGCCCCGTACTCCACCAATCACTTACCAGAGGGTTGTGCCTATTCACATCTACGTCACTGTCAAGGCGCTGCTCTGCAACAAGCTTTTGAAAACAGTTGCGTGTTTTGCAGGCCGTGAGTGAGAATGCAGCAACCGACTGTGCCCATACAATACTTGCATCACTCCAAAAGGAGGCCGTTTGGCCTGTCCTGTCTGTGCCAGCTCTCTGCAAGAGCAACTCCCTTGGTGCCAGTCGCCCTTCAAATACTTTACCTTCAGATAATTCATTATCTTTTGAAAGGCAACGCTTGACACTGCTGCCCGCACACTCGCAGGCACAGTGCATTGCACATTCCAACTACTTGCTCCTCTCCTCACCTCGCTTCTGTTGCCTGGAGTCCTGTTCTTGTCAGAGATTAAACAGCAACTATCTGTAAGATCCAAAGGCTGTATACTTAAAGGAATTCTGCTAGCCCAAGTCTCGGTCATGTGATATGAGTTTCGGGACGTTAAACAAGGTCCTCTTGTTGAAACCATTGTGTTAGAACAATTAGCCATTAGGTCATTAGCACCATTATTGGAGACGAAGACCTGCGAACTGCTCTCTGTTTGAAGTTGGCTTGGGCGGACAGACTGTCTTTTGGACTCTTGTGTTCACTTGCTTAGAGTGTTTAAGTGATGCAAAGAGTCATGATGTGGAGATGCCGGCGTTGGACTGGGGTGTAAAGGAGTCTAACAACACCAGGTTAAAGTCCAACAGGCTTATTTGGCAGCAAAGGCCACTAGCATTCGGAGCGCTGCTCCTTCGTCGGGTGAGTGGGAGATCTGCGAACAAACAGCTCCTGTCTGGAGACAATAGTAGATATCTGTAATAGACAATGACAGATAGTGTGACATGAAGCCAAGATCCCGGTTGAGGCACACATGAGGACGGCCTCAACCGGGATCTTGGCTTCATGTCACACTATCTGTAACTTGGCTGGACTTGCAAAATCTGACTGGCTGTCCTGCCTGGAGAACAATACACATCTCTTTAACCTGTGCTTAATTCTCTCTCCAGTCACATTGCGTGTACCTTTAAGACTTGATTAACTGTAAAGACTCGCGTCCCAATCATTATTCATGATTCTGTAAATTGAGTTTGTGTCTTGAGATGCCCTGTGTTGCTGTTTGTTAGCACATCTCCCGCTCACCTGACGAAGGAGCAGCGCTCGGAAAGCTAGTGGCGTTTGCTGCCAAACAAAATAAGCCTGTTGGACTTTAACCTGGTGTTGTTAGACTCCTTACTGCGTTTACCCCAGTCCAACGCCGGCATCTCCACATCATGGACACCAAATAAACCCTGTTGGACTTTAACTTGGTGATGTGAGACTTCTTACTGTGCCCGCCCCAGCCAGCCCGGTGCAAAGCGGGCACCTCCACATGAGAGTGAGTTTGTGCGAGAGCTGTTTTTGAAGTTTGAGAATGTCCCCAGAAAGGGGGTGGTGCACCGTTCCCGGAGATACTGCAATACCGGGCCGATACGTGGAGTGGACGGAGCAAGCCCCTATTCCATCTCCCTGCTCCAAAAATCAATTTAATATATGGTCCCCAGATAAGGGACATATCAGATATTAAACTGATAAGAACAGATACTACACTTGATCTTAGCCAAAAGGCCGAGAAGCGATGCCGGCGCCACGCTTGACTCGCCCAATTGTCATATGCCTTCCCTCTTTGACAACAGGCTGACACCATTCAAACACTTACACATATAAGCACTCTCAGCTGCACTCTTGGCTTCTTTCGCCCAGCCTTTCTCATTGCAACGCACAAGTTGCCGTTTCTCCCCACTGCATCACAGTTATGTAGATGGCCCCGTACTCCACCAATCACTTACCAGAGGGTTGTGCCTATTCACATCTACGTCACTGTCAAGGCGCTGCTCTGCAACAAGCTTTTGAAAACAGTTGCGTGTTTTGCAGGCCGTGAGTGAGAATGCAGCAACCGACTGTGCCCATACAATACTTGCATCACTCCAAAAGGAGGCCGTTTGGCCTGTCCTGTCTGTGCCAGCTCTCTGCAAGAGCAACTCCCTTGGTGCCAGTCGCCCTTCAAATACTTTACCTTCAGATAATTCATTATCTTTTGAAAGGCAACGCTTGACACTGCTGCCCGCACACTCGCAGGCACAGTGCATTGCACATTCCAACTACTTGCTCCTCTCCTCACCTCGCTTCTGTTGCCTGGAGTCCTGTTCTTGTCAGAGATTAAACAGCAACTATCTGTAAGATCCAAAGGCTGTATACTTAAAGGAATTCTGCTAGCCCAAGTCTCGGTCATGTGATATGAGTTTCGGGACGTTAAACAAGGTCCTCTTGTTGAAACCATTGTGTTAGAACAATTAGCCATTAGGTCATTAGCACCATTATTGGAGACGAAGACCTGCGAACTGCTCTCTGTTTGAAGTTGGCTTGGGCGGACAGACTGTCTTTTGGACTCTTGTGTTCACTTGCTTAGAGTGTTTAAGTGATGCAAAGAGTCATGATGTGGAGATGCCGGCGTTGGACTGGGGTGTAAAGGAGTCTAACAACACCAGGTTAAAGTCCAACAGGCTTATTTGGCAGCAAAGGCCACTAGCATTCGGAGCGCTGCTCCTTCGTCGGGTGAGTGGGAGATCTGCGAACAAACAGCTCCTGTCTGGAGACAATAGTAGATATCTGTAATAGACAATGACAGATAGTGTGACATGAAGCCAAGATCCCGGTTGAGGCACACATGAGGACGGCCTCAACCGGGATCTTGGCTTCATGTCACACTATCTGTAACTTGGCTGGACTTGCAAAATCTGACTGGCTGTCCTGCCTGGAGAACAATACACATCTCTTTAACCTGTGCTTAATTCTCTCTCCAGTCACATTGCGTGTACCTTTAAGACTTGATTAACTGTAAAGACTCGCGTCCCAATCATTATTCATGATTCTGTAAATTGAGTTTGTGTCTTGAGATGCCCTGTGTTGCTGTTTGTTAGCACATCTCCCGCTCACCTGACGAAGGAGCAGCGCTCGGAAAGCTAGTGGCGTTTGCTGCCAAACAAAATAAGCCTGTTGGACTTTAACCTGGTGTTGTTAGACTCCTTACTGCGTTTACCCCAGTCCAACGCCGGCATCTCCACATCATGGATACCAAATAAACCCTGTTGGACTTTAACTTGGTGATGTGAGACTTCTTACTGTGCCCGCCCCAGCCAGCCCGGTGCAAAGCGGGCACCTCCACATGAGAGTGAGTTTGTGCGAGAGCTGTTTTTGAAGTTTGAGACTGTCCCCAGAAAGGGGGTGGTGCACCGTTCCCGGAGATACTGCAATACCGGGCCGATACGTGGAGTGGACGGAGCAAGCCCCTATTCCATCTCCCTGCTCCAAAAATCAATTTAATATATGGTCCCCAGATAAGGGACGTATCAGATATTAAACTGATAAGAACAGATACTACACTTGATCTTAGCCAAAAGGCCGAGAAGCGATGCCGGCGCCGCTCTTGACTCGCCCAATTGTCATATGCCTTCCCTCTTTGACAACAGGCTGACACCATTCAAACACTTACACATATAAGCACTCTCAGCTGCACTCTTGGCTTCTTTCGCCCAGCCTTTCTCATTGCAACGCACAAGTTGCCGTTTCTCCCCACTGCATCACAGTTATGTAGATGGCCCCGTACTCCACCAATCACTTACCAGAGGGTTGTGCCTATTCACATCTACGTCACTGTCAAGGCGCTGCTCTGCAACAAGCTTTTGAAAACAGTTGCGTGTTTTGCAGGCCGTGAGTGAGAATGCAGCAACCGACTGTGCCCATACAATACTTGCATCACTCCAAAAGGAGGCCGTTTGGCCTGTCCTGTCTGTGCCAGCTCTCTGCAAGAGCAACTCCCTTGGTGCCAGTCGCCCTTCAAATACTTTACCTTCAGATAATTCATTATCTTTTGAAAGGCAACGCTTGACACTGCTGCCCGCACACTCGCAGGCACAGTGCATTGCACATTCCAACTACTTGCTCCTCTCCTCACCTCGCTTCTGTTGCCTGGAGTCCTGTTCTTGTCAGAGATTAAACAGCAACTATCTGTAAGATCCAAAGGCTGTATACCTAAAGGAATTCTGCTAGCCCAAGTCTCGGTCATGTGATATGAGTTTCGGGACGTTAAACAAGGTCCTCTTGTTGAAACCATTGTGTTAGAACAATTAGCCATTAGGTCATTAGCACCATTATTGGAGACGAAGACCTGCGAACTGCTCTCTGTTTGAAGTTGGCTTGGGCGGACAGACTGTCTTTTGGACTCTTGTGTTCACTTGCTTAGAGTGTTTAAGTGATGCAAAGAGTCATGATGTGGAGATGCCGGCGTTGGACTGGGGTGTAAAGGAGTCTAACAACACCAGGTTAAAGTCCAACAGGCTTATTTGGCAGCAAAGGCCACTAGCATTCGGAGCGCTGCTCCTTCGTCGGGTGAGTGGGAGATCTGCGAACAAACAGCTCCTGTCTGGAGACAATAGTAGATATCTGTAATAGACAATGACAGATAGTGTGACATGAAGCCAAGATCCCGGTTGAGGCACACATGAGGACGGCCTCAACCGGGATCTTGGCTTCATGTCACACTATCTGTAACTTGGCTGGACTTGCAAAATCTGACTGGCTGTCCTGCCTGGAGAACAATACACATCTCTTTAACCTGTGCTTAATTCTCTCTCCAGTCACATTGCGTGTACCTTTAAGACTTGATTAACTGTAAAGACTCGCGTCCCAATCATTATTCATGATTCTGTAAATTGAGTTTGTGTCTTGAGATGCCCTGTGTTGCTGTTTGTTAGCGCATCTCCCGCTCACCTGACGAAGGAGCAGCGCTCGGAAAGCTAGTGGCGTTTGCTGCCAAACAAAATAAGCCTGTTGGACTTTAACCTGGTGTTGTTAGACTCCTTACTGCGTTTACCCCAGTCCAAAGCCGGCATCTCCACATCATGGATACCAAATAAACCCTGTTGGACTTTAACTTGGTGATGTGAGACTTCTCACTGTGCCCGCCCCAGCCACCCCGGTGCAAAGCGGGCACCTCCACATGAGAGTGAGTTTGTGCGAGAGCTGTTTTTGAAGTTTGAGACTGTCCCCAGAAAGGGGGTGGTGCACCGTTCCCGGAGATACTGCAATACCGGGCCGATACGTGGAGTGGACGGAGCAAGCCCCTATTCCATCTCCCTGCTCCAAAAATCAATTTAATATATGGTCCCCAGAGAAGGGACATATCAGATATTAAACTGATAAGAACAGATACTACACTTGATCTTAGCCAAAAGGCCGAGAAGCGATGCCGGCGCCACGCTTGACTCGCCCAATTGTCATATGCCTTCCCTCTTTGACAACAGGCTGACACCATTCAAACACTTACACATATAAGCACTCTCAGCTGCACTCTTGGCTTCTTTCGCCCAGCCTTTCTCATTGCAACGCACAAGTTGCCGTTTCTCCCCACTGCATCACAGTTATGTAGATGGCCCCGTACTCCACCAATCACTTACCAGAGGGTTGTGCCTATTCACATCTACGTCACTGTCAAGGCGCTGCTCTGCAACAAGCTTTTGAAAACAGTTGCGTGTTTTGCAGGCCGTGAGTGAGAATGCAGCAACCGACTGTGCCCATACAATACTTGCATCACTCCAAAAGGAGGCCGTTTGGCCTGTCCTGTCTGTGCCAGCTCTCTGCAAGAGCAACTCCCTTGGTGCCAGTCGCCCTTCAAATACTTTACCTTCAGATAATTCATTATCTTTTGAAAGGCAACGCTTGACACTGCTGCCCGCACACTCGCAGGCACAGTGCATTGCACATTCCAACTACTTGCTCCTCTCCTCACCTCGCTTCTGTTGCCTGGAGTCCTGTTCTTGTCAGAGATTAAACAGCAACTATCTGTAAGATCCAAAGGCTGTATACTTAAAGGAATTCTGCTAGCCCAAGTCTCGGTCATGTGATATGAGTTTCGGGACGTTAAACAAGGTCCTCTTGTTGAAACCATTGTGTTAGAACAATTAGCCATTAGGTCATTAGCACCATTATTGGAGACGAAGACCTGCGAACTGCTCTCTGTTTGAAGTTGGCTTGGGCGGACAGACTGTCTTTTGGACTCTTGTGTTCACTTGCTTAGAGTGTTTAAGTGATGCAAAGAGTCATGATGTGGAGATGCCGGCGTTGGACTGGGGTGTAAAGGAGTCTAACAACACCAGGTTAAAGTCCAACAGGCTTATTTGGCAGCAAAGGCCACTAGCATTCGGAGCGCTGCTCCTTCGTCGGGTGAGTGGGAGATCTGCGAACAAACAGCTCCTGTCTGGAGACAATAGTAGATATCTGTAATAGACAATGACAGATAGTGTGACATGAAGCCAAGATCCCGGTTGAGGCACACATGAGGACAGCCTCAACCGGGATCTTGGCTTCATGTCACACTATCTGTAACTTGGCTGGACTTGCAAAATCTGACTGGCTGTCCTGCCTGGAGAACAATACACATCTCTTTAACCTGTGCTTAATTCTCTCTCCAGTCACATTGCGTGTACCTTTAAGACTTGATTAACTGTAAAGACTCGCGTCCCAATCATTATTCATGATTCTGTAAATTGAGTTTGTGTCTTGAGATGCCCTGTGTTGCTGTTTGTTAGCGCATCTCCCGCTCACCTGACGAAGGAGCAGCGCTCGGAAAGCTAGTGGCGTTTGCTGCCAAACAAAATAAGCCTGTTGGACTTTAACCTGGTGTTGTTAGACTCCTTACTGCGTTTACCCCAGTCCAAAGCCGGCATCTCCACATCATGGATACCAAATAAACCCTGTTGGACTTTAACTTGGTGATGTGAGACTTCTCACTGTGCCCGCCCCAGCCACCCCGGTGCAAAGCGGGCACCTCCACATGAGAGTGAGTTTGTGCGAGAGCTGTTTTTGAAGTTTGAGACTGTCCCCAGAAAGGGGGTGGTGCACCGTTCCCAGAGATACTGCAATACCGGGCCAATACATGGATTGGACAGAGCAAGCCCCTATTCCATCTCCCTGCTCCAAAAATCAATTTAATATATGGTCCCCAGATAAGGGACGTATCAGATATTAAACTGATAAGAACAGATACTACACTTGATCTTAGCCAAAAGGCCGAGAAGCGATGCCGGCGCCGCTCTTGACTCGCCCAATTGTCATATGCCTTCCCTCTTTGACAACAGGCTGACACCATTCAAACACTTACACATATAAGCACTCTCAGCTGCACTCTTGGCTTCTTTCGCCCAGCCTTTCTCATTGCAACGCACAAGTTGCCGTTTCTCCCCACTGCATCACAGTTATGTAGATGGCCCCGTACTCCACCAATCACTTACCAGAGGGTTGTGCCTATTCACATCTACGTCACTGTCAAGGCGCTGCTCTGCAACAAGCTTTTGAAAACAGTTGCGTGTTTTGCAGGCCGTGAGTGAGAATGCAGCAACCGACTGTGCCCATACAATACTTGCATCACTCCAAAAGGAGGCCGTTTGGCCTGTCCTGTCTGTGCCAGCTCTCTGCAAGAGCAACTCCCTTGGTGCCAGTCGCCCTTCAAATACTTTACCTTCAGATAATTCATTATCTTTTGAAAGGCAACGCTTGACACTGCTGCCCGCACACTCGCAGGCACAGTGCATTGCACATTCCAACTACTTGCTCCTCTCCTCACCTCGCTTCTGTTGCCTGGAGTCCTGTTCTTGTCAGAGATTAAACAGCAACTATCTGTAAGATCCAAAGGCTGTATACTTAAAGGAATTCTGCTAGCCCAAGTCTCGGTCATGTGATATGAGTTTCGGGACGTTAAACAAGGTCCTCTTGTTGAAACCATTGTGTTAGAACAATTAGCCATTAGGTCATTAGCACCATTATTGGAGACGAAGACCTGCGAACTGCTCTCTGTTTGAAGTTGGCTTGGGCGGACAGACTGTCTTTTGGACTCTTGTGTTCACTTGCTTAGAGTGTTTAAGTGATGCAAAGAGTCATGATGTGGAGATGCCGGCGTTGGACTGGGGTGTAAAGGAGTCTAACAACACCAGGTTAAAGTCCAACAGGCTTATTTGGCAGCAAAGGCCACTAGCATTCGGAGCGCTGCTCCTTCGTCGGGTGAGTGGGAGATCTGCGAACAAACAGCTCCTGTCTGGAGACAATAGTAGATATCTGTAATAGACAATGACAGATAGTGTGACATGAAGCCAAGATCCCGGTTGAGGCACACATGAGGACGGCCTCAACCGGGATCTTGGCTTCATGTCACACTATCTGTAACTTGGCTGGACTTGCAAAATCTGACTGGCTGTCCTGCCTGGAGAACAATACACATCTCTTTAACCTGTGCTTAATTCTCTCTCCAGTCACATTGCGTGTACCTTTAAGACTTGATTAACTGTAAAGACTCGCGTCCCAATCATTATTCATGATTCTGTAAATTGAGTTTGTGTCTTGAGATGCCCTGTGTTGCTGTTTGTTAGCACATCTCCCGCTCACCTGACGAAGGAGCAGCGCTCGGAAAGCTAGTGGCGTTTGCTGCCAAACAAAATAAGCCTGTTGGACTTTAACCTGGTGTTGTTAGACTCCTTACTGCGTTTACCCCAGTCCAACGCTGGCATCTCCACATCATGGACACCAAATAAACCCTGTTGGACTTTAACTTGGTGATGTGAGACTTCTTACTGTGCCCGCCCCAGCCACCCCGGTGCAAAGCGGGCACCTCCACATGAGAGTGAGTTTGTGCGAGAGCTGTTTTTGAAGTTTGAGACTGTCCCCAGAAAGGGGGTGGTGCACCGTTCCCGGAGATACTGCAATACCGGGCCGATACGTGGAGTGGACGGAGCAAGCCCCTATTCCATCTCCCTGCTCCAAAAATCAATTTAATATATGGTCCCCAGATAAGGGACGTATCAGATATTAAACTGATAAGAACAGATACTACACTTGATCTTAGCCAAAAGGCCGAGAAGCGATGCCGGTGCCATGCTTGACTCGCCCAATTGTCATATGCCTTCCCTCTTTGACAACAGGCTGACACCATTCAAACACTTACACATATAAGCACTCTCAGCTGCACTCTTGGCTTCTTTCGCCCAGCCTTTCTCATTGCAACACACAAGTTGCCTTTTCTCCCCTTTTTCACCGCCACTGCATCACAGTTATGTAGATGGCCCCGTACTCCACCAATCACTTACCAGAGGGTTGTGCCTATTCACATCTACGTCACTGTCAAGGCGCTGCTCTGCAACAAGCTTTTGAAAACAGTTGCGTGTTTTGCAGGCCGTGAGTGAGAATGCAGCAACCGACTGTGCCCATACAATACTTGCATCACTCCAAAAGGAGGCCGTTTGGCCTGTCCTGTCTGTGCCAGCTCTCTGCAAGAGCAACTCCCTTGGTGCCAGTCGCCCTTCAAATACTTTACCTTCAGATAATTCATTATCTTTTGAAAGGCAACGCTTGACACTGCTGCCCGCACACTCGCAGGCACAGTGCATTGCACATTCTAACTACTTCCTCCTCTCCTCACCTCGCTTCTGTTGCCTGGAGTCCTGTTCTTGTCAGAGATTAAACAGCAACTATCTGTAAGATCCAAAGGCTGTATACTTAAAGGAATTCTGCTAGCCCAAGTCTCGGTCATGTGATATGAGTTTCGGGACGTTAAACAAGGTCCTCTTGTTGAAACCTGGAGACAATGCACATCTCTTTAACCTGTGCTTAATTCTCTCTCCAGTCACATTGTGTGTACCTTTAAGACTTGATTAGCTGTAAAGACTCGCGTCCCAATCATTATTCATGATTCTGTAAATTGAGTTTGTGTCTTGAGATGCCCTGTGTTGCTGTTTGTTAGCACATCTCCCACTCACCTGACGAAGGAGCAGCGCTCGGAAAGCTAGTGGCATTTGCTGCCAAACAAAATAAGCCTGTTGGACTTTAACCTGGTGTTGTTAGACTCCTTACTGCGTTTACCCCAGTCCAACGTCGGCATCTCCACATCATGGATACCAAATGAACCCTGTTGGACTTTAACTTGGTGATGTGAGACTTCTTACTGTGCCCGCCCCAGCCACCCCGGTGCAAAGCGGGCACCTCCACATCAGAGTGAGTTGTGAGCACAGTTTTTGAAGTTTGAGACTGTCCCCAGAAAGGGGGTGGTGCACCGTTCCCGGAGATACTGCAATACCGGGCCGATACGTGGAGTGGACGGAGCAAGCCCCTATTCCATCTCCCTGCTCCAAAAATCAATTTAATATATGGTCCCCAGATAAGGGACTTATCAGATATTAAACTGATCAGAACAGATTTTTTTATTTCAAAGATCTACTTTATTCATAAATACTCTGAAATAAGTCATTACAGAAACGACATTTTCAAACATTACAAATCGTACAAAAACAGTCATATTTACAATTTCCTTAACTTCAATATTTTACAGTGCTCAGTTCCAAGACATTACACACATTACAGTTCAGTTCTTCAACAAACTATATACATTTGTCACATTTCACTGTGTGCTGTTTTTACAGTGTTGCACAGTTACGCAGTCCGAGGGTTTTTTACAGTTTGGCCCCTCGGTCTGCCTTGGTTGAAAGGCTTTAAACGGTGGCTTTTTCCCCATTGTGCCTTTGTGGTGGCTGCCCCGAGCTTGAGAGTGTCCCTCAGCACGTAGTCCTGTACCTTGGGATGTGCCAGTGTGCAACACTCGGTCGAGGACAAATCTTTGCACTGGAAGATCAGCAAGTTTGGGACCAAAGAGCATCCACCGAGTTGATGACCCTCCAGCAGAGTTGATATTGGCCCCATTGCACCACGGAGGACATATCGGGCCTATTTCAGCATTTTGATTCGAAGCGCTGGGTGGAGTTGAAATGGGGAGTGTTTCAGATCCGACGTTTCGACCCATTCTCAGGCGCCCCCCCCCCATACGCACTCTGCCTGGAAAAATATCAGTGAGTCTGAATCGCACTGTACAAGCCTGTGGGTGGGGCTTATCACGCCCAAAATCCTGCAGCTCTAATCGGTGCCTCCAACTGCGCATGCACAGAAACAAAAAGATAGAATGCTGCTCCCCTGCCACATCACTCCCAGGCTGGATAGTGCCTCCCCCTGGCCTCCACAGACATTGCCCCATTCTTCACAACATTATTGAGCCCCTTATTCCCCCACCCTCCCGCCACCCAGACAGTTCACGGCCCCCTCCCCCTCATTGATCACAGGCAGAGTGGCAGCTGACCCTGAAGACAGACCCCAAGGGAGGCCTTCTGCACCCGCCCTCCAATTTTGCCATCGGAGGGAATCGAGGCTTCCTGTACTACACGGGCCAGCCACGACTGTGCCGCAACTGTGGCAAAACCGGCCATTTTGCCGCGAGCTGCAGCGTCACCGTCTGCAGAAACTGCCTGAAGGAGGGGCGCTCGACCGACGAGTGCAAAGACAGCAAATGTTGCAACCTGTGTGGGGAGGCTGGCCATGTTTACAGAGTCTGCCCCAAGCGGAAGGTCACTTATGCCCAGATCACCGGAGGCAGAGCGAGGAAGGCGAGTGCTCCTGCCGCCTCAGGGAACAAGAAGCCCACCGCAAAAGAAGCTGGCACGGAGAAAGCTTCTGAAGCAAAGGTGGACCCCCCAGTGCAGCAGGATGACGACACATCCACACCACCACCAGCAGAGGGCGCAGAGGACATGGAGCAGGAGAACGGAGATCCCGAGGGCCCCTGGCAGGTGGTAAAGAAAAAGAAAAGCACCCAGAAAAGGAAATCCTGCGCAGCCAGGGTCTCCAGGGACGACGTCTCCTCAGACGAGGAAAAGAAAGCGGGCAGCCGACAAAGCATCAAACGGCGCATTAGAAAAGCGGCACGAGAACCACAATGGACTCGGACCAACGACCAGAAAGCAGCCGGGGACCATCCAGCCGACGGATACAGCAGTGCGGCCGAGGCCCCCCAAACCCCGGACAACAGGAACGAGGACACCGACGACGCCCAAGGCGGAGATCGGCCCGCAAGCCCGGCACCAACCGAGGGCTACACGACACCGACCATGTCACCCAGTCGTGGTCGGGGACCTGAGGCAGGGTCGGACTGCTACCTCAGCCCTGCAGAATTTCATCAGCGCCACAGGGATGCAGCACCTGGAAGAGGCTGACTGAAGGACACGTAAGAACTGACAAACCTTTTAAACATTAAAATGTCTTTAAAGTTTGCAACTTTAAATGTTCGCAGTGTTAAAGATAGTCTGAGATGTGCGGCCAGCTTGTCCTACCTGGCCAAGGTCAAGGCTGACCTGCTGTTCCTGCAGGAGTGTGGAATACCACACCTCAGCAACTACAGGCGCTGGTCGAGTGTGTGGTCCCACGGACCGTCCATCTGGTCAGGTGGGAACGACTGCCGTTCATCTGGCCTAGGCATTCTGCTGCGGGGGGGCGACTTCACCGTCTCCGAAGTTAAGGAGGTGGTGGGAGGACGCCTCCTCGTAGCAGACATCACGTACAAAAACTGCCCTCTCAGGCTGATTAATGTGTATGCCCCGGCCGTCAAGACTGAGCGGCTGGCACTTTTTGAACAGCTGCCACTGCTACTCACCACCTCCAGGCCAATCATACTGGGTGGGGACTTTAACTGTATCATTGACAAGGCCGGCCGATCCAACAGGGCCGAAAGCAAACTGGACGCTACGTCCAGAGCCCTGCTGGAAACAGTCAAAGATGCCAAGCTGCTCGATGTCTTCAGTGATCCAGCCGACGGAGGGAGGGCAGCGTAGATACACGTGGTCGCGGCCAGACGGGTCTGTCCGCTCCAGGATCGACTTCATGTTTGTATCCCGCGCGCTCACGGTCAGGTCCACCGACGTCAAGCCGGTGTTCTTCTCTGACCACTGCCTCCTGCTGGCAGACTGTCAGCTGGAGGAAAACCAGAAAGTGGGCAGGGGGTCCTGGAAGCTAAATGTAGAACTGTTGACCCCAGAGAATCTCAAGGAACTCAAGAGGGTTTACCACGGTTGGAGAACCGTGAAACCCTTCTTTGAGTCTCCATCGCTCTGGTGGGAAACCATCAAGGGCAACATCAAGAGGTTCTTTATCCGAAAAGTTAGCAAGGAATGAGCTGAAAAAGGGGCTGAGGAGAGCTAGGAGGGGACATGAGAAGTCCTTGGTGGGTCGGATCAAGGAAAACCCCAAGGCTTTTTACTCTTATGTGAGGAATAAAAGAATAACCAGGGTGAGGTTAGGGCCGGTCAAGGACAGTGGTGGGAACTTGTGTATGGAATCAGTAGAGATAGGCGAGGTGATGAATGAATACTTTTCATCAGTGTTCACCAAGGAGAGGGGCCATGTTTTTGAGGAAGAGAAGGTGTTACAGGCTAATAGGCTGGAGGAAATAGATGTTCGGAGGGAGGATGTATTGGCAGTTTTGAATAAACTGAAGGTCGATAAGTCCCCTGGACCTGATGAAATGTATCCTAGGATTCTTTGGGAGGCGAGGGATGAGATTGCAGAGCCTTTGGCTTTGATCTTTGGGTCCTCACTGTCCACGGGGATGGTGCCGGAGGACTGGAGAGTGGCAAATGTTGTTCCTCTGTTTAAGAAAAGGAATAGAAATGACCCTGGTAATTATAGACCGGTTAGTCTGACTTCGGTGGTTGGTAAATTGATGGAAAAGGTCCTTAGGGATGGGATTTACGACCATTTAGAAAGATGCAGATTAATCCGGGATAGTCAGCACGGATTTGTGAAGGGTAAATCGTGCCTCACAAATTTGATAGAATTTTTTGAGGAGGTAACTAGGTGTGTTGATGAAGGTAGGGCGGTTGATGTCATATACATGGATTTTAGTAAGGCGTTTGATAAGGTCCCCCATGGTCGGCTTATGATGAAAGTAAGGAGGTGTGGGATAGAGGGAAAGTTGGCCGATTGGATAGGTAACTGGCTATCTGATCGAAGACAGAGGGTGGTGGTGGATGGAAAATTTTCGGACTGGAGGCAGGTTGCTAGCGGAGTGCCGCAGGGATCGGTGCTTGGTCCTCTGCTCTTTGTGATTTTTATTAATGACTTCGAGGAGGGGGCTGAAGGGTGGATCAGTAAATTTGCTGATGACACCAAGATTGGTGGAGTAGTGGATGAGGTGGAGGGCTGTTGTAGGCTGCAAAGAGACATAGATAGGATGCAAAGCTGGGCTGAAAAATGGCAAATGGAGTTTAACCCTGATAAATGTGAGGTGATTCATTTTGGTAGGACAAATTTAAATGTGGATTACAGGGTCAAAGGTAGGGTTCTGAAGACTGTGGAGGAACAGAGAGATCTTGGGGTCCATATCCACAGATCTCTAAAGGTTGCCACTCAAGTGGATAGAGCTGTGAAGAAGGCCTATAGTGTGTTAGCTTTTATTAACAGGGGGTTGGAGTTTAAGAGCCGTGGGGTTATGCTGCAACTGTACAGGACCTTGGTGAGACCGCATTTGGAATATTGCGTGCAGTTCTGGTCACCTCACTATAAGAAGGATGTGGAAGCGCTGGAAAGAGTGCAGAGGAGATTTACCAGGATGCTGCCTGGTTTGGAGTGTCGGTCTTATGAGGAAAGGTTGAGGGAGCTGGGGCTGTTCTCTCTGGAGCGGAGGAGATTGAGGGGAGACTTAATAGAGGTTTATAAAATGATGAAGGGGATAGATCGAGTGAACGTTCAAAGACTATTTCCTCGGGTGGATGGAGCTATTACAAGGGGGCATAACTATAGGGTTCATGGTGGGAGATATAGGAAGGATATCAGAGGTAGGTTCTTCACGCAGAGAGTGGTTGGGGTGTGGAATGGACTGCCTGCAGTGATAGTGGAGTCAGACACTTTAGGAACATTTAAGCGGTTATTGGATAGGCACATGGAGCACACCAGGATGGTAGGGAGTGGGATAGCTTGATCTTGGTTTCAGATGAAGGTCGGCACAACATCGTGGGCCGAAGGGCCTGTTCTGTGCTGTACTGTTCTATGTTCTATGTTCTAAAAGGGGTTCAGAAGGCCAGGGAGAGACGGGGGGAAATGTCCCGACTCCAGAAAAGCATGCAGGAGCTACTCCAACTGCAGTCGATGGGGGTGGATGTCAAGGAGGGCCTCCGGGAGGTGAAGAGCCAGCAAGCCTCGCTCTTTGCCTCGGAGGCCTCCAAGGTCATCTTCCGGTCCAGGGTCCGCTCCGTGGAGCAGGACGAAACGTGCTCGCGCTTCTTCTTCCAGAAGGTGCACAGAGAAACCGCAGTGATCACAAGCCTGAAGGAAGAAGATGGCTCTGTAAGGTCATCGCAGACTGACATTCTGAGGATTTGCAAATCCTTCTATGCCGGACTGTATGACCTGAAGCCAACAGACAGCACGGCCTCCCAGTCTTTCCTGTCGTCTATCACGGAGGTCTTAGAAGACGGCGAGCGGGAGAGCCTGAACAGACCGTAATCTCTGGATGAGCTGACAAAAAATGTAATGTTAGATTACAGTAATGTTATGTAACAGTAATATGATGCTATATTATAGTAATGTGATGTTATATTACAGTAATGTGAAGGTATGTTTCAATAATGTGATGTTGTATTACAGTAATGTGATGTTACACTCTGTCCCTGCTTGCAGATCATTTATATAGATTGTAAACAGTTGAGGTCTGAGGACTGAACCCTGGTTACATTTTAGACCACTCCATCTGACGAAGGAGCATTGCTCCGAAAGCTTATGGTATTTGCTACCAAATAAACCTGTTGGACTTTAACCTGGTGTTGTGAGACTTCTTACTGTACATTTTGCCAGCCAGAGAAGGACCCATTTATCCCAACTCTCTGCTTTCTGTCAGTCAGCCAATCCTCAATCCAATCCCGTACTCTACCCCCAATCCCCTGCAAAGTTGTTACGGTTATGTGAAGGCACATTACGGTTGCGTGGAGGTGTGTTACGGTTATGTGGAGGTGTGTTATGGTTATGTGGAAGCGTGTTATGATGATATGGGGGCAAAAAGAGTTAAATTATGAGATCTTTTGCACAAATTGGCCCCTGGTTTTGCCTACACACCGATGTCTGGGATTTGAAAGTAGTCTGTTGGCTGTAAATCCTTCTGGGAAGTCTTGGGTGTGTGAATGGAATAAAATAACTGCAAGTCCCTTTGTCCTTTAAGGAACTGTAGTATAGCAAGGAGCCATTAGGAGAGGAATGTATAATAAGTTTTCATTGAAGAGGGGCAGCCAGCAGAGGGCAGTGACACACCATAAACAGCTGTGATACCTGTTGGAGTTAAAACCCAGGAACAAAACTATCAGAGATAAAGGAGGAAAAGAAACGGATGGTCACTTGTTACATTAATAAATAACTGTTGTTTGAGCTTTGTTCAAAGGTCACAGACTCGCTTGGTTTCATGTAGGCGTATGACCTTGATATCATAGAATCCCTACTGTGCAGAAGGAGGCCATTCGGCCCATCGAGTCTGCACCAACCACAATCCCACCCAGGCCCTATTCCTGTAACGCCACATATTTACCCTGTTAATCCCCTGACACTACGGTCAATTTAGCATGACCAATGCACCTAACCACACATCTTTGAACTGTGGGAGGAATCTGGAGAACCCGGAGGAAACGCATGCAGACACGAGGAGAACGTGCAAACAGTGCACACAGACAGTGACCCGAGGCTGGAATTGAACCCGGGTCCCTGGCACTGTGAGGCAGCAGTGCTAACCACTCCACCTTAACGTCAATTAACAATGTGTTAGCTCTGCAAAGCATTCTTAGTCATGAGCTGACTATTTTGAAACAGCCTCTGCTGGCTTAGATGGTTTGAATGGCTATTGTAGAATTTATCTATGAAGACTGGGGATTTGAAAGAAAGGCTAGCATTTACATGGGTGTACCTTGGTGCATTACAGCCAATGAAATACTTCTGAAGTGGAACTGCTGTTGTAGGAAACAAGGTCGCCAATTTGTGCGCACCAAGCTCCCATAAATAGAAATGTGATAACGGTCAGATAATGGGTGGCACGGTGGCACAGTGGTTAGCACTGCTGCCTCACAGCGCCAGGGAGCTGGGGTTCGATTCCCAGCCTCGGATCACTGTCTGTGTGGAGTCCGCATGTTTTCCCCATGTCTGCGTGGGTTTCCTCCGGGTGCTCCGGTTTCCTCTCACAGTCCGAAAGACGCGCTGGTTAGATGGATTGGCCGTGCTAAATTCTCCCGAACAGGTGCCGGAGTGTGGCCACTGGGGGATTTTCACAGTAACTTCATTGAAGTGTTAATGTAAGCCTACTTGTGACACTAATAAAAGTTTTTTATAGGTTTGGGGGATTGGCAGGGTGGACAGGGGGGGATTATGGGAATAGGATCTGGGTGGGATGCTCCTTCAGAGAGTCAGTGCAGATTCAATGGGCTGAATGACCTGCTTCTGCACTAGATTTATAGATAGAATTTATGGTTCCATAATCTTATAATGATGTTGATGGAAGGATAAATATTGGCTAGACACCATAGATAACTTCTCAGCTCTTTGACATAGTGCCATGGCTTATTTCATCGGCGAGGCAGCTGGGGCCTTGTTTGAATAATGCAAGCTGAAAATGCCCCTTCTGAAAGTTGCCAAAAGAGTGGAGGGTGTCACAGTGTCAGGATGTCTCAAACTGTGGAAGATTGGGGGGGGTTAACCCCAAAAATGCATGGTATCATAGAATCCCTACAATGCAGAAGAGGCCATTTGGCCCATCGAGTCTGCTCTGACTCTCCGCTAGAGCATCTTACCCAGGCCTATCTCTCCCCCGCCCTATCCCTGTAATCCCACACATTCCCCATAACCTGCACATCTTTGGAGTGTGGGAGGAAGCCAGAGCTCCCGGAGGAAACCCACACAGACACATGCAGACTCCACACAGAGTCCAAGCCGGGACTCGAACCTGCGCTCCTGGCGCTGTGAGGCAGCAGTGCTGACCACTATGCCACCGTACTGCCCCTATTCCTTTTATACTTTTCACAGGTGAATCTTCAGGTCAGCAGAAAGCCATGAAAAAAGCTTAAAGAAAAGTAAGATGGATTATGAGAGTAAAGTAGCTCAGAATATAAAAACAGATAGCAAAGGTTTCTACAAATATATACAATGAAAAAGAGTGGCTAAAGTAAACATTGGTCCCTCAGAGGATGAGAAGGGGGATGTAATAACTGGCAATGAGAAAATGGCTGAGGCATTGAACAGGTATTTTGTGTCAGTCTTCACAGTGGAAGACACAAATAACGTGCCAAAAATTGATGACAGGAAGGCTACGGCAGGTGAGAACCTAGAAACTATCATTATCACAAAAGAGGTAGTGTTGGGCAAGTTAATGGGGCTAAAGGTAGACAAGTCTCCTGGCCCTGATGGAATGCATTCCAAGGTACTAAAAGAGATGGCGGGAGAAATAGCAAATGGGTGGTAATTTACCAAACTTCGCTGGACTCTGGGGTGGTTCCCACAGATTGGAAAACAGCAAATGTGATGCCACTGTTTAAAAAAGGCGGTAGACAAAAGGCGGGTAACTATAGGCTGTTTAGCTTAACTTCTGTAGTAGGGAAAATGCTTGAATCTATCATGAAGGAAGAATTAGTGAGACATTTGGATATAAATTGTCCCGTTGGTAAGAAAATGGCTGAGGCATTGAACAGGTATTTTGTGTCAGTCTTCACAGTGGAAGACACAAATAACGTGCCAAAAATTGATGACAGGAAGGCTACCTCATTGAATGTTTTTAAGACATAAATTTCTGAACGGTAAAGGAATTAAGGGTTATGTTGAGCGGGCGGGCAAGTGGAGCTGAGTCCACAAAAAGATCAGCCATGATCTTATTGAATGGTGGAGCAGGCTCGAGGGGCCAGACAGAGTCATAGAGGTTTACAGCATGGAAACAGGCCCTTTGGACCAATTTGTCCATACCGCCCTTTTTTTTAAAACCCCTAAACTAATCCCAATTGCCCACATTTGGCCCATATCCCTCGTACCCATGTAACTATCTAAATGCTTTTTAAAAGATAAAATTGTACCCGCCTCTACTACTACCTCTGGCAGCTTGTTCCAGACACTCACCACCCTCTGTGTGAAAAAATTGCCCCTCTGGACACTTTTGTATCTCTCCCCTCTCACCTTAAACCTATGCCCTCTAGTTTTAGACTCCCCTACCTTTGGGAAAAGATATTGACTATCTACCTTGTCTATGCCCCTCATTATTTTATAGACATCTATAAGATCACCCCTCAGCCTCCTACGCTCCAGAGAAAAAAGTCCCAGTCTCTCCTTATAACTCAATCCATCAAGTCCCGGTAGCATCCTAGTAAATCTTTTCTGCACTCTTTCTAGTTTAATAATAATAGGGTGACCAGAATTGCACACAGTATTCCAAGTGTGGCCTTACCAATGTCTTGTACAACTTTAACAAGACGTCCCAACTCCTGTATTCAATGTTCTGACCGATGAAACCAAGCATGCCGAATGCCGCCTTCACCACTCTGTCCACCTGTGACTCCACTTTTAAGGAGCTATGAACATGTACCCCTATATCTCTTTGTTCTGCAACTCTCTCCAACGCCCTACCATTAACTGAGTAAGTCCTGCCCTGGTTCAATCTACCAAAATGCATCACCTCGCATTTGTCTAAATTAAACTCCATCTGCCATTCGTCAGCCCACTGGCCCAATTGATCAAGATCCCGCTGCAATTGGAGATAACCTTCCTCACTGTCCACCATGCCACCAATCTTGGTGTCATCTGCAAACTTACTAACCATGCCTCCTATATTCTCATCCAAATCATTAATATAAATGACAAATAACAGTGGGCCCAGCACTGATCCCTGAGGCACACCGCTGGTCACAGGCCTCCAGTTTGAAAAACAACTCTCTACAACCACCCTCTGGCTTCTGTCAAGAAACCAATTTTGTATCCATTTAGATACCTCACCCTGGATCCCGTGAGATTTAACTTTATGCAACAACCTGCCATGTGGTACTAGATGGCCTACTCCTGCTCCTAGTTCTTATGTTCTTATGTTTATGTTCAGAACTCAGAGCTTTTAACTGCTCCTTTCTCCAATCCCACTCTCAGAGGCTGGAGTGAGACCTAGAGGATGATTGAATGGAGACCATCACGGCCTGCTCCTTTGGTCGGCACTGCCTGCCTGCTGCCCAGCACGCTGTCTGTGAGGGAGATTGACGCTGCAACATTTCAACATTGGACTTGGTGACGGCCGCACCCCTTTTCCAAAGCTTCACATTGAACAAAGAACAAAGAAAATTACAGCACAGGAACAGGCCCTTCGGCCCTCCAAGCCTGCACCGACCGTGCTGCCTGACTTAACTAAAACCCCCTACGCTTCCGGGAACCATATCCCTCTATTCCCATCTCATTCATGTACTTGTCAAGACACCCCTTAAAAGTCACTGCCGTATCCGCTTCCACTACCTCCCCTGGCAACGAGTTCCAGGCACCCACCACTCTCTGTGTAAAAAATCTGCCTCGTGCATCTCTTTTAAAACTTGCCCCTCGCACCTTAAACCTATGCCCCCTAGTAATTGACTCTTCCACCCTGGGAAAAAGCTTCTGACTATCCACTCTGTCCATGCCCCTCATAATCTTGTAGGCTTCTATCAGGTCTCCCCTCAACCTCCGTCGCTCCAGTGAGAACAAACCAGGTTTCTCCAACCTCTCCTCATAGCTAATGCCCTCCATACCAGGCAACATCCTGGTAAATCTTTTCTGTACCCTCTCCAAAGCCTCCACATCCTTCTGGTAGTGTGGCGACCAGAATTGAACACTATATTCCAAGTGCAGCCTAACTAAGGTTCTATAAAGCTGCAACATAATTTGCCAATTTTTAAACTCAATACCCCAGCCGATGAAGGCAAGCATGCCGTATGCCTTCTTGACTACCTTCTCCACCTGCTTTGCCACTTTCAGTGACCTGTGTACCTGTACACCCAGATCCCTTTGCCTATCAATACTCTTAAGGGTTCTGCCATTTACTGTATATTTCATTGAGTAAAGGTGTCATAAAGTCTCCACATCACTGGGGCCATTGTCTGTGAGCAGACTCTGAACTGAGTGACATTTCAACACAAAACCTGCAACACGGACAAAGATCCAATTGAATTGTGCAATTTGAACAGCAGGATGAAACTGATACGAGATTGTTATCAAGATTTGTCTGATGCAATCACAAAGATCCATACAATGCAGTATTATTTAATGTAGTTCTAAATGAGGAGTTTGCAAATGTTAGATTGTAACTAATTATCCTTGATCTGCAAGTCGAGGTATTAATCTGGAGACTTGTATCTTGTAAAATATTCATTCATTAAACATAATTAGGCATCATTTCAGTCAGCTATCCAATGGATGTTACTTCCTGGCTCTTTCCTCCACATGGGGCGGCACGGTAGCACAGTGGTTAGCACTGCTGCTTCACAGCTCCAGGGTCCTGGGTTCGATTCCCGGGTCGGGTAACTGTCTGTGTGGAGTTTGCACATTCTCCTCGTGTCTGTGTGGGTTTCTTCCGGGTGCACCGGTTTCCTCCCACAGTCCAAAGATGTGTGGGTTAGGTTGATTGGCCAGGTTACAAATTGACCCTGAGAGTCCTGAGATGCGTAGGTTAGAGGGATTAGCGGGTGAATATGTGGGGGTAGGGCCTGGGTGGGATTGTGGTCGGTGCAGACTCGATGGGCCGAATGGCCTCCTTCTGCACTGTAGGGTTTCTATGATTCTATGGTGGCACAGTGATTAGCACTGTTGCCTCACAATGCCTGGGTTCAATTCCTGGCTTGGGTCACCGTATGTGTGGAGTTTGCACGTTCTCCCCGTGTCTGCGTGGGTTTCCTCTGGGTGCTCCAGTTTCTTCCCACACTCCAAAGATGTGCAGGTTAGGTGGATTGGCCACGATGAATTGCCCTTTAGTGTCCCAAGATGTGTAGGTTAGGTGGATTGGTGGGATGGATAGAAACATAGAAAACTACAGCACAAAACAGGCCCTTCGGCCCCACAAGTTGTGCCGAACATATCCCTACCTTTTAGGCCTACCTATAACCCTCCATCCTATTAAGTCCCATGTACTCATCCAGGAGTCTCTTAAAAGACCCTATTGAGTTTGCCTCCACCACCACTGACGGCAGCCGATTCCACTCGCCCACCACCCTCTGTGTGAAAAACTTCCCCCTAAAATTTCCCCTATACCGACCCCCCAGCACCTTAAACCTGTGTCCTCTCGTAGCAGCCATTTCCACCCTGGGAAAAAGTCTCTGAGAGTCCACCCGACCTATGCCTCTCAACATCTTATATACCTCTATTAGGTCTCCTCTCATCCTACGTCTCTCCAAGGAGAAAAGACCGAGCTCTCTCAGCCTATCCTCATAAGGCATGCCACTCAATCCAGGCAACATCCTTGTAAATCTCCTCTGCACCCTTTCAATCTTTTCCACATCCTTCCTGTAATGAGGTGACCAGAACTGAGCACAGTACTCCAAGTGGGGTCTGACGAGTGTCTTATACAGCTGCATCATTATCCCCGGACTCCTGAACTCAATCCCTAGATTGATAAAGGCCAGCACACCATATGCCTTCTTAACCACCTCCTCCACCTGCGGGGCCGATTTTAGAGTCCTATGGACCCGGACCCCAAGGTCCTTCTGATCCTCTACAGTACTCAGAGTCTTTCCCTTTATATTGTACTTCTTCATCCCATTTGACCTGCCAAAATGGACCACTACGCATTTATCTGGGTTGAAGTCCATCTGCCACTTCTCCGCCCAGTCTTGCATCCTATCTATGTCCCTCTGTAACTTCTGACATCCCTCCAGACTATCCACAACCCCACCAACCTTCGTGTCGTTGGCAAACTTACCAACCCATCCTTCCACTTCCTCATCCAGGTCATTTATGAAAATGACAAACAGCAAGGGTCCCAGAACAGATCCCTGGGGCACACCGCTGGTGACCGACCTCCATTTAGAAAAAGACCCATCTATAACCACTCTCTGCCTCCTTTTGGCAACCCAGTTCTGGATCCACAGGGCAGCAGCCCCTTGGATCCCATGCCCTCTCACTTTTTCTAGAAGCCTTGCATGGGGGACCTTATTGAACTTGCTAAAATCCATATAAACCACATCTACCGCTTTCCCTTCGTCAATGTGTTTAGTCACATTTTCGAAGAACTCCACCAGGCTCATAAGGCACGATCTGCCTTTGACAAAGCCATGCTGAGTATTCTTGAGCATACTAAACCTCTCCAAATGCTCATAAATCTTGTCCCTCAGGATCTTCTCCATCAGCTTACCAGCCACTGAGGTTAGACTCACCGGTCGGTAATTTCCTGGGCTATCCCTATTCCCCTTCTTGAAAATAGGAACCACATCCGCAATCCTCCAATCCTCCGGCACCTCTCCCGTCTCCATCGACGACGCAAAGATCATCGCCAGAGGCTCTGCAACCTCTTCCCTCGCCTCCCACAGTAACCTGGGGTACATCCCATCCGGACCCGGCGACTTATCTGGAGCACCTGGAGGAAACCCATGTGGGCACTGGGAGAACGTGCAGACTCCACACAGACAGTCACCCAAGGCTTGAATTGAACCCGGGTCCCTGGAGCTGTGAGGCAGCACTGCTAACCACTGTGCCGCCATCCATCCTCCAATAAAATCCACCCCATTAAGTCATTATGGCCCAGAATTCAGTTGACTGTTTTTTGCTGTTATGTGGCAGATTGTTTGGTTGGCTCTAATACAGTGAGAGATGGGAGAGGGTCTCGTTGATCTAGATCATCAATGTAGGCCCATTGAGACCATGCCGGATCGCTACAGAGCACTGTAGTCAGTCCCGTTTCCCCATTGTATTCCCATAGCCCTGCCTGTCCATTTCCCCATTGTATTCCCAGACTCCTGCCTGTCCATTTCCCTCCAGAGCCCTTCCAATTTCCCTATAAATTTGTTGATTGTCTCGGCTTCCGTCAGCCGGATTCGGTGAGTTGCAGGTCACCATCACCCGTGGCACAGAAAATGTAAATCTAATGTAAATCATGTGGACATACAGAAATTGTTTATTCATTTCGATTGATAAGTTAACACAGGTAAGAAGCTAAATATTAATAGACTGAAGATTACTTTGGCTGCAACTGACCTCAGGTTTATTCAGCTGTGAGATTAATCGGAGCAGCTCGAACCTGACAAGGGCATCATTAACACCAAAGTTAAAACTAAAGAAAGACTTCCATTTATGTAGCACCTTTCACTAGCCCAGTTTGTGCCAAAGACTGTTAAAGCCAATCAGGTACTTCTGGCGCGAATCGCCATTGTAATGTAGGAAAGGGATAAATGGTGAGGGGGTGGCATTGTTGGTCAGGGAAAATGTTACAGCGGTACTCAGGCAGGATAGATTAGGGAGCTTGTCTACAGAGGCCCTATGGGTGGAGCTGAGAAACAGGAAAGGTACGACCACATTAATGGGGTTGTATTATAGATCACCCAATAGTCAGCAAGAATTGGAGGAGCAAATCAGGAGAGAGATAGCTGACAACTGCAAGAAGTTGTGATAGTAGGGGATTTTAATTTTCCACATATAGATTGGGACTCACATATTGTTAAAGGTTTAGACGGGGTAGAGTTTGTAAAATGTGTCCAGGAGAATTTTCTACATCAGTATATAGAGGTGCCAACTAGAGAAGATGTGATATTGGATCTCCTATTGGGAAATGAGTTAGGGCAGGTGATGGATGTGAGTGTGAGGGAACACTTTGGATCCAGTGATCATAATGCCATTAGTTTCAACCTGATCATGAATAAGGATCGATCTGGTCCTCGGGTTGAAGTTCTGAACTGGAAAAAGGCCAAATTTGATGAAATGAGAAGGGATCTGGGAAGTGTGGATTGGCACAGGCTGTTCTCTGGTAAGGATGTAAATGGAAAGTGGGAGGCCTTCAAAGGAGAAATTTTGCGAGTGCAGAGTTTGTATGTTCCTGTCAGGATTAAAGGAAAAGTAAATAGGAATAAGGAACCTTGGTTCTCGAGGGAGATTGTAACACTGATTAAGAGGAAGAGAGAGTTGTATGAAATGTACAGGCAGTAAGGAACAGATCAGATGCTCGGAGTATAAAAAGTGCAAGAAGCTACTTAAGAGGGAAATCAGGAGGGCTAAAAGAAGACATGAGGTTGCTTTGGCAGACAGAGTGAAGGAAAATCCAAAGAGCTTTATAGGTATGTTAGGAGCAAAAGGATAGTGATGGATAAAAGTGGTCCTCTTGGAGACCAGAGTGGTAGACTGTGTATGGAACCAAAAGAGATGGGGGAGATACTAAATGGTTTTTTTGCATCCTTATTTACTGAGGAAACGGGCATGGAGTCTACGGAAATAGGGCAAACAGGTAGGGAGGTCATGGAACCTTTATAGATTAAAGGGGAGGAGGTGCTTGCTGTCTTGAGGCAAATCAGAGTGGATAAATCCCCAGGACCGGACAGGGTATTCCCAGCAAGGCCCACACCCCACCTGTCCGATCCCCGTAACCCCCTAATCCTCCTAAGCTGCATGTCTTTGAACTGTGGGAGGAAACCAGAGCACCCGGAGGAAGTCCACGGGGAGAACGTGCAAACTCCACACAGACAGTGACCCAAGCCAGGAATCAAACCTGGGTCCCTGGAGCTGTGAGGCAGCAGTGCTAACCACTGTGCCACCGTGCCGCCCGTTTCAGCTCTGGCACCTCAGTGAGAATATATTGGCCTTGGGAGGGGTGTGACAGAAATTCACCAGAATTATAGCAGGGTTAATAAGAGGTTAAATTACCAGGAGATGCTGTGTAAATGTGGCTTGGACTCCTTGAACTATAAAGCATTAAGAGATGATCTGACTGATGTGTTTCAGGACTTAGAAAGGTGCTATCTAAATGCAGTTGGCGGGTGTTTGAATCGGGCAGTTTGTTTAGTGTCTTTCCTATTGCATTAATTTGAAGTAGGGTGTGACTGAAAAATATAACCATTCTCTGCAGTTTACTAGTTTCCTGTTTCCATTTCCGGCAACACAGAGATTTCACTGTCAGTGACTGTCTGGATGAACTGCAGATATTTTCTGTGTTTTGTTCATTTATCCCATCTCAGAACCATTTGAGATGAACTGGAAATGTCAGCGATCTGATATCAAACAAAACAGAAAAACATGCCCCAAACTGGTCACGGCCTGTGAAGAAACCCACTCAGTGCCGATTACTAAAGTGTCAGCCACTTGAGATAGAAGGTTATGTGTTCGAGTCCAGCTCCAGGGCTGGGTCGCTGACCTCGAACTCTTTATCCTTTTTCTTCAAGTCGCGGGGTTCTTTCTGGGAGGCTTTGCCGAGCCTCCCCCCCCTCCCCGAACAATCTGGAAAAGCCCAATCCAAGAGGGTTCATAAGTGTCACCCCGTTAATAATTCAGCTGGCGGGACCCCGGTCGGTGGTAGTGTTTGGCGTGGTGTTACACAATAACAAAAAACTTGCCAAACGTAAAGTCAGTGGCCTGTGAGCTTGCTGTTTCCTGGAAGCTTTAAATGTTTGTACAGCTCACTCTGCTAAGCCTTTCGAGGCTGGGTGGAAGGAGCTGACCATACGTCTCCCCCCCCCCCCCCCCCCCCCACTTCCCCACAATAACACACCATCCTCACATATTATCTCTGTTCTACACTGCTGGTAGGGTCTGATCTGTTCTGACTTGTCATAGTGCCAACCTTGCAGCACAACCCTCTTTAGAACATAGAACATAGAAAAGCTACAGCACAAACAGGCCCTTCGGCCCACAAGTTGCGCCGAACATGTCCCTACCTACTAGGCTTACCTATAACCCTCTATCTTACTCCTTCCATGAACTTATCCAAAAGTCTCTTAAAAGACCCTATCGAATCCGCCTCCACCACCACTACCGGCAGCCGATTCCACGCACCCACCACCCTGAGTGACAAACTTACCCCTAACATCTCCTCTGTACCTACTCCCCAGCACCCTAAACCTGTGACCTCTTGTGGCAACCATTTCAGCCCTGGGTAAAAGCCTCTGAGAATCCACTCTATCAGTACCCCTCAACATCTTATACACCTCTATCAGGTCACCTCTCATCCTTCGCCTCTCCAAGGAGAAAAGACCGAGCTCTCTCAACCTCTCCTCATAAGGCATGCCACCTAATCCAGGCAACATCCTTGAAAATCTCCTCTGCACCCTTTCTATGGCTTCCACATCCTTTCTGTAATGAGGCGACCAGAACTGGGCACAGTACTCCAGGTGGGGTCTGACCAGGGTCTGACCAGCTGCAGCATTATCTCCCGATTTCTAAACTCAATTCCTCTATTGATGAAGGCCAGTATTCCATACGCCTTCTTAACCACAGCCTCCACCTGCGACGCTGCTTTGAGTGTCCTATGAACCCGGACCCCAAGATCCTTCTGATCTTCCACACTGCCAAGCGTCTTACCCTTAATATTATATTCTTCCATCCTATTCGAACTGCCAAAATGAACCACCACACACTTATCTGGGTTGAAGTCCATCTGCCACTTCTCCGCCCAGTCTTGCATCTTATCAATGTCTCGTTGCAACTGCTGACATCCCTCTGCACTATCCACAACACCACCAACCTTTGTGTCATCAGCAAACTTGGCAACCCATCCTTCCACTTCCGCATCCAGGTCATTTATAAAAATCACAAAGAGCAAGGGTCCCAGAACAGATCCCTGGGGCACTCCACTGGTGACCGACCTCCATGCTGAAAAAGACCCATCTACAACCACTCTTTGCCTTCTGTGGGCAAGCCAGTTCTGAATCTACAAAGCAATGTCCCCTTGTATCCCATGCCCCTTCACTTTCTCAATAAGCCTTGCATGGGGCACCTTATCAAACGCCTTGCTGAAATCCATATAAACTACATCTACCGCTCTTCCCTCGTCTATGTGTCTGGTTACATCTTCAAAAAATTCAATTAGGCTCGTAAGGCATGATCTGCCTTGGACAAAGCCGTGCTGGCTATTTCTGATCATACTATTCCTCTCCAGATGTTCATAAATCCTGCCTCTCAGGATCTTCTCCATCAATTAACCAACCACTGAGGTTAGACTCACTGGTCTATAATTTCCCGGGCTATCTCTTCTCCCTTTCTTGAATAACGGAACCACATCTGCAATCCTCCAATCCTCCGGAACATCTCCCGTCTCCATTGATGATGCAAAGATCATCACCAGAGGCTCAGCAATCTCTTCCCTCGCCTCCCACAGTAACCTGGGGTACATCCCATCCGGTCCCGGCGATTTATCTAACTTGATGCTTTTCAAAAGCTCCAACACATCCTCTTCCCTAATGTCCACATGCTCAATCTTCTCAGTCCACTGCCAGTCTGTACTGCAACCACCAAGATCCTTTTCCACTGTGAATACTGAAGCAAAGTATTCATTGAGTACCTCTGCTATTTCTACCGGTTCTATACAGACTTTCCCACCGTCACATTTGATAGGTCCTACTCCTTCACATCTTATCTTCTTGCTCTTAACATACTTGTAGAATGCCTTGGGGTTTTCCTTTATCCTGTCTGCCAAGGCCTTCTTGCTCTTCCAATTTCCCTCTTAAGTTCTTTCCTACTAGTCGTATACTCTTCGAGATTTCTAACATCACCTAGCTCCCTGAACCTTTTGTAGGCTTTTCTTTTCTTTTTGACTAAATTCGTTACAGCTTTCGTGCACCATGGTTCCTGTAACCTACCATAACTCCCCTGTCTCATTGGAATGTTGCTGTGCAGAGCTCCAGACAAATGTTCCTTGAAAATTTGCCACATTTCTTCTGTACATTTCCCTGAGAAAACCTCCTTCCAATTTATGCCTCTAATTTCCTGCCTAATAGCCTCATAATTGCCCTTACTCCAAATAAACACTTTCCTAGCTTGACTGATCCTATCTCTCTCCAATGCTAATGTAAAGGAGATAGAGTTATGATCACTATCCCCAAAATGCTCTCCCACTGCGAGATCTGACACCTGCCCAGGTTCATTCCCAAATACCAAATCAAGTACAGCCTCTCCTCTTGTAGGCTTATCCACATACTGTGTCAGGAAGCCCTCCTGAACACACCCAACAAACTCCTCCCCATCTAAACCCCTTACCCTAGGGATATTCCAATCGATATTTGGGAAATTAAAATCTCCCATCATGACCACTCTGTTATTATCACATCTCTCCAGGATCTGCTTCCCAATCTGCTCCTCCACATCCCTGCTACTATTGGGCAGCCTAGAAAAAACACCCAGTAAGGTTATTGACCCCTTCCTGTTGCGAACCTCCACCCTCAGAGATTCCGTAGACAATCCCTCTGTGGCATCCATCTTTTCTACAGCCGTGACACTATCCCTGATCAACAGTGCCACTCCCCCACCTCTTTTGCCTCCTTCCCTGTCCCTCCTGAAACATCTGAAACCCGGCACTTGAAGTATCCAGTCCCGTCCCTGAGATAACCAAGTCTCTGTAATGGCCACCACATCACACTTCCAAGTAGTGATCCACGCTCTAAGCTCATCCATTTTGTTCACTACACTCCTTGCGTTAAAATAAACACATCTCAACCCTTCGGTCTGAGCGCTCCCCTTCTCCGTCACCTGCGTATCCTCCCTCTCACACTGTCTACAAGCCCCTTTTATTTTTAAGCTAACCTCCCCTTTCCCAGTCACCTCATTTTGATTCCCACCCCCCAAACATTCTAGTTTAAACACTCCCCAGTAGCCTTAGCAAACCACCCCACCAGGATATTGGTCCCCCTGGGATTTAAGTGAAACCCATCCTTTTTGTACAGGTTGCACCTGCCCCTAAAGAGGTCCCAATGATCCAGGAACCTGAATCCCTGCCCCCTGCTCCAATCCCTCAGCATTTATCCTCCACCTTATTCCGTTCCTTCCCTCACTGTCTCGTGGGACAGGCAGCAATCCCGAGATTACTACCTTTGCGTTCCTTCTTCTTAACTCCCTACCTAACTTCCTATATTCTCCTTTCATAACCCCTTCCCCTTTCCTGCCTATGTCAGTGGTACCAGTATGCACCACGACCTCTGGCTCCTCTCCCTCCCACCTCAGGATTTCCTGGATACAGTCAGAAACATCCCTGATCCCGGCACCAGGGAGGCAACCCACCATCTGCGTTTCTCGACTTCCTCCACAAAAACGTCTGTCTGACCCCCTCACTGTCGAGTCCCTGATCACCACTGCCTTCCTCCTCAAACGTAAAGTCAGCGGCCTGTGAGCTTGCTTCTTCCTGGAAGCTTTAAATGTTTGTACAGCTCGCTCTGCTAAGCCTTTTGAGGCTGGGTGGAAGGAGCTGACCATACGTCCCCCCCCCCCCCCCCCCCTCCCCGCTTCCCCACATTAACACACCATCCTCACATGTTATCTCTGTTTCTACACTGCTGGTAGGGTCTGATCTGTTCTGACTTGTCATAGTGCCAACCTTGCAGCACAACCCTCTTTAGGTTGGAGAGAAATGGTCTCAGTCCAGGACTTGCCCATCCATAGTTACATAGAAACATACATCGAAAATAGAAGCAGGAGTAGGCCATTCGGCCCTTCGAGCCTGCTCTGATATTCATTTTGATCATGGCTGATTATCAAATTCAATATCCTGATCTCACCACCCCCCCCACCCCCCCATTTCCCCTGATCCCTTTAGCCCCAAGAGCGAAATGTAATTTCTTCTTGAAATCACACATTTTGGCCTCAACTATTTTCTGTGGGAGTGAATTCCACACATTCACCACTCTCTGGATGAAGAAATTTCTCCTCACCTCAGTCCTACAAGGTTTACCCCTTATCCTCAAACTAGGGCCCTGAGTTCTGGACTTCCTCACCATTGGGAACATTCTTTCTGAGTCTACCCTGTCTAATCCTGTTAGAATTTTATAAGTTTCTATGCGATCTCCTCTCACTCTTCTAAACTCCAGTGAATATAATCCTAACTGACTTAGTCTCTCCTCATATGACAGACCTGCCATCCCAGGAATCAGCCTGGTAAATCTTCGCTCTATAAACTCCCTCTAGGGAGGGAGGACATCCTTCCTCAGATAAGGACACACAATACTCCAGGTGTGGCCTCACCAATGCCCTGTACAATTGCAGCAAAACATCCCTATCCCTATACTCAAATCCTCTCACTATGAAGGTCAACAAACCATTTGCCTCCTTTACCGCCTGCTGTACCTGCGCGCTTACTTTCAGCGACTGATGCACAAGGACACCGAAGTCTCGCCTCTCCAATTTACACCCATTCAAATATAATCTGCCCTTCTGAAGGTGGTGGTGAGCCGCCTTCTTGAACCGCTGCAGTCCCTGAGATGTAGGTACACCCACAGTGCTGTTAAGGAGGGAATTGTTTGATCCAGCGACAGTGAAAGAACGGTGATATATTTCCAAGTCAGGATGGTGAGTGATTTGGAGAGGAACCCTTCACCTGGTCATAGAATCTGTCCAGTGCAGAAGGAGGTCATTCGGCCCATGGAGCCTGCACCGAGCACAACCCTACCCAGCCCCTATCCCCATAGCCCCACATATTTAGCCTGCTAGACCCTTGACATTAAGGGCAATTTAGCATGGCCAATCAACCTACCCATCTTTGGACTGTGGGAGGAAACCGGAGCACCTGAAGAAAACGCACGCAGACACGGGGAGAACATGCAAACTCCACACAGACAGTGACTCGAGGCTGGGAATCGAACCCGGGTCCCTGACACTGTGAGGCAGTAGTGCTAACCAGCGTGCCACCATGCCAACCCAGGTAGTAGTGTTCCCATTTGTCTCCTGCTCTTATCCTTCTAGATGGTAGTGGTTGTGGGTCTGGAGGGTGCTGCCTAAAGGGCCTGGGTGAGTTCCTGCAGAGCTTGCCATTGGGCATTGATGGTGGAGGGGGTGAATGTATGTGGATGGGGTGCCAATCAAGTGGGCTGATTTGTCCTGGATGATGATGTAGTGGGAAAAATCACAAAGGTGGGTACCTGACACACAAAATGGTTGCCTGGCACATAAAATGGTTACCTGGAAAGAGACATTAAGCAGGCACTGACTTTTAGCACAGACAGCTGCTTAACATTAAAACATGCAGCACAGACAGTTATTTAAAGTTAAACATGCAGGGAACAAATACTGCAGGAAGCCAGTAAGAGCTTGAGGCACTTTAAAGATAAGGACAGACCCGGGACAATAAGGTCTGATAAAGAGATTAGCCATAGATGAGGACAGAAATACATAAATGCAGCAAAACCAATCACTGTATGTATAGACCGAAACTAGTCATTGATAGTCATTGATAGAGGAAATGTATCCATTCTATGAAACAATGTGATGTTAAATGTCCATGTCTGTATCTGTCTGACTGTAACGATGTGTTAGAAACATAGAAACATAGAAAACCTACAGCACAAACAGGCCCTTCGGCCCACAAGTTGTGCCGAACACATCCCTACCTTCTAGACCTACCTATAACCCTCCATCCTATTACGCTCCATGTACTCATCCAGGAGTCTCTTAAAAGACCCTATTGAGTTCGCCTCCACCACCACTGACGGCAGCCGATTCCACTCGCCCACCACCCTCTGTGTGAAAAACTTACCCCTGACATCTCCCCTGTACCTACCCCCCAGCACCTTAAACCTGTGTCCTCTCGTAGCAGACATTTCCACCCTGGGAAAAAGCCTCTGAGAGTCCACCCGATCTATGCCTCTCAACATCTTATATACCTCTATTAGGTCTCCTCTCATCCTTCGTCTCTCCAAGGAGAAAAGACCGAGCTCCCTCAGCCTATCCTCATAAGGCATGCCACTCAATCCAGGCAACATCCTTGTAAATCTCCTCTGCACCCTTTCAATCTTTTCCACATCCTTCCTATAGTGAGGCGACCAGAACTGGTTAACTATCGATCATCAGGATCTGCCTACTCAACTATAATGATGTGTTAAATCGCTAATGTCCGGACTACCTATTGTATGAAAAGTATAGAAATGCTCAACTCCTATTGTATTATTGAGAAGGTAGCTGCTAAGGCACTGCGGAGTACCAGTGCTTTCTCCCTCGAAGCTTCGTGTCCCAAATAAAGCTGTATTGTTGAACCTCCGGTCTGACTCCGGGGGTAATTTTCCCACAACAATGACAAGCTTCTTGAGTGTTGTTGGAGCTGCGCTCATCTGGGTAACTGAAGTCCCTAATCCCTGGTACCATCCTAGCCAGCCTCTTCTGTACCCTGTCTAATACATTGACATCTTTCCTAATGTGTGGTCCCAGAATTAGCCACAAGACTCCAGTTGTGGCTAACCAATGCCGAATAAAGGTTTAACATGACTTCCTTGTTTTAGTTTTCAATTCCTCTATTATTTCATTTTTTTAAAAAAACAGCCTCAAACCTGCCTGTTTGCATTGTAGAAATTCTATTCCGTTAGTTTCATGGAACTATGGAAAGATGGATAATGCAACGCAGCAGATTGGTAAAATAAACTTCTCTCTAATTTCACAATTTAACCCAATAAGGGTTAAAAATTTGCCCTTTGTTTTAGGTGATTTGAAACTTGCTTGTGCCAGTCCCACTGGAGTGGGCAGCTTGGTGCACCTACCCCTTTACCAGTAACTGCAGCAGGGGTCTGAATGGGATTCTTGCCGTTGACTTCCTCCGCCCTCTGTTCTTAAAGGTCTGTCTTCAGTCCCTCTTAAAGGGAAACATCATCAAATGATATTGATGACATTTTAAAAATGGAAAATGGAATACCCGGGCAGAGAGAGAGGGTGAGGGAGGTGGCACGGAGGCATTCATGGTGAAGGTGGACAGGAGGTTAGGGGCCAGGGAGCCCCCCAGGATCACCTGCATGAGGGAATAGGAGCCGGCAGTTAGGGAGGTCAACACCCAGAGTCGAGACCTGACGATCAGGCTGCAGTGCCACAAGAGGTTGGTGACCAAGGTCGGTGAATGCAACTCCAAGCCTCCACCACACCAGCTCTTACACTGCTCAATCTACCACACACCTCTTCCCCCACTTTCTACGCACTCTCACACCCAACACCCAGATTCTCCATCTCATCCTCATGCCTCACACCCATCTCTCACTGCCTCTGCACACCTCCAGCTATTTGACCATGGCAGGCACTCCACCCAAACCATGCACCACAATCACTGACATTCTGCCCCCTCTCTTGCAGGACAAGCAGATACACAAGAGGAGGGAGCAGAGCAGAGTTGAGAGGGGCAGGGACTCCCATACCTCCTGAGTTTGATGAGGAGAATGTTCTCCGCATCGCAGGGCTGATGATGCCTATGACACTCAGTGTCCTGAGAACATTGAGGATTAGTGCATGCTCCTGTTTATTCCCCTTGTCAATTCCCAGATCATCTTCATCCTGCTTTTTGGCACAGTGGCCATGGACATCTTGTTTGCCACCCCAACACCCTTCCCCACCCCAGTCTTCCCCCTCTGCATCCCCCTTACCATTGCCCATGGGTTGCTGTGAAGTATGCCAGGGGGTCTGAGGTCACAGATGGTTATCAGCCATGGATATCTAAGGAAATCAAGGAGGGATCAAATTGAAAGAAAATGCATACAAAGTGGCAAAGATTAGTGGGAACCTAGAGGATTGGGAAATCTTTAAAGGTCAGCAGAAAGCCATGAAAAAAGCTATAAAGAAAAGTAAGATGGATTATGAGAGTAAACTGCTTCAGAATATAAATTTGCTAATGGCATTTGCTACCAAATAAACCTGTTGGACTTTAACCTGGTGTTGTTAAAACTCTTACTCAGAATATAAAAACAGATAGCAAAAGTTTCTACAAATATATACAATGAAAAAGAGTGGCTAAAGTAAACATTGGTCCCTCAGAGGATGAGAATGGGGATGTAATAACTGGAAATGAGAAAATGGCTGAGGCATTGAACAGGTATTTTGTGTCGGTCTTCACAGTGGAAGACACAAATAACATGCCAAAAATTGATGACAGGAAGGCAATGGCACCTAGAAGCTATCATTATCACGAAAGAGATAGGGTTGGGCAAGTTAATGGGGCTAAAGGTAGACAAGCCACCTGGTCCTGTTGGAATGCATCCCAGGGTACTAAAAGAGATGGCGGGAGAAATAGCAAATGGGTGGTAATTTAGTAAACTTCGCTGGACTCTGGGGTGGTTCCCGCAGATTGGAAAACAGCAAATGTGACGGCACTGTTTAAAAAAGGCGGTAGACAAAAGGCAGGTAACTATAGGCCGGTTAGCTTCACTCCTGTAGTAGGGAAAATGCTTGAATCTATCATGAAGGAAGAAATAGCGAGACATCTGGATATAAATTGTCCCATTGGTAAGACGCAGCATGGGTTCATGAAGGGCAGGTCATGTTTGACTAATTTGGTGGAATTCTTTGAGAACATTACATGTGCAGTGGACAATGGGGAACCTGTGGATGTGGTGTATCTGGATCTCCAGAAGGCATTTGACAAGGTGCCGCACCAAAGGCTGCTACATAAGATAAAGGTGCACGGTGTTACAGGTAATGTATTAGCATGGATAGAGGATTGGTTAACTAACAGAAAGCAAAGAGTGGGGGTAAATGGGTGTTTTTCTGGTTGGCGATCTGTGACTAGTGGTGTGCCTCAGGGATCAGTGTTGGGACCGCAATTGTTTACGATTTACAGAGATGATTTGGAGTTGGGGATCAAGTGTAGTGTGTCAAAATTCTCAGATGACACTAAGATGAGTCACAGAACAAAGTGTGCAGAGGATGCTGAAAGTCTGCAAAGGGATATAGATAGTCTAAGTGAATGGGCGAGGATCTGGCAGATGGAGTACAATGTTGGTAAATGTGAGGGCATCCATTTTGGTAGGAATAACAGCAAAATGGGCTATTATTCAAATGGTAAAAAATTGCAGCATGCTGCTGTGCAGAGGGACCTGGGTGTCCTTGTGCATGAATCACAAGGAGTTGGTTTGCAGGTGCAGCAGGTAATTAAGAAGGCAAATGGAATTTTGTCCTTCATTGCTAGAGGGATGGAGTTTAAAAATAGTGAGATTATGTTGCAGCTGTATAAGGTGCTGGTGAGGCCACACCTGGAGTACTGTGGACAGTTTTGCTTCCTTACTTGAGAAAGGATATACTGGCACTGGAGGGGGTACAGAGGAAATTCACTAGGTTGATTCCGGAGTTGAGAGGGTTGGCTTATGAGGAGGGACTGAGTAGACTGGGGCTATACTCATTGGAATTCAGAAGAATGAGGGGAGATCTTATAGAAACATATAAGATTATCAAGGGAATTGATAAGATAGAAGCAGGGAAGTTGTTTCCACTGGCAGGAGAAAGTAGAACTAGGGGGCATGGCCTCAAAGTAAGGGGGAACAGATTTAGGACTGAGTTGAGGAGGAACTTCGTCACACAAAGGGTTGTGAATCTGTGGAATTCCCTGCCCAGTGAAGCAGTTGAGGCTACCTCATTGAATGTTTTTAAGGTATAAATTTTTGAACAGTAAAGGAATTAAGGGTTATGGGGCAGCCAACCGCCCCAAACCCCCTCCCCCAACCAACTGCCCCGACCCCCTCCCCCAGCCAACCGTCCCTCGCCCCCTCCCCCAGCCAACCGCCCCTCCCCCCCTCCCCCAGCCAACCGCCCCGACCCCCCTTCCCCCAGCCAACCGCCCCGACCCCCCCTCCCCCAGCCAACCGCCCCTCCCCCCCTCCCCCAGCCAACCGCCCCGACCCCCTTCCCCCAGCCAACCGCCCCTCCCCCCCTCCCCCAGCCAACCACCCCGACCCCCCCTCCCCCAGCCAACCGTCCCTCGCCCCCTCCCCCAGCCAACCGCCCCTCCCCCAGCCAACCGCCCCGACCCCCCTTCCCCCAGCCAACCGCCCCGACCCCCCCTCCCCCAGCCAACCGCCCCTCCCCCCCTCCCCCAGCCAACAGCCCCGACCCCCTTCCCCCAGCCAACCGCCCCTCCCCCCCTCCCCCAGCCAACCGCCCCGACCCCCCCTCCCCCAGCCAACCGCCCCTCCCCCCCTCCCCCAGCCAACCGCCCCGACCCCCTTCCCCCAGCCAACCGCCCCTCCCCCCCTCCCCCAGCCAACCACCCTGACCCCCCCTCCCCCAGCCAACCGCCCCGAACCCCCCTCCCCCAGCCAACCGCCCCGACCCCCTTCCCCCAGCCAACCGCCCCGACCCCCTTCCCCCAGCCAACCGCCCCGACCCCCCCTCCCCCAGCCAACCGCCCCGACCCCCCCTCCCCCAGCCAACCGCTCCTCCCCCCTCCCCCAGCCAACCGCCCCGACCCCCTTCCCCCAGCCAACCGCCCCTCCCCCCCTCCCCCAGCCAACCGCCCCTCCCTCCCCTTCCCCAGCCAACCGCCCCGACACCCCCTCCCCCAGCCAAACGCCCCTCCCCCCTCCCCCAGCCAACCGTCCCTCGCCCCCTCCCCCAGCCAACCGCCTCTCCCCCCCCTCCCCCAGCCAACCGCCCCGACACCCCCTCCCCCAGCCAACCGCCCCGACACCCCCTCCCCCAGCCAACCGCCCCTCCCCCCACCCCCGCTCCCCCAGCCAACCGTCCCTCCCCCCCCTCCCCCAGCCAACCGCCCCGACCCCCCCTCCCCCAGCCAACTGCCCCTCCCCCCCTCCCCCAGCCAACCGCCCTGACCCCCTCCCCACTCCCCCAGCCAACCGTCCCTCCCCCCCTCCCCCAGCCAACCGCCCCGACCCCCCCTCCCCCAGCCAACCGCCCCGACCCCCCTCCCCCAGCCAACCGTCCCTCCCCCCTCCCCCAGCCAACCGCCCCTCCCCCCCTCCCCCAGCCAACCGCCCCGACCCCCCCTCCCCCAGCCAACCGCCCCAACCCTCCCCCCCCAGCCAACCGCCCATCCCCCCTCCCTCAGCCAACCGCCCCTCCCCCCTCCCCCAGCCAACCACTCCGACCCCCTCCCCCATCCCCCAGCCAACCGCCCCTCCCCCCCTCCCCTCGCCAACCGCCCCGACACGCCCTCCCCCAGCCAACTGCCCCGACCCCCCCCCAGCCAACCGCCCCGACCCCCGTCCCCCAGCCAACCGCCCCAACCCTCCCCCCCCAGCCAACCGCCCCGACACCCCCTCCCTCAGCCAACCACCCCTCCACCCTCCCCCAGTCAACCGCCCCAACACTCCCCCCCCCCAGCCAACCGCCCCTCCCCCCTCCCTCAGCCATCCGCCCCTTCCCCCTCCCCCAGCCAACCACTCCGACCCCCTCCCTCCTCCCCCAGCCAACCACTCCGACCCCCTCCCCCAGCCAACTGCCCCTCCCCCCTCCCTCAGCCAACCGCCCCTCCCCCCTCCCCCAGCCAACCACTCCGACCCCCTCCCCCCTCCCCCAGCCAACCACTCCGACCCCCTCCCCCCTCCCCCAGCCAACCGTCTCGACCCCCTCTCCCCCAGCCAACCGCCCCGACCCCCCCCATCCCCAGCCAACTGCCCCTCCCCCAGCCAACTGCCCCTCCCCCCCCTCTCCCAGCCAACCGCCCCTCCCCCCTCCCACAGCCAACCGTCCCTCCCCCCCTCCCCCAGCCAACCACCCCGAACCCCTCCCCCCTCCCCCAGCCAACCGTCCCTCCCCCCATCCCCCAGCCAACCGCCCCGACCCCCTCCCCCCTCCCGCAGCCAACCGTCCCTCCCCCCCTCCCCAGCCAACCGTCCCTCCCCCTCCCCCAGCCAACCGCCCTGACACCCCCTCCCCCAGCCAACTGCCCTTGCCCCCCCTCCCCCAGCCAACCGCCCCGACCCCCTCCCCCAGCCAACCGCCCCGACCCCCCCTCGCCCAGTCAACCGCCACACCCCTCCCCCAGCCAACCGCCCCGAACCCCACTCCCCTAGCCAACCGCCCCGACCCCCCCTCCCCCAGCCAACCGCCCCGACACCCCCTCCCCCAGCCAACCGCCCCTCCCCCCACCCCCGCTCCCCCAGCCAACCGTCCCTCCCCCCCTCCCCCAGCCAACCGCCCCGACCCCCCCTCCCCCAGCCAACCGTCCCTCCCCCCCCTCCCCCAGCCAACTGCCCCTCCCCCCCTCCCCCAGCCAACCGCCCTGACCCCCTCCCCCCTCCCTCAGCCAACCGTCTCACCCCCCCCTCCCCCCCCTCCCCCCCCCCCCTCCCCCAGCCAACCGCCCCGACCCCCCCTCCCCCAGCCAACCGCCCCTCCCCCCCTCCCCCAGCCAACAGCCCCTCCCCCCCTCCCCCAGCCAACCGCCCCAACGCTCCCCCCCAGTCAACCGCCCCTCCCCCCTCCCTCAGCCAACCGCCCCTCCCCCCTCCCCCTGCCAACCACTCCGACCCCCTCCCCCATCCCCCAGCCAACCGCCCCTCCCCCCTCCCCCAGCCAACCGCCCCTCCCCCGCTCCCCTCGCCAACCGCCCCGAAACGCCCTCCCCCAGCCAAATGCCCCGACCCCCCCCCAGCCAACCGCCCCGACCCCCGTCCCCCAGCCAACCACCCCAACCTTCCCCCCCAGCCAACCGCCCCGACCCCCCCTCCCTCAGCCAACCGCCCCTCCCCCCTCCCCCAGTCAACCGCCCCAACACTCCCCCCCGCCAGCCAACCGCCCCTCCCCCCTCCCTCAGCCAACCGCCCCTCCCCCAGCCAACCACTCCGACCCCCTCCCCCCTCCCCCCTCCCCCCACCCCCAGCCAACCACTCCGACCCCCTCCCCCAGCCAACTGCCCCTCCCCCCTCCCTCAGCCAACCGCCCCTCCCCCCTCCCCCAGCCAACCACTCCGACCCCCTCCCCCCTCCCCCAGCCAACCACTCCGACCCCCTCCCCCCACCCCCAGCCAACCGTCTCGACCACCTCTCCCCCAGCCAACCGCCCCGACCCCCCCCATCCCCAGCCAACTGCCCCTCCCCCCCTCCCCCAGCCAACTGCCCCTCCCCCCCCTCTCCCAGCCAACCGCCCCTCCCCTCCCCCCTCCCTCGGCCAACCATCCCTCCCCCCCTCCCCCAGCCAACCACCCCTCCCCCCTCCCCCCTCCCCCAGCCAACCGTCCCTCCCCCCATCGCCCAGCCAACCGCCCCGACCCCCTCCCCCCTCCCGCAGCCAACCGTCCCTCCCCCCCTCCCCCAGCCAACCGCCCTGACACCCCCTCCCCCAGCCAACTGCCCCTCCCCCCCTCCCCCAGCCAACCGCCCCGACCCCCTCTCCCAGCCAACCGCCCCGACCCCCTCTCCCAGCCAACCGCCCCGACCCCCCCCTCGCCCAGTCAACCGCCACACCCCTCCCCCAGCCAACCGCCCCGAACCCCACTCCCCTAGCCAACCGCCCCGACCCCCCCTCCCCCAGCCAACCGCCCCGACCCCCCCCCAGCCAACCACCCCGACAACCCCTCCCCCAGCCAACTGCACACACCCCCCCAGCCAACCGCCCCGACACCCCCTCCCCCAGCCAACCGCCCCGACCCCCCCCCAGCCAACCACCCCAACCACCCCTCCCCCAGCCAACTGCCCATCCCCCCCCGGCCAACCGCTCCGACCCCCCCTCCCCCAGCCAACCGCCCCTCCCCCCTCTCCCCCAGCCAACCGCTCCGACCCCCCCTCCCCAGCCAACCGCCCCGACCCCCCCTCCCCCAGCCAACCGCTCCGACCCCCCCTCCCCCAGCCAACCACCCCGACCCCCCCTTCCCCCTCCCCCAGCCAATCGCCCATCCCCCCCTCCCCCAGCCAACCGCTCCAAACCCCCCTCCCCCAGCCAACCGCCCCGACCCCCCCTCCCCCAGCCAACCGCCCCTCCCCCCCTCCCCCAGCCAACCGCCCCGTCCCCCCTCCCCCAGCCAACCGCCCCATCCTCCCCCCACTCAGCCAACCGCCCCTCCCCCTCCCCCAGCCAACCGCCTCGACCCTCCCCCCCCCCAGCCAACCGCCCCTCCCCCCTCCCTCAGCCAACCGCCCCTCCCCCCTCCCCCAGCCAACCACTCCGGCCCCCTCCCCCAGCCAACCGCCCCGACCCCCTCCCCCAGCCAACCGTCCCGACCCCCCCTCCCCCAGCCAACCGCCCCGACCCCCCCTCCCCCAGCCAACCGCCCCACCCCCCTCCCCCAGCCAACCGCCCCAACCCCCCCTCCCCCAGCCAACCGTCCCTCCCCCCCTCCCCCAGCCAACCACTCCGACCCCCTCCCCCCTCCCCCCTCCCCCCTCCCCCAGCCAACCACTCCGACCCCCTCCCCCAGCCAACTGCCCCTCCCCCCTCCCTCAGCCAACCGCCCCTCCCCCCTCCCCCAGCCAACCACTCCGACCCCCTCCCCCCTCCCCCAGCCAACCACTCCGACCCCCTCCCCCCACCCCCAGCCAACCGTCTCGACCACCTCTCCCCCAGCCAACCGCCCCGACCCCCCCATCCCCAGCCAACTGCCCCTCCCCCCCTCCCCCAGCCAACTGCCCCTCCCCCCCCTCTCCCAGCCAACCGCCCCTCCCCTCCCCCCTCCCTCGGCCAACCATCCCTCCCCCCCTCCCCCAGCCAACCACCCCTCCCCCCTCCCCCCTCCCCCAGCCAACCGTCCCTCCCCCCATCGCCCAGCCAACCGCCCCGACCCCCTCCCCCCTCCCGCAGCCAACCGTCCCTCCCCCCCTCCCCCAGCCAACCGCCCTGACACCCCCTCCCCCAGCCAACTGCCCCTCCCCCCCTCCCCCAGCCAACCGCCCCGACCCCCTCTCCCAGCCAACCGCCCCGACCCCCCCTCCCCCAGCCAACCGCTCCGACCCCCCCTCCCCCAGCCAACCACCCCGACCCCCCCTTCCCCCTCCCCCAGCCAATCGCCCATCCCCCCCTCCCCCAGCCAACCGCTCCGAACCCCCCTCCCCCAGCCAACCGCTCCGACCCCCCCTCCCCCAGCCAACCGCCCCTCCCCCCCTCCCCCAGCCAACCGCCCCGTCCCCCCTCCCCCAGCCAACCGCCCCATCCTCCCCCCACTCAGCCAACCGCCCCTCCCCCTCCCCCAGCCAACCGCCTCGACCCTCCCCCCCCCCAGCCAACCGCTCCTCCCCCCTCCCTCAGCCAACCGCCCCACCCCTCTCCCCCAGCCAACCACTCCGGCCCCCTCCCCCAGCCAACCGCCCCGACCCCCTCCCCCAGCCAACCGTCCCGACCCCCCCTCCCCCAGCCAACCGCACCGACCCCCCCTCCCCCAGCCAACCGCCCCACCCCCCCTCCCCCAGCCAACCGCCCCAACCCCCCCTCCCCCAGCCAACCGTCCCTTCCCCCCTCCCCCAGCCAACCGCCCCTCCCCCCCCTCCCCCAGCCAACCGTCCCTCCCCCCCTCTCCCAGCCAACGACCCCTCCCCCAGCCAACCGTCTCTCCCCCCCTCCCCCAGCCAACCGCCCCGACCCCCTCCCGCAGCCAACCGTCCCTCCCCCCTCCCCCAGCCAACCGTCCCTCCCCCTCCCCCAGCCAACCGCCCTGACACCCCCTCCCCCAGCCAACTGCCCCTCCCCCCTCTCCCCCAGCCAACCGCCCCGACCCCCTCCCCCAGCCAACCGTCCCGACCCCCCCTCGCCCAGTCAACCGCCCCACCCCCTCCCCAAGCCAACCGCCCCGAACCCCCCTCCCCTAGCCAACCGCCCCGACCCCCCTCCCCCAGCCAACCGCCCCGAACCCCCCTCCCCCAGCCAACCGCCCCGACCCCCCTCCCCCAGCCAACCGCCCCGACCACCCCTCCCCCAGCCAACTGCCCATCCCCCCCCAGCCAACCGCCCCTCCCCCCCTCCCCCAGCCAACCACCCCTCCCCCAGCCAACCAACCCGACACCCCGCCCCCAGCCAACCGCCCCTCCCCCCCCAGCCAACCGCCCCTCCCCCCCTCCCCCAGCCAACCACCCCTCCCCCCCTTCCCCCAGCCAACCGCCCCGACCCCCCCTCCCCCCCTTCCCCCAGCCAACCGCCCCTCCCCCCCTCCCCCAGCCAAACACCCCGACACCCCGCCCCCAGCCAACCGCCCATTCCCCCCTCCCCCAGCCAACCGCCCCGACTCCCCCTCCCCCAGCCAACCACCCCGGCCCCCCCTCCCCCAGCCAACCGCCCCAACCCCCTCCCCCAGCCAACCACCCCGACAACCCTCCCCCAGCCAACCGCTCCGACCCCCTCCCCCCTCCCCACCGCCCCGACCCCCCCTCCCCTAGCCAACCTCCCATCCCCCCCCTCCCCCAGCCAACCACCCCGACAACCCTCCCCCAGCCAACCGCCTCGACCCCCCCTCCCCCAACCAATCACCCCGAATCTCCCTCCCCCAACCAACCGCCCCAACCCTACCCCTCCCCCAGCCAATCGCTCCGACCCACACCCTCCCTCCCCCAGCCAACCGCCCGTCCCCCCCTCCCCCAGCCAACCGCCCCTCCCCCCTCCCTCCCCCAGCCAAACGCCCCAACCCACCCCCTCCCTCCCCCAGCCAACTGCCCCTCCCCGCCCTCACCCAGCCAATTGCCCCAATCCGCCCCCCCTCCCCCAGCCAGCCGCCCCTCCCCTCCCCCCAGCCAACCGCCCCGACCCCCCCCCCCCTCCCCAGCCAACCGCCCAACCCTCTCCCTGCCCCAGCCAACCACCTCTCCCCCTCAGCCAATCACCTGGAGAACTGGCAGGGTAGGTAGAGAACTATTTGCCCTGGCTGGGGCATCTCGCGCTCAGAAAGGAAATGGAAAAGCAGAGCTAGACATTCAGGTGTGATATTAGCCAAACACTTCTTCACAGAAACACTCCTCTGAAAATCACAATTGAAGACTTATTTATTAGTATCACAGGCAGGGTTATATTAACACTGCAATGAAGTTACGGTGAAAATCCCCTAGTCGCAGCACTCCGGCGCATGTTTGGGTGCACTGGGGGAGAATTTAGCATGGCCAATGCACCCTAACCAGCACATCTTCAGACTGAGAGAGGAAACCGGAGCACCCGAAGGAAACCCACGCAGATGCGGGGAGAACATGCAGACTCTGCACAGACAGTGACCTGAGGCTGGAATTGAACCCGGGTCCTTGGCGCTGTGAAGCAGCAGTGCTAACCACCGTGCCGCTGTGCCACCCTATGTTTGACATACTCTCTTTGGTTTCTCTGTGCTTTTATTAATAAAGGTCGGGACCCTAGCTGCTTCAACAACTCCCTCAACTTATCCTGCAACTTTCATAGTTTTGTGTACATGCATCCCCAGATATCTCTCTTCCTGCATTCCCTTTTAGAATTGTAACTTTTATTTTATATTGCTGCTCCTCATTTTCGCTGCTAAATTGTATCACTTCACATTTCTGTGCATGAAATTTCATCAGCTGTGTGTTGGACCATTTCACCAGCTTGTAGAAGTCTGTTTCCATTCTCCCTGTTGTCGTTCTGAGTCTTGTATCTCCCTGAAAGCTGTGTCCTGCAAATGCATGTCGCAGTCAGCAATATATATCAAAACGAGAACAGTCCTGAAAACATCCCCTGGGGAACTCCACTTGCCTTTAATGTGTAAAGCAACCGTTCACCACTACTTCCTCATTTCTATACCTTAACCACATTTGTATCCACACTACCATTGTCCAATGATCTATGGTAGAGTATGTTATCAGATGCTTTATAATGGCTACTTAGGCCTCAATTTTGCACTGCCCTCATCGCTGTTACCCCATCCAAGAGATTGACCAAGATAGTCAAACATAATTTGCCATACAGAAATCCGTGCTGGCATTTATTTATTAAGTAAGAAGTCTGACATCACCAGGTTAAAGTCCAACAGGGTTTATTTGGTATCCATGATATGGCAATGCCGGTGTTACATAGAAACATAGAAACCCTACAGTGCAGAAGGAGGCCATTCGGCCCATCGAGTCTGCACCGACCACAATCCCACCCAGGCCCTACCCCCACATATTTTACCCGCTAATCCCTCTAACCTACGCATCCCAGGACTCTAAGGGACATTTTTTAACCTGGCCAATCAACCTAACCCACACATCTTTGGACTGTGGGAGGAAACCGGAGTACCCGGGGGAAACCCACGCAGACACGAGGAGAAGGTGCAAACTCCACACAGGCAGTGACCCGAGCCGGGAATCGAACCCGGGACCCTGGAGCTGTGAAGCAGCAGTGCTAACCACTGTGCTACCGTGCCGCCCCGTTAGACTGGGGTAAACACAGTAAGGAGTCTAACAACACCAGGTTAAAGTCCAACAGGTTTATTTGGTAGCAAAAGCCACTAGCTTTTGGAACAGGCTGTCCCTTCGTCAGGTGGGTGGGAGTTCTGATCACAAACAGGGCACAAAGACACAAACTCAATTTACATGAATAATGATTGGAATGTGAGTCTTTACAGCTAATCAAGTCTTAAAGGGACAGACAATGTGGGTGGAGGGAGCATTAAGAACAGGTTAAAGAGATGTGTATTGTCTCCAGACAGGACAGCTAATGAGACTTATTTATTAACCCATACTTTCCCAAATGCCAATGAATGTTGACCTCTAGCCTATAGTTTGATTTTATCTCTCTGTCCTTTTAGAAACAAGGATTTGGAAACACCAGTCCTCTGGAACGACTCCGGTGTCTGAAGAGGATCAGAAGATTCTGCCAGTACCTCCAGCAGTGAGCTGGGATGCATCTCATTCAGACTGGCTGACTCTAATACTGTCAATCTTTTAACTACTCCCTCTTTATCTGCTTTTATCCTGATCAACATCTGTACTGTACATTGGCAGCAATTCTCTTACACATTTAGCACCTCAGCCATGCCCTCTGCCTCCATTTGAAGATTTAATTTTTGGAGGTCCAGCTTTAGAATTCTCTACCCAGAAGGCTGCTCTGTTTCTGAGTGTATTCAATAGTTGAATGAGAGGATGCTAAGGTGATTTCAGGATATGGGATTGGGATGTTAAAGTAGTAGGTGTTGAAGGTCTTATTGCATGGCAGAGCAGGCTGGAGGAGCCATGTATTTTCTCTGTCTTATGTAGTTGGTCCTTTCTCCATTATTCTCCAATTTCTTTATTAGTGTTTATGAAAATATTTGATTTTCCTCTTTATCTATTCATATACACTCTCTTTGCCTCACTTACATCCTCTTTCAGCTTTCCTTTATATTTCTATTGGGGCGGCACGGTGGCACAGTGGTTAGCACTGCTGCCGCACAGTGCCAGGGACCCGAGTTTGATTGCCAGCTTTGGTCACTGTCTGTGCGGAGTCTGCACGTTCTCCCCGTGTCTGCGTGGGTTTCCTCTGGGTGCTTCAAATGGAGGCAGAGGGCATGGCTGAGGTGCTAAATGTGTAAGAGAATGGTTTCCTCCCACAGTTCGAAAGACGTGCTGGCTAGATGCATTGGCCATCTAAATTCTCCCTCAGTGTACCCGAACAGGCGCTGGAGTGTAGTGACCAGGGGATTTTCACAGTAACTTCATTGCAGTGTTAATGTAAGCCTACTTATGACACTAATAAAATAAACTATATTGAACCTTGCTCTCTATTGTATTTTGAACCTTATTGTTTTGTTTTAGTTTAACCTCTACAGAGTGAATTCTCTGACCTTGGCCACAGCTGGGATTTTCCAGCCCCGCTGCTGTGAATGGAGATTTGACTGAGCATCAAATTCTCCGTTCTCTGGCAGTAGCGGTGGGGCGTGCGCGACTACAGAATTCCAGTCTATATCTTTAATCAGATTTAGCTTTGCTTGACCTTCATTTCCTCATTGTGGGAACACCTCTTGTCTGTTCCTGAACTATCAGCTAGTTGAAGGCCCCAAATTACTCAGTTAATATGTTGCCTGCCAATCTTTGAGTCCAATTCACCCAAACCAAATCCTTTTCCAACTCACTGAGTCCTCCTCGAGTTGAGCATTTACACCATTATGTTTTTCCTTGTCCATTTCCATAACTGCTCTAAACCTAATGACGTTATGATCACTGTTTCCCAAATGCTCTCCCACTAAAGCATGTTCTACTTACCCCACTTCATTCCATACAATCCACAGGATCCATAGAAGGAGGCCATTTGGCCCATCAAGTCTGCACAAATTCTCCGAAAGAGCATCTTACCCAGGCCCAACACCCCTCCCGGCCTGCCCGCTCTATCCCTGTAACCTGTGCATTAATCATGGCTACTCCATCCAACCCACGCATTCCTGGGAAACATACTGATTAAGAAAATTCTTATATCCAAATTTCAGGAATTCTTCTCCCTCTTTGCCCTTTACACTGCTCCTATCCCAGTCTGTATTAGGATAACGGAAGTCATCTACAATCTCTACTCCATAGTTCCTTTGTCTTTCTGTGATTCGTCAGTAAACTCACTCCTCCAACTCCTTCTCACTATTTGGTGGCCTAGAGTATACACCCAGCAGTGTAACAGCTATTCAATTCAAACTAAATAGGCCCTATTTCTGGCTGCCCTCTAATATGATCCTGTTCCAATGCTATAAGAATACTTTGGCCCATAATGCCTGCACCCCGCCCCCCCCCCCCCCCCCCCCCCGCCCCCCCGGCAACCCCTCCATTTTTTGTTACCCTACCTTTCCTGAATAATTTGATGTTGGAATGTCAGATAACTAATGCTCCCTTTCTGGGAGTCAGGTTTCATTGTCTGTCTATTACAGTGCCACGTGGTGACTTGCATCTCTCCAGCCTGATCGGCCAGGCTGTGTGCATTTACGTAGATGCACTCTAGACCCCTTTTAGACTGCCTTGCCTTTGCCCCTGCCTGGTCTCTTCTGTAGCTGGGGTAGTTTTTACTGTTTGCCCACTGTGCAGATTATTTCTTCTCCCTGTTGCTTCATCATGGTGCCATACCCTTTTCTAGACCATATAACATATTGACCATTCGATTAGGATGACTTCACTGGGGGTAAGAACCATAGGCCGGAACTTTCCAGCCGACGGTGTGATTTTCCAGTCCCGCCGATAATGCACCCCTGCCGTGAGGGATGTGCTCAATGGGAAACCCCGTTGAAAACAGCAGGACCAGGAGCTCCTGCCGTTGGCTAACATAGAACATAGAACATTACAGCGCAGAACAGGCCCTTCGGCCCACGATGTTGCACCGACCAGTTAAAAAAAAAACTGTGACCCTCCAACCTAAACCAATTTCTTTTCGTCCATGAACCTATCTACGGATCTCTTAAACGCCCCCAAACTAGGCGCATTTACTACTGATGCTGGCAGGGCATTCCAATCCCTCACCACCCTCTGGGTAAAGAACCTACCCCTGACATCGGTTCTATAACTACCCCCCCTCAATTTAAAGCCATGCCCCCTCGTGCTGGATTTCTCCATCAGAGGAAAAAGGCTATCACTATCCACCCTATCTAAACCTCTAATCATCTTATATGTTTCAATAAGATCCCCTCTTAGCCGCCGCCTTTCCAGCGAAAACAATCCCAAATCCCTCAGCCTCTCCTCATAGGATCTCCCCTCCATACCAGGCAACATCCTGGTAAACCTCCTCTGCACCCTCTCCAAAGCCTCCACATCCTTCCTGTAATGTGGGGACCAGAACTGCACACAGTACTCCAAGTGCGGCCGCACCAGAGTTGTGTACAGTTGCAACATAACGCTACGACTCCTAAATTCAATCCCCCTACCAATAAACGCCAAGACACCATATGCCTTCTTAACAACCTTATCTACTTGATTCCCAACTTTCAGGGATCTATGCACACATACACCTAGATCCCTCTGCTCCTCCACACTATTCAAAGTCCTCCCGTTAGCCCTATACTCAACACATCTGTTATTCCTACCAAAGTGAATTACCTCACACTTCTCCGCATTAAACTCCATCCGCCACCTCTCGGCCCAACTTTGCAACCTGTCTAAGTCTTCCTGCAAACTACGACACCCTTCCTCACTGTCTACCACACCACCGACTTTGGTGTCATCAGCAAATTTGCTAATCCACCCAACTATACCCTCATCCAGATCATTAATAAATATTACAAACAGCAGTGGCCCCAAAACAGATCCCTGAGGTACACCACTTGTAACCGCACTCCATGATGAATATTTACTATCAACCACCACCCTCTGTTTCCTATCCGCTAGCCAATTCCTGATCCAATTTCCTAGATCACCCCCAATCCCATACATCTGCATTTTCTGCAGAAGCCTACCATGGTGAACCTTATCAAACGCCTTACTAAAATCCATATATACCACGTCCACTGCCTTGCCCCCATCCACCTCCTTGGTCACTTTCTCAAAAAACTCAATAAGGTTAGTAAGGCACGACCTACCTGCCACAAAACCATGCTGACTATCACCTATCAATTCATTACTCTCCAAATAACTATAAATCCTATCCCTTATAATTTTTTCCAACATCTTGCCGACAACAGAAGTGAGACTCACCGGTCTATAATTCCCGGGGAAGTCTCTGTTCCCCTTCTTAAACAATGGGACAACATTCGCTAACCTCCAATCTTCTGGTACTATACCAGAGGCCAACGACGACCTGAAGATCAGAGCCAGAGGCTCTGCAATCACTTCTCTTGCCTCCCAGAGAATCCTTGGATAAATCCCATCCGGACCAGGGGATTTATCTATTTTCAGACCCTCCAGAATATCCTGCACATCCTCCTTATCAACTGTAATACTGTCTATTCTACTCCCTTGCAACCCAGTGTCCTCCTCAGCTATATTCATGTCCCCTTGCGTGAACACCGAAGAGAAATATTGGTTCAATGCTTCACCAATCTCCTCCGGTTCCACACATAACTTCCCTCTGCCATCTATAATTGGCCCTAAACTTGCCCTAACCAACCTTCTGTTCTTGACATACCTATAGAACGCCTTAGGATTCTCTTTAACCCTATCCGCCAAAGTCTTCTCATGTCCCCTTTTAGCCCTTCTAAGCTCGCTCTTCAACTCCCTCTTAGCCAATCTAAAGCTTTCTAGTGCACTACCCGAGTGCTCACGTCTCATCCGAACATAAGCCTCCTTTTTCTTTTTAACCAACAAAGAAACTTTTTTGGTGCACCACGGTTCCCTAGCCCTACCAATTCCTCCTTGCCTGACAGGGACATACCTATCACAGACTCGCAGTAGCTGCTCCTTGAAAAAACTCCACATGTCGGACGTTCCCAGTCCCTGTAATCTCCTAGTCCAACCTATGTTTCCTAATTCTCTCCTAATAGCCTCATAATTACCCTTCCCCCAGCTAAAACCATTGGCCCGAGGTTCATGCCTATCCCTTTCCATCACTAAGGTGAACGTAACCGAATTGTGGTCACTATCACCAAAATGCACACCAACTTCCAAGTCTAGCACCTGGTCTGGCTCATTTCCCAGCACCAGATCCAATATAACGGCAGGCCATCTCCCGTCGCGGTGAAATACACAGCGTCCTGCGTGGTAAACCTTGCCCGTGGAGTTTATTCATTGTGCCGGTGAACAGCACGGTGGGTGTACCTACATCTCAGGGACTGCAGTGGTTCAAGAAGGCAGCTCACCACCACCTTCTGAAGGCGCAATTAGCGATGGGCAACAAATCAGCGACACCCACTTTCGGTAAGTTAATAAAAAAGATCTGGTTAAGGTCTATTGGACAATCTGGGGATGAGGAGGAGTTGGGAGTGTCCAGAACCAGGGGTCACAGTCTAAGGATAAAGGGTAAACCTTTCAGGACTGAGATGGGGAGAAATTTCTTCATTGTAATTTTCAAGAAGGAGTTAGATTTCACTCTTGGGGCTAAAGGGGATTAAAGGATATTGGGGGGAAGGTGGGATCAGGCTATTGAATTGGATGATCAGCCACGACCATAATGAATGGTGGAACAGGTTTGAAGGGCCAAATGGCCTGCTCCTGCTCCTATTTTCCACTCGGGGGAGGTGAATCTTTGGAATCCTCTACCCCAGAGAGGTTGGGCATCTCAACCACTGAACATATTCAAGACCGAAATGGATAGAGTTCTACACACTAATGAGAAGAAGGGAAATATAAAGGGAAAGACCCTTAGTACTGTAGAGGATCAGAAGGATCTTGGGGTCCGGGTCCATTGGACTCTAAAATCGGCCCCGCAGCTGGAGGAGGTGGTTAAGAAGGCGCATGGTGTGCTGGCCTTTATCAATCGAGGGATTGAGTTTAGGAGTCCGGGGATAATGATGCAGCTATATAAGACCCTCGTCAGACCCCACTTGGAGTACTGTGCTCAGTTCTGGTCGCCTCATTACAGGAAGGATGTGGAAAAGATTGAAAGGGTGCAGAGGAGATTTACAAGGATGTTGCCTGGATTGAGTGGCATGCCTTATGAGGATAGGCTGAGGGAGCTCGGTCTTTTCTCCTTGGAGAGACGTAGGATGAGAGGAAACCTAATAGAGGTATATAAGCTGTTGAGAGGCATAGATCGGGTGGACTCTCAGAGGCTTTTTCCCAGAGTGGAAATGGCTGCTATGAGAGGACACAGGTTTAAGGTGCTGGGGGGTAGGTACAGGGGAAATGTTAGGGGGAAGTTTTTCACACAGAGGGTGGTGGGTGAGTGGAATCGGCTGCTGTCAGTGGTGGTGGAGGCAAACTCAATAGGGTCGTTTAAGAGACTCCTGGATGAGTACATGGGACTTAATAGGTTGGAGGGTTATAGGTAGGTCTAAAAGGTAGGGATGTGTTCGGCACAACTTGTGGGGCCGAAGGGCCTGTTTTGTGCTGTAGTTTTTCTATGTTTCTACATAGGGAGCGGGGGGAGGGAGGGATGATGCTGAGATAGATCAGCTTGAATGCTCCTCCCATTTCCTATTCCTAAACCTCCGCCTGTTAAGCCAATTGTTCTGAGTTCTGATGCGATCTAACTGAGTGTTTCCTTTCCCGTTTAAATATCCGGGTAAAATAACATTGCGTGGCTTTGTAAATTAAACAGGAAATCAAGTCTAAAGCTAGATTTCTCTGTTTTTCTGTTGGCAGGAATCCACACTGAACACGCTTGTGAGCAGAAATGAAAGTGAAGCAGAGTTTCGGTTCTGTGTGAGGGTGGAGTCAGCTCTCCCCGAGGTCACAGACTGAGGCTGGGACATTTCACAAACTGACATTGCTGCAAGTGTTTCAGCCTCCGGAGCTCCGACAGAACAAACTGCGTGAGGATGGCAGAGCAACAGCCCATATATAACCCGGTATGTCCCATCTGTCACCCTGTGTGCCCATCTGTCACCCTGTGTGCATCTGTAACCCCCCTGTTCCCATCTGTAACCCCCCCTGTTCCCATCTGTAACCCCCCTGTGCCCATCTGTAACCCCCCTGTTCCCATCTGTAACCCCCCTGTGCCCATCTGTAACCCCCCTGTTCCCATCTGTAACCCCCCTGTGCCCATCTGTAACCCCCCTGTTCCCATCTGTAACCTCCCTCTACCCATCTGTAACCCCCCTGTGCTCATCTGTAACCCCCCTGTGCTCATCTGTAGCCCCCCTGTGCCCATCTGTCACCCCCCCGTGCCCATCTGTAACCCCCCCTGTTCCCATCTGTAACCCCCTGTGCCCATCTGTCACCCCCCTCGTGCCCATCTGTCACCCCCCCGTGCCCATCTGTAACCCCCCTGTTCCCATCTGTAACCCCCCTGTGCCCATCTGTAACCCCCCCCCTGTGCCCATCTGTAACCCCCGTGTCCATGTGTAACCCCCCTGTGCCCATCTGTAACCCCCCCTATACCCATCTGTAACCCCCCTGTGCCCATCTGTAACCCCCCCGTGCCCATCTGTAACCCCCCTGTTCCCATCTGTAACCCCCCTGTTCCCATCTGTAACCCCCTTGTCCATCTGTAACCCCCCGTGCCCATCTGTAATCCTCCCGTGCCAATCCATGCCCTCTACTGTCCCTCTACTGGGAGCTGCTCAGATCTGGCACTGAATCAACAACAATCCCAAACTGTTCCCCTTCTTTCTCAGCTTGTGCTTCTCTCTGTAAATACCCGCGATGCTGCATTCAATTCAGGACTGGGGAGTGAGAGGAGTGAGGGAGATTTGGAGGGATGAGGGTGAGAGCGAGGGGGGGGGGAGCGAGGGGGAGAGCGAGAGGGGGGGAGCGAGGGGGAGGGCGAGGGGGGGGAACGAGGGGGAGAGTGAGGGTGAGCGGGGGAAAGCGAGGGGGAGAGTGAGGGTGAGCGGGGGAAAGCGAGGGGGAGAGTGAGGGTGAATGGGGAAGGCGAGGGGGAGAGTGAGGGTGAGTGGGGGAAGGCGAGGGGGAGAGTGAGGGTGAGTGGGGGAAGGCGAGGGGGAAAGTGGGGGAGAGTGAGGGAGAGTGTGGAGTTCTGCGGGTGTGGGGGGGGGAGCCTCTCAGAGCAGCCGGGAACTCAGGAACAGGAGTAGATGATTGAGCCTAACAATCTTTACAGCCACTGACTGATCTATATCCTAACTGCAGCCTCCATTTTAGTTCCAGTGGATTCAAACTGGGCGTTTGAGAGATTGAACTTTGCAGCAACCTATCACACTACTGTGACATTTAATGTTTAAGCACATTTATTTGAAAATTCCTTATCTCCTCCTTGTACAGTTTGTAACCATGAGCAGAAGGAAATATTCTCGGTAATCCGACAACATCACCACAGATTCAAATGCCAAGCTGTCCTGAGATAATTGAAAAATAAATCCATGATGGGTTTTTACTGGAAAGTTGAGGCAGAGCCAGATTCAGCTCAACAAGCCGGGGGCTCGAGAAGATTTAGAGCAAATCGACAGAAAATTTGCCCAAATTGAAAAGATAATTGATTTAAATCTGTAATTTCAGTGATATAAAATTGGACATGGTCCTGTAACTGCATAATTATCCAAACTTCCTTTTCGCTATTCCTTCAAAGCCTTGATGTATTTCAGAGATGTGGTGGATTTATCATAGAATCCCTACAGTGCAGAAGGAGGCCATTCAGCCCATCGAGTCTGCATCGACCACAATCCCACCCAGGCCCTATCCCCATATCCCCATGCATTTACCCTAACAAATCCTCTTGACACTAAGGGTCAATTTAGCACGGCCAATCCACCTAACCCGCACATCTCTGGACTGTGGGAGGAATTTGGAGCACCCGGAGGAAACCCACGCAGACACGGGGAGAACGTGCAAACTCCACACAGACAGTGACTCAAGTCGGGAATCGAACTCGGGGTCCCTGGTGCTGTGAGGCAGCAGTGCTAACCACTGTGCCACCATGCCGCCCCTATTTGCTAAACTTGCTGCCATTAATTTAACTTAATACTTGCAAAGAATGGTTCTCACAGTCGAAAGTCCACAAGTACCCAAGCACTCAAATTCTGCTCAATCAATTCCAGTGCTTTTTAATTTTGTTTTCCAAACATTATTCATGAACCCATGTTTTTTTCCAGCCATTACCATTGCTGCCTTAAATGAGAAAACATGTATCCTCAGGAGAAGACAAGCTCACACAAGCAACACCAATTAGTAATCTCACTATTAACTTAGAACACAAGACCTTGTTCAGTCCTATTTAAAAAGCACGGTATTTTCCATGTCTTTTTCAACAGGATATATAATATATGTATAAAATTGAGTCAGATTAAACACCAAATTTTGTTCAATAATTTATCATTTGTTCAAAAAAGATGTTTAAAAGCTCGATATTGTTTTTAAAGTTTATTTATTAGTGTCACAAGTAGGTTTACATTAACGCTGCAATGAAGTTACTGTGTAAATCCCCCAGTCACCACACTCCAGCACCTGTCCGGGTACACTGAGGGAGAATTTAGGATGGCCAATGCACATCTTTCGGACTTTGGGAGGAAACCGGAGCACCAGAGGAAACCCACACAGACACAGGGAGAACATGCAGACTCCACACAGACACTGAGCCAAGGCCGGAATTAAACCCAGGTCCCTGGCGCTGTGAGGCAGCAGTGCTAATCACTGTACCACCATACTACTCTTGGATAGTCAGTCCCAGTCCAGTGATGAATTTTGATTTGATTTATTATTGTCACATGTATTAACATACAATGAAAAGTATTGTTTCTTGCGTGCTATACAGACAGAGCATACCATTCATGGAGAAGAAAAGGAGTGCAGAATGTAGTGTTACAGTCATAGCTAGGGTGTAGAGAAAGATCAACTAAATACAAGGTTGGTTCATTCAAAAGTCTGACAGCAGCAGGGAAGAAGCTGTTCTTGAGTCGGTTGGTACGTGACCTCAGACTTTTGTATCTTTTTCCTGACAGAAGAAGGTGGAAGAGAGAATGTCCGGGGTGCGTGGGGTCCTTAATTATGCTGGCTGCTTTGCCAAGGCAACGGGAAGTGTAGACAGAGTCAATGGATGGGAGGCTGGTTTGCATGATGGATTGGGCTACATTCACGACTTTCTGTAGTTTCTTGAGGCCTTGGGTCAAGCTGTGATACAACCAGGAAGAATGCTTTCTGTGGTGCATCTGTAAAAGTTGGAGAGAGCCGTAGCTGACATGCCAAATTTCCTGAGTCTTCTGAGAGTTGGTGGGCTTTCTTAACTATAATGTCGGAATCAGGGGACCAGGACAGGTTGTTGGTAACCTGGACACCTAAAAACTTTAAGCTTTCGACCCTTTCCACTTCGCCCCCATTGATGTAGACAGGGGCATGTTCTCCTTTACGCTTCTTGAAGTCGATGACAATCTCCTTCGTTTTGTTGACATTGAGGGAGAGATTATTGTTGCCGCACCAGTTCACCAGGTTCTCTATCTCATTCCTGTACTCTGTCTTGTCATTATTTGAGATCTGACCCACTATGGTGGTGTCGTCAGCAAACTTGAAAATCGAGTTGGAGGGGAATTTGGCTGCAAAGTCATAGGGGAATAAGGTGTATAGTAGAGGGCTGAGAACACAGCCTTGTGGGCACCGGTGTTGAAGATGATCGTGGAGGTGTTGTTGCCTATCCTTACAGATTGTGGTCTGTGAGTTAGGAAGTTCAGGATCCTGGTAATTATAGGCCGGTTAGTCTTACTTCGGTGGTCGGTAAGTTAATGGAAAAGGTCCTGAGGGATAGGATTTATGACCATTTGGAAAGATGCAGCTTAATTCGTGATAGTCAGCATGAATTTGTGAAGGGTAAGTCTTGCCTCACAAATTTGATTGAATTCTTTGAGGAGGTAACTAAGTGTGTAGATGAAGGTAGAGCAGTTGATGTCGTATACATGGATTTTAGTAAGGTGTTTGATAAGGTTCCCCATGGTAGGCTCATGAAGAAAGTAAGGAGGTGTGGGATAGAGGGAACTTTGGCCGATTGGATAAGTAACTGGCTATCTGATCGAAGACAGAGGGTGGTGGTGGATGGAAAATTTTCAGACTGGAGACCAGTTGCCAGCGGTGTACCACAGGGATCAGTGCTGGGTCCTCTGCTATTTGTGATTTTTATCAATGACTTGGAGGAGGGGGCTGAAGGGTGGGTCGGTAAATTTGCTGATGACACCAAGATTGGTGGAGTAGTGGATGAGGTGGAGGGCTGTTGTAGGCTGCAAAGAGACATAGATAGGATGCAAAGCTGGGCCGAAAAATGGCAGATGGAGTTTAACACTGATAAGTGCGAGGTGATTCATTTTGGTAGGACTAATTTGAATGCGGATTACAGGGTCAACGGCAGGGTTCTGAGGAATGTGGAGGAACAGAGAGATCTTGGGGTTCATATCCACAGATCTCTGAAGGTTGCCACTCAAGTGGATAGAGCCGTGAAGAAGGCCTATAGTGTGTTAGCTTTTATTAACACGGGGTTGGAGTTTAAGAGCCGTGGGGGTTATGCTGCAACTGTACAGGACCTTGGTGAGACCACATTTGGAATATTGTGTGCCGTTCTGGTCACCTCACAATAAGAAGGATGTGGAAGCATTGGAGAGAGTGCAGAGGAGATTTACCAGGATGCTGCCTGGTTTGGAGGGTAGGCCTTACGAGGAAAGGTTGAGGGAGCTGGGGCTTTTCTCTTTAGAGCGGAGGAGGATGAGAGGCGACTTAATAGAGGTTTATAAGATGATGAGGGGGATAGAGTGGACATTCAGAGACTATTTCCTCGGGTGAATGTAGCTGTTACTAGGGGGCATAACTATAAGGTTCATGGTGGGAGATATAGGAGGGATGTCCGAGGTAGGTTCTTTACTCAGAGAGTGGTTGGGGTGTGGAATGGACTGCCTGCTGTGATAGTGGATTCGGACACTTTAGGAACTTTCAAGCGGTTATTGGATAGGCACAGGGAGCACACCAGGATGATAGGGATAGCTTGATCTTGGTTTCGGACAAAGCTCGGCTCAACATCGAGGGCCGAAGGGCCTGTACTGTGCTGTACTGTTATATTTTTTCTATTTTATCCAGTCGCAGAGGGAGGAGCCGAGGCCCAGGCCATGGAGTTTGGAGATGAGTTTAATGGGAATAATGGTGTTGAAGGCTGAGCTGCAGTCAATAAATAGGAGTCTGACATAGGTGTCCTTGTTATCTAGGATTGAGTGTAGGGAAAGGGAGCTGGTGTCTGCTGTGGACCTGTTGCGGCGATAGGCAAACTGTAGTGGATCCAGGCAGTCCGGGAGCTGGAATTGATTCGTGCCATGACTAACCTTTCAAAGCACTTCATGATGATGGATGTCAGAGCCACCGGCCGATAGTCATTAAGCCACGCTGCTTGGCTTTTCTTAGGTACCGGGATGATGGTCATCTTCTTGAAGCAGATAGGGACCTCAGATTGTTGTAAAGAGAGGTTGAAGATGTCTGAATACCCCCGCCAGCTGATCCACGCAGGATCTGAGTGCTCGTCCGGGTACCCCATCCGGGCCAGTCGCTTTCCGTGGGTTGACCTTCGAGAAAACAGCTCTGACATCTGCAATGGTGACCCCAGATACAGGTTCATCCAGGGTTTACAGGGTGGAGGTCATGCTCTCGCTGACCTCTTGCTCAAAACGGGCATAGAATGCATTGAGTCATCAGGGAGGGGTGCGTTGGAGCCAGCGATTTTACATGCCTTCATCTTGTAGCCTGTTATGTCTTGCAGACCTTGCCATAGTCGGCGGGGGTCAGTGTGGCTAGCCTGGGACGCTAGCTTGGTCCGGTACTGTCTTTTGTTATCTTTGATGGATCTCCTTAGATCTATCTGGCTTTCTCGTATAGACAGCAAGAAGTCTAACAACACCAGGTTAAAGTCCGACAGGTTTATTTGGTAGCAAATGCCACTAGCTTTCGGAGCGCTGCCCCTTCGTCAGGTGGAGTGAGAGATGTGCTCACAAACAGGGCATACAGAGACCTGGTGTTGTTAGACTTCATACTGTGTTTACCCCAGTCCAACGCCGGCATCTCCACATCATTTCTTGTATAGGTCAGTGTCGCCGGACTTGAACGCCTCAGACCTGGACTTCAGCAAGCAGTGGATATCCCTGTTCATCCATGGTTTCCGGTTGGGGAACACGCTGATTTGCTTCTTTGGCACAGTCTTCTACACACTTACTGATGAAGTCAGTTACTGTAGTTGCTGAAATGTCTCACTGTTGCCATGGAGGTGGAGAGTTCTTTTTGTGACCATTTTAATCATGCGTGGGCGCTATCAGTTCCTTTATGCAGTGTGGGGACTAGTACAACCTGTCACTGGGTCAAAACTCTTCCTAGCAACACTATTGAGTATCGGAGTTGGAATGTTATGGTGAAGTTACCTACACCACATGGACTGCAGCGGTTCAGGAATAGCTCACCACCACCATTCATTAGGGCATGGGAAATAAATTCTGGCCTTGCAGTGATGCCTGCATTATCATGAAATCATTTTAAAAACAAGGTGAATTGCATGTCATCATTACTTGAAAAGTAGATCAAACCAAATGAGGCAAAACAAAACCACATTAAAGCTCTCGAGACTTCGGAAAGAGTAAGTTAACAACATTAATGCCTTAAACTGAATTAGTTTCTTTGCTATCAACAGTTTCTCCAATTAATAGCACAACATAACACCTCCAGTCACATTAGTTAGTCTTAGGACTCACCAAGGCTCCTCCGACAGCACCTTCCAAACCTTCAACCACTACTGTCTAGAGGGACGAGGGCTGCAGATACTTGGGAACACCAGTACCTGTAAGTTCCCCTCCGAGTCACTCTGAACTCCCTCCCTAACAGCACTGTGGGTACCTACACCACATGGAATGCAGCGGTTGAGGAAGTCAGCTCACTACCACTTTCCCAAGGGCAAATAGGGATAGGCAATAAACGCTGGCCTGGCCAGTTACCCCCACGTCCCATGAATGAATTTTAAAAAGTTAATTCCACATCAAGCTTAAATCATTCCTTCCTTGTTCTGGGTTACAAATTCAGAATTGCCAATTATGTGCCAATCTGTCACAGACATGATGGGCTGAGTGGCCTTTTTCTGTACCGTAAACATTCTATGATTCTATGAAGCTCATGTCCAGAACTGTTCACATAATTTCTAATTTCCTTATGACCAAGATCAAAGTCAAGCTTTAAGAGTTGGATCAGATATATACCTAGAATGTTTGGGTGGCCTTGGTTGAATGATGGAGCCTGGGAGAACTGTCAATCCACATCCTCATGTTGGATTTGATGTGATTTGATTTATTATTGTCACATGTATTAACATACAGTAAAAAGTATTGTTTCTTGAGTGCTATACAGACAAAGCATACCGTTCATAGAGAAGGAACCGAGAGAGTGCAGAATGTAGTGTTACAGTCATAGCTGGGGTGTAGAGAAAGATCAACTTAATCATGTGGAGGCATGGTGGCACAGTGGTTAACACTGCTGCCTCACAGCGCCAGGGACCCGGGTTCAATTCCCAGCTTGCGTCACTGTCTGCTGCACATTCTCCCTGTGCCTGTGTGGGTTTCCTCCAATTTCCTCCCACAGTCTGAACGACGTGCTGGTTAGGTGCATCGGCCATGCTAAATTCTGGGGGATTTTCACAGTAACTTAATTGCAGCGTTAATGTAAGCCTACTCGTAACTAATAAATAAACGTCATGCCTCACATCGTGCCTGACCTCAGTGCCCCCAGGAAACACCCTCCTGCACCCACCCACTCTCCCCGTTCACTGCCTAATATTGCAGTATGAAGATCTTAGTATAATGAGGATGTATTTGGTGTGATTTTTAAAAATACCCTGACATGGGATGTGGGTGTCGCTGGTAAGGCCAGAATTTGTTGCCCATCCCTGATTAGTCTTCAACAGAGTGGCTCGCTCAGCCATTTCAGAGGACATTATGAGCCAACAACATTGCTGTGGCTCTGGAGTCACATGTAGGCCAGACCAGGTAAGGATGGCAGACTTCCTTCCCTAAAGGACATTAGTGAGCCAGATGGGTTTTTACAACAACTGATGATAGTTTCACAGTCACCATTACTGAGAATAGCTTTATATTTCAGATTTATTAATTGAATTTAAATTCCATCAGCTGCCTTGGTGGGATTTGAGGCCATGTCCTCAGAGTATTATCCTGGGCCTCTGGATTACCAATCTAGTAACATCACTGCTGTATCACACCTTGGGGTCTGGAGTTGCTGCTAGGATGTCATTGGGTAAATATATTCAAAATGCGCTAATAGCTGAGATGAGGTGGGGTTACATAGAAGTTTTCGTTTAAAAGTTTATTTATTTGTCACACGTAGACTTACACTGCAATGAAGTTACTGTGAAAATCCCCTAGTCGCCACACTCTGTCGCCTGTTCGGGTACACTGAGGGAGAATTTAGCATGGCCAATGCACCTAACCAGCACATCTTTCAGACTGTGGGAGGAAACCAGAGCATCTGGGGGAAACCCACGCGGACATGGGGAGAACGTGCAAACTCCGCACAGACAGTGAACCAAGCCGGGAATTGAACCCGGGTCCCTGGTGCTGTGAGGCAGCAGTGCTGAGAACTGAGCCGCAGTGCCACCCTGAGCCTGAACCTGAACATAAAATCTGCCAATGACTTGGCACAATCATGTAGAATAATCAATCACAAATGATTATTGACTGGAGCAAGGCGAAACAGAGCTTAGAATTGCTGAATTAAACTGGTTGGAAGTGCAGGTTTGCGGCAGTGTCTGTTGAAATGGGGTCGATTGTAGCTAACTGCTGGTCACGACAAGAAACTGGGCACAATGTGGCGAGCAACCCCAGGCCCGAATGTGGGGGGAGGGATCTTCATATTGCTGAAGTTGAGAGAATTCCACCTGGACACAGCGCTCCATGGTTGATGCGTTTTAGCACTGTCATATTGCCATTGCGTCATTTCTTTTGAGAATGTTAGCTCGATACCGAGTCAGTTGGTGAAGTGTAAAACTCGATATCAATGCTGAACCTGATAATCATCCAAAATAAGGGTGATTATCAGGAAGGTGGCGGAAAGCGTCACAGACAGGAGCTTTAGAGACGTGGTCACACCCAAGGTGCAGGCAGGTAGATGGGTGACCGCTAGAAGGGGCAGGCAGTCAGTGCAGAAATTCCCTGTGGTCGTCCTCCTCTCTAACAAGTATACTATTTTGGATACTGTTGGGGGGGATGGCCTATCAGGGGATACCAGCAGCAGCGGCCAGAGCAGTGGCACCACAACTAGCTCTGTTGTTAAGCAGGGAGTGACAAAGAGCACTAGGGCAATAGTTATAGGGGACTCTGTAATTAGGGGTGCAGATACGTGAAAGAGACTCCGGGATGGTCTGTTGTCTCCCTGGTGCCAGGGTCCAGGATGTCTCTGAACGGACAGAAAGCATTCTGAAGGGAGTGGGTGAACAGCCAGATGTCATGGTACATATTGGTACTAACGAGATAGGTAAGAAGAGTGATGAGGTCCCGCAGCAGCAGTTTAGGGAGTTAGGTAGAAAGTTAAAAAGCAGGACCTCCAGGGTTGTAATCTCAGGATTACACCCTATGCCACATGCCAGTGAGGCTAGAAATAAGAAGCTAGTATAGCTCAACACGTGGCTAAACAGCTGGTGTAGGAGGGAGGGTTTCAGATATCTGGACCATTGGGATCTCTTCCGGGGCAGGTGGGACCTGTACAAGAAGGACGGGTTGCACCTAAACTGGAGGGGCATAAATATTCTGGCCGGGAGGTTTGCTAGTGAAGCAAAGGTGAATTAACTGCAGGGGAATGAGAGAGTAGGGCCAGTTAGACTCAGAGGAAGAGCAGACAGGGTGTGGTTGCTAATCAAAGAGGGTCTGGTGGACTGAAGTGCATTTATTTCATTGCAAAAAGTGTTACAGGTAAGACAGATGAACTTAGAGCTTGGATTAGTATTTGGAACTATAATGTTGTTGCTATTACAGAGACTTGGTTAAGGGAAGGACAGGATTGGCAGCTTAACATTCCAGGATACAGATGTTTCCTGGGAGGGGATCGAGACGAGGAGACTGGGAGCGAGGAAGTTAGCTCGCAAACAGAGAAGGGTTATAGACGGTGCAAAAGGGAGCTTGGACGGGGGATAGAGAAGGGGAGAGCTCAGACCAAAGGATTGAGATGTGTTTACTTTAATGCCAGGAGTATAGTAATTAAAGGGGATTAGCTCAGAGCGTGGATCGATGCCTGGAAGTGTGATGTGCTGGCCATTACGGAGACTTGGATGTCTCAGGGTCAGGACTGGATACTCCGGGTGACGGGATTCAGATGTTTCAGGAAGGACAGGGAGGGAGGCAAGAGAGGGGGTGGAGTGGCACTGTTGATCAGGGATAGTGTCACAGCTGTAGAGAAGGTGTATGCTGTGGAGGGATTGTCTACAGGCTCTCTGTGGGTGGAAGTTCGGAATGGGAAGGGGTCGATCACTTTGCTGGGAGTTTTCTATAGGCCGCCCAATAGTAACAGGGAGGTGGAGGAGCAGATAGGGAAACAGATCCTGGAGAGATGCAGTAATAGCAGAGTTGTTGTGATGGGAGACTTTAATTTCCCAAACATAGATTGGAATATCCCGAGGGTAAGGGGATTGGATGGGGAGGAGTTTGTTAGGTGTGTTCAGGAGGGTTTCCTGACACAGCATGTGGACAAGCCTACAAGAGGAGAGGCTGTATTTGATCTGATACTGACCAATGAACCTGGACAGGTGTCAGATCTCTCAGTGGGAGAGCATCTTGGGGATAGCGATCATAACTCTATCTCCTTTATGCTTGCATTGGAGAAAGAGAGGATAAGGCAAGCCAGGAAAGCGTTTATATGGAATAAGGGGAAATATGAAGACATAAGGCAGCAAATTAGAGGAGTAAATTGGAAGGAGGTATTCTCGGGGAAATGTACTGAAGAGAGGTGGCAGTTTTTCAAGGAATGTCTGTCTAGAGTTCTATGATATTCGGGTAAGCGTTCTCCAAGGCGGCCTTCGCGACACACGACAGCGCAGAGTCGCTGAGCAGAAACTGATAGCCAAGTTCCGCACACACAAGGACGGCCTCAACCGGGATATTGGGTTTATGTCACACTATTTGTAACTCCCACAGTTGCGTGGACCTGCAGAGTTTCACTGGCTGTCTTGTCTGGAGACAATACACATCTTTTTAGCCTGTCTTGATGCTCTCTCCACTCCCATTGTTTTGTTTCTTAAAGACTGGATTAGTTGTAAGTATTCGCATTCCAACCATTATTCATGTAAATTGAGTCTGTGTCTTTATAAGTTCTGTTTGTGAACAGAATTCCCACTCACCTGAAGAAGGGGCTCAGAGCCTCGAAAGCTTGTGTGGCTTTTGCTACCAAATAAACCTGTTGGACTTTAACCTGGTGTTGTCAAACTTCTTATAGAGTTCTACAGGACAACGTTCCGAGCAGACAGGGAGGTGTTGGTAGGTTAAAGGAACCGTGGTGCACGAAAGCTGTGCGGGACCTAGTCGAGAAGAAAAGGAAAGCATACAAAAGGTTCAGAGAACTTGGCGGAGATAGGGATCTAGATGAGTATACGGCTTGTAGGAAGGGACTAAAGAAGGAAATTAGGAGAGCCAGAAGGGGTCACGAGAAGGCCTTGGCAGGTAGGATTAAGGAAAACCCTAAGGCGTTCTATAAATATGTGAAAAGTAAAAGGATGTGACGTGAAGGAATAGGGCCTATAAAAGGTGAAGGTGGGAAAGTCTGTACGGAACCAGTAGAAATGGCAGAGGTGCTGAATGAGTATTTTGCCTCGGTTTTCACAGAGGAAAGGACCTGGGTGGATAGACTGCGGGTTTGCGTTGGACTGAAAAGATTGAGTATGTGGACTTTAACAAAGAGGTTGTGCTGGAATCTTTGAATGGCATCAAGATAGATAAGTCACCGGGTCCGGATGGGATGTACCCCAGGTTACTGTGGGAGGCGAGGGAAGAGATTGCAGAGCCTCTGGCGATGATCTTTGCGTCGTCGATGCTGACGGGAGAGGTGCCGGAAGATTGGAGGATTGCGGATGTGGTTCCTATTTTCTAGAAGGGGAATAGGGATAGCCCAGGTAATTACCGACCGGTGAGTCTAACCTCAGTCGTTGGTAAGCTGATGGAGAAGATCCTGAGGGACAAGATTTATGAGCATTTAGAGAGGTTTAGTATGCTCAAGAATACTCAGCATGGCTTTGTCAAAGGCAGATCGTGCCTTAAGAGCCTGGTGGAGTTCTTCGAAACACATTGACGAAGGGAAAGCGGTAGATGTGGTTTATATGGATTTTAGCAAGGCGTTCGATAAGGTCCCCCATGCAAGGCTTCTAGAAAAAGTGAGAGGGCATGGGATCCAAGGTGCTGCTGCCCTGTGGATCCAGAAGTGGCTTGCCCAAAGGAGGCAGAGAGTGTGTATAGATGGGTCTTTTTCTAAATGGAGGTCGGTCATCAGTGGTGTGCCCCAGGGATCTGTTCTGGGACCCCTGCTGTTTGTCATTTTCATAAATGACCTGGATGAGGAAGTGGAGGGATGGGTTGGGTAAGTTTGCCTACGACACGAAGGTTGGTGGGGTTGTGGATAGTCTGGAGGGATGTCAGAAGTTACAGAGGGACATAGATAGGATGCAAGACTGGGCGGAGAAGTGGCAGATGGACTTCAACCCAGATAAATGCGTAGTGGTCCATTTTGGCAGGTCAAATGGGATGAAGGAGTACAATATTAAGGGAAAGGCTCTTAGTACTGTAGAGGATCAGAAGGACCTTGGGGTCCGGGTCCATCGGACTCTAAAATCGGCCCCGCAGGTGGAGGAGGTGGTTAAGAAGGCATATGGTGTGCTGGCCTTTATCAATCGAGGGATTGAGTTTCGGAGTCCGGGGATAATGATGCAGCTATATAAGACCCTCGTCAGACCCCACTTGGAGTACTGTGCTCAGTTCTGGTCACCTCATTACAGGAAGGATGTGGAAATGATTGAAAGGGTGCAGAGGAGATTTACAAGGATGTTGCCTGGATTGAGTGGCATGCCTTATGAGGATAGGCTGAGGGAGCTTGGTCTTTTCTCCTTGGAGAGACGTAGGATGAGAGGAGACCTAATAGAGGTATATAAGATGTTGAGAGGCATAGACCGGGTGGACTCTCAGAGACTTTTTCCCAGGGTGGAAATGGCTGCTACGAGAGGACACGGGTTTAAGGTGCTGGGGGGTAGGTTCAGGGGAAATGTTAGGGGGAAGTTTTTCACACAGAGGGTGGTGGGCGAGTGGAATCGGCTGCCGTCTGTGGTGGTGGAGGCAAACTCAATAGGGTCTTTTAAGAGACTCCTGGATGAGCACATTGGACTTAATAGGATGGAGGGTTATAGGTAGGCCTAGAAGGTAGGGATATGTTCGGCACAACTTGTGGGGCCGAAGGGCCTGTTTGTGCTATAGTTTTTCTATGTTTCTATGTTTCAGGCGGGATAGAGGGGGATGTAAAAGGGGTTGAGGAGTTGTACTACTGGTTAAGGAGAATATAGTAAGAAGTTTAACAACACCAGGTTAAAGTCCAACAGGTTTATTTGGTAGCAAAAGCCACACAAGCTTTCGGAGCTCAAAGCCCCTTCTTCAGGTGAGTGGGAATTCTGTTCACAAACAGAGCTTATAAAGACACAGACTCAATTTACATGAATAATGGTTGGAATGCGAATACTTACAACTAATCAAGTCTTTAAGAAACAAAACAATGTGAATGGAGAGAGCATCAAGACAGGCTAAAAAGATGTGTATTGTCTCCAGACAAGACAGCCAGTGAAACTCTGCAGGTCCACGCAACTGTGGGAATTACAAATAGTGTGACATGAACCCAATATCCCAGTTGAGGCCGTCCTCGTGTGTGCGGAACTTGGCTATCAGTTTCTGCTCAGCGACGCTGCGCTGTCGTGTGTCGCGAAGGCCGCCTTGGAGAACGCTTACCCGAATATCAGAGGCCGAATGCCCGTGACCGCTGAAGTGCTCCCCAACAGGAAGAGAACAGTCTTGCCTGGTGATTGTCGAGCGGTGTTCATTCATCCGTTGTCGCAGCGTCTGCATAGTTTCCCCAATGTACCATGCCTCGGGACATCCTTTCTTGCAGCGTATCAGGTAGACAACGTTGGCCGAATTGCAAGAGTATGTACCGTGTACCTGGTGGATGGTGTTCTCACGTGAGATGATGGCATCTGTGTCGATGATCCAGCACGTCTTGCAGAGGTTGCTGTGGCAGGGTTATGTGGTGTCATGGTCACTGTTCTCCTGAAGGCTGGGTAGTTTGCTGCGGACAATGGTCTGTTTGAGGTTGTGCGGTTGTTTGAAGGCAAGAAGTGGGGGTGTGGGGATGGCCTTGGCGAGATGTTCGTCTTCATCAATGACATGTTGAAGGCTCCGGAGGAGATGCCGTAGCTATGCAGACTATGTAGAAACTATGCAGACGCTGCGACAACGGATGAATGAACACCGCTCGACAATCACCAGGCAAGACTGTTCTCTTCCTGTTGGGGAGCACTTCAGCAGTCACGGGCATTCGGCCTCTGATATTCGGGTAAGCGTTCTCCAAGGCGGCCTTCGCGACACACGACAGCGCAGAGTCGCTGAGCAGAAACTGATAGCCAAGTTCCGCACACACGAGGACGGCCTCAACCGGGATATTGGGTTCATGTCACACTATTTATAACTCCCACAGTTGCGTGGACCTGCAGAGTTTCACTGGCTGTCTTGTCTGGAGACAATACACATCTTTTTAGCCTGTCTTGATGCTCTCTCCATTCACATTGTTTTGTTTCTTAAAGACTTGATTAGTTGTAAGTATTCGCATTCCAACCATTATTCATGTAAATTGAGTCTGTGTCTTTATAAGCTCTGTTTGTGAACAGAATTCCCACTCACCTGAAGAAGGGGCTTTGAGCTCCGAAAGCTTGTGTGTCTTTTGCTACCAAATAAACCTGTTGGACTTTAACCTGGTGTTGTTAAACTTCTTACTGTGTTTACCCCAGTCCAACGCTGGCATCTCCACATCATAAGGGAAAGTCAGGGAAACAAGAGGTGAAGGAATCAGTGGGAAGCGTAGCTGCTTAGGATTACAAAAAATCACGAAAAGACAGCACTCAGGAGAGGTTACGATAGTCCCCATCTCACAAAATATGACACAGTGTCTGGAAAGGCTCAGTAGACCAAGGTCCACCACACTACGAAAACAAAAAGGGACGGTCAATAGGGAATTAAAGGTGCTATATTTAAATGCCCGCAGTGTCCGGAACAAGATAGATGAGCTTGTGGCCCAGATTGTGACTGGCAGGTATGATGTGGTAGGCATCACAGAGACGTGGTTGCAGGGGGTTCAGGACTGGCAGTTAAACATCCAGGGATTCACAACCTATCGAAAAGACAGAGGGGTGGGTAGAGGGGGCGGGGTTGCCTTGTTAATTAGAAATGAAATTAAATCAATAGCACTAAACGACATAGGGTCAGACGATGTGGAGTCTGTGTGGGTAGAGTTGAGGAACCACAAAGGCAAAAAAACCATAATGGGAGTTATGTACAGGCCTCCTGACAGTGGTCAGGACCAGGGGCACAAAATGCACCACGAAATAGAAAGGGCATGTCAGAAAGGCAAGGTCACAGTGATCATGGGGGATTTCAATATGCAGGTGGACTGGGTAAATAATGTTGCCAGTGGACCCAAAGAAAGGGAATTCATTGAATGTTTACAGGATGGCTTTTTGGAACAGCTTGTGATGGAGCCCACGAGGGAACAGGCTATTCTGGACTTAGTGTTATGTAATGAGCCAGACGTGATAAAAGATCTTAAAGTAAGGGAACACTTAGGAAGCAGTGATCATAATATGGTAGAATTCAGTCTGCAATTTGAAAGAAGGAAGGCAGAATCAGATGTGAAGGTTCTACAGTTAAATAAAGGTAATTACAGGCGCATGAGGGAGGAACTGACAAAAATCGACTGGAAGCAGAGCCTAATGGGAAAGACAGTAGAACAGCAATGGCAGGAGTTTCTGGGAGTAATTGAGGACACAGTGCAGAGGTTCATCCCAAACAAAAGAAAGGTTATCAGAGGGGGGATTAGGCAGCCATGGCTGACAAAGGAAGTCAGGGAATGCATCAAGGCAAAAGAGAGAGCCTATAATGTGGCAAAGAGTAGTGGGAAGTCAGAAGATTGGGAAGGCTATAAAAACAAACAGAGGATAACAAAGAGAGAAATAAGGAAGGAGAGGATCAAATATGAAGGTAGGCTAGCCAGTAACATTAGGAATGATAGTAAAAGTTTCTTTAAATACATTAAAAACAAACGGGAGGCAAAAGTAGACATTGGGCCGCTCCAAAATGACGCTGGTAATCTAGTGATGGGAGACAAGGAAATAGCTGAGGAACTTAATAAGTACTTTGCGTCAGTCTTCACAGTAGAAGACATGAGTAATATCCCAACAATTCAGGAAAGTCAGGGGGCAGAGTTGAATATGGTTGCCATCACAAAGGAGAAAGTGCTAGAGAAACTAAAAGGTCTGAAAATTGATAAATCTCCGGGCCCAGATGGGCTACATCCTAGAGTTCTAAAGGAGATAGCTGAAGAAATAGTGGAGGCGTTAGTTATGATCTTTCAAAAGTCACTGGAGTCAGGGAAAGTCCCAGAGGATTGGAAAATCGCTGTTGTAACCCCACTGTTCAAGAAGGGAACAAGAAAAAAGATGGAAAATTATAGGCCAATTAGCCTAACCTCAGTTGTTGGCAAAATTCTAGAATCCATCGTTAAGGATGAGATTTCTAAATTCTTGGAAGTGCAGGGTCGGATTAAGACAAGTCAGCATGGATTTAGTAAGGGGAGGTCGTGCCTGACAAACCTGTTAGAGTTCTTTGAAGAGATAACAAATAGGTTAGACCAAGGAGAGCCAATGGATGTTATCTATCTTGACTTCCAAAAGGCCTTTGACAAGGTGCCTCACGGGAGACTGCTGAGTAAAATAAGGGCCCATGGTATTCGAGGCAAGGTACTAACATGGATTGACGATTGGCTGTCAGACAGAAGGCAGAGAGTTGGGATAAAAGGTTCTTTCTCAGAATGGCAACCGGTGACAAGTGGTGTCCCGCAGGGTTCAGTGTTGGGGCCACAGCTGTTCTCTTTATATATTAACGATCTAGATGACGGGACTGGGAGCATTCTGGCCAAGTTTGCCGATGATACAAAGATAGGTGGAGGGGCAGGTAGTATTGAGGAGGTGGGGAGGCTGCAGAAAGATTTAGACAGTTTAGGAGAGTGGTCCAAGAAGTGGCTGATGAAATTCAACGTGGGCAAGTGCGAGGTTGTACACTTTGGAAAAAAGAATAGAGGCATGGACTATTTTCTAAACGGTGACAAAATTCATAATGCTAAAGTGCAAAGGGACTTGGGAGTCCTAGTCCAGGATTCTCTAAAGGTAAACTTGCAGGTTGAGTCCGTAATTAAGAAAGCAAATGTAATGTTGTCATTTATCTCAAGAGGCTTGGAATACAAAAGCAGGGATGTACTTCTGAGGCTTTATAAAGCACTGGTTAGGCCCCATTTGGAGTACTGTGAGCAATTTTGGGCCCCACACCTCAGGAAGGACATACTGGCACTGGAGCGGGTCCAGCGGAGATTCACACGGATGATCCCAGGAATGGTAGGCCTGACATACGATGAACGTCTGAGGATCGTGGGATTATATTCATTGGAGTTTAGGAGGTTGAGGGGAGATCTGATAGAAACTTACAAGATAATGAACGGCTTAGATAGGATGGACGTAGGGAAGTTGTTTCCATTAACAGGGGAGACTAGGACGCGGGGGCACAGCCTTAGAATAAAAGGGAGTCACTTTAGAACAGAGATGAGGAGAAATTTCTTCAGCCAGAGAGTGGTGGGTCTGTGGAATTCATTGCCACAGAGGGCTGTGGAGGCCGAGACGTTGAGCGTCTTCAAGACAGAAATTGATAAATTCTTGATTTCTCGAGGAATTAAGGGCTATGGGGAGAGAGCGGGTAAATGGAGTTGAAATCAACCATGATTGAATGGTGGAGTGGACTCGATGGGCCGAATGGCCTTACTTCCGCTCCTATGTCTTATGGTCTTATGGTCTAATATCACAGCTGTACTGCGGGAGGACACCTCATAGAGCTCAGACAGCGAGGCAATATGGGTAGAGCTCAGGAATAGGAAAGGTGTAGTCACAATGTTGGGGGTTTACTATAGGCCACTCAACTGCCAGCGGGAGATTGAGGAACAGATGTGTAGGCAGATTTTGGCAAAGTGTAAAAGTAACGGTTGTTGTGGTGGGAGATTTTAACTTCCCCTATATTGACTGGGACTCACTGAGTGCTAGGGGGCGTGGATGGGGCAGAGTTTGTAAGGAGCATCCGGGAGGGCTTCTTGAAGCAGTATCTAGATGGTCCAACTAGGGAAGGGGCCGTACTGGACCTGGTATTGGGGAATGAGCCTGACCAGGTGGTTGACGTTTCAGTAGGGGAGCAGTTCAGGAACAGTGACCACAATTCAGTAAACTTCAATGTACTGATGGATAAAGATAAGTGCAGTCCTCAAATGAAGGTGCTAAATTGGGGGAAGGCTAATTACAACAATATTAGGCAGGAACTGAAAAATGTAGATTGGGGGCAGATGTTTGAGGGCAAATCCACATCTGGCGTGTGGGAGGCTTTCAAGGGTAAGTTGATAGGGATTCAGGACCGGCACATTCCTGTAAGGATGAAGGATAAGTATGGCAAGTTTTGGGAACCTTGGATAACGAGAGATATTGTGAGCGTAGTCAAAGAGAAAAAGGAAGCATTTGTCAAAGCTAGGAGGCTGGGAACACACAAAGCAAGTGTGGAATACAAGGAAAGTAGAAAGAAACTTAAGCAAGGAGTAAGGAGTGCTAAAAGGGGTCATGAAAAGTCATTGGCCAGCAGGTTAAGGAAAATCCAAGGCTTTTTATACATATATGAAGAGCAAGAGGGTAGCCAGGGAGAGGGTTGGCCCACTCCAGGACAAGGGAGGGAATCTATGTGTGGAGCCAGAGGAAATGGGCGATGTATTAAATGAGTACTTTGCGTCAGTATTCACCAAAGAGAAGGACTTGGTGGATGATGAGTCTGAGAAAGGGTGTGTAGATAGTTTGAATTATGTTGAGATCAAAAAGGAGGAGGTATTGGGGTTCTGGGGAAACATGAAGGTAGACAAGTCCCCAGGGCCTGATGGGATATACCCCAGAATACTGAAAGAAGCAAGGGAGGAGATTCCTGGGGCCTTGAGAGAAATCTTTGTATCCTCTCTGGCTATAGGGAAGATCATGATGTAGAGATGCCGGCATTGGACTGGGGTAAAGAAGTCTCACAACACCAGGTTAAAGTCCAACAGGTTTATTTGATAGCACAAGCCACAAGCTTTCGGAGCGCTGCTCCTTCATCAGGTGAGTGGGAGTTCCGTTCACAAACAGGGCATATAAAGACACAAACTCAATTTACAAGATAATGGTTTGAATGCAAGTCTTTACAGGTAATCAAGTCTTAAAGGTACAGACAATGTGACTGGAGAGAGGATTAAGCACAGGTTAAAGAGATCTGTATTATCTCCAGCCAGGACAGTTAGTGAGATTTTGCAAGTCCAGGCAAGTCGTGGGGGTTACAGATAGTATGATATGAATCCAAGATCCCGGTTGAGGCCGTCCTCATCTGTGCGGAACTTGGCTATCAGTTTCTGCTCAGCGACCCTGCGGTGTCGTGAAGGCCGCCTTGGAGAACGCTTACCTGAAGATCCAAGGCTGAATGCCCGTGCCTGCTGAAGTGCTCCCCAACAGGAAGAGAACAGTCTTGCCTGGTGATTGTCAAGTGGTGTTCATTCATCCATTGTCATAGCGTCTGCATGGTTTCCCCAATGTACCATGCCTTGGGACATCCTTTCCTGCAGCGTATCAGGTAGACAACGTTGGCCGAGTTGCAAGAGTAGGTACCGTGTACCTGGTGGATGGTGTTCTCACGTGAGATGATGGCATCCATGTCGATGATCCGGCACGTCTTGCAGAGGTTGGTGTGGCAGGGTTGTGTGGTGTTGTGGTCACTGTTCTCCTGAAGGCTGGGTAGTTTGCTGCGGACAATGGTCTGTTTGAGGTTGTGCGGTTGTTTGAAGGCAAGAAGTGGGGGTGTGGGGATGGCCTTGGCGAGATGTTCGTCTTCATCAATGACATGTTGAAGGCTCCGGAGGAGATGCCGTAGCTTCTCCGCTCCGGGGAATTACTGGACGACGAAGGGTACTCTGTCCGCCGTGTCATGTGTTTGTCTTCTGGGGAGGTCGGTGTGTGGCGCGCCGGAACTGTCGATCAATGAGTCGAACGCCATATCCTGTTCTTATGAGGGCATCTTTCAGCTGTAGGTGTCTGTTGCGATCCTCCTCATCTGAGCAGATCCTGTGTATACGGAGGGCTTGTCCGTAGGGGATGGCTTCTTTAATGAATTTGGGGTGGAAGCTGGAGAAGTGGAGCATCGTGAGGTTATCCGTGGGCTTGCGGTACAGTGAAGTGCTGAGGTGACCGTCCTTGATGGAGATGCGTGTGTCCAAGAATGCAACCGATTCCGGAGAGTAGTCCATGGTGAGTCTGATGGTGGGATGGGACTTGTTGATGTCATCATATAGTTGTTTCAGTGATTGTTCACCATGAGTCCAAAGGAAGAAAACCGTACCGACCTCCTCAGAAGACAAACACGGGACACAGTGGACAGAGTACCCTTCATTGTCCAGTACTTCCCGGAGTGGAGAAGCTACGAAGTCTTCTCCAGAGCCTTCAACAAGTCATCAATAAAGACGAACATCTCACCAAGGCCATCCCCACACCCCCACTTCTTGCCTTCAAACAACCGCACAACCTCAAACAGACCATTATCCGCAGCAAACTACCCAGCCTTCAGGAGAACAGTGACCACGACACCACACAACCCTGCCACAGCAACCTCTGCAAGACGTGCCGGATCATCAACACGGATGCCATCATCTCACGTGAGAACACCATCCACCAGGTACACGGTACCTACTCTTGCAACTCAGCCAACGTTGTCTACCTGATACGCTGCAGGAAAGGATGTCCCGAGGCATGGTACATTGGGGAAACCATGCAGACGCTATGACAACGGATGAATGAACACTGCTCGACAATCACCAGGCACCTCCTGTTCTCTTCCTGTTGGGGAACACTTGTAATCACCAGGCACCTCCTGTTCTCTTCCTGTTGGGGAACACTTCAGCGGTCACGGGCATTCAGCTTCTGATCTTCGGGTAAGCGTTCTCCAAGGCGGCCTTCACGACACACAACAACACAGAATTGCTGAGCAGAAACTGATAGCCAAGTTCCGCACACATGAGGACGGCCTCAACCGGGATCTTGGGTTCATGTCACACTATCTATAACCCCCATGACTTGCCTGGGCTTGCAAAATCTCACGAACTGTCCTGGCTGGAGACAATACACACCTCTTTAACCTGTGCTTAACCCTGTCTCCACTCACATTGTCTGTACCTTTAAGACTTGATTAGCTGTAAAGAGTTGCATTCCAACCATTATCTTGTAAATTGAGTTTTGTCTATATAATGCCCTGTTTGTGAACACAACTCCCACTCATCTGATGAAGGAGCAGCGCTCCGAAAGCTTGTGGCTTGTGCTACCAAATAAACCTGTTGGACTTTAACCTGGTGTTGTGAGACTTCTTACTATGGGAGAGGTCCCAGAAGATTGGAGAATAGCCAATGTTGTTCCTTTGTTTAAGAAGGGTAGCAAGAATAATTCAGGTAATTACAGGCCGGTGAGCCTGATGTCAGTGGTAGGGAAATTATTGGAAAGGATTCTTCGACACAGGATTTACTCCCACTTGGAAATAAGTGGACATATTAGTGAGAGGCAACATGGTTTTGTGAAGAGGAGGTTGTGCCTCACTAACTTGATCGAGTTTTTCGAGGAAGTGACGAAGATGATTAGAGTCATAGAATCATTGAGGTTTACAGCATGGAAACAGGCCCTTCAGCCCAACTTGTCCATGCCGTCCTTTCTTTTTAAAACCCCTAAACTAATCCCAATTGCCCACATTTGGCCCATATCCCTCTATACCCATCGTACCCATGTAACTATCTAAATGCTTTTTAAAAGATAAAATTGTACCCGCCTCTACTATTACCTCTGGCAGCTTGTTCCAGACACTCACCACCCTCTGTGTGAAAAAATTGCCCCTCTGGATACTTTTATATCTCTCCCCTTAAACCTATGCCCTCTAGTTTTAGACTCCCCTACCTTTGGGAAAAGATATTGACTATCTACCTTGTCTATGCCCCTCATTATTTTATAGACCTCTATAAGGTCACCCCTCAGCCTCCTACGCTCCAAAGAAAAAAGTCCCAGTCTATTCAGCCCCTCCTTATAACTCAATCCATCAGGTCTCGGTAGCATCCTAGTAAATCTTTTCTGCACTCTTTCTAGTTTAATAATATCCTTTCTATAATAGGGTGACCAGAATTGCACACAGTATTCCAAGTGTGGCCTTACCAATGTCTTGTACAACTTCAACAAGACGTCCCAACTCCTGTATTCAATGTTCTGACCAATGAAACCAAGCATGCCGAATGCCTTCTTCACCACTCTGTCCACCTGTGACTCCACTTTCAAGGAGCTATGAACATGTATCCTCAGATCTCTTTGTTCTGTAACTCTCCCCAACACCCTACCATTAACTGAGTAAGTCCTGCCCTGGTTCAATCTACCAAAATGCATCACCTCGCATTTGTCTAAATTAAACTCCATCTGCCATTCGTCAGCCCACTGGCCCAATTGATCAAGATCCCGCTGCAATTGGAGATAACCTTCCTCACTGTCCACCATGCCACCAATCTTGGTGTCATCTGCAAACTTACTAACCATGCCCCCTATATTCTCATCCAAATCATTAATATAAATGACAAATAACAGTGGGCCCAGCACTGATCCCTGAGGCACACAGCTGGTCACAGGCCTCCAGTTTGAAAAACAACTCTCTGCAACCACACTCTGGCTTCTGTCAAGAAGCCAATTTTGTATCCATTTAGATACCTCACCCTGGATCCCATGAGATTTAACTTTATGCAACAACCTACCATGCGGTACCTTGTCAAAGGCCTTGCTGAAGTCCATGTAGACAACATCAACTGCACTGCCCTCATCTACCTTCTTGGTTACCCCTTCAAAAAACTCAATCAAATTTGTGAGACATGATTTTCCACTCACAAAGCCATGCTGACTGTCCCTAATCAGTCCTAGCATCTCTAAATGCCTGTAGATCCTGTCTCTCAAAATACCTTCCAACAATTTACCCACCACAGATGTGAGGCTAACTGGCCTGTAGTTCCCAGGCTTTTCCCTGCGGCCCTTTTTAAACAAAGGCACAACATTTGCCACTCTCCAATCTTCAGGCACCTCACCCGTGACTATCGATGATTCAAATATCTCGGCTAGGGGATCTGAAATTTCCTCCCTAGTCTCCCACAACGTCCTGGGATATACCTCATCAAGTCCCGCAGATTTATCTACCTTGATGCGCTTTAAGACTTCCAGCACCTCCTTCTCTGTAATATGTACACTCCTCAAGACATCAATATTTATTTCCCCAAGTTCCCTAACATCCATGCTTTTCTCAACAGTAAATACTGATGAGAAATATTCATTTTGGATGTCACCCATCTCTTGTGGATCCGCACGTAGATGACCTTGTTGATCCTTAAGAGGTCCTACTCTCTCCCTAGTTACTCTTTTGGCCTTTATGTATTTGTAGAAGCTCTTTGGATTCTCCTTTGCCTTATCTGCCAAAATAATTTTGTGTCCCCTTTTTGTGCTCCTGATTTCTCTCTTAACTCTACTCCTACACCCCCTATACTCTTCAAGGGATTCATTTGATCCCAGCTGCCTATGCATGTCATATGCCTCTTTCTTCTTCTTGACCAGGGCCTCAGTATCCCGAGTCATCCAGGGTTCCCGATTTCTGCCAGCCTTCCCTTCACTCTAAGAGGAATGTGTTTACCCTGAACCCTGGTTAACACACTTTTGAAAGCCTCCTACTTACCAGACATCCCTTTGCTTTCGCACAGACTCCCCAAATTAACTTTTGAAAGTTCCTGCCTGATACCATCAAAATTGGCCTTTCCCTAATTTAGAATATTAACTTTTGGGCCAGACCTATCATTCTCCATAGCTATCTTAAAACTAATAGAATTATGGTCACTGGTCCCAAAGTGATTCCTCACGAACATTTCTATCACCTGCCCTTACTTATTTCCCAAGAGGAGGTCAAATTTTGCCCCCTCTCTAGTTGGGCCATCCACATACTGAATGAGAAATTTATCCTGAATTCACTCAACCAATTTCTCTCCATCCAACCCTCCAATACTATGGCTGTCCCAGTCAATGTTGGGAAAGTTAAAATCTCCGACTATTACCACCCTATTTTTCTTGGCGCTATCTGTAATCTCCTTACATATTTGCTCCTCAATTTCCCGCTGATTATTTGGGGGCCTATAGTCCAACCCTATCAAAGTGATTTCCCCCTTCTTATTTCTCAGTTCTACCCATATAGACTCAGTGGCCGAACCCTCGGATATATCCCCCCTCAGTACGGCCGTGATGCTTTCCCTAATCAAAAGTTCAACTCCCCCTCCTCTCTTACCTCCTGTTCTATCTTTCCTATAGCATCTGTACCCTGGAACATTGAGCTGCCAGTCCTGTCCCTCCCTTAGCCATGTTTCAGTAATTGCTACAATATCCCAATACCACATACCCATTCATGCCCTGAGTTCATCTGCCTTGCCCGTCAGGCCTCTTGCATTGAAATAAATGCAGTTTAATCTGGACTTCCCTTGCTCTCTGTCTTGCTTCTGTCTGACCTGTCTGGTACTAGGATTGTTGACACTCTGGTACTAGGATCATTGACACTGATTGATGAGGGTAGGGCAGTGGGTGTTGTCTTCAAGGCTTTTGACAAGGTCCCTCATGGCAGACTGCTGCAGAAGGTGAAGTCACTTGGGATCAGAGGTGAGCTGGCAAGGTGGATACAAAACTGGCTCGGTCAAAGAAGTCAGAGGGTAGCAGTAGAACAGTGCATTTCTGAATGAAGGGCTGTGACAAGTGGCATTCCTCAGGAGTCAGTGCTGGGACCTTTGCTGTTTGTAATATATATAAATGATTTGGAGGAAAATATAACTGGTTTGATTAGTAAGTTTGCGGACGACACAAAGGTTGGTGGATTTCGGATAGCGATGAGGACCATCAGAAGATACAGCAGGATATAGATCAGTTGGAGACTTGGGCAGAGAGATGGCAGATGGAGTTTAATCCGGACAAATGTGACGTAATGCATTTTGGAAGGTCTAATGCAGATCGGAAATATACAGTAAATGGCAGAACCCTTAAGAGTATTGATAGGCAAAGGGATCTGGGTGTACAGGTACACAGGTCACTGAAAGTGGCAATGCAGGTGGAGAAAATAGTCAAGAAGGCATACGGCATGCTTGCCTTCATCGGCCAGGGCATTGAGTTTAAAAATTGGCAAGTTAGGTTGCAGCTTTATAGAACCTTAGTCAGGCTGCCCTTGGAATATAGTGTTCAATTCTGGTCGCCACACTACCAGAAGGCTTTGGAGACGGTACAGAAAAGATTAACCAGGATGTTGCCTGGTAAGGAGGGCATTAGCTACAAGGAAAGGTTGGGGAAACTTGGTTTGTTCTCACTGGAAGGACGGAGGTTGAGGGGGCGACCTGATAGAAGCCCACAAGATTATGAGGGATATGGACAGAGTGGATAGTCAGAAGCTTTTTCCCAGGGTGGAAGAGTCAATTGCTAGGGGGCACAGGTTTAAGATGCAAGAGTCAAGGTTTAAAGGAGATGTACAAGGCAAGGTTTTTACACAGAGGGTGATGGGTGCCTGGAACTCGTTGCTCGGGGTGGTAGTGGAAGCGGATATGATAGTGACTTTTAAGGGGCATCTTGACAAATACATGAATAGGATGGGAATAGAGGGATATGGTCCCCGGAAGGGTAGGGGGTTTTAGTTAAGTCGGGCAGCATGGACGGTGCAGGCTTGGAGGGCCGAAGGGCCTGTTCCTGTGCTGTAATTTTCTTCTTAGTTCTTTGTTCATCTCTGCCCTCGTTCATGGCTGCAAATCTCTTGCTGCCTTTATCTGTGCTTTAAGTAATTACTGAAACAACATCCGTCATCTGTTTATCATCGAAATATAATTAGCATACCATGGATATATCACTAACGTATCACTAACAGGGAGTGTCCATCCCTTTTGGTATGTATACATGACAAGCAGCTTTAGAATCCCATTGAACACCCACAGTGCAGAAGGAGGCCATTCGGCCCATCGAGTTTGCATTGACTCTCAAAAGAGCATCTTATCCTGTGGGTCACATGATTTTCTCCACCGGTGTGGAATTTGTTTAAATAAAATTCATATTTGAATCAAAGATTTTATTGGCAGTGGGCAAGAAGGATTAGGGGAAGATGGGGAGAGAGTTGTCTTAGAAAGGAGGGTGTGTGTGCAGGAATTCTGTAACCCTGGAATGGTGGTGTGGAATGTCTCCTTGAGTACTCTGCTGCTTCTATTTCAGATTATCCCCTTCACTGGGGCGATATTTGGTGGACTTCAAGATGGGAAGATGATGGTAATTCAAGGACAGGTGCCAGGACACGCCAAAAGGTAACACTACCAGGAAAATCAAAATCAGAGAAACTCCAGCCCCAGAGACCTGCGGGCACCCTACACACCTTCCTTGTTACCTATCCTCAATTTCCATCACTTCAACTCCGACATCCGCTGGTGCCCCAGGGAATTCTCCCCTTAACCCTCTCCACCTCTCTCAAGACACCCAACCTCGTGAACGAAGCTTTCGGTTAGCTGTCTGTAAGGGTCAGATTCTAATTAATAATCATTCCTGAAGCACCGTGCAATATTTTACTATATTGGGACTGCACACACCAGGTTCCATTCTTATCTCTCTAATCATAATCATTGGATCAAACAGCCTCTCTTCCTGCCCCCACAGTGTTGTCTCTGATGTCACGAGGATCTATCCTTGTCCCCTTTCTAGTTCTCATCTACGTGTTGTTCTTTGGCAATATTCATAGAATCCTCGAATCCCTACAGTGCAGAAAGAGGCCATTCGGCCCATCGAGTCTGCATCGACTCCCCAGCAGAGCATCTTATCCAGGCCCTATCCCCGTAACCACACATATTTATCCCACTAATCCCCCAACCTACACATCTTTGGACACTGAGGGAGAATTTAGCATGGCCAATCAACCTAACCTACACATCTTTTGACTGTGGGAGGAAACTGGAGCACCTGGAGGAAACCCACACAGGGAGAATTTGCAAACTCCACACAGTCACCCAAGGCCAGAATTGAACCCGGGTCCCTGGCGCTGTGAGGCAGCAGTGCTAACCACTGTGCCACCCCATTCAAAAACACAGTGTTAGTTTTCACACATATTCTGCCAGCTCTGCTAGGTTACCACCTCCTCCACTACTTTTCAATTGTCAGACTGATTTTTATATCCAATACTATATGAGCAGCAACTTTCTTCAACTAAATATCCAGAAGACTGAAGCCAATTCTTAAACTTCCTGTGACAAGCTCCATTTCTGAGCCACCAAATCTACCCCTTATCCTGGCAAATATCTGAGAGTGAACTGGTCTGTTCACAACCCCTGTGTCTCAGAGCTGTGCTTTCAACCACATATCCTCACATCACTACAACTGAATATTTCCACCCTTGTGACTCTGTCCCCATCTCAGTTCATCTAAAGTAAAGTTTATTTATTAGTCACAAGGCTTACATTAACACTGCAATGAAGTTGCTGTGAAAATCCCCTAGTCACCACACTCCGGCGCCTGTTCGGGTCAATGCACGTCTTTCAGACTGTGGGAGGAAACCGGAGCACCCGGAGGAAACCCACGCAGACACGGGGAGAACGTGCAAACTCCACACAGACAGTGACCCAAGCTGGGTATTGAACCCGTGTCCCTGGCACTGTGAGGCAGCAGTGCTAACCACCGTGTCACCTCGGCTGCTCAATGCCTCATCTAAAGCCTTTGTTATCTCTCAATGTGACTATCCCAACACACTCCTGGCTGCTTTCCCCATTCCACCCCCCATAAACTCAAGTTGATACAAAGCCCTTTGCCGCCTTTGTGCTAAATAACTCTAAATCCCATCAACCCGTGCTAACTGACCTGTACTGGCTCCTGGTAAAGCAACATTTTGTTTTGAAAATTCTCCTTCTGCCTATCAAATTTCCCCATAGCTTCACCCTTCCCTATCTCTGTAATCTCCTCCAGCCCCACAACCCACCGAGATATTTGTACTTCAATCTGACTTCTTCAACATCTCCGTTTATAACTGTTCCACCATTGGTGGCTATACCTTCAGCTTCTAGGGTCCAGGTTGTGCAATTCGCTCCCTCTACCTCTCTCTCCCCCATGAAGAAGATCCTTAAAATCCTTTTGCCCTAATATGAGGTTTGGTATTAAATCTGGCTTTAGAAAGCTCCTCTGAGGCACTTTGACATTTTATCATATTAAAGGCACTTGCTATTTATAAGTGGTTGTTATTATTAGTGATGTTGTGCAAATTGTTGTTGTACACTTTTAAAAAATTCATTCGTGGGACATGGGCGTCACTGGCTGGCCAGCATTTATTGCCCATCCCTAGTTGCCCTTGTCCAGAGGGCAGTTGAGAGTCACCCACATTGCTGTGGCTCTGGAGTCACAAGGAGGCCAGACCGGGTAAGGACAGCAGATTTCCTTCCCAGGAGGGCGTAAATGAACCAGATGGGTTTTCCCCCCACAGAATTCTTAATTCCAGTTATTTTTATTGAATTCAAATTCCACCATCTGCCGCGGCGGGATTCAAAGCCGGGTCCCCAGAACATTAGCTGAGTTTCTGGATTACTAGTCTAGTGATAATACCACTAGACCATCACCTCCCCTTTTCCAACACCAAGATGATCATTGCTACTCACAACTGTCAGCAAGAAACTCCTTGAGTGTCTGAAAGCTTGTGTGTTGATTTTCTTTTTTGAATTGTTTGCAGTTTGATGGAGTGATCTATCTACGTGTGACTATAATGAACACCACCCACTTTTATCAATTAAGTCTTTCCTCTCCAACTTCCCTTTCCTCGACCCACTCAAACCGCCCACCATGAAATTCTATTGTAGAGCAGCTTAATAAGATTCAGATCTGGGTGAGCTGCAGTACTGGCAGAGATGAAAAATAGGAATGGGAGGTAGCATTTCCTGATGCACATTCCAAACATTTTTCAGGGCTATATCCCTTGCCATGGGAATAACAGAGATTAAGCTCCTCTGGGATCAGTTCACTCACAACTGATCCCTTAACGCATTGCATCAAAGTCCTCTTTAGTGATTGTTAGGAACTGAAGGTCTTGACCTCCCCAGACTTGGACCAGCGTTTTGGTAAATTGTGCAAGAAAAATCACTAAGTGGTAATTGGATCATCTCCCTCACTGTGGGACATGGGGGTCGCTGGCTGGACCAGCATTTATTGCCCATCCCTAGTTGCCCGATGGTAGTTGAGAGTCAACCACATTACTATGGCTCTGGAGTCACATGTAGGCCAGACCGGGTAAGGACGGGCAGATTTCCTTCCCTAAAGAGTATTAATGAACAAAGTGGATTTTTCCAACAATTGACAATGGTTTCATGGTCATCAGTAGATTCTTAATTCCGGATTTTTAAAATTGAATTCATATTCCACCATCTGCTGTGACGGGATTCGAAGCCGGGTCCCCAGAACATTAGCTGAGTTTCTGGATTAATAGTCTAGGGATTGTACCACTAGGCCATTGCCTCCCCTTGTGAAAGAACAAAATTTAAATTGAGAAAAAGACATCACCAGCACACAAAATACTTATCAAAGTTGTTTGGGTTGAGGGACTTTCTTCGAGTAATGGACCATAAATAATAGCACTCTCCCAGTGAATCCCCTTCAGATAACGGCACACTCCCAGTGAACCCCCTTCAGATAATGGCACACTCCCACACAACCCCTTTCAGATAATGGCATGCTCCCACAGAACTCCCTTCAGATAATGGAGCGCTCCCAGTGAACCCCCCTTCAGATAATGGCACACTCCCAATTAGCCCCCTTCAGATAATGGCACGCTCCCACAGAACTCCCTTCGGATAATGGAGCGCTCCCAGTGAACCCCCTTCAGATAATTGCACACTCCCAAAGAACCCACTTCAGATAATGGCACGGTCCCACAGAACCCCCTTCAGATATGCACACTCCCAAAGAACCCACTTCAGATAATGGCATGGTCCCACAGAACCCCCTTCAGATAATGGCACGGTCCTACAGAACCCCCTTCAGATAATGGCACATTCCCACAGAACCCTTTTCAGATAATGGCACGCTCCTAAAGGATCACCTCCTGAAGACCCCCCTCTTCAGATAATGCCACGCTCCCATGAGTTCCTCCCCCTCCAATGATAGTTGCTCCCTGGGAGCCCCTTTCAGATAATTGAGGGGAGACTGCGGCACAGTGGTACTGTCACAGGACTAGTACATGATGTGGAGATGCCGGCGTTGGACTGGGGTAAACACAGTGAGAAGTTTAACAACACCAGGTTAAAGTCCAACAGGTTTATTTGGTAGCAAAAGCCACACACAAAAGGTGTGGCTTTAGCTACCAAATAAACCTGTTGGACTTTAACCTGGTGTTGTTAAACTTCTTACAGGACTAGTAATCCAGAGACCCAGGCTAATACTTTGGGTACCTGGTTCAAATCCCACCATGGTGGCTGGTTGAATTTAAATTAAGTTGAATATGAAGCTGGCCCTGTAATGGTGACCATGACAACCATCATCGATTGTCATAAAAACCCATCTGGTTCACAAAGTCCTTTAGGGAAGGAAATCTGCTGTCCTTACCCGGTCTGGCCCACATGAGATGGCTGAGTGAGCCACTCAGCTCCAGGGCAACTAGGGATGAGCAACAAATGCTGGGCTTGTCAGCAATGTCCACATCTCAGTGAAGAAAGCACACTCCCACGGTCCACCCCGACCCCCCATTCGACCCCACACCCTTCTGGTAACAGCACCATCTCTCAAATAATAACACACCCTCCGAGAGCCTGCAACGCCATCCCAGAAAACAGTACACTCCCAAGGGCCTGAAAAATGGTAGCAAGCACCTATCCTGCACCTCCCCCAATCTGATAATAACATGCTCCTGGGATCTCCTCTTCCCAGAGGTGGAATTGCACTTTTGGGGGTCCCATGCTCTCCCTCCTTGTGGGGCACCCCCATAGTCTAACACCCTGTTCCCTGGTGAGCCAGTCACCAGTGAGAGCCTTGCCCTTGCCCTCGCCTTCCCAGCCCTTCTCAGCCCTGGCCTGGGGCTGGAGTCACCCCTGCAGCTGCTCCCCTCGATGATCTAAGCTGGCAGGGTTGCTGGTGGCTGCCTGGCTGCTGCTGCTAGCTATCTGGCCTGGAAACAGTAACTGTGCATGATAAAGATCAGTTCAAAGTAGGAGCTCTGGGTATGGGGCTTCCTCTCTTCAGCTCCCCAACACTCCCGTTCCAGCGTGTTACACACTATCTGACCTGGCCTGGCCTCTATCCCCAACCCTCCTCACTCTCAGCCCTGGCCTCTGGGTAAGCCACCCCATTACTCCCCAAAACCAGGCCAAATTCAGAGCTACCAGGCTCTGATTGGTGCTCCCACGGTCACCTCTCAGTAGCCCCCCCCCCACTCCCAATTGGCCAGGACCCCCTGCTGCAGCACTGTTTGTTTCATTGTGAGTCTGCCTTTGCCCCTTTCTAATCACAGCACGTGCTCAGACAGTGCCCCACCTTCAGATAATGGCATGCTCTTTGTGGAACCCCCCCCCCCCTCCCCCCCTCTTCAAATAACAACATGGTCCCAGGGCCCTCCCCCCTTTAGATAATAGACAGTCTTCTCACTGAGTGTGAGAGCAAGCTGCTGTTGCAGTCAGTGTGTTGAGTGGTAGTGCGGTTGACTCGAGGCCGTTCCCAGTACTCAGGGAGCCAATGTTTCGAGTAGTGTGTGAACATCAAAGGAGCAATCTGACTGACTCTGTCCTTGTGTCCTGCAGGTTTGCTGTGGATTTTCAGTGTGGTAGCAGCCTGAAGCCACGCGCGGATGTTGCCTTTCACTTTAACCTGCGTTACGATGAGGGGACGGTGGTGTGTAACACGCTGGAGCAGGAGTGTTGGGGAGCTGAAGAGAGGAAGTCCCACTTACCCATCTCCAGAGGCTCCTACTTTGAACTGATCTTTAACGTGCGCAGTTACTGCTTCCAGGTAAGAAGGAAGACTAATGGACTCCATGGCAGGATTTGATTTATTATTGTCACATGTATTAACATACAGTGAAAAGTATTGTTTCTTGCGCACTATGCAGACAAAGCATACCGTTCATAGAGAAGGAAAGGAGAGAGTGCAGAATGTAGTGTTACAGTCATAGCGAGGGTGTAGAGAAAGATCAACTTAATGCAAGGTAGGTCCATTCAAAAGTCTGATGGCAGCAGGGAAGAAGCTGTTCTTGAGTCGGTTGGTGCGTGACCTCAGACTTTTGTATCTCTTTCCCGACGGAAGAAAGTGGAAAAGAGAATGTCCAGGGTGCGTGGGGTCCTTGATTACGCTGGCTGCTTTGCTGAGGCAGTGGGAAGTGTAGACAGAGTCAATGGATGGGAGGCTGGTTTGCATTGTTGAGCCTGCCGCACAGTCTGTTTTAATCCTTATACGATGGACAAATAACTGCGAGTAGACGTCTAGTTAGTACAACCAATATTTATTTAAACACACAATCAATAATCAGCCACCCAACCAACAATAAGTTACCTTTACAGAAAATACGAGAGTTCAAGTCCAATACAAGACCTTGACTTAACTTTGCGTGACTGGCAAGTACCCAAGCAGATATTGGCCTTTATCTGTGCGCTGGTCTCAGTCGTCCTCTGCGTAGTCTGGTCCTTTGGTCTGGTCTGGCACTCTGGCTCTGGTCTTCCTTCCTTCTCGGGTATGGTGGCTTTCCTCGTGCTGGTCGTCGCTGGCAATGGTCACCGGTGTTGTAGCTCGTTCGTGGGGTCAGAGAGAGAGATTCTTGGTTGCGCAGCACCCTTTATACCCCATTGGGCTTCGTGCTCCTTTTGGCCATTGCCAATCAATCAATCAGGACTTGATCACCCTGATCGATAAAGTCCAATTGGGTGCTGCCACACCAACCTCTGGGTGTGTTCCCAACGGCCATGTCTGTAGGTGCTGGGGGCACATAGGGTTCACACCTCCCTCCCAAATAAGGGGTTACAGCGCCCCTATGTCTGGTAAACAACCCAGTTTGACCAGAAAGTCTCTTTTGTCCTGGAGATGGCCCATATCCTGTGTATTCACCCGTCTGGGTTGCAGCCTGTTTATCTCTGTCTTTTAGGCTGCAACTTGTCGCTTTAGTTCTTGCCCAATTGTCCCAGAGTGCTTTACAAATCGCCATTTTAGATGGCCCGTTTGGCCACAGCATGATGGATTGGGCTACATTCACAACCTTTTATTGTTTCTTGCAGTCTTGGGCAGAGCAGGAGCCATATCAAACTGTGATTCAACGAGAAGGAATACTTTCTATGGTGCATCTGTAAAAGTTGTTGAGAGTCATAGCTGACATGCCAAATTTCCTTAGTCTTCTGAGAAAGTAGAAGCTTTGCTGAGCTTTCTTAACTATAGTGTCAGCATGGGGGGACCAGGACAGGTTGTTTGTGACCTGGACACTTAAAAACTTGAAGCTTTCGACCATTTCTACTTCATCCCCATTGATGTAGACAGGAGCATGTTCTCCTTTACGGTTCCTGAAGTCGATGACAATCTCCTTTGTTTTGTTGACATTGAGGGAGAGATTATTGTTGCCGCACCAGTTCACCAGATTCTCTATCTCATTCCTGTACTCTGTCTCGTCATTGTTTGAGATCCGACCCACTATGGTGGTGTCGTCAGCAAACTTGAAAATCGAATTGGAGGGGAATTTGGCCGCACAGTCATAGGTGTATAAGGAGTATCGTAGGGGGCTGAGAACACAGCCTTGTGGGACACCTGTGTTGAGGATGATCGTGGAGGAGGTGTTGTTGCCTATCCTTACTGATTGTGGTCTGTGAGTTAGGAAGTTCAGGATCCAGTCGCAGAGGGAGGTGCTGACATGTTTGGGGCAGCACGGTAGCACAGTGGTTAGCACTGCTGCTTCACAGCTCCAGGGTCCCGGGTTCGATTCCCGGCTCGGGTCACTGTCTGTGTGGAGTTTGCACATTCTCCTCGTGTCTGCGTGGGTTTCCTCCGGGTGCTCCGGTTTCCTCCCACAGTCCAAAGATGTGCGGGTTAGGTTGATTGGCCAGGTTAAAAATTGCCCCTTAGAGTCCTGAGATGCGTAGGTTAGAGGGATTAGTGGGTAAATATGTGGGGGTAGAGCCTGGGTGGGATTGTGGTCGGTGCAGACTCGATGGGCCGAATGGCCTCCTTCTGCACTGTAGGGTTTCTATGATTCTATGATTCTAAGTTCAGGATCCAGTCGCAGAGGGAGGTGCCAGAGTTTGGAGATGGGTTTCGTAGGAATAACGGTGGAGCCGTCTCCTCCAGGGGTGCAAGCCTGGCCATACGACTGAAATCTAATGTCGAGATAATCTGAGACCAAGACCCATGTTGCATTCCTTGTATTCCAGCACGGTGACCCAGTGGTTAGCACTGCTGCCTCACAGCGTCAGGAACCCAGGTCCGATTCCCGGCTTGGGTCGCTGTCTGTGCGGAGTCTGCACGTTCTCCCCGTGTCAGCATGGGATTCCTCCGGGTGCTCCGGTTTCCTCCCACAGTCCAAAGACATGCAGGTTAGGTGGATTGGCCGTGCTAAATTGCCCCCGAGTGTCCAAAGATGTGTAGGTTATAAATTAGTTTAGAATCTTTTCGATTGTCCTGGCAGCTGAAAGGTGGGTCGAGTGTCCTATGGAGCTATGTTGGGAACGCCATTTGTAGCTCATGAATGTTCATCGAGAGGACATATGTGTTCTTCCTCCAAATTAAGTGCCCCCGCCAGCAGGAACTTGGAAGATTCTGTGCCAAGGCTAGACACAGGGGAGGGGTGAGACTGAGGCAGGACTGGAGGTTGTTGCGAATGCTTCAGCCTCTTTGTTTTGCTCTGATGTGCTGGGCGGATATTTGTGGAGCCGCCTCCTCCAGTGAGTTGTTTAATTGTCCACCACCATTCACAGCTGGATGTGGGAGAACTGCAGAGCTTGGATCTGATCCATTGGTTGTGGGATTGCTGATCTCTGTCAGTTACTTGCTGGGAGTCCTGTGTTGTAGCTTCTGTCTCATTTGCTCTCATGCCCTCCTACACTCTTTATTGAACCAGGGTTGATCCTCTTGCTTTGTGGTAATGCTCGAGTGGAGGGTATTTTGGGCCATGAGGTTACAGATTGTGGTCGAGTACAATTCCGTTGCTGCTGATGGCCCACAGCAGTTATAGAAAGTGAGATATCACTGAGCAAGAGTTTTCTAACCTTGATACAAGTCTTCAGCCAACTCGATTCACTCCATATGACATCTAGGTTCAATAGAAGGCTCTGGATACTGTAAAGGCAATAGGCCCTGACAATATTCCAGCAATAGTACTAAAGACCTGTGCTGCAGACCTGTCCATGCCCCCAGTCAAGCTCTTCCAGTACAGTTACAACACTGGCATCTAGCCAGCGATGTGGAAAATTGCCCAGGGATGTCCTGTACACAATAAACAGGACAAATCCAACCTGGCCATTAACCGTCCCATCAGTCATCTCTTGACCATCAGTAAAGTGATGGAAGGGGTCATCAACAGTACTGACAAGCTGCACCTACTCAACAATAACCTGCTCAGGGATGCCCAGTTTGGATTCCGCCAGGGTCACTCAGATCCTGACCTCATTACAGCCTTGGTTCAAACTTGGACAAAAGAGCTGAATGCCAGAGGTGAGGTGAGAGTGACAGCCCTTGACATCAAGATAGCATTTGACTGAGTGTGGTATCAAGGGGCCCTAGCAAAACTTCAGTTAATGGAAATCAGGGGTGAGGGCGGGGGAACCCTCTGATGGTTGGAATCATACCTAACACAAAGAAAGATGGTTGTGGTGATTGGAGATCAGTCATCTCAGTCCCAGGACATCACTGAAGGAGTTCCTCAGGATAGTATCCAAGGCTCAACCATCTTCAGCTGTTCCATCTGACCTTTTGATGGAAGAGAGGTCACTGAAGTGGGGATGTTGGCTGGTGACTGCACAATGTTCAGCACCATTCGCGACTCCTCAGATACTGAAACAGTCAGAAGCCCACTTGCAACAGGAACTTGGCAATATCCAGGCTTGGGCTGATAAGTGGCAAATAACATTTACATAACACAAATGCCAGGCAATAGCCGTCTCCAACAAAAGAGAATCCAACCATCCCCCTTGTCATTTTATGAAATTACCATTGCTGAATCTCCCACAGTCAACATCCTGGGGGTTACCATTTACCAAAAACTGAACGGATCTAGCCATATAAATACTGTGGCTACCAGACCAGGCCAAAGCCTCAAAGTCCCGCGACGAGTAACTCACCTCCTGACTCCCCAAAGCCTGTCCACCATCTACAAGGCACAAGTCAGGAATGTGGTGGAATACTTCCCACTTGCCTGGATGGGTGCAGCTCCAACAACACTCAAGAAGCTGGACACCATCCAGGACAAAGCAGCCCCACTTGATTGACACCTCATCTACAAACATTCACTCCCTCCACCACTGAGGCACAGTGGCAGCAGTGTGTACCATCTACAAGATACACTGCAGGAACTCACCAAGGTTCCTTGGACAGTACTTTCCAAATCCATGACCATCACCATCTAAAAGGAGAACAAAAAACAAAGAAAATTACAGCGCAGGAACAGGCTCTTCGGCCCTCCAAGCCTGCACCGACCATGCTGCCCGTCTGAACCAAACCCACCAACCTCCCCCCCCGCAGCCGTTCTGGGGACCATATTCCCATCCTATTCATGTATTTGTCCAGACACCCCTTAAAACTCACTATTGTGAGAAGGGTAACAGGGAAGCATGGTAGCACAGTGGTTAGCACTACTGCTTCACAGCTCCAGGGACTCCGGTTCGATTCCCGGCATTGGGTCACTGTCTGTGTGGAGTTTGCACATTCTCCCTGTGTCTGCGTGGGTTTCCTCCGGGTGCTCCGGTTTCCTCCCACAGTCCAAAGATGTGCAGGTTAGGTTGATTGGCCATGCTAAATTGCCCCTTAGTGTCCCGGGATGCGTAGGTTAGAGGGATTAGCAGGTAAATATGTAGGGATACGGGAATAGGGCCTGGGTGGGATTGTGGTCGGTGCAGGCTCGATGGGCCGAATGGCCTCTTTCTGCACTGTAGGGTTTCTATGATTCTATATCTGGGAACACCACCGCCTGGAAGTTCCCCTCCAAGCCACTCACCATCCTGACTTGGAAATATATTGCTGTCATTGTCACTGGGTCCGAATCCTGGAATTCCCACCCTCACAGCACTGTGGGTGTACCTACACCACAAGGACTGCAGCGGTGGAAGAAGGCAGCTGCTCACCACCTCAAGGGGCAATTAGAGATGGGCAACAAATGCTGGCCTAACCAGCGACACAAAATCCTGTAAATTAATTTTTAAAAACCACGCTGTGGCATGAATAATACATAATCTTAGCATTTTGTGAACCATCTTAACCATCATGTTTTGGCGGCACAGTGGTTAGCACTGCTGTCTCACAGCGCCAGGGACTGGGTTCAATTCCCGGCTTGGGTCACTGGCTGTGCGGAGTCTGCACGTTCTCCCAGTGTCTGCATGGGTTTCCTCCAGGTGCTCCGGTTTCCTCCCACAGTCTGGGAAGACCAGTGCTGGTTAGGGTGCATTGGCCGTGCTAAACGTTCCCTCAGTGTACCCGAACACGCGCCGAAGTGTTCGGCTAAGGAATTTTCACAGTAACTTCATTGCAGTGTTAATGTAAGCCTACTTGTAACACTAATAAATAAATTTTAAACTTTAAATAAACTTGCTCAGTTTTTAACCGATACACAAGGTTTTTGTAGTTAGCGATCGAATCTGACCAATCCACATGGATTCTACAAGCAGCAGCACCAGGACACAACAATTGGACTGAGCTGCAACAATATTTAAAATGTTGAGAGATCAGAGGCCTGAGATTTAACGAATAATTTCATCATTCTTTCTCTTATAAAGGTTTCTGTGAACGGTCAGCATTACATTGACTACAACCACAGGTTGTCCTACAATAGAGTGGACACGTTGAAAGTTTCAGGAGATGTCCATGTGAACGCCATCACCTTTCAGAGCCTAAATGTAAGTAATTTGTTAATATTTGACAGAGGCAAAACAGGACAGGGAGGCAGAGACCATCTCCAGTTGGAACCGTGGTTTAAATTCTGACACTTGCTCTGTAATGTAAACATGTCACAACACAAAGATGTGCAGGTTAGCTTGATTGGCCATGCTAAAGTTGCCCCTTAGTATCCTGAGATGTGCAACTTAGAGGAATTAGTGGGTAAATATGTAGGGATATGGGGGTAGGGCCTGGGTGGGATTATATTGGCCTTGGAGGGAGTGTAGAGAAGGTTCACCAGGTTGATACCAGAGATGAGGGGTGTTGATTATGAGGAGAGACTGAGCAGATTGGGTTTGTATTCGTTGGAATTTAGAAGGCTGAGGGGGGATCTTATAGAGACCTATAAGATAATGAAGGGGCTGGATAGGGTAGAGGTGGAGAGATTCTTTCCACTTAGAAAGGAAACTAGAACTAGAGGGCACAGCCTCAAAATAAAGGGGGGTCGGTTTAGGACGGAGTTGAGGAGGAACTTCTTCTCTCAGAGGGTGGTGAATCTCTGGAATTCTCTGTCCACTGAAGTGATGGAGGCTACCTCGTTGAATATGTTTAAATCACGGATAGATGGATTCCTGATCGGCAAGGGAATTAGGGGTTATAGGGATCAGGCGGGTAAGTGGAACTGATCCACTTCAGATCAGCCATGATCTTATTGAATGGCGGGGCAGGCTCGAGGGGCTAGATGGCCTACTCCTGCTCCTATTTCTTATGTTCTTATGGTCGGTACAGACTCGATGAGCCAAATGGCCTCTTTCTATACTGTAGGGTTTCTATGATTCTATAAGAACATAAGAACGAGGAGCAGGAGTAGGCCATCTGGCCTCTCGAGCCTGCTCCGCCATTCAATAAGACCATGGCTGATCTTTTCGTGGACTCAGCTCCACTTACCCGCCCGCTCACCATAACCCTTAATTCCTTTACTGTTCAAAAATGTATCTATCCTTGCCTTAAAAACATTCAATGAGGTAGCCTCAACTGCTTTACTGGGCAGGGAATTCCACAGATTCACAACCCTTTGTGTGAAGAAGTTCCTCCTCAACTCAGTCCTAAATCTGCTTCCCCTTATTTTGAGGCTATGCCCCCTAGTTCTAGTTTCACCTGCCAGTGGAAACAGCTTCCCTGCTTCTATCTTGTCTATTTTCTTCATAATCTTATATGTTTCTATAAGATCTCTCCTCATTCTTCTAAATTCTGACAGCACTGGTGTCAGCGCACAGGGTGAGTTTTATTTTAAAACCAATCATTTGAAAAGGTTTCCCTCCATTATCCTGCATAAAATCAGACAGGATAATGGCTGGAAAAGCGGATGAATTAGATGGTGAGGCCTACTTAAGTCATAAAGCCCCAGCCTCAATTTCGGTCGCTGGCCCAAGGCATGACCACTGCTGATGGCTCTTTCCATGTAAATGCTTGTGGGTAACTTTGCCTGAATTGGCTATAAGAATGAGGATTAAATCGGACAAAGCGTCTTACTCAACTGAAGTATGAACAATCAGTTGGAATTTATTTAAGAAATGATTGGATGCTGCACTCGGGGCACTGTTGAGATTCGCTGGAAGGAGAAATTAAGGTGAATGGCCTTTCTCATAGAATCTTGGAATCCCTGCAGTGCAGAAGGAGACCATTTGGTTCATCAAGTCTGCACCTACCACAATCCCACCTAGGCCCCATCCCCGTAACCCCACATATTTACCCTGCTAATCCCCCTGACACTAAGGGGCAATTTAACATGGCCAATGCACTGACTGCAGGAGGAACTGGAGCACCCAGAGGAAACCCACGCAGACACGGGGAGAGCATGCAAATTCCACACAGACAGTGAAGCGAGGCTGGAATTGAATCTTGGCGCTGTGAGGCAGCAGTGCTAACCACTGTGCCACCGTGCTGCCCTATGATCATCCGTAATGATCGTGTAGCTTCCACCAGTGCAGACGTGCGGAGTGGAAATCTCATGTTTAGCCAAGGGAGATGAGAAAAGCCATTCTCTTGGGCATCTCTCAGTAGCCAGCTTCAGAGTGACGTTGGTAAAGTCTTGAAGGATGTGGTGGGGTTGGGGTGGGGGTGGTGACAACATGTGGCTGGGAGGAGGTTACTTTCCCTTTTGGTGGAGGAAGATTTGGAGTGCAGGAACAAGCAAATGTGGAAAATTCAGGATGAGAGGAGATGGTGGCGTAGTGGTAATTGTCGCTGGACTAGTAATCCAGAGACCCAGGGTTCGAATCCCACCATGACAGATGGTGAAATTTGAATTTAATGAAAATCTGGAATTAAGAATCTACTGATGACCATGAAACCGTTGTCGATTGTTGGAAAAACCCATCTGGTTCACTAATGTCCCTTTAGGGAAGGAAATCTACTGTCCTTACCTGGTCTGGCCTACTCCAGAGTGACTCCAGAGCCACAGCAATGGGGTTGACTCTTAAATACCCTCAGGGATGGGCAATAAATGCTGGCCCAGCCAGCGACGCCCACATCCAATGAACGAATAAATTTTTTTTAAAAATGCCTTCAAATCCAGTTGTTATGTTTATTCTGATAAATATGAGTTGCATCAGGTTCTGATGAAGGATCTTACCCTATTGCTCGTTTATCCTTCTGTCTATGATTTGACTCTGTGCTTCCAGAGTGTGAGGCCTTCCTGGTTCCTGCATTCTAACTCATTTCAAGACGTTTCCCCATCAGCTCACTAACCTAAATTGGCTCTCAGTCTGTGTCTTTTTAAAGTTCTCAGCCATGTTGCTTCAATCCCCTCCCTCCCCTATCACTGTCACCTCTTCCAGATCTCTACAGTCCTTTTGTCAATTCTCAGTTCCTCCTTCCCACTATTGGATGGCCGTACTTTCAGCTGTTAAGGCCCAAAGCTCTGGAATTCCCTCCCCACTAGCCACAGATTTGACCTCCTCCTAAACTGTGCTGTATGCTGTATGTTTGAGGGCAGCATGGTGGTTAGCACTGCCGCCTCACAGCACCAAGGACACGGGTTCAATTCCAGCCTTGGGTGACAGTGTGGAGTTTGCACGTTCTCCTCGTGTCTGCGTGGGTTTCCTCCGGTTGCTCCAGTTTCTTCCCACACTCCAAGATGCGCAGGTTAGGTGGATTGGCTATGCTAAATTGTCCCTCGTGTCCAAAGAAGTGCAGGTTAGGGGGATTAGCAGGGTAAATACATGGGGTTACGGGGATAGAGCCAGGGTGGGATGTTCTGTCAGAGGGTCGGTGCAGGCTCGATGGGCCAAACACCACCTTCTGCACTGCAGGAATTCTATCTGCCCTTACACCAAGTCCCATTCATCCATTAACCGTTAGTCTCGCAAAGACTCAAATTTAAAATTCTCATCTGTGTTTTTGAATCTGTCTATGGTTTCACCACTCCCTATCTTTCTTCCAGCCCTAGAACCCTCCAAGATAACTGACCCATCTCCATTTTTGGCCTCTGGTCCATCCCTGATTTTAGTTCCTTCTCCGTTTAGCTGCCTGGACCCTGAGCTCTGAAACTCCCTCCCTAAACCTCACCATCTCTCCAACTTACCCTCTTCCTTTTAAGACACTCCATAACACCTGGAGAATCATTGAACCCATACAGTGCAGAAGGCGGCTATTCGGCCCATCGAGCCTGCACCAACTCTCCGAAAGAGCACTCTATCTAGGTCCCCTCCCCTGCCCTATTCCCGTAACTCCGTGCATTTACCATGGCTAATCCCCCTAACCTGCAAATCTTAGGACACTAAGGGGCAATTTAGCGTGGCCAATCCACCTAACCTGTGTATCTTTGGAGTGTGGGAGGAAACCGGAGCACCCGAAGGAAACCCACGCAGACACGGGGAGAACGTGCAAACTCCACACTGACAGTCACCCAAGGTTGGAATTGAACCCGGTTCCCTGGCACCGTGAGACAGCAGTCCTGATCCAGGGTGGGATGTTCTGTCAGAGGGTCGGTGCAGGCTCGATGGACCAAACACCTCCTTCTGCACTGCAGGGATTCTATCTGCCCTTACACCAAGTCCCAGTCATCTGTGCCACTGCACTGCCCTTGACTATCTTTTTGACCATACCCCTGCCCTGATGTCTCATTCCTAATGTTTTCCTGAGATTGTACCTATGGCATGTTGTATACTGTGTATAAGGATCTCTGTAATTACAAATTCCTGTGGCTGTGTTGTGGACATCCGATCCTGTTCATCCTGATTCTGATCCTGTTTTTGTTCCAGGTTCATCCAGCTTATGCTCCGCCAGCCTACACCCCAGTTCAGGCTGCTAATGTAAGTCTGGTTACATTTCATTCCTTCAACTGTTCCTGCTAGGTTTTGTAAATGTGAATACTCTCCATTGCATGCATTTTTAAAAATAAGATTTACGATTGGATGTTGTGAAAAGTGGGATGACTGGTTTATTCCAGGAGAAAATGCTGAGAGGATCAGGATACATCGAGTCCTCTGTTCTTGCCTTGAGACCATTTCCTGGAATTTGGGGATGAACCTAAACTTGTATGAAAATTGCTGTGGAAATGTGATTTAAAAACACTCAGAGGATCAGAGTGGGTTACGAGTGAAAAACGGGAATTTCACATCGGAGAATTAACTCTCTCACCCTGTGGAGGTGGGAGGGAGAGGGTAACTCTTCCTACTCTAGGGGAAGGTGGGGATAAACCTCCAATTCTCAACTGGTGAAAGGGAGGGAGACATTGTGAGTAACCTGCCCATCCTGTCGGTGGGGCTGTGGATAAATCTGTCCTGTATTGGGGAGGGTGGGAACGGACACAGTGGTATGGATAATCCTCCCATCCTGTAGGGGGAGAGACTGGATAATCCTCCCATCCTGTAGGGGAACAGACTGGATAATCCTCCCATCCTGTAGGGGAGAGACTGGATAATCCTCCCATCCTGTAGGGGAGAGACTGGATAATCCTCCCATCCTGTAGGGGAGAGACTGGATAATCCTCCCATCCTGTAGGGGAGAGACTGGATAATCCTCCCATCCTGTAGGGGAACAGACTGGATAATCCTCCCATCCTGTAGGGGAGAGACTGGATAATCCTCCCATCCTGTAGGGGAGAGACTGGATAATCCTCCCATCCTGTAGGGGAGAGACTGGATAATCCTCCCATCCTGTAGGGGAACAGACTGGATAATCCTCCCATCCTGTAAGGGGAGAGACTGGATAATCCTCCCATCCTGTAAGGGGAACAGACTGGATAATCCTCCCATCCAGTAGGGGAGAGACTGGATAATCCTCCCATCCTGTAGGGGAGAGACTGGATAATCCTCCCATCCTGTAGGGGGACAGACTGGATAATCCTCCCATCCTGAAGGGACAGACTGGATAACCCTCCCATCCTGTAAGGGGACAGATTGGATAATCCTCCCATCCTGTAGGGAAACAGACTGGATAATCCTCCCATCCTGTAAGGGGAACAGACTGGATAATCCTCCCATCCTGTAGGGGGACAGACTGGATAATCCTCCCATCCTGTAGGGGAGAGACTGGATCACCCTCCCATCCTGTAAGGGAACAGACTGGATAATCCTCCCATCCTGTAGGGGGAGAGACTGGATAATCCTCCCATCCTGTAGGGGGACAGACTGGATAATCCTCCCATCCTGTAAGGGGACAGACTGGATAATCCTCCCATCCTGTAAGGGAACAGACTGGATAGGCTTCCCATCCTGTAGGGGGACAGACTGTGGATAACACTCCCACCCTGTAGGGGAACAGACTGGATAATCCTCCCATCCTGTAGGGGGAGAGACTGGATAATCCTCCCATCCTCTATCTGGGGCAGCAGATAACCTTTCTATCCTGTAGGGGGACAGACTGCGGATAATCCTCCCATCCTGTAGGGGAACAGACTGGATAATCCTCCCATCCTGTAAGGGGAGAGACTGGATAATCCTCCCATCCTGTAAGGGGAACAGACTGGATAATCCTCCCATCCAGTAGGGGAGAGACTGGATAATCCTCCCATCCTGTAGGGGAGAGACTGGATAATCCTCCCATCCTGTAGGGGGACAGACTGGATAATCCTCCCATCCTGAAGGGACAGACTGGATAACCCTCCCATCCTGTAAGGGGACAGATTGGATAATCCTCCCATCCTGTAGGGAAACAGACTGGATAATCCTCCCATCCTGTAAGGGGAACAGACTGGATAATCCTCCCATCCTGTAGGGGGACAGACTGGATAATCCTCCCATCCTGTAGGGGAGAGACTGGATCACCCTCCCATCCTGTAAGGGAACAGACTGGATAATCCTCCCATCCTGTAGGGGGAGAGACTGGATAATCCTCCCATCCTGTAGGGGGACAGACTGGATAATCCTCCCATCCTGTAAGGGGACAGACTGGATAATCCTCCCATCCTGTAAGGGAACAGACTGGATAGGCTTCCCATCCTGTAGGGGGACAGACTGTGGATAACACTCCCACCCTGTAGGGGAACAGACTGGATAATCCTCCCATCCTGTAGGGGGAGAGACTGGATAATCCTCCCATCCTCTATCTGGGGCAGCAGATAACCTTTCTATCCTGTAGGGGGACAGACTGCGGATAATCCTCCCATCCTGTAGGGGAACAGACTGGATCACCTTCCCATCCTGAAGGGAACCGACTGGATAATCCTCCCATCCTGTAAGGGGACAGACTGGATAATCCTCCCATCCTGTAGGGGAACAGACTGGATAATCCTCCCATCCTGTAGGGGAGAGACTGGATAATCCTCCCATCCTGTAGGGGAACAGACTGGATAATCCTCCCATCCTGTAAGGGGACAGACTGGATAATCCTCCCATCCTGTAGGGGAACAGACTGGATAATCCTCCCATCCTGTAGGGGAGAGACTGGATAATCCTCCCATCCTGTAGGGGAACAGACTGGATAATCCTCCCATCCTGTAAGGGGACAGACTGGATAATCCTCCCATCCTGTAGGGGAACAGACTGGATAATCCTCCCATCCTGTAGGGGAACAGACTGGATAATCCTCCCATCCTGTAGGGGAGAGACTGGATAATCCTCCCATCCTGTAGGGGAACAGACTGGATAATCCTCCCATCCTGTAGGGGAACAGACTGGATAATCCTCCCATCCTGTAGGGGAACAGACTGGATAATCCTCCCATCCTGTAGGGGGACAGACTGGATAATCCTCCCATCCTGTAGGGGAACAGACTGGATAACCCTCCCATCCTGTAGGGGAACAGACTGTGGATAACACTCCCATCCTGTAGGGGAACAGACTGGATAATCCTCCCATCCTGTAAGGGGACAGACTGGATAATCCTCCCATCCTGTAGGGGAACAGACTGGATAACCCTCCCATCCTGTAGGGGGACAGACTGGATAATCCTCCCATCCTGTAGGGGAACAGACTGGATAATCCTCCCATCCTGTAGGGGGACAGACTGTGGATAACACTCCCACCCTGTAGGGGAACAGACTGGATAATCCTCCCATCCTGTAGGGGGACAGACTGGATAATCCTCCCATCCTGTAAGGGGACAGACTGGATAATCCTCCCATCCTGTAAGGGAACAGACTGGATAGGCTTCCCATCCTGTAGGGGGACAGACTGTGGATAACACTCCCACCCTGTAGGGGAACAGACTGGATAATCCTCCCATCCTGTAGGGGGAGAGACTGGATAATCCTCCCATCCTCTATCTGGGGCAGCAGATAACCTTTCTATCCTGTAGGGGGACAGACTGCGGATAATCCTCCCATCCTGTAGGGGAACAGACTGGATCACCTTCCCATCCTGAAGGGAACCGACTGGATAATCCTCCCATCCTGTAAGGGGACAGACTGGATAATCCTCCCATCCTGTAGGGGAACAGACTGGATAATCCTCCCATCCTGTAGGGGAGAGACTGGATAATCCTCCCATCCTGTAGGGGAACAGACTGGATAATCCTCCCATCCTGTAAGGGGACAGACTGGATAATCCTCCCATCCTGTAGGGGAACAGACTGGATAATCCTCCCATCCTGTAGGGGAGAGACTGGATAATCCTCCCATCCTGTAGGGGAACAGACTGGATAATCCTCCCATCCTGTAAGGGGACAGACTGGATAATCCTCCCATCCTGTAGGGGAACAGACTGGATAATCCTCCCATCCTGTAGGGGAACAGACTGGATAATCCTCCCATCCTGTAGGGGAGAGACTGGATAATCCTCCCATCCTGTAGGGGAACAGACTGGATAATCCTCCCATCCTGTAGGGGAACAGACTGGATAATCCTCCCATCCTGTAGGGGAACAGACTGGATAATCCTCCCATCCTGTAGGGGGACAGACTGGATAATCCTCCCATCCTGTAGGGGAACAGACTGGATAACCCTCCCATCCTGTAGGGGAACAGACTGTGGATAACACTCCCATCCTGTAGGGGAACAGACTGGATAATCCTCCCATCCTGTAAGGGGACAGACTGGATAATCCTCCCATCCTGTAGGGGAACAGACTGGATAACCCTCCCATCCTGTAGGGGGACAGACTGGATAATCCTCCCATCCTGTAGGGGAACAGACTGGATAACCCTCCCATCCTGTAGGGGGACAGACTGTGGATAACACTCCCATCCTGTAGGGGAACAGTCTGGATAATCCTCCCATCCTGTAGGGGGACAGACTGTGGATAATCCTCCCATCCTGTAGGGGGAGAGACTGGATAATCCTCCCATCCTCTATCTGGGGCTGCAGATAACCTTTCTATCCTGTAGGGGGACAGACTGTGGATAACACTCCCATCCTGAGCAGCACAGTTTTTTAAAATTCCAATTCAATCCAATCAAAGTCCAATTGAAGTCTTAACAAGTGAGACATTCCCGATCCAAGCTGACAAGACAGGGCTCTCACCTCCTGTCTTGGGCTTGATCTACATGATCCAAGCTGATTGGAGTCGGCATTGCCCCTCCTCCAAGACTTGATCTCATTTGCATCTTAGCCAAAAGGCCGAGATGCCGCTTTTAAAAATAGCTTCAAATGAAGCTAAAATGTAACCTAATGACTTCAACCAAGCACAGCATGTCGATACGACACTTGATCTCAGCCGCCTCACAGCGCCGGGGTCTGAGAGATTCCCGGCTTGGGTCATTATCTGTGTGGAGTCTGCACGTTCTCTGGTTTTACTCCAGCTTCATAATTGTTAAATTTCTAAAATGTTCTAGTTCTGATGAAGTATTAATTCAGTTAATAACCCTCCCCCCCACCGCAACCCTTAGCATTTGAATTCTTAACTCACTTCCCCTCTCCAAGCTGCTGCCAGACCTGCTGAGAGTTTCCAGATATTGTTGATAAATATTTGAATATTGGGAGGAACAAAGCCATTGTCCTTCTCACAGATGCTGTTCCCTAGCTACCCATTCCATTCCTCTCACTGAGGGATGAACCAGCCTGTTTACAACACTTTCAAAGGGAATGCAATATAGAAGTAATGCTTTTTTGCTAAGACTATACAAAGCACTAGTTAGACCTCATTTGGAAAACTGTGAACAGTTTTGGTCCTCTTATCTAAGGAACGATTGGAAGTAGTCCAGACACTGCTCCCTGAGCGGGCAGCACGGTGGCACAGTGTTCAGCACTGCTGCCTCACAGCACTAGGAACCCGGGTTTGATCCCGGCTTGGGTCACTGTCTGTGCAGAGACTGCACGTTCTCCCCGTGTCTGCGCGGGTTTCCTCCCACAGTCTGAAAGACGTGCTGGTTAGGTGCATTGGCTATGCTAAATTCTCCCTCAGTGCACCCGAACAGTTGCCAGAGTGTGGCGACTCGGGGATTTTCACAGTAACTTCATTGCAGTGTTAATGTAAACCTATTTGTGACACTAATAAATAAACTCTTCAAAAATTTAAAGAAGGTTCACTAGGTCGATCCTGGGTATGGAGAGATTTTCTAATGAAGAGAGGTTGAGTAGGTTGGGCCTGTACTCACTGGATAAAAGCAAAATTGGAGTTTAGAAGAATGAGAGGCGACCTTATAGAGACATCGGATTCTCAGGAGGCTTTGACAGGGTCGATGCTGAGAGGTTGTTTCCCCTTGTAGGAGAGTCTAGGACCTGAGGGCATCATCTCAGTGTAAGGAGGTCACCCACTGAAGACAGAGATGCGGGAGAATTTCTTCCCTCAGAGGGTAGTGAATCTCTGGAGTTCTTTACCGCAGAGGGTTGTAGAGGCTGGGTCATTGAATGTGTTCAAGGTTGAGATAGACAGATGTTTCATCAGTAAAGGAATCGAGGGTTAGGGGGATAAGGAGGTCACTGTATAAGGCAGGCCTTATACAGTGACCTCATTGAATGGCAGAGCAGACTCGATGGGCCAAATGGCCTACTTCCATTCCCATGTTTATGGTGTCACTTTTGAACTGGAGTTGGGCTTCTGATATATCCAGGGCATCACTCAGACCAGCTTTCCATCTATAACATCATCTGATCCAGCCCCTGCTTCAGCTCATCAGCTGCTCACCCATCTCTTTGCTACAGTCTCCAGAGTTGACTGTACCACCATTCTCCCAGCAGCTCTTCAACATTTCACCCTCTGTAAGCCTGAGCTCAGCTAAATCTCTGCTGCCCACGTTCGCACCTCGCTCCCGTTCGCACCTCGCTCCCGTTCGCACCTCGCTCCCGTTCACTCCAGAACACATTGGCTCCGGGTGAAGCAAGACCTTAAAATTCTCACCCCTGGTTTTCAAATGCTTCCCTATCGCTGACCTCCTCAATTTGCAGAAGAGAGGTCCCAACTCCTACAACCCTTTGTGTGACGAAATGTCTCCTAATTTCACTCCTGAAATGTCTGATTCTGTTAGACTGCCCTCATCCTAGACTCCCCACCCAGCCAGAGTATCCACCCTATCTCTTCCCGTAATATCTTGTAAACTTTGATCAAATCATCTAAACCTTCTAAATTCCAGGGAATACAACTCTAGTTTCTGTAAACTTGTAATTTAACCTTTTGGAGATGTCATAAACCTATGCTACACTCTGCCCATGTCTTATCTAATGTGCAGAACTGATCACAGTCACTCCAGGTGTGGTTTAACCAGGGCTTTGGATAGCTTTAGCTCATATTAGCTCACGGCACGGTAGCACAGTGGTTAGCACTGCTGCTTCACAGCTCCAGGGACCTGGATTCGATTCCCGGCTTGGGTCACTGTCTTTGTGGAGTTTGCACATTCTCCTCGTGTCTGCGTGGGCTTCCTCCAGGTGCTCCGGTTTCCTCCCACAGTCCAAAGATGTGCGGGTTAGGTTGATTGGCCATGCTAAAATTGCCCCTTAGTGTCCTGGGATGCGTAGGTTAGAGGGATTAGCGGGTAAAATATGTAGGGATATGGGGGTAAGGCCTGGGTGGGATTGCGGTCGGTGCAGACTCGATGGGCCGAATGGCCTCTTTCTGTACTGTAGGGTTTCTATGATTTCTATGATATTTTAAGCTTTTAAATATATGTCGAGACCAGCATTGTATTAGCCCTCACTAGATTTTAAAGATCTGTGTACCTGTCTCTCCATCCCCAACCCAACATTTGCATACATCCTGTCCAATACCTGCCCTCTCTCGCTCTGTCTCTTGCTGCCACCCATTTTCCTAACCGGGCTAATAATTTACCTTCAATTCCATGGACATCTTCTTGAGCTAACAGTCACTTGTGAGGGATTTATCAAATTCCTTCTGGAAGTCTATGTAAATTGTATTGGAAGCCCCAGTCCACAAGTTTCTGAAACAGAGTTATTGAAAGAGGCCATTTGGCCCATTGAGTTCTTGCTGGCTCTCTGGAGAGCAATCTAGTCAATTCCATTCCCCCCCCCCCCCCCCACTCCCCCCCCCTGCTCTGTCCCTGTCGCCCTGCAAGTTTATTTCCTTGTTGGAATGCCTGTCCAATTTCCTTGAGAAATCATTGACCTTCTCCACTCTTGAGGGGCCGAATGGCCAACTCCTGCTTCTAATTCATACGTTCGTAACCGTAACAACCTAACGTTGGAACAGGGTAGATACTGAGGCATTGTTTCAGCTTGCTGGGGAATCTAGAACATGGGGTAGACTCTCAGGAAAAGGGGGCCAATCATTTAGGTCTAAGATGCAGAGAAATTCCTTCACTCAAAGGGTGGTGAATCTTTGGAATTCTCGATCCCACAGGAATGTGAATGATCGATTGTTGAATTCGTGAGACTTAGATATGTAGAATTTTGGATTCTCGACGAATCAAGGGATACTGGGAGTGGATGGTAAAATGGAGTTGAAATGTCCAGGTAACTGTGGCTAGCACTGTGGCTAGCACTGCTGCTTCACAGCTCCAGGGTCCTGGGTTCGATTCCCGGCTCGGGTCACTGTCTGTGTGGGGTTTGCACATTCTCCTCGTGTCTGCGTGGGTTTCCTCCGGGTGCTCCGGTTTCCTCCCACAGTCCAAAGATGTGCAGGTTAGGTTGATTGGCCAGGTTAAAAATTGCCCCTTAGAGTCCTGAGATGTGTAGGTTAGAGGGATTAGTGGGTAAATATGTGGGGGTAGGGCCTGGGTGGGATTGTGGTCGGTGCAGACTCGATGGGCCGAATGGCCTCCTTCTGCACTGTAGGGTTTCTATGTTTCTATCACTTGTCTGGGACTGCAGTGCATTCCAGATTTCCACTGTTCCACTCCATATTCATTTGATTAGTCAATTAGTTATTAATTTATACAGCAAAAGTAATAGAAAGTTACATTTTCCTAGCTTGGAGACAAAGGACTTACCAGTTATTGGAAGCTGAAAAAGGAGCTCCTCGGTTCCCCTTCCACACACAATTTCAAACGTGAACCAAATCCCCGACTTCTCACTTGGTTCATGTCTCACTCTCCGGCGTTCGCCCCTTTCCATGTGTTCCCTTAATAATCATCTACAATAATATCTCCTTGTGTGCTTTGGTGTCAGATTTTGCTTGGTTCATATTGATGTGCAGAACTTGGCGATATCAGACGCTGCCCCAGAAATACAAATTGTTGTTGGGGGCAGGGATTCAGCAGCTCACTACTGCCACATGCAGGACCATGTTGGCACTGCAGCCTTTTGTAACCTGTCAAATGAAGCATTGGATTTGCAGAGAAACACCTTCCTCAGATCCCAGTTTAGATTTGTTTAGGCTCAGTGAGATGTGTTATTTTCAAGTGTTTCTCCCCCTTTTCTCTCCCTTCAGCAGACCGTAGGGTGACGTTTGGTTGTATTTTTCTTCCAGCTCCAGTCTGTATTTGCCTCCGGTCCGGTCTTTTCCTCATCTCCCCAGTACAACAAAGGAATTGTAAGTCTCTGTATGAAGTTTGACTTTATTTTAGCAAGTGCCTCAGGCTGAACAATGACATGGCTTTAAGCAAGGGATAGTGTGGGCAGAACTGAGTGAAGCTGTTTGAGTTGTGACTCAAGTGGCTGTAGTCAGTGCCTAGGGAAGGGATTCAATGGAAAACATTGTGCCTGTTTTCTTTACTCAGAGAGTGGTTGGGGTGTGGAATGGACTGCCTGCAGTGATAGTGGAGTCGGACACTTTAGGAACTTTCAAGCGGTTATTGGATAGGCACATGGAGCACACCAGGATGATAGGGAGTGGGATAGCTTGATCTTGGTTTCGGATAAAGCTCGGCACAACATCGAGGGCCGAAGGGCCTGTGCTGTTCCAGGTTCTATGTAAAACTGATAAGAATACAGACATGGAAATTGCAACCAGAGTTTCAGCCCATTTTATTTATTTAACGAGTGCCAAGTCCTTAATCCAGGCACTTCCTTCTGATCCTGCTGTGTTGAGTGTGGATAGACACCTCCGAGTCTGTGGATTGGACACTCTTCGCAATGTGGTGATAGTTCGCTGCCTCCCACAGCCACGTAGTGAGCCTGACCATGTTCTCCCACGTGGACAAAACCAGGTGGAGAGTCCCTCTGTGTCAGTTTGGACTTTCACCATGCAGATGGCATAGTGGCACAGCGCCAAGGACCCATGTTCAGTTCCGGCCTCGGGTCACTGTCTGTGCGGAGTTTGCACGTTCTCCCCGTGTCTGCATGGGTTTCCTCCGGCTGCACTGGTTTCTCACCCCCCTCTTGCCCTCTGTCTCATTCTCCCACACCCCTCAACCACAAGATGCAACACACCCTCGAGCTCCAGTCGAACTATCTGAGGAATGAGGCACCAGGGGATTTTCACATGTAGGTGTTTGCATTGGTGTGACAGCTTGGTAACTGGGAGTCGTGTGTGGGGTTGCCTATGTCCCGGGGGGGGGACTTTGTAAATCTATTGACTCTCCCCCTCCCTCATCATAGGCCAGTCAGCTCGCAGCTGAATGCTTTGTCTCTGCAGCTGGGAGGCGAAATCGCTCCAAGGTGAGTCAGACTGAATGGTGATGGGGAATTCACAATCCTGAGGGATTGGAAAGGATGGAACCAAAGTCCTGCCAGATCTGTACAGCCATGTTTCCTTCCCCATGTGATATTACAAGCTGAAACCACTGGAGAAGCGTCTCAATTTGAGTTGATTGCTCTGTAGGCCAAGCAGACAATGCTTACGGAACAGGAGAATTCAGGCCTGTCAGCCTGAACTCTGGTTAGAAATGTAGAAAACCAACTGCACAGAAGGAGGCCATTTGGCCAATTCTGCCTATGCCGGCTGGACGAGAGCTTTCCAGCACTTGGTCCATAACCCAGTGGATTATAGCTTCAAGCACGCTTTAAATCCAATGTGGGTCTCTGCTTCCAACGTTCCTTCAGGCAGTGAGCTCCAGATTCCCACCACCCTCTGGTTAAATAAAACTCTCCTCTGATCTAAACTAGTTAACACACACTGAATATAGAACAGCACGGGAACAGACCCTTCGGCCCACAATGTTGTCGAACATGACGCCAAATTGAACTAATCCCTTCTGCCTGCCCTTGGTCCATATCTCTCTATTCCTTGCATATTCATGTAGTTTTCCAAAAGCCCCTTAAACGCCTCTATCATATCTACCTGCACCACCACCCCGACAGCGGGTTCCAGACACTGACCACTCTCTGTGTAAAAACAACTCGCCCCTTCACATCTCCTTTGAACTTTCCCCCTCTCACCTTAAGCATGTCCCCGAGTATTAGACATTTCAACTCTGGGGAATAGATTCTGACTGTCAATCCTATCTCTGTCTCTCACAATTTTATAGACTTCTAACAGGTCTCCCCTCAGCTGCTCGAGAAAAAACAACCCTCTCCTGACAGCTCACACCCTCTAATCCAGGCAGCATCCTGGTAAACCTCTTCCGCACCCTCTCCAAAGCCTCCACATCCTTCCTGTAATGTGGCCACCAGAATTAAGTGCGGCCTAACCAAAGTTTTATAAAGCTGCAACATGACATCCTGACTCTTGTACTCAATGCCCCAACCAGTATAGACTTCTAACAGGTCTCCCCTCAGCCGCTCCAGAGAAAACAACCCTCTCCTTATAGCTCACACCCTCCAATCCAGGCAGCATCCTGGTAAACCTCTTCTGCACCCTCTCCAAAGCCTCCACATATGCAGATACCATAGGGGTGCTTAAGGGGCTTTCGGATAAGCACATGAATATGCAAGGGATAGAGGGATATGGATGAGGGAGGTAGTTGAGGTAAGTTACATTACCCTTATCGTCTTCCTGACTCTAATCTGCGGGTTGTGGACGGAGTGAGGATTGAAGTTTAGACTTTGCCATTCTGGTTTAATTAGAATTCCCACTTGGCTGAGGTCAGGGAGGGCACCTTGTCGCACATTTAAACCTGAGCAATAACATGTTGTGAAGGTAAATTTGTATTCCATTTCCTCCAGCACCAGCCTCGCTCACAGTGCTGGGCCCAAACAGGAGAAACCGGAGAGATCCATCCTGTCCAAAACTGGCTGAGACTGGCAGGACTTCCCCAACCCCTGCGGGGAATCTGGGTTAGATTGCACACGTCTCTCTGGTGTTTGATTTGTGTTTTGGTTTGAACTCTGATCAGGGTGGGTGTGTCTAATTTTGCTTCCATTCACGTCTATTTGACAGTAAGGACTGAATTAAGTGCTGGGTTGGAGTGGTACTCTGGGTTCAGTGGAGTCCAGGATTAGTGCGTTGTTGACACTGGGCTGTGTAAACCACTGCATTTCCAATTGGACCAAGACAGTTGACTCTTTCACCAGCCAGCTTATTACAAACTGAGCTATCGTGACTCTCCTTTAAGGTGCCGTTGACGTGAATCTGTTCAAATATTGTTCGGATGGACTTGCGCTCCAAATGATGATCCAATTCAACTGTTCCTTCCTATCTCCACAAAGCCGCTGGTGAAAGGGTCGTGTCTCATTGCATGTCTGATCTCTACAAAGTCTCCAGCAAAAACTAAATGCCTATAGCAGTAAACAATGTGAACTGTGGGGGGTTAGGGGTGTGTGTGTGTGGGGGGTTAGGGGTGTGTGTGTGGGGGGGGTTAGGGGTGTGTGTGTGTGTGGGGGGTTAGGGGTGTGTGTGTGTGGGGGGTTAGGGGTGTGTGTGTGTTAGGGGTGTGTGTGGGGGGGGTTAGGGGTGTGTGTGTGGGGGGGTTAGGGGTGTGTGGGGTGGGGGTTAGGGGTGTGTGGGGTGGGGGTTAGGGGTGTGTGTGGAGGGGGTTAGGGGTGTGTGTGTGGGGTGGGGGTTAGGGGTGTGTGTGGGGTGGGGGTTAGGAGTGTGTGGGGTGGGGGTTAGGGGCGTGTGTGGGGTGGGGTTAGGGGCGTGTGTGTGGGGTGGGGGTTAGGGGCATGTGTGTGGGGTGGGGGTTAGGGGCATGTGTGTGGGGTGGGGGTTAGGGGCGTGTGTGTGGGGTGGGGGTTAGGGGTGTGTGTGTGGGGTGGGGGTTAGGGGTGTGTGTGTGGGGTGGGGGTTAGGGGTGTGTGTGTGGGGTGGGGGTTAGGGGTGTGTGTGTGGGGTGGGGGTTAGGGGTGTGTGTGTGGGGTGGGGGTTAGGGGCGTCTGTGGGGTGGGGGTTAGGGGTGTGTGTGGGGTGGGGGTTAGGGGTGTGTGTGTGTGGGGTCAGTGAGACATCATCTCAAACCCTCATTTTGAATACTAACATTATTTTTCTTTGCTTTTCAGAAGTCACCCACCCAGGTGACTGTCTCGTGCCCGGTGAGTGTCTGCTTGGGTTTTTGTTAAACTATACTGTGTGGTTTGAGTCTTGCTAAACTGGTGCTTTGTGTGACATGCCCCATGTCCATATTCTTACTCAAGGTGAATGACATGTTCAACACCCCAACCATAAGTCTCTCTCCCCTATCACCTCTCCCTGGCTCTCTCTCTCCCTGTCCCTCCGTGTCCCCCCCATCTCTCATATTCTCTCTCTCTCCCCCACCTCTCCCTCTCTCCACATCACGCTCTCCCCTTCCCCGTGTCTCCCTCTCTCCCCTTCCCCGTGTCTCCCTCTCTCCCCTTCCCCGTGTCTCCCTCTCTCCCCTTCCCCGTGTCTCCCTCTCTCCCCTTCCCCGTGTCTCCCTCTCTCCCCTTCCCCGTGTCTCCCTCTCTCCCCTTCCCCGTGTCTCCCTCTCTCCCCTTCCCCGTGTCTCCCTCTCTCCCCTTCCCCGTGTCTCCCTCTCTCCCCTTCCCCGTGTCTCCCTCTCTCCCCTTCCCCGTGTCTCCCTCTCTCCCCTTCCCCGTGTCTCCCTCTCTCCCCTTCCCCGTGTCTCCCTCTCTCCCCTTCCCCGTGTCTCCCTCTCTCCCCTTCCCCGTGTCTCCCTCTCTCCCCTTCCCCGTGTCTCCCTCTCTCCCCTTCCCCGTGTCTCCCTCTCTCCCCTTCCCCGTGTCTCCCTCTCTCCCCTTCCCCGTGTCTCCCTCTCTCCCCTTCCCCGTGTCTCCCTCTCTCCCCTTCCCCGTGTCTCCCTCTCTCCCCTTCCCCGTGTCTCCCTCTCTCCCCTTCCCCGTGTCTCCCTCTCTCCCCTTCCCCGTGTCTCCCTCTCTCCCCTTCCCCGTGTCTCCCTCTCTCCCCTTCCCCGTGTCTCCCTCTCTCCCCTTCCCCGTGTCTCCCTCTCTCCCCTTCCCCGTGTCTCCCTCTCTCCCCTTCCCCGTGTCTCCCTCTCTCCCCTTCCCCGTGTCTCCCTCTCTCCCCTTCCCCGTGTCTCCCTCTCTCCCCTTCCCCGTGTCTCCCTCTCTCCCCTTCCCCGTGTCTCCCTCTCTCCCCTTCCCCGTGTCTCCCTCTCTCCCCTTCCCCGTGTCTCCCTCTCTCCCCTTCCCCGTGTCTCCCTCTCTCCCCTTCCCCGTGTCTCCCTCTCTCCCCTTCCCCGTGTCTCCCTCTCTCCCCTTCCCCGTGTCTCCCTCTCTCCCCTTCCCCGTGTCTCCCTCTCTCCCCTTCCCCGTGTCTCCCTCTCTCCCCTTCCCCGTGTCTCCCTCTCTCCCCTTCCCCGTGTCTCCCTCTCTCCCCTTCCCCGTGTCTCCCTCTCTCCCCTTCCCCGTGTCTCCCTCTCTCCCCTTCCCCGTGTCTCTCTCTCTCCCCTTCCCCGTGTCTCTCTCTCTCCCCTTCCCCGTGTCTCTCTCTCTCCCCTTCCCCGTGTCTCTCTCTCCCTCTTCCCATCTCCCTGTCTCTCTCTCCCCTTCATAATCTTACATGTTTCTATAAGATCTCCCCTCATTCTTCTGAATTCCAATGAGTATAGCCTCAGTCTACTCAGTCTCTCCTCATAAGCCAACCCTCTCAACTCCGGAATCAACCTAGTGAATCTCCTCTGCACCCCCTCCAGTGCCAGTATATCCTTTCTCAAGTAAGGAGACCAAAACTGTACACAGTACTCCAGGTGTGGCCTCACCAGCACCTTATACAGCTGCAACATAACCTCACTGTTTTTAAACTCCATCCCTCCAGCAATGAAGGACAAAATTCCATTTGTCTTCTTAATTATGTGTGCGGCCTGGTTTACCCCGGAGGTCAGAGTGTACCCGGCCTGGTTTACCCCAGAGGTCAGAGTGTACCCGGCCTGGTTTACCCCAGAGGTCAGAGTGTACCCGGCCTGGTTTACCCCAGAGGTCAGAGTGTACCCGGCCTGGTTTACCCCAGAGGTCAGAGTGTACCCGGCCTGGTTTACCCAGAGGTCAGAGTGTACCCGGCCTGGTTTACCCAGAGGTCAGAGTGTACTGAGGCCTGGATTGAGTTTCTCCTCATGTGTTGCTGTTTCTTTTCCAGACTGTTCCGTACCAGGCTTACCTAGGAAGCATCCGGCCACAGCAGCAGATAAAAGTTGTCGGCACTGTGAAACCCAAGCCTTACAGGTAAACTGTGGACCATGGGCATGACAGAGTTTAAGGTTCTTTATAAAAGTGTATGAGACAACCACAGTAGAATCATAGAATCCCTGCAGGCAGGCAGGAGACCATTTGGCCCATCGAGATTTCCTAGGATGCTACCAGGACTTGATGGATTGAGTTATAAGGAGAGGCTGGATAGACTGGGACTTTTTTCTCTGGAGTGTCGGAGGCGGAGGGGTGACCTTATAATGAGGGGCACAGATCAGCTAGATAGTCAATATCTTTTCCCAAAGGTAGGGGAGTCTAAAACTAGAGGGCACAGGTTTAAGGCGAGAGGGGAGAGATACAAAAGTGTCCAGAGGGGCAATTGTTTCACACAGAGGGTGGTGAGTGTCTGGAACAAGCTGCCAGGGGTAGTAGGCGGGTACAATTTTGTCTTTTAAAAAGCATTTAGATAGTTACATGGGTATTGAGGGATATGGGCCAAATGCGGCCAATTGGGACTAGCTTAGGGGTTTTAAAAAAAAAGGGCGGCCGGGACAAGTTGGGCCGAAGGGCCTGTTTCCATGCTGTAAACCCCTATGACTCTACCCCAGCAACAATCCTACCCAGGCCCTATCCTCATAACCCCACATACTTACCCTGCTGTTCCCCCTGACACTAAGGGGCAATTTAGCATGGCCAATCCACACATCTTTGGAGTGCGGGTGGAAACCGCAGCACCCGGAGGAAACCCAGGCAGACATGGGGCAGATGCCGCAAACTCCACACAGACAGTGACCCAAGGCTGGAGTTGAACTCAGGTCCCTGGTGCTGTGAGGCAGCAATGCTAACCACCGTGCCACCCAGTATGCCAACACCTCCATTGTACGATTCTCACCTTTATATTCAAATCCCTCCTATGGTCTTGCCCTCCGTCACCTCCTCCAGCCACCTCAAATCTCAAATTCTGGTCTCTGACACATCCTTATTCCCCTATTCTTTGCAATTTTACTTCCACATTGTCCTCCCTTCAATATACTGTCCATCACCTTCTTATGAACTGTTCCGTTTATTCGCCCATTTTTATGACTACTTAATTCTTACAAGTTCTTAACCTAATGATTTAGTCTATTTTTTTTAATTTAAAAAGATTGTAATTCCCCATCCAGGCAGCCAAAGGATTTCTTGAATAAAATGCCATTAATATTATCCCCAATTACCTTCCCACCATCGTTAATGTCTCGGCCTAAGCTCTGGGATTCCCCTCTTTCTTCACCGCTCTACCCCGCTATCCTTCATGTATATCGAATCATCTCCCAGTTCAAGTCGTGCCTATTGTTTTTTCAGGTTTACCATTAATCTGAAGACTGGTTACTCGAATAACATTGCTCTCCACATAAACCAAAGATTCGATGAGAATGCAGTGGTGAGGAACAGCTGCATCAACCAGAGCTGGGGTACGGAGGAGAGAAGCCTGCCCTTCCTCCCATTTGTGCCTGGCCAGACATTTGAGGTAAGCTCCCTGACAAATGTGAGGTAATGCACTTTGGAAGGTCTAATACAGATGGGAGATATACAGTAAATGGCAGAACCCTTAAGAGTATTGATAGGCAAAGGGATCTGGGTGTACAGGTACACAGGTCACTGAAAGTGGCAACGCAGGTGGAGAAGGTAGTCAAGAAGGCATACGGCATGCTTGCCTTCATCGGCCGGGGCATTGAGTTTAAAAATTGGTAAGTCATGTTGCAGCTTTATAGAACCTTAGTTAGGCCGCACTTGGAATACAGTGTTCAATTCTGTCGCCACACTACCAGAAGGATGTGGAGGCTTTGGAAAGGTACAGAAAAGATCTACCAGGGTGTTGCCTGGTATGGAGGGCATTAGCTATGAGGAGAGGTTGGAGAAACTTGGTTTGTTCTCATTGGAATGACGGAGGTTGAGGGGCGATCTGGTAGAAGTCTACAAGATTATGAGAGGCATGGACAGGGTGGATAGTCAGAAGCTTTTTCCCAGGGTGGAAGAGTCAATTACTAGGGGGCATAGGTTTAAGGTGCGAGGGGCAAGGTTTAAAGGAGATGTACAAGGCAAGGTTTAAAGGAGATATACGAGGCAGATTTTTTACACAGAGTGGTGGGTGCCTGGAACTCGTTACCGGGAGTGGTCGTGGAAGCAGATACGGTAGTGAGTTTTAAGGAGCATCTGGACAAATACATGAATAGGATGGGAATAGAGGGATATGGTCCCCGGAAGGGTAGGGGGTTTTAGTTCAGTCGGGCAGCATGGTCGGTGCAGGCTTGGAGGGCCAAAGGGCCTGTTCCTGTGCTGTAAACAAAAAGCAGAACAGTACAGCACAGTACAGGCCCTTCGGCCCTCGATGTTGTGCCGAGCTTTATCTGAAACCAAGATCAAGCTATCCCACTCCCTATCATCCTGGTGTGCTCCATGTGCCTATCCAATAATCGCTTGAAATTTCCTCAAGTGTCTAACTCCACTATCACAGCAGGCAGTCCATTCCACACCCCAACCACTCTCTGAGTAAAGAACCTACCTCGTACATCCCTCCTATATCTCCCACCATGAACCTTATAGTTATGCCCCCGAGTAACAGCTACATTCACCCAAGGAAATAGTCTCTGAACTTCCACTCTATCTATCCCCCTTATCATCTGATAAACTTCTATTAAGTCATCCTCCTCCACTCTAAAGAGAAAAGTCCTAGCTCCCTCAACTTTTCCTCATAAGACCTACCCTCCAAACCAGGCAGCATCCTGGTAAATCTCCTCTGCACTCTCTCCAATGCTTCCACATCCTTCTTATAGTGAGGTGACCAGAACTGCACACAATATTCCAAATGTGGTCTCACCAAGGTCCTGTACAGTTGCAGCACAACCCCACGGCTGGTAAACTCAAACCCCCTGTTAATAAACGCTAACACACTATAGGCCTTCTTCACGGCTCTATCCACTTGAGTGGCAACCTTCAGAGATCTGTGGATGTGAACCCCAAGATCTCTCTGTTCCTCCACATTCCTCAGAACCCTGCCGTTGACCCTGTAATCCGCATTCAAATTTGTCCTACCAAAATGAATCACCTCGCACTTAGAAATCATAGAAATCATAGAAACCCTACAGTGCAGAAGGAGGCCATTCGGCCCATCGAGTCTGCACCGACAACAATCCCACCCAGGCCCTACCCCCACATATTTTACCCGCTAATGTACGCATCTCAGGACTCTAAGGGGCAATTTTTAACCTGGCCAATCAACCTAACCCACACATCTTTGGACTGTGGGAGGAAACCGGAGCACCCGGAGGAAACCCACGCAGACACGAGGAGAATGTGCAAACTCCACACAGACAGTGACCCGAGCCGGGAATCGAACCCGGGACCCTGGAGCTGTGAAGCAGCAGTGCTAACCACTGTGCTACCGTGCCGCCCCTCACTTCTCAGTGTTAAACTCCATTTGCCATTTTTCGGCCCAGCTCTGCATCCTATCAATGTCTCTCTGCAGCCTACAACAGCCCTCCACCTCATCCACTACTCCACCAATCTTGGTGTCATCAGCAAATTTACTGATCCACCCTTCAGCCCCCTCCTCCAAGTCATTGATAAAAATCACAAATAGCAGAGGACCCAGCACTGATCCCTGTGGTACACTGCTGGTAACTGGTCTCCAGTCTGAAAATTTTCCATCCACCACCACCCTCTGTCTTCTATGAGATAGCCAGTTACTTATCCAATCGGCCAAATTTCCCTCTATCCCACACCTCCTTACTTTCGTCATAAGCCTACCATGGGGAACCTTATCAAACGCCCTACTAAAATCCATGTATATGACATCAACTGCTCTACCTTCATCTACACACTTAGTTACCTCTCAAAGAATTCAATCAAATTTGTGAGGCAAGACTTACCCTTCACAAATCCATGCTATCACGGATTAAGCTGCATCTTTCCAAATGGTCATAAATCCTATCCCTCGGGACCTTTTCCATTAACTTACCGACCACCGAACTAAGACTGACCGGCCTATAATTACCAGGGTCATTCCTATTTCCTTTCTTGAACAGAGGAACAACATTCGCCACTCTCCAGTCCTCTGGCACTATCCCCGTGGACAGTGAGGACCCAAAAATCAAAGCCAAAGGCTCTGCAATCTCATCCCTTGCCTCCCAAAGAATCCTAGGATATATCCCATCTGGCCCAGGGGACTAATCAACCCTCAGGTTTTTCAAAATTGCTGATACACCTTCCCTCAGAACATCTACCTCCTCCAGCCTATCAGCCTGTATCACACTTTCATGCTCAAAAACATGGCCCCTCTCCTTGGTGAACACTGAAGAAAAGTATTCATTCATCACCTCTCCTATCTCTTTTGACTCCATGCACAAGTTCCCACTACTGTCCTCGACCGGACCTAACCTCACCCTGGTCATTCTTTTATTCCTCACATAAGAGTAAAAAGCCTTGGGGTTTTCCTTGATCCGACCCGCCTCGGACTTCTCATGCCCCCTCCTAGCTCTCCTAAGCCCTTTTTTTTTTTAGCTCATTCCTTGCTACCTTGTAACCCTCAAGTGACCCAACTGAACCCTGTTTTCTCATCCTTACATACGCTTCCTTTTTCCTCTTGACAAGACATTCAACCTCTTTTGTGAACCATGGTTCCCTCACTCGGCCATTTCCTCCCTGCCTGACAGGGACATACCTATCAAGGACACGCAGTATTTGTTCCTTGAACAAGCTCCACTTTTCATTAGTGCCTTTCCCTGACAGTTTCTGTTCCCATCTTATGCTCCCTAATTCTTGCCTAATCGCATCATAATTACCCCTCCCACAATTGTAAACCTTGCCCTGTCGTACGGCCCTATCCCTCTCCATTGCAATAGTAAAAGACACCGAATTATGGTCACTATCTCCAAAGTGCTCTCCCACAACCAAATCTAACACTTGGCCCGGTTCATTTCCCAGTACTAGGTCCAATGTGGCCGCACCTCTTGTCGGCCTATCCACATATTGTGTCAGGAAACTCTCCTGCACACACTGCACAAAAACTGCCCCATCCGAACTATTTGACCTACAAAGGTTCCAATCAATATTTGGAAAGTTAAAGTCACCTATGACAACTACCCTGTGACCTCCACACATATCCATAATCTGCTTAGCAATTTCTTCCTCCACATCTGTATTACTATTTGGGGGCCTATAGTAAACTCCTAACAATGTGCCGCTCCTTTCCTATTTCTAACTTCAGCCCATATTACCTCAGTTGGCAGATCCCCCTCGAAGTGCCTTTCAGCAGCCGTTAAACTATCCTTGATTAACAATGCTACTCCTCCACCTCTTTTACCACCTTCTCTACTCTTACTGAAACATCTATACCCTGGAACTTCCAACAACCATTCCTGTCCCTGTTCTAACCATGTCCCTGTAGTCCCTGTAATGGCCACAACATCGTAGTCCCAAGTACCAATCCACGCTCCAAGTTCACCTACCTTATTCCGGATGCTCCTTGCATTGAAGTAGACACACTTCAACCCACCTTCCTGTCTGCCAGTACACTCCTGCGACCTTGATACCTTCCTCAGTACCTCACTACACTCAACACTGGCTTCTGGACTACAGCTCGTTTTCCCATCCCCCTGACAAATTAGTTTAAACCCCCCTGAAGAGCCGTAACAAATTTCCCTCCCAGGATATTGGTGCCCCTCTGGTTCAGGTGCAAACCGTCCTGTTTGTACAGGTCCCACCTTCCCCAGAATGTGCTCCAATTATCCACGTAACTGAAACCCTCCCTCCTACACCATCCCTGCAGCTACGTGTTTATCTGCACTCTCTCCCTGTTCTTCAACTCGCTATCACGTGGCACCGGCAACAAACCAGAGATGACAACATGGTTTGTCCTGGCTCTCAGCTTCCAGCCCAGCTCCCTAAATTCCTGTTTTAAATCCCCGTCCCTTCTCTTACCTATGTCGTTGGTACCAATGTGTACCATGACTTGTGACTGTTCCCCCTCCCCCTTAAGGATCCTGAAAACACGGTCCGAGACGTCACGGATCCTGGCACCCGGGAGGCAACATACCATCCGTGAGTCTCTTTCGCTGCCACAGAATCTCCCATCTGTCCCTCTAACTGTCGAGTCCCCAATGACTATTGCTCTCCTGTTCTCCCCCCTTCCCTTCTGAGCCATAGGGACGGACTCAGTGCTGGAGATCCGGTCACCGTGGCTTACCACTCGTAGGTCCCCCCCCCCCCCCCCCCCCCCCCCACCCCCAACAGTATCCAAAGCGGTATATTTGTTGCCGAGGGGAACGACCACAGGGGATCCCTGCACTGACTGCTTCCTCCCAGCCCTTCTCACCGTCACCCATCTATCTTCATACTTCGGAGTAACTACATCCCTGAAGCTTCTATCTATGACCACCTCTGCCTCCCGAATGATCCAAAGTTCATCCAGCTCCAGCTCCAATTCCCTAACACGGTCTTCAAGGAGCTGGAATTGGATGCACTTCCTGCAGGTGTACTCAGCTGGGACACTGGTGTTCCTCACCTCAAACATCCCACAGGAGGAACATTGCACTGCCTGCACTGACTCCCCGGCTAACTTACCTCAATAAGAAACGAAAGAGAGAAAAAAAAATGTAATTTTCTTTGTTCTTTGAGTGTGTACAGTGACTGACCCTGATCAGACCTACCCTGGACAAGGCTGAGTCCAAAGAATGAACTTCGAGATCAGTGGATCAATATTATCGACCTTGGCTACAGTTTGTTCTGAGCAATGTGCCCTCCTCCTCACTTTAATTGCTGCTAGGAAGAGGAGGGGGGGGGGTGGTCAAGTAGAGCCCTAAAATAGGATTTGCACATGGCATCGGGGCGTGACAGTGGTTCGAAATCTGGATTTTGCATCTGTCTTTACTAAGGAGAAAGATGCTGCCAGACCGTGGAGGAGGTAATTGAGACACTGAACGAAAGAACCATAGAATTCCTAAACTGCAGAAAGAGGCCATCTGGCCCATCAAGTCTGCACTGACTCTCCAAAAGAACATCTTACCCAGGTCCTATCCCCATAACCCCACATGTTTATTCTGCTAATTCCCCTAAACTACACATCTTGGACACTATGGGGCAATTTACCATGGCCAATCCACCTAACCTTTGCTTCCTTGGAGTCTGGGAGGAAACCGGAGCACCTGAAGGAAATTCATGCAGACATGGGGAGAACGTGCACACTCCACACAGACAGTGACCCAAGCCGGGATCGAACCAGAGTCCCTGGTGCTATGAGGCAGCAGTGTAACCACTGTGCCACCATGCCGCCCTTTTGAAATCTTTTAAATCTTTGGATTCTTTTGGAGTCCTAACACCAAACCACCCAATGATAACAAACAGTCCCGACCAACATTCCTCCCTCAACCAACCAATGACAACGATCAATCCCAGCCAACATTCCTCCCTTAACCAACCAATGACAGCAAACAGTGGCATTGTGGTGACATCACTGGACTGGATAGAGGCTCAAGCTAATTTTCCAGGAAGAAGGGTTCAAAAATCCCACCACGGCAGCTGGTGGAATTTAAAATAGAGATGGGCAATGAATGCTGGGATTGCCAGCGATGCCCAAATCCCTTGAAAGAATAAAGGAAAAAAATTCTTATCTATCTTATCGTTATGTTTAGGATGTTATGTGTTGGTTTAAGTGATAAAAGTCTGAACACCCAAAATAATTAATCTCTGAGACATGAGAAGACCCCGTGTGAAATGCCTGTTCTTTGTTGCTGAGGACTTTGTTTGATCAGATCAGTAACCTGATGTTGTGAGACTTCTTAAAGTCCAACAGATTTATTTGATATCACCAGCTTTCGGAGCGCTGCTCCTTCATCAGGTGAGTTTGATCAGATCACACAAGAGCCCTTTGATGTGGAGAGTTCCTGACTCATCTGGAATTATGTCTTTTCAGTTGCTGCTCGTGGTTCAACCAAACTGTTACAAGATTTCAGTCAATGGAAGACACCTGTTCAACTACAACCATCGGCTCCAACCCCTGAACCAAGTTGACCAGTTAGAGGTCACTGGTGACATCAGTCTTTCTCTTGTGCAGTACTAACATTTTGAAGTAATTCATCTGCTTTCCCGCAAAATTGAATCTACTTGGGCAAGTCCCACTTTCTTTAACCTCCTCCTTCTTGAAGAATAACCTTTAGTGTCAACTCCCCTCCACAGATGTGTGGATGCCGGCGTTGGACTGGGGTGGGCGCAGTAAGAAGTCTCACAACACCAGGTTAAAGCCCAATAGGTTATTTGGAATCACAAGCTTTTGGTTTCTTTTGTTTATTACAAATAATCACAAGCTTTTGGAGCGCTGGTGAGTCACCTGATGAAGGAGCAGCACTCCGCAAGCTCATGATTCCAAATAAACCTGTTGGACTTTAGCCTGGTGTTGTGAAACTTCTTACTGTTTCAGGAATAAGGAATTGGGGGAATGAAGGAGTTGACCATTCCTAGATTCTCGATAGTTGGCTTGTGGAAGCACTTGTCTGTTGCAGCTCAAGGAAAGAACATGGCTGACTCTCAAGGAATTTCCACAACTTTTTGTTGGATGATCCTTCGTTATAATTTGACGTACAGGACTCCAGGGTCAGAATTTCCCTCTTCCCCTTATCCCTTGCCTGCTCCAATTCTTAATTGAATCAGAGAATGACACAGTAACAAGGTCATTCAGCCCACTGTGTCAATGCTGACTTAACTCCATTAGTCCCACGCCCCGTCTCATGGTCCAACTGCTGTAAAAAACACAATTAAAGTGTCACTAATTTGGTATTGAGAAGAAATCTCCCCCTTTGCCATATGTCATACGAGATGGCCACTAACAAACAGCACTGAGAACGGTTACATTTCACTTATTGGTGGACTCAATGGGCCTAATGGCCTCCTTCTGCACATTAGACATTCAATGATTGGGATGGGTTTCAAACTGCTTCCATCTAAACTCCTAAATAGTGATGCAGTGATTAAAGGTTAACATTTCATGATTTTATTTTACAACTTTTGACAGCTGCACAGCCGGTTAAATATTATAATCACAATGTGTTTTAATGTTTTATGCTTATTAAAAGAGCTTTTGAATTTCATTTCGTTTCTTCCACCTTTGTTGTTATCATAGTATCCCACAGTTCAGAACAGGTTATTCAGCTCATCAAGTCGGCACCAACTCTCTGATAGAGTATCTTACACAGGATCTTATCCCCAAACCCATCATACTTCCCATGTCTAATCCACCTAATCCACACATCTTTAGACTGTGGGAGGAACTGGAGCACCCAGAGGAAACCCTCACAGATACGGGGAGAATGTGCAAACTCCGCACAGATAATGACCCAAGCCGAGAATTGAAACTGGGTCCCTGGCACTGTGAGGCAGCAGTGCTAACCACTGTGCCACCATGCTGCCAAACCACTGTGTCCCCCAAGGCATGGTTATGTGAACCAAAATGAACGCAAGCCAGGAGAAATCCAGGAATGTTGGGAATCTGTGCCAGAGGTGGTAGAGGATTCTGAGAAGTTATGGTAGCCCCCACAGTGTCTGGAGGAGAAAGGAGAACTCAACATTTCTGGCTGAAGACCATCTCTTGACAACTATGCAGTCACACCATCTGAACCCTTTCCCTAAGGTGAGTGGTCTTAGGGTAGAGAGTTGGGGAGATTGAGGTAAGGGGGAGGGTGGATAACCAGCCTCTGTAATGTCTTATATATGTTAGGGGTTGTGGGTTTTAATAAAAAGTAAAGATGTGATTTGCACGCGTAGGTTCGAACTAACAACAATATGTTTATTGAAAGAGCTACAGCCTGTATAGGGGACAAACAAAGTTAAACAGCTGCCTGTGCAACACCCTAATGACATCACCATCAAATCTTGCGACTGGCTCTTAAAGCAATCATGCAACCCTTTAAAATATATAACAGCCTCCCCTCCTAAATTCTAGCCTTTGACATTGGCCACTGACTTGGTCCCCAATCCCTAGCTCCTGCTATACTGGTTCTGCAGCAGAGGGAAGAAGCTACATGAGCTCATCCTAACCAATACATCTGTCTCTGTCAGTATTGATTGGACAACTGTTTTCATGGAGATACCACCATGTTAACAGAGATAGATTTCCAATTGATTTAGCAACTCAAAACTGGGCACCTCTGAACCACTGTGGGCCACCTGCAGCAGCAGAATTGTACTTAACCACAAACTGTAACCTCATGGCCCGTCATTTCCACTCGACCATTATCATCAAACAGGGATCAACCCTGTTTCAATGAAGAGTGCAGGAGGGCAGGATCAGCACCAGGAGAGCTAAAATGAGGTGAAGTTACAATACAGGACTACTTGCATGCCAAACAGCCGAAATAACATGCAATAAACAGTTCAATGATTCCACATCCAATGGATTTTTGATATGATTTTATTATTGTCACATGTATTGGGATAGTGAAAAGTATCGTTTCTTGCGCGCTATACGGACAAAGCATACCGTTCATAGAGTACATAGGGGAGAAGGAAAGGAGAGGGTGCAGAATGTAGTCTTATAGTTATAGCTAGGGTGTAGAGAAAGATCAACTTAATATAAGGTAGGTCTATTCAAAAGTTTGACGGCAGCAGGGAAAAAGCTGTCATTGAGTCGGTTGGTACGTGACCTCAGACTTTAGTATCTTTTTCCCGATGGACGAAAGTGGAAGAGAGAACGTCCGGGGTGCGTGGGGTCCTTGATTTTGCTGGCTGCTTTTCTGAGGCGACGGGAAGTGTAGGCAGTCAATGGATGGGAGGCTGGTTTGCGTGATGGACTGGGCTTCATTCACAACCCTTTGAAGTTTCTTGTGCCCGGAAAGGATGCTTTCTATGGTGCATCTGCATAAACTGGAAAGAGTCATAGCGGACATGACAAATTTCCTTAGCCTCCTGAGAAAGTAGAGGCTTTGCCGGGCTTTCTTAACTATAGCGTTGGCATGGGGGGGACCAGGACAGGTTGCTGGTGATCTGGACACCTAGAAAGCTCTTGACCATTTTCACTTCATCCCCCATTAATGCAGACAGCTCAAAGCTCTGCCGTCCTGCTACATTCATCCGTAAATGGAAGAGTTTTCAAAACACACTTTCAAGTCTTGGGCAGGCTGGGATCCCAGATAACTGTTATATTGTTGAAATACCTACTCCCCAGAGAAAACATTGGTTGACGTAACAGCTGAGGCTATCTAATCTCTGCTGTCAATTTCACAATGTTTGTTTACACAATGTTAAATAGTTTCAATGGTTTGTGGTCTTTGTTGTTGATACTTTAAAGGTCTGGATGATTGACACTTTTGTTGGTTTGTAGTGAAAATAACTCTTTAAACATAGCAGAAAGTTATGAATGAATTACTTTTTTAAAAAAGCTTTCTTTGAAATACATTCTAGTGTCATTATTGGATTTATTGCTTCTAAACAGTGTATAATGACATAGAAGTATCATGGGGTTATGGGAGTGAGTGGGAGTGGCAAATCTTGGCATGGGCGGCTGTGAAGAGGACCTTTTGAAGGTCCCCTCATGCAGGCCCGATTTCATGAACATTGGAGATACCTCTAGTCGGGGTGTCACTACCAGGGTGCCAGCGGCTAATGCAAGGTTGGCACTGCAGCTCCTGGGGGGAGAGGGACCAAGATGGTGTCCTGAGGGGAGGTTCCTGAGGGCAGTTCTGAGGCGGTTGTAATAATCTTACTGTGGCAAGTCTTCCATCACCAATCACCTTTATTTACAGCGGGTTCTAAACACAGTTCAATGGCTACAGAGTGCAGATTCGTCCCGAGTCTCTCGACTGCTGGCCTGAGTGGAGGCAGCTGGTGTTAAACCCCCCTCAGCCCCCATCCACTGTTCCTTTGCTTTTGGACGAGCCTTCACTCTCCAAATAGGGGAGCTCATTTTTAACGAGGCCATTTTCAAACCATTTTTCGCCATAGAAATTTCACCATAGAAAGTATTCTTTCTGGTTGTATCACAGCTTGATATGGCTCCTGCTCTGCCCAAGACCGCAAGGAACTACAAAAGGTCGTGAATGTAGTCCACACAAACCAGCCCCCCCATCCATTGACTCTGTCTACACTTCCCGCTGCCTCGGCAAAGCAGCCAACATAATTAAGGACCCCACGCACCCCGGACATTCTCTCTTCCACCTTCTTCCATCGGGAAAAAGATACAAAAGTCTGAGGTCACGTACCAACCGACTCAAGAACAGCTTCTTCCCTGCTGCTGTCAGACTTTTGAATGGACCTACCTCGCATTAAGTTGATCTTTCGCTACACCCTAGCTATGACTGTAACACTACATTCTGCACTCTCTCATTTCCTTCTCTATGAACAGTATGCTTTGTCTGAATAGCGTGCAAGAAACAATACTTTTCACTGCATACTAATACATGTGACAATAATAAATCAAATCAAACGGGAAGATCTATTGATGATCCCTCGTGGCCATCATAACATCCTTCCCCGTTCAAGTCCATTTCTTCCCCTGCACCCCTGCCACGGGTGTTCTTTTCCACTGTTTAGCGATCGGTCTGGGGTTGGTTGCAGGCAGGACTGGATCATAGGGTGTGAGCACAGTAAGAAGTCTCACAACACCAGGTTAAAGTCCAACAGGTTTATTTGGTAGCAAATACCATACGTTTTCGGAGCGCTGCCCCTTCATCAGATGGAGTGAAAATCTGTTCTCCAACAGGGCACAGAGACACAAAATCAAGTTACAGAATACTAATTAGAATGCAAATCTCTACAGCCAGCCAGGTCTTAAAGATAAAGTGGGTGGAGGGAACATTAAACACAGGTTAAAGAGATGTGTATTGTCTCCAGACAGAACAGCTAGTAAGATTCTGCAAGATCAGGGGGAAAGCTGTGGGGGTTACTGATAATGTGACATAAATCCAACATCCCGGTTTAGGCCGTCCTCATGTGTGCGGAACTTGGCTATCAGTTTCTGCTCAGCGACTCTGCGCTGTCGTGTGCCGTGAAGGCCGCCTTGGAGAACGCTTACCTGAAGATCCAAGGCTGAATGCCCGTGACTGCTGAAGTGCTCCCCCACAGGAAGAGAACAGTCTTGCCTGGTGATTGTCAAGTGGTGTTCATTCATCCGTTGTCGTAGCGTCTGCATGGTTTCCTCAATGTACCATGCCTCGGGACATCCTTTCCTGCAGCGTATCAGGTAGACAACGTTGGCCGAGTTGCAAGAGTATGTACCGTGTACCTGGTAGAAGGTGTTCTCACGTGAGATGATGGCATCCGTGTCGATGATCCAGCACATCTTGCAGAGGTTGCTGTGGCAGGGTTGTGTGGTGTCATGGTCACTGTTCTCCTGAAGGCTGGGTAGTTTGCTGCGGACAATGGTCTGTTTGAGGTTGCGTGGTTGTTTGAAGGCAAGAAGTGGGGGTGTGGGGATGGCCTTGGCGAGATGTTCGTCTTCATCAATGACATGTTGAAGGCTCCGGAGGAGATGCCGTAGCTTCTCCGCTCCGGGGAAGTACTGGACAACGAAGGGTACTCTGTCCACCGTGTCCCGTGTTTGTCTTCTGAGGAGGTCGGTGCGATTTTTCGCTGTGGCGCGTCGGAACTGTTGATCGATGAGTCGAGCGCCATATCCTGTTCTTATGAGGGCATCTTTCAGCGTCTGGAGGTGTCTGTTGCGATCCTCCTCATCCGAGCAGATCCTGTGTATTCGGAGGGCTTGTCCGTAGGGGATGGCTTCTTTTACGTGTTTAGGGTGGAAGCTGGAGAAGTGGAGCATCGTGAGGTTATCCGTGGGTTTGCGGTACAGTGAAGTGCTGAGGTGACCGTCCTTAATGGAGATGCGTGTGTCCAAGAATGCAACCGATTCCGGAGAGTAGTCCATGGTGAGTCAGATGGTGGGATGGAACTTGTTGATGTCATAATATAGTTGTTTCAGTGATTGCTCACCATGACTCACCATGACTCCAAAGGAAGAAAATGTGAGGGTGTGAAGCAGATCAGAGACCTGCGCTTCCAAAGAGAGCGCACAAAGTCACCGACTCCGGGTCTCCTCAAGGTCTCACGCCCAGAGGGGCCGGCTGGGGGGTACAGCTCCATTGGCAGCTCGACACTGACAGTGGCCATCCCCATGGCTGGTAATGAGGCCTGCACTGGCACAGGCTCCCTACTCCTGAGCTGGTCCAGGTGTTTCCTGACAATTTTACCCTGCAATTGGATCTTATAAGACACGGACCCGTTTTGTCCGATATAATCCCAGGGACCCAACTGAGGCCGTCCCTGGAGTTCCTCACGTGGATGAGGTCACTGGTTTTGAACATTCTTTCTATCCTTACAGAATCATAATTCTTCTTCTGGTTCTCTTATTAGGACTCCACCCTGCCACCAGATTTGGGAATAGTTGGTTTAGAACATAGAAGGAGTACAACAAAAGAACACACCCTTCAGCCCACGATATTGTGCCAAAGATACGCCAAATTTAACCAATCCCTTCTGCCTGCCCTTGGCCCATATCCCCTCCATTCCTTGCATATTCACGCGCTTATCTAAAAGCCACTTAAATGCCCCTATCGTATCTGCCTCCACCACCATTCTAGGCAGCGCATTCCAGACACCTACCACTCTCTGTGTAAAACAACTTGCCCTTCACATCTCCTTTCAACTTTCCCCCCTCACCTTAAGTGCATGCTCTCTAGTATTGGACATTTCTAGAAGGATTTTACGGCTTCGTTCGTCCCAAAACTGTAAAATCCCGCTCAATGTCAACGGACCTTTCCATTGTCCGCTCCGCGGCCGCTCTGATTCCCGTGGCGGGCAGGGCGGTAAAATTCCAACTTTTAACTCTGGGGAATAGATTCTGACCGTCAACCCTATCTATGTCTCTCACAATTTTAAAGACTTCCATCAGGTCTCCCCTCAGCCTACGCTGTTCCAGAGAAAACAACTCTGGTTTATCCAGCTTCTCCTGATAGCTCATACCCTCTAATCCAAGCAGCATCCTGGTAAACCTCTTCTGCACCCTCTCCAAAACCTCCACATCCTTCTTGTAATGTGGCCACCAGAATTGAATGCAATGCTCATAAGTGCAGCCTAGCCAAAGTTTTATAAAGCGGCAACATAACATCCTGACTCTTGTACTCAATGCCCCGACCAGTAAAGGCAAGCATGCCATACGCCTTCTTTACCACCTAATCTACTTGTGTGGCCATTTTCAGGGAGCTATGGACTTGAACCCCAAGATCTCTCTGTACATCAATGCTGTTAGGGTCCTGCCATTAACTGTATAATTACCCTTAATCTCCCAAAGTGCAGCACCTCACACTTGCCCGGACTAAACTCCATCTGTCATTTCTCTGTCCATATCTGAAACGGATTTATATTCCGCTGTATCCTTTGACAACATTCTACACTATCCACAACTCCACCTATTTTTGTGTCATCTGCAAATTTACTAATCCACCCATCTGCGTTTTCATCCAAGTCATTTGTCTATATTACAGACAGCAGAGATCCCAGTACAGGTTCCTGTGGAACATCAATAGTAACAGATTTAACAACACCAGGTTAAAGTCCAACAGGTTTATTTGGTAGCAAATACCATTAGCTTTCGGAGCGCTGCTCCTTCGTCAGATGGAGTGGAAATCTGCTCTCAAACAGGGCACAGAGACACAAAATCAAGTTACAGAATACTGATTAGCTATTCATAAGCTATCACTCCATCTGACGAAAGGGCAGCGCTCCGAAAGCTAATGGTATTTGCTACCAAATAAACCTGTTGGACTTTAACCTGGTGTTGTTAAAACTCTTACTGTGTTTACCCCAGTCCAACGCTGGCATCTCCACATCATGACGAACATCAATAGTCACAGACCTCCAGTCAGAAAAATACCCTTCCACCACTACTCTGGCTTTTATGGGCAAGCCAATTCGGAATGCAAGCAGCCAAGTCACCGTAGATCCTTTGAATCTTGTCCGAAGCCTCTGTCCCATTAATAATTCTGCTGGGGCAATTCCTGTCATTTTGAGAGGGGTAGTCCTGTAGTTCAATAAAAGTCATGCCGGTTTGGTCTCTATGGACGCTGTAGGTTGCTTGGTTATGTCGAGCTTAAAAATCTGCACCGCTCGTTCAGCCAACCTACTCAATGATGGGTGATGAGGTGCTAATCTGTTTGATTCCATTGGAAAGCATGAAGGTCTGAAACTCGGTGCTAGCAAAGGCAGTGCCATTGTCAGAGACCAGGACTTCAGGTATCCCATTCATGCAGGAACTTTGTGGTAGGGTAGCATGGGAAGTGGTGGAGCCCACTCGATGTATCTCCAACTTCTTGGAATGTGGGTCAACCATAATCAGGACAATGGAGCCCAAAACGGCCCAGCGAAATCCACATGCACTCGCATTCAGGGTCAACCAGGCCACTCCCCATGGATGTAGGGAGGAGTTTTTGATTCTCTTTGCACAACTCTCACTGTCTAACCAAGTCTGTTTCGAGGCTAGGCCACCATGTGTAGCAGCTCCTGGCTAGCATTCTCATCTTTGAAATCCCAGGGTGACCATGATGTAATTCCATAACTATCAGACGTCGCCCTGGGATGAGGGACAACTACACCGGAACCCCAGGGGATGATGCCACCCTCAACATCGAGCTCATCTTTCTGTGTCAAGTAGTGTTTCACTTGCTCTGGGATTCCTCTGAATCCCCGATACAGAATTATCTTTTTCAATTTGGACAGGACTGGGTCCTTTTGCATCCGGGCCTTGCAGATACCAGCCCAAAAGATTGAGGGTCATCACGGCCTCTGGTGGCGAGACCGGACTTATGGACAATGGCAGATGACTCAGTGCATTAGCATTAGCTATTCCAAGTCCTGGGCCAGTGCTCTGGGAAGTATTCATAAGCTATCAGTAACAAGGTTCAAAGCTGTATCCAGGCAATGGGGGAGTATTGTCTTCTTTAAAAAGTCCCAGCAATGGTTTATGGTCAGTCACTATGAAAAGGCATCTACCATAGATGTATTGATGGAACTTTTTAAACACCAAAGAGCACTGCCAATCCCTCTTTCTTCATCTGCGAATACCTCTGCCCAGTGTCTCAGAGGGTCCTAAATGCGTCTGTTATAGGCTTATCTATCCGATCCTCATTGCCAGCATAATAATCTTACCGAGGCAGTCTTCCATCACCAATCACCCTTTTATTTATAGTGATATCTGAACACCTTTCAACACCAGTGACAAAAACGGTTGATGAAGGAAGGGCCGTGGATGTCGTCTATATGGATTTCAGTAAGGCATTTGACAAAGTCCCACATGGCAAGTTGGTTAAGAAGGTTAAGGCTCATGGGATACAAGGAGAAGTGGCTAGATGGGTGGAGAACTGGCTTGGCCATAGAAGACAGAGGGTAGTGGTCGAAGGGTCTTTTTCCGGCTGGAGGTCTGTGACCAGTGGTGTTCCGCAGGGCTCTGTACTGGGACCTCTGCTATTTGTGATATATATAACTGATTTGGAAGAAGGTGTAACTGGTGTAATCAGCAAGTTTGCGGATGACACGAAGATGGCTGGACTTGTGGATAGCGAAGAGCATTGTCGGGCAATACAGCAGGATATAAATAGGCTGGAAAATTGGGCGGAGAGGTGGCAAATGGAGTTTAATCCGGATAAATGCGAAGTGATGCATTTTGGAAGAAATAATGTAGGGAGGAGTTATACAATAAATGGCAGAGTCATCAGGAGTATAGAAACACAGAGGGACCTAGGTGTGCAAGTCCACAAATCCTTGAAGGTGGCAACACAGGTGGAGAAGGTGGTGAAGAAGGCATATGGTATGCTTGCCTTTATAGGACGGGGTATAGAGTATAAAAGCTGGAGTCTGATGATTCAGCTGTATAGAACGCTGGTTAGGCCACATTTGGAGTACTGCGTCCAGTTCTGGTCGCCGCACTACCAGAAGGACGTGGAGGCGTTAGAGAGAGTGCAGAGAAGGTTTACCAGGATGTTGCCTGGTATGGAGGGTCTTCGCTATGAGGAGAGATTGGGTAGACTGGGGTTGTTCTCCTTGGAAAGACGGAGAATGAGGGGAGATCTAATAGAGGTGTACAAGATTATGAAGGGGATAGATAGGGTGAACGGTGGGAAGCTTTTTCCCAGATCAGAAGTGATGTTCACGAGGGGTCACGGGCTCAAGGTGAGAGGGGCGAAGTATAACTCAGATATTAGAGGGATGTTTTTTTACACAGAGGGTGGTGGGGGCCTGGAATGCGCTGCCAAGTAGGGTGGTGGAGGCAGGCACGCTGACATCGTTTAAGACTTACCTGGATAGTCACATGAGCAGCCTGGGAATGGAGGGATACAAACGATTGGTCTAGTTGGACCAAGGAGCGGCACAGGCTTGGAGGGCCGAAGGGCCTGTTTCCTGTGCTGTACTGTTCTTTGTTCTTTTGTCTACAGAGTGCGAATCAGTCCTGAGTCTATCGACTGCCGGCCTGTGTGGAGCCAGCTGGTTTTACTCCTTCCCTATTGTGCGAACCTCCACTTTCCTAATGGGGGAGCTCATATTCAATGAGGTCCTCAGGGAGATCTATTGATGATCCCCCGTGACATAAGAACATAAGAAATAGGAGCAGGAGTAGGCCATCGAGCCCCTCGAGCCTGCCCCGCCATTCAATAAGATCATGGCTGATCTGAAGTGGATCAGTTCCACTTACCCGCCTGATCCCTATAACCCCTAATTCCCTTACCGATCAGGAATCCATCTATCCGTGATTTAAACATATTCAACGAGGTAGCCTCCACCACTTCAGTGGGCAGAGAATTCCAGAGATTCACCACCCTCTGAGAGAAGAAGTTCCTCCTCAACTCTGTCCTAAACTGACCCCCCTTTATTTTGAGGCTGTGCCCTCTAGTTCTAGTTTCCTTTCTAAGTGGAAAAAATCTCTCCACCTCGACCCTATCCAGCCCCTTCATTATCTTATAGGTCTCTATAAGATCCCCCCTCAGCCTTCTAAATTCCAACGAATGCAAACCCAATCTGCTCAGTCTCTCCTCATAATCAACACCCCTCATCTCTGGTATCAACCTGGTGAACCTTCTCTGCACTCCCTCCAAGGCCTTCTTGATCACCTGTTGCACCTGCAGACTGGGTTTTTGCATCTCATGCACAAGGACCCCCAGGTCCCTCTGCACAGCAGCATGTTGTAATTTCTTTCCATTTAGATAATAATCCAATTTGCTATTATTTCTTCCAAAGTGACCATTAAACAGGGGTCATGAGGGGGGTCCACCTGGGAGTGCCTCTCTTGTGGACGGGGGAGTTGTACAGGCCTCTGGTTGGACAGGGTGGCCAAGTCACCCTCATGCCTGTGTGAATAACGGAGTGACCCGTTATTTCTGTGCTGTGGGGGGTGAGGCGGGGGGGGGGGGGGGCAGATGCCCCACTGTGATGAGGGGTTGGTGATATTCCCCTGGTCAGTCAGGGGGGGGGGGGGGGGGGGGTGGTGGTTCACCATTTCTATTGTGGGGATTGGATAGTCAGTCAGCACGGAGATTGGGGGATCGCGCCCTTACCTCAAGTGCCAGGCTGGCGAGGGCGTTTCCTGTGATGCATAAATTTGCATCGTTCAGGCGGGTGAATCCCACCTGACAGCCACTGTTGATGCCAATGTGAAACACTCGGTTTACCCACTGGGGTGGGCATTTTGAACCGATTTGGGGGGAATCACGGGCAAAGTTTAACTGTTCGGTGACCAAGCCACTGGCCTTCATTTGAAAACATTTCTGTGTCCTTATTTTCGGCTTTAGTGAGGTCACAAATTTTATTGTGACGTCATGTGACTTGAGCGGTCACATGACCTCCCAGGTGGTGACCTCACTGGCGAGGGTGACCCTGTTTGTGATTGACCTGTGCATTTGTGGTTTGATTGTGAAACCACTTTTAAAATTAGTTTTTGGAGCGGTAATGATCAATGGTACAGATTGAAGGGTTGATTTTATGAACATGTTTTCCTGAGAGGGTTCATGAACCAGATTGCCAATATGAGTTCCTCATCACAGAAAAGATACAGCACAGAATGAGGCCATTCAGCCCATCGTCCTCCACTACTGTCCAGCTGTGTGTGACTGCTCTCACCTGGTTCCATTCTTATCCAACTAATCCCAACCAGAGAATCATTTTTATTTCACTTTGCTATACGGGGAGGCTAACTTTAGTCTTTTTACTGAACTTTTGTTTGTGGGTTCCCTCATTCAAAGTGCCTGATCAAGGACCTGGCATCGGGAAGGGCTGCCCATTGAGAGCTAACCTGCTGCCCTTGCTGCCAGCACTGCCCTCCCCTCCCCTCCCCTGTGATTCCCTACCCAGCACCCATCAGACTATAAGACCATAAGATATAGGAGCAGAATTAGGCCATTCGGCCCATCGAGTCTGCTACTCCATTCAATCATGGCTGATACGTTTCTCAACTCCATTCTCCCGCCTTTTCCCCGTAACCTTTGATCTCCTAACCAATCAAGAACCTATCTATCTCTATCTTAAATACACTCAATGACCTGGCCTCCACAGCCTTCTGTGGCAATGAATTCCACAGATTCGCCACCTTCTGGCTGAAGAAGTTCCTCCTCATCTCGGTTCTAAAGGATCGTCCTTTTACTCTGAGGCTGTGCCCTTGGATCCTAGTCTCTCCCGCTAACGGAAACACCTTCTCCACGTCCACTCTATCCAGGCCTTTCAGTATTCTGTAAGTTTCAATGAGATCCCCCCTCATCCTTCTAATCTCCATCGAGTGCAGATCCATCATACCCCTCTGTTCCTGGACTACCTGCAGTACATCCACCATTGCTGAGGCAGTTCTGCTGCTGGCCTATGATTGGTTGGCAGCTCTTGGCAGGCGGGACTTCCGCTCCCGTGGCCCAGGGATGAACCACTGCTGCCCAGTGAAGTGTCTGATTGGCACAATGTAGTGAGCCTTCCCAGCATTACGTTAAATTCCAGCCTCTGTGTCTGCGCTGCTACCGGCCTAAAACTGAAGCTTGGATCCTGCTATCCTCCTTCTGTTTATAATGCAACTCTGACATCAGTTTTTTGTGTCTCTTATTTCTAATTTCAGAAATTTCCTGGCAATGCTTTTTGAACCTCTGCCTTGCTCCCGTTCCTTTACATTCTCAATGGGAGATTGAGCTTGTACCATTGCCCTCACACAGCATTGTTCCTGGGTTTCAGGGCCAAATGGGGTCAGTCAGGTTGAGCAGGGCGCCACTGCTTTCCTGAGTGACTTTTGACAATGTGGCTAGCCAGCGTCATCTCTAGACAGCATAGAGACCAGCGTCAACGTCACAATGATTATTGCTACAGAGACACACAGGGTCCATCCAGTACCAGATGGGACAGAATCATAGCAAATAGGAATGGCCCCTCAAGCCTGTCACATCATTCAGGTCTGATCATCTACCTCTTACTCCATTTCCTCACATCATCTCCATATCCCTTAATGTCCAGAAATGAGTCAAATTCTGTTCTGAGCATGCTCATTGATTGAGCATCCACAGCCCTTTAGGGTAGAGTTTTCCAGAATTTGCCGCCCTCAGCATGAAGAAATTGTTCCCCATTTCTATCTTAAATGGCCTGCCCCTTATTCTGAGACTGCGTCCTCTACTTCTCCACACCTACCCTGTCACACCCCGTTTCATTCTTTGAAAATCTAGGGGATACTGGCCCAGTTACCTCAATCCCTCATCACTGGACAATCTTGCTATCCCAAGGATTAATCTGGCGATCCTTTGTTGGAAGTCTCACAACACCAGGTTAAAGTCCAACAGGTTTATTTGGTAGCAAATACCATAAGCTTTCGGAGCGCTGCTCCTTCGGCAGATGGAGTGGAAATCTGCTCTCAAACAGTGCACAGACAGAATCAAGTTGCAGAATACTGATTAGAATGCGAATCCTACAGCCAGCCAGGTCTTAAATGTACAGACAATGTGGGTGGAGGGAGCATTCAACACAGGTTAAAGAGATGTGTATTGTCTCCAGACAGAACAGCTAGTGAAATTCTGCAAGTCCAGGAGGCAAGCTGTGGGGGTTACTGATAATGTGACATAAATCCAACCTCCCGGTTTAGGCCATCCTCATGTGTGCGGAACTTGGCTATCAGTTTCTGCTCAGCGACTCTGCGCTGTCGTGTGTTGTGAAGGCCACCTTGGAGAACGCTTACCTGAAGATCCAAGGCTGAATGCCCGTGACTGCTGAAGTGCTCCCCCACAGGAAGAGAACAGTCTTGCCTGGTGATTGTCGAGCGGTGTTCATTCATCCATTGTCGTAGCGTCTGCATGGTTTCCCCAATGTACCATGCCTCGGGACATCCTTTCCTGCAGCGTATCAGGTAGACAACGTTGGCTGAGTTGCAAGAGTAGGTACCGTGTACCTGGTGGATGGTGTTCTCACGTGAGATGATGGCATCCGTGTCGATGATCCGGCACATCTTGCAGAGGTTGCTGTGGCAGGGTTGTGTGGTGTCGTGGTCACTGTTCTCCTGAAGGCTGGGTAGTTTGCTGCGGACAATGGTCTGTTTGAGGTTGCGTGGTTGTTTGAAGGCAAGAAGTGGGGGTGTGGGGATGGCCTTGGCGAGATGTTCGTCTTCATCAATGACATGTTGAAGGCTCCAGAGGAGATGCCGTAGCTTCTCCGCTCCGGGGAAGTACTGGACGACGAAAGGTACTCTGTCCACCATGTCCCATGTTTGTCTTCTGAGGAGGTCGGTGCGGTTTTTCGCTGTGGCGCGTCGGAACTGTTGATCAATGAGTCGAGCGCTATATCCTGTTCTTATGAGGGCATCTTTCAGCGTCTGGAGGTGTCTGTTGCGTTCCTCCTCATCCGAGCAGATCCTGTGTATTTGGAGGGCTTGTCCGTAGGGGATGGCTTCTTTTACGTGTTTAGGGTGGAAGCTGGAGAAGTGGAGCATCATGAGGTTATCCATGGGCTTGCGGTACAGTGAGGTGCTGAGGTGACCGTCCTTAATGGAGATGCGTGCGTCCAAAAATGCAACCGATTCCAGAGAGTAGTCCATGGTGAGTCTGATGGTGGGATGGAACTTGTTGATGTCATCATATAGTTGTTTCAGTGATTGCTCACCATGACTCCAAAGGAAGAAAATATCATCGATGTACCTAGTGTATAGCATCGGTTGAAGGTCCTGTGCGGTGAAGAAGTCTTGTTCGAACCTGTGCATGAAGATGTTGGCATATTGAGGTGCGAATTTGGTCCCCATGGCTGTTCCGTGTGTCTGGATGAAGAACTGGTTGTTGAAGGTGAAGATATTGTGGTCCAGGATGAAGCGGATGAGTTGTAAAATTGCATCTGGAAACTGGCAGTTGACGGCATTGAGTACTGAGGCCATTGCAGCAATGCCATCATCGTGGGGGTTGCTGGTGTAGAGTGCCGAGACATCCATTGTGACGAGGAGTGCTCCTGGTTCAACTGCTCCATGTGTGCTGAGTTTCTGTAGGAAGACTGTAGTGTCACGACAAAAGCTGGGGGTTCTTTGTACAATGGGTTTCAGGATGCCCTCGACATAGCCGGAGAGGTTCTTGCACAGGGTTCCATTGCCTGAAACGATGGGACGGCTGGGTGTGTTTGCCTTGTGTATCTTTGGGAGGCAGTAGAGATCTCCAACGCGTGGAGTACGTGGGATGAGAGCACAGAGGGGGTTTTGAAGGTCCGGATCAAAGGTTTTGATCAGAGTGTTGAGTTGACGGGATCCTTTGTTGCACAGCTTCTATGGTCAGTATATCCTTCCTTAGGGAGACCAAAGCTCTGCACAATACCTGAGGTGAGGTCTCACCAAGGCTCTGTATACAATCGCAGCCAGACATCTTTACTCTGGGCATTACATTTCAGGAAGGATTATATTGGATAAATATTGGCTGGGATATCAAGGAGAACTATCCCCTCATCTTGACAGTGCAGGAGTTATTTCGGCTCACCTGACAGAGCAGTGACAATCTCAGAGTCTGCAATTTTTAAATCTACACCACATCTAAAAGTAAAAAGTTTATTTCTTAGTCACAAGTAAGGCTTGCATTAACACTGCAAATGAAGTTACTGTGAAAATCCCCTCAACCCTGTTCTAGATCCCTCTTAACTTGGAAATCAGAGACTGGATTTTCATCTCCCAACGGAGGTGTGAATTGGTTCAAGAAACTCTTTTTTTGCCACAGGGACAGAGAGTGGTTCAGCTAACTCCAAAGGAAAGTCTTGGCAGGTCGTAATCTCCCACAGTGATGCTAATGGGTTGAAGCATTAGCAATTCTGACACAATGGCCTCAACAAGGCAGTGTCTGTTTACCGACTCATGACCAGTGCCTCCAAAAACAGAAGCTCGCATTAAACCTCAGGATTCCAGTCACCCTGTGTCCAATAGCGAGGGGGTATGTCACATGCCCTCCCCCAAACTGCAGTGTGATCTTGTCAGTTGGAACTGACTGCCAGGAGTTACTGTCTGACCTGTCAACATGAACAGAACCTCTGGGTAACAGCCTGCGCTGTCTGCTATCAGACCCTTGATCAAACCTGCCAACTGCAGGAACCTTGGAACTCGTGTCTCTCAACTGACTCATTCCATGTGCCTTCTCCTGTCATGGGAATCTCACTCTGGGAAGACAGAGCATTCTCCAATCAGCCAACCTCCCCTCGGAAGGAACATTCCAGTTGACTTCTGATTCTGGACACAGGTAAAACCCATACTTGTGTTTTCATAGTGGTCATTCCCCGAATCCTCTTTCTTTTTCCTTATCCCCCATTTATTGAATGAGTGAAAGAAATGGGTGGTCATCGCAAAACTCCACTTGCACGCGAGTGAAAATAAATCAACCCTTTTACCTCAAGTTTGCTGTCAGTTTACTAATGGAGGACTGGAACATTTCAAAATTTATGGTTAGTAGAGAATAGGAAATCAGGGCAGTTTAAATTGACCCCCAACCTGTCTGTGACAAAAGCAATCATAGGAGTAATAGAACTTATAATATTGCTGAGAGGCCCACACTGAAAAGGAGAAACATTTGGGTTCAGTTGGAAGAAAGCAGCTCCCACAGACATTGCCAGTACCATACAGGGATGCAGAAAACAAGTTCCAAAAGCTAAAGAACAGCAAGAAATCAGGCAATGAAATTTCCAGGAATTTAAAGGAATAAGGAACAGGAATCTGAAGTTAAAGGAGCAGAGAGAGAGGCACCAGTTAAAGACCAGAGCAGACCTGGAGACATTGGCTAGTGAGAAGCCAGGCAACTGAAGGAATCCTAAGGTTGGTGACACCTTTATACAGTCGGTGAAGCAGGTGTTCGGATCGCGTGGCTGGGTATCTGAGAGATTGTGTGGAAGCTTGAATAGGCAGAAAAATACTGAAAGGAGAGGTTGAAGTCCTGGACGTGGATCCTTGGATCTGAGACAATGCTTGGTGTGGAAAAAGATTTCAAATTGTGTTCTTTGAAAGTTGTGATTGGAAACTGGAATAATTTGCTGTGTTGCCCTCATGCAAATCAGAGTTCCGATGAGACAGTTGGCTCTCAGTGTGACAAACATCTAGAGGGGATGGGGGGAATTGCATGAAAAATCCACATGAGTTCAATTGGGTGGCATCTGTCACTTGGTTTCAGAATGTGGTGTGTCTGACCACATTTCGCCTGTTGGTTTACATGGGCTGTGTACTTAACTGAGAACATTAGAGTACAAGATAGATTTTGCAACTTGTATAATTCTCATTGATCTGTGTATATTTGAGAAGGTAAGTGGTAGTGAAGGTGCAGTGTATTATAGTTAAACTTGTGGAATAAATATTTTATTTTTTTAAAAAAGTTAATTGGCTGTCCTGTGACTGTACATCCATGGCCGGGATTCTCCCAGCCCACTGTGCTGCTTGAGTAGCACAGCGTGCCAGGAGACATCAGCAGGGGCCCTTCAGCGGGGCTTGCAACCGTGTCGAGCAAATCGTGACCCTCCAAAGGCCTTTTTTTTAGTGTAATTAGCTCCACACCAGAAATAGGCGGAGCTGATTACCATATGGAAATAGCTATTTCCATATGATTAGCAGGCCCACTAGCGTCTCCCCCCACGCCCCCCCCCCTCCCCCGTGAGAAGTTCCCATCAGCGGGGTTTACAACTGTTCCAAAGGGGAACAGGCATACTAACCCCGTTGGTGGGAATGGCCCCCCCCGGGAAGTTGGGGGCAAGGGGGTTGCCCCTTGGATATTGCCAACCTGGCACTGCCCACCAGGCAGTGCCGTGGGGGTGGGGCCTACTGGAGGATGATTGATGGTGGGGTGGGGTGGGCACCCCCTGCCACTCTCCAATGGGATCGGTGCGGTAGGGAGTGAGGGGGTGATCAGGCTGGCTGCTTGTCGCAATCTCTCAGGTACCATCAGAAGGGGAGTTTTGCTAGTGCAGTTCGGGGGGGTTTAAACTAGTACGGCAGGGGGGTGGGGATCAAAATATTAGGTCTACAAGTGTAGAGGTTGGGGACGAGCTTGGGGCCAGGACAAGGCTGGCAAAGAAGAAGAGCACTCTGGGGGAGGATGACCTCACTGGGCCTGGAGGGCTTATACTTCAATGCAAGGAGCGTAGCAGGTAAGACAGACGAACTTAGGGCCTTAATGCTCACGAGGAATTTGGATGTGGTTGCGGTGACAGAGACTTGGTTGAAAGAGGGACAGGACTGGCAGCTGAATATTCCGGGGTACAAGTGTTTGAGGCGAGACAGAGGAGGGGCCAAAAGAGGTGGGGGAGTAGCAGTATTAGTTGGAGATCATATTACAGCGGTGCAGAGGGAGGACAATTCAGAGGGGTCGTGTAACGAGTCACTCTGGGGGAGCTTAGAAACAGGAAGGGCGCAGTCACTATGTTGGGGGTATACTACAGACCCCCCAACAGTCCAAGGGAAGTGGAAGAACGGATATGTCAGGAGATACTGGATAGGTGCAGGAAAAATAGGGTTGTTGTAGTGGGAGACTTCAACTTCCCTGGTATAGACTGGAAATCACTGAGAGCTGGGACTCTGAATGGGGAGGAATTTGTAAAATGCATACAGGAGGGTTCTTTGGAACAATATATAGATAGCCCAACTAGAGAGGGGGCTATACTGGACCTAGTACTGGGGACTGAGCCCGGTCAGGTCTTCAAAGTTTCGGTAGGGGAACATGTGGCAAATAGTGACCACAATTCTGTTAGCTTTAGGATAGTGATGGAAAAGGATGAGTGGTGTCCCAAAGGTAAGGTGTTGGATTGGGGGAAGGCTAACTTTAGTGGGATTAGGCAGAAATTGGCAGCTGTTGATTGGGAGAGGCTGTTTGAGGGTAAATCCACATCTGGTATGTGGGAGTCTTTTAAGGAACAGTTGTTAGGGCTGCAGGATAGGCATGTGCCTGTAAAAAAGGATAGGAAGGGTAGGATTCGAGAACCGTGGATAACCAGGGAAATTGAGGGACTGGTCAAAAAGAAAAGAGAGGCGTATGTTAGGTCCAGGCAGCTAAAAACGGAGGGAGCTCTGGAGGAGTACAAAGAAAGTAGGAAAGAACTCAAACGGGGAATTAGAAGGGCAAAAAGGGGTCACGAAATGTCCTTGGCAGACAGGATTAAGGAGAATCGCAAGGCATTTTATTCATACGTTAGGAATAAAAGGGTTGTCAGGGAAAAAATCGGATCTCTCAGGGACAAAAGTGGGGAATTATGCTTGGAGCCCAAAGAAGTAGGGGAGATCCTAAATGAATACTTTGCGTCGGTATTCAGTAAGGAGAGGGATGTGTTGACTGGGAGTGTCTCGGAGGGGAGTGTTGAACCGTTGGAGAAAATCTCCATTACAAGGGAGGAAGTGTTAGGTTTGTTAGAGAATATAAAGACTGACAAATCCCCAGGGCCTGATAGAATCTATCCAAGGCTGCTCAGGGAGACGAGAGATGAAATCGCTGGGCCTCTGACGCAAATCTTTGTCTCGTCACTGGACACAGGTGAGGTCCCAGAGGATTGGAGGATAGCTAATGTGGTCCCGTTATTTAAGAAGAGTAGGAAGGATAACCCAAGTAATTATAGGTCGGTGAGCTTGACGTCCGTGGTGGGGAAGTTGTTGGAGAAGATTCTTAGAGATAGGATGTATGCGCATTTAGAATGGAATAAACTCATTAACGATAGTCAGCATGGTTTTGTGAGAGGGAGGTCATGCCTCACTAACCTGGTGGAGTTTTTTGAAGAAGTGACTAGAATGGTTGACGAGGAAAGGGCCGTGGATGTCGTCTATATGGACTTTAGTAAAGCGTTTCACAAAGTCCCTCATGGTAGGCTGGTGCAAAAGGTTGGATCTCATGGGATAAAGGGGGAGGTGGCTAGATGGGTGGAGAACTGGCTTGGTCACAGAAGACAGAGGGTGGTAGTGGAAGGGTCTTTTTCCGGCTGGAGGCCTGTGACTAGTGGTGTTCCGCAGGGCTCTGTATTGGGACCTCTGCTGTTTGTGATTTATATAAACGATCTGGAAGAAGGTGTAACTGGGGTGATCAGTAAGTTTGCGGACGACACAAAATTGGCAGGACTTGCAGATAGTGAGGAGCATTGTCAGAAGCTACAGAAGGATATAGATAGGCTGGAAATTTGGGCAAAGAAATTTGGGCAAAGAAATGGCAGATGGAGTTCAGTCCTGATAAATGCGAAGTGATGCATTTTGGTAGAAATAATGTAGGGAGGAGCTATACGATAAATGGCAGAACCATAAAGGGTGTAGATACGCAGAGGGACCTGGGTGTGCAAGTCCACAGATCCTTGAAGGTGACGTCACAGGTGGAGAAGGTAGTGAAGAAGGCATATGGCATGCTTGCCTTTAGAGGACGGGGCATAGAGTATAAAAGTTGGGGTCTGATGTTGCAGATGTATAGAACGTTGGTTCAGCCGCATTTGGAATACTGCGTCCAGTTCTGGTCGCCACACTACCAGAAGGACGTGGAGGCTTTGGAGAGAGTGCAGAGGAGGTTTACCAGGATGTTGCCTGGTATGGAGGGGCTTAGTTATGAGGAGAGATTGGGTAAACTGGGGTTGTTCTCCCTGGAAAGACAGAGGATGAGGGGAGACTTAATAGAGGTGTATAAAATTATGAAAGGTATAGATAGGGTGAACGGTGGGAAGCTTTTCCCCAGGTCGGTGGTGACGTTCACGAGGGGTCATAGGTTCAAGGTGAAGGGGGGGAGATTTAACACAGATATCAGAAGGACATATTTTACACACAGGGTGGTGGGGGCCTGGAATGCGCTGCCAGGCAAGGTGGTGGAGGCGGACACACTGGGAACGTTTAAGACTTATTTAGATAGCCACATGAACGGAGTGGGAATGGAGGGATACAAAAGAATGGTCTAGTTTGGACCAGGCACGGGCTTGGAGGGCCGAAGGGCCTGTTCCTGTGCTGTATTGTTCTTTGTAGAACACCACTGCTTCACCGACTGTATAAAAGGTGTCACCAACTTTAGGATTCCTTCAGATGCCTGGCTTTTCACTAGCCAATATCTCCAGGTCTGCTCTGTCTTTAACTGGGTGCCTCTCTCTCTGCTCCTTTAATTTCATCAGGCAGGGGGTTGGGGCTGGCCACCTTGGGGTGGGGGGGGGGGGGGGGAGAAAATCGGGGCTGGGGGGACAGTGAGGGTTGGGGCTGGCCCAGGGAGGTTCGATAAGCCAGCGACTGGGGGGGAGGGGGAGGGAGGCCAGCGATCGGGGCAAAGGGGGGGTTGCTGGGAAAATATTAGAAGGCCAGTGATCGTGGAGTCCAGTGTGCATGCGTCAATCGCATCGCTGACAGTGGCCCGTTCAGCGCGCTGACTCCGGCCTCTCTATCGGAACGAGGCCTCCCCACTTCCTGGCATGAATCCCTCTGAGACACTATATGATACACACTGTCAGAGATTTGTTCAGGCAAGTACGCTCAAAAAACAGTCAGAAAATTCTCCCGTTTTCCCACCTGTTGGGCACTTGATTTTTTTGGGGGGGAGAATCCTGGCCCACATCTCCAAACAAAAAAATAAAAATGACAATTTATTGAGCCGGGATTCCACTCTGGGGCTTGACTGCGCAGCAGCAACAGCAGCTGGGATTATAACAGGAGAACGTGTTGTTTCTCAATCTCAGTGTGGCCTGAAAGGATTGTGTCCAAGCTGAGGTTCTGTTTCTGTCATAAGACCCTCCCCCAGATTTCCCATTCTGAGTTCCAGCCAGGTGATGCTAAGCAGTCAGGTGGGAAAGGCAAAAATCTAAAACACTAAGAGCAGTCAAATGGTTATTGGATAAACATATGGATGATATTGGAATAGTGTCGATTAGAGGGGCTTTAGATTGGTTTCACTGGTCGGCGCAACATCGAGGGCCGAAGGGCCTGAACTGCGCTGTAATGTTCTATGGTTAAAACAAAGCTCAGTTGTCTATTTAGAATATTAATTCCATCCCAGTTGAACAGGTTACTAAAACTGGCAGAAAGAAACATGTTTCTGTCTGGGTGTGATTATCTGTAATATTAACAGCCAGAATCCAACTCCTGCAGTCACAGGTGAAGTTGGTGGTGTCTCAGCAGGTCGGATGACTGAGTGAATCCCCTCCCACACAGGGAGCAAGAAGAGCGTCTCTCCCCAGAATGAGTTCGGTGGTGTTTCAGTAGATACCTTTTGCTTTTGAATCTCTTCTCACAGTCCGAACATTGAAAAGGTCTCTTATCCGTGTGAACTAGTTCATGTTCAATCAGGTGGGAGGACTGAGTAAATCCCTGCCCACACCTGGAGCAGGTGAATGTCCTCTCCCCAGTGTGAATTTGCTGGTGTCTCAGTAGGTGGGAGGAATCAATGAACCCCTTCCCGCACACGTAGCAGGTGAACGGCCTCTCCCCAGTGTGAACTCGCCCGTGTGTCAGCAGATCTTTTCTGCTTTTAAATCTCTTTGCACAGTCAGAACACCGAAATGGTCTCTTCTCAGAGTGAATGAGTTTGTGTTCACGGAGGTGGGGCGACTGAATGAACGCCTTCCCACACACAGAGCAGACAAACGGCCTCTCCCCAGTGTGAGCATGCCGGTGTGTCAGCAGGGCAGATGACTGAGTAAACGCCTTCCCACATGTAGAGCAGACGAATGGTCTCTCTCCAGTATGAATGCGCCGATGTGTTTCCAGCTCATAAGGGTAATTGAATTCCTTCTCACAGTCCCTACATTTACACGGTTTATCTCCAGTGTGATTGCGCTCGTGTCTTGTCAGGCTGAAAGATTGGCGAAAGCCCCGTCCACACACAGAACACATGTACAGTTTCTTCTTGCTGTGAACAGGGCTCTCTGCTTCCATGATCAAAGACCAATGATATTCAACTCCTGAAGAGTCAAGTGACCCTGTCAGATCTTGACGTGACATTTTGTTTGCATTTACTGTCTACAAGTCCTCCCTTTCTAATATCCTGCAAAATTAATTAAAAACAGAAAACGGAGCATGAGAGAGAATCCGCAAAAAACACAATTGCGGGTTGTGAACTTAATGAATCTGCTTACTTGTGAGGCCAGCACTAGTGACAGTGAAAACTGCGTGATTGCTGTAAAAATGTAACTGATTCACTAATGTCAGGCAGAGAAAGGAACCTGAGCCATCGAGAGTATAGAAACACAGAGGGACCTAGGTGTGCAAGTCCACAAATCCTTGAAGGCGGCAGCACAGGTGGAGAAGGTGGTGAAGAAGGCATATGGTATGCTTGCCTTTATAGGACAGGGTATAGAGTATAAAAGCTGGAGTCTGATGTTGCAGCTGTATAGAATGCTGGTTAGGCCACATTTGGAGTACTGCGTCCAGTTCTGGTCGCCGCACTACCAGAAGGACGTGGAGGCTTTAGAGAGAGTGCAGAGAAGGTTTACCAGGATGTTGCCTGGTATGGAGGATCTTAGCTATGAGGAGAGATTGGGTAAACTGGGCTTGTTCTCTCTGGAAAGACGGAGAATGAGGGAAGACCTAATAGAGGTGTACAAAATTATGAAGGGTATAGATAGGGTGAACAGTGGGAAGCTTTTTCCCAGGTCGGAGGTGACGATCACGAGGGGTCACGGGCTCAAGGTGAGAGGGGCGAAGTATAACTCAGATATCAGAGGGATGTTTTTTTACACAGAGTGGTGGGGGCCTGGAATGCGCTGCCAAGTAGGGTGGTGGAGGCGGACACGCTGGCATTGTTTAAGACTTACCTGGATAGTCACATGAGCAGTCTGGGAATGGAGGGATACAAATGAATGGTCTAGTTGGACCAATGAGCGGCACAGGCTTGGAGGGCCGAAGGGCCTGTTTCCTGTGCTGTACTGTTCTTTGTTCTTTGTCTGTCACAGGGCCTACACAGGAGTCTGAACTTGAGGAATGAGAGAGAGGTGTGGATCGAGGAGGTTGTGAAGTATATTTACACATTTCTATTTTATAGAATCCCTACAGTGCAGGAGGCCAGTCTGACCATCGAGTCTGCACCAACTCTCTGACAGAGGATCCCAGCCAGGCCCTTTCCTGTAATCCCATGTACTTACCCCACAAATCCCCCTAACCTGCACATCTTTGGAGTGTGGGAGGAAACCAGAGGGAACCCATGCAGATTCGGGGAGAATATGCAACCTCCACACAGACAATCACCCAAGGCTAGAATTGAGCCTGGGTCCCTGGCACTGTGATGCAGCAGTGCCGTTGTGTCATCCAACCAGAATTTTGATTGAGCCTCCAGCATCTGGAAAGGCAAGGCTAGCAAATGAATAGAAACATCATCAACTCAAAGTTTCTCTCCAAATTACATACCATTCTGACCTCAACACTATTATATTCCTTTATCATCATTGGGGTAAAATCCTGGAACTCCATCCCTAATAACATTGTGGGGTTACCTTCACCATGAAGATTGTGAAGGTTTAAGGTGGTCCACTATCAAGGGATTTTGGAGGATTGGCAATAATTACTGGTCTGACTAGTGATGTACATATTCCAAGAATGATTACAAATCTGTATATGAAAAACAGATTAAAAGCCTCCACAAATACTCCCAAAATATTACTTTTTTATGCTGTACTTTAGCAAATTAATATCTTCTAAAATCTGCCTCCCTCAACAATCTGATATGTTGGACCCCACTGCATTCAAAAGCATTTGGGGTTAAATGAAACAGCTTCTCCTCCATCTCTGCTTCAATTCAAACTGATGCAACAAAACAAGCTACACAGAAGACCAAGGACTGACTTCTGCATTCAATCACCACCCTGATTCAAACCAATTCTTAATCAATCCGTGTTTCTGGCCTCATTTCCTTGAATGATGCTGGCAATAAAACAAAAGTAAAATACCAAATTGTAAAGGGAACAACAATTTTAACTTGATTGAAGATCCTGAACAGTATTGACAAGGTGGACATGGAAAGGATGTTTCCAGAACCAAGAGGTGCGGTTTTAAAATTAGGAGTCGCCCCTTTAGGACAGAGATGAGGTGATTTATTTTTCTCTGAGGATTGTGTAACTTGGAATACCCTGCCTTAGAGGGTGGTGAAGGGGAGGTTATTGAATATTCTTAAGTTGGAGGTAGGTGGTTTCTTGTTAGACAAGGGAACCACATATTATCACGGGGAGATAGGAATGTGGAATCCGAAACACAAACCATGATCTACCATAGAACATAGAAAAACTACAGCACAAACAGGCCCTTCGGCCCACAAGTTGTGCCAGTCATGTCCCTACCTACCTAGGCCTATATATAGGCTTACCTATAACCCTCAATCCCATTAAGTCCCAAGTACTCATCCAGAAGTCTCTTAAAAGACCCTATCGAGTTTGCCTCCACCACCATTGACAGCAGCCGATTCCACGCACCCACCACCCTCTGAGTGAAAAACTTACCCCTGACATCTCCTCTGTACCTACTCCCCAGCACCTTAAACCTGTGTCCTCTCGTAGCAGCCATTTCAGCCCTGGGAAAAAGCCTCTGATACCATGATCTTATTGAGTGGTGAAGCAGGCTTGAGGGGCCAAATGACCTACTTCTGTTCCTATTTTGTATGTTCGTACGAGAAGAGAGTACTGATTGGTTGGCAAGTGGACTCTGATAGGCTGTGGCATTGCCATGGAGAATACACTAGGGAACAGTTAATTGCCAAGCTATTCTTTACATTCAAACCACAGACCACAATCAGTATGGATAGGCAACAACACCTCTTCCATGATCATCTTCAACACTGATGCACCACAAGGCTGTGTTCTCAGCCCCCTACTATACTCCTTATACCCCTATGACTGCGTGGCCAAATTCCCCTCCAACCCGATTCAAGTTTGCTGATGACACCACCATAGTGGGTCGGATCTCAAACAATGATGAGACAGAGTACAGGAATGAGATGGAGAATCTGGTGAACTGGCGCAGCAACAATAATCTCTCCCTCAATGTCAACAAAATGAAGGAGATTGTCATCGACTTCAGGAAGCGTAAAGGAGAACATGCCCCTGTCGACATCAATGGGGACGAAGTAGAAAGGGTCAAGTGCTTCATGTTTTTAGGTGTCCAGATCACCAACCTGTCCTGGTCCCCCCTTGCCAACACTATAGTTAAGAAAGCCCACTAATGCTTCTACCTTCACGGAAGACTAAGGAAATTTGGCATGTCAGTTACGGCTCTCACCAACGATTACAGACGCACCATTGAAAGCATTCTTTCTGGTTGTTTCACAGCTTGGTATGGCTCCTGCTTTGCCCAAGACCACAAGAAACTACAAAAGGTCATGAATATAGCCCATCCATCACGCAAACCAACCTCCCATCCACTGACTGTCTACGCTTCCCGCTGCCTCGGCAAAGCAGCCAGGATAATTAAGGACCCCACGCACCCCGGACATACTCTCTTTCACCTTCTTCTGTTGGGAAAAAGATACAAAAGTCTGAGGTCACGTACCAACTGACTCAAGAACAACTTCTTCCCTGCTGCTATCAGACTTTTGAATGGACTTACCTTGCATTAAGTTGATCTTTCTCTACACCCTAGCTATGACTGTAGCACTACATTCTGCATTCTCGTTTCCTTCTCTATGAACGGTATGCTTTGTCTGTATAGCATGCAAGAAACAATACTTTTCACTGTATACTAAAACATGTGACAATAATAAATCAAATCAAAATCAAATCAGGCAGGTTGACCCTGATTGATCAAGTCATTACCCTGGGGAATAAGCCAGTAATAATGGCTGACCCCAAACTTTTGTTCAGTTGAAAAAGGCATGATGTGTGGACCTGCTCCTTCTGTCTATGAAGGACTGGGTCCTGTGTGTGAATACATGTAGCTGCCAGTGTAAATGGGCTACATTCTGAGCCTCATTGATTGTATTAAATTGGTTGCCAGTGTAATTTTTAAAACAATCAATCTTGTTGAGTAAGTGCTGTTAAACCACAGACTCGTATCTGGTCAGTATTTTGCCTAATGTGAAAAGCTGAAGGGATGTGCTGGTTGATATGATTCGCAGTAAGAAGTCTCACAACACCAGGTTAAAGTCCAACAGGTTTATTTGGTAGCACAAGCCACTCGCTTTTGGAGCGCTGCTCCTTCGTCAGGTGAAGGAAAGGGGCAGCGCTCTGAAAGCTAGTGGCTCGTGCTACCAAATAAACCTGTTGGACTTTAACCTGGTGTTGTGAGACTTGTTACTGTGTTTACCCCAGTCCAATGCCGGTATCTCCACATATGATTTGCGCCAGTCATTGGAATGTACTGACTACATATTTGGCATCACATTGGTGCTGAAATTCTTACACTTGACAGCATGTCTCTTTTTTCAGCAATACTTAAGTTCTGTAGGAGCAAATGATTAGAAGTAAAATACTGCAGCTGCTGGATATCTGAAATTGATTCAAAAAAAGGAAAATGCTGGAAATACTCGGCAGATCAGGTAGTTTGTGTGGTGAGAGAAACTGACTTAGCCGATTCAGGCCGCGGTCAATCTGCATTGAAACACTTACCCACAGCTGTTGTGTAATGGCGCCTTCAATTCCTACAATCCTCCCCGCACCTGAAGTCGCTCCATCTAATTCCCCAGGCCCGGCAGTGCGCATGCTCCAGACTGGAGGCGTGGAACATTCTGGGCGGCTCTTTTGTGAATTGGACTCGGTGCAAACGCTCCCAGAAACCAAACGCTGGCATCGTTTAAGACTTACCTGGATAGTCACATGAGCAGTCTGGGAATGGAGGGATACAAACGAATGGTCTAGTTGGACCAATGAGCGGCACAGGCTTGGAGGGCCGAAGGGCCTGTTTCCTGTGCTGTACTGTTCTTTGTTCTTTATTGCTGTTCCTTAAAGTTACAGAGGTTGATCTTCCCCTTCATTAGCGATCTACTTGCGAACATTTAGAGGGGCACTGCTTCTTATTTCTGCACTTTAAGTGGTCCTCCCACCTCTATAACCTCCTGCATACCTAAAAACCTTGTGATCTCGACATTCCCCAAATTTAGCCTCTTGTGCCCAGGACCAGGGAGCGAAGTCATGGGCTCTTGTGCTTTATCCATTTCTTGGCTCCTTATTCAACCCACCCTCCACCACTTGATCCTCCCCTTCACGTCCATTTGGTACCCAGAATTGGAAACGATAGTCACAGTGGGTCCAAATCTTTTATATTGGTTTAGAGAAACTTCTTGGCTTTTGTCCTCTACATCTCTATTTATAAAACCTATCAAAAGATGGCACAGTGATTAGCACTGCTGCCTCACAGCGCCAGGGACCTGGGTTCGATTCCCGGCTTGGGTCACTGTCTGTGCGGAGTCTGCACGTTCTCCCCGTGTCTACATGGGTTTCCTCTGGGTGCTCCGGTTTTTTCCCACAGTCCGAAAGACGTGCTGGTTAGGTGCATTGGCCGTGCTAAATTCTCCCTCAGTGAACCTGAACAGGTGCCGCAGTAGGGGATTTTCACAGTAACTTCATTGCAGTATTAATGTAAGCCTACTTGTGACACTAATAAATAAACTTTAAAAGCCAGGCAGCATCTGTGGAGATGGAAACAGAGTTAATGTCCTTGTTCTGCACTAGTTCTGACAAAGTGTCAGTGACTTCTGTTTCTCTTTGCACAGATGTCATCAGATGTGCCGAGCATTTCCAACACTTGGCGTTTCTATAGGGGAAAAATAAACCCCTTCTTCCAGCACCCCAAAAAGCAATCAAGCCTCTTGTAAGTCTCACATTCCCCTCAGCAAGAAACACAGTATCAACAGCCTGACATCATGAATTTTAAAAAAATATAGCAAAGGTGCGAAGAAAATATAAATAACTTCGTTAGCAAAAAGAGAATCCATGTCAAAGGAATAAACTGATATTTTAAAAAAAGGTCATAAGAATGACAATTAAAAATGCCAAGAAGCAGAGTTAACTAATAAGTGAAATGGCAAAAATGGTTTTAAGAAACAAAGTTAGAGAGAGATAGACTAGGCCCGAAGACTTGGTCATCAGGGGAGATGAAAGGACAGGGATAAACCAAGGAATTGGATTTAACTAACACTGACCTTATGTCCGTCTCTGCTGGTGCACACTCTAAGGTGGCCACCGTGGAATTCATATGAAAGTAGGTGATGAGGGAGCCTGCTCAAAAATAACTGTTAGCAACCTGTTTGCACTCCAGCATCCTCCAGCCAGCTCAGAGAAGATTGAAGGAAGCTGCATTCCACGATGGCAAGGCCCAAACAGAATTCAGTAAGAAGTCTCACAATACCAGGTTAAAGTCCAACAGGTTTGGAAAGTAGTACAAGGAAAGTAGAAAGAAACCTAAGCAAGGAGTAAGGAGGACTAAAAGGGGTCACGAAAAAGCATTGGCCAGCAGGATTAAGAAAAATCCCAAGGTTTTTTATACATATATAAATAGCAAGAGGGTAGCCAGGGAGAGGGTTAGCCCACTCAAGGACAAGGGAGGGAATCTATGCGTGGAGCCAGAGGAAATGGGCGAGGTATTAAATGAGTACTTTGTGTCAGTATTCACCAAAGAGAAGGACTTGGTGGATGATGAGTCTGGAAAAGGATGTGTAGATAGTTCGAGTCATGTTGGGATTCAAAAGGAGGTATTGGGGTTCTTGAGAAACATTAAGGTAGACAAGTCCCCAGGGTCTGATGGGATATACCCCAGAATACTGAGAGAGGCAAAGGAGGAAATTGCTGGGGCCTTGAGAGAAATCTTTGTATCCTCACTGGCTACAGGGGAGGTCCCAGAGGATTGGAGAATAGCCAATGTTGTTCCTTTGTTTAAGAAGGGTAGCAAGAATAATCCAAGAGTAATTACAGGCCGGTGAGCCTTACGTCAGTGGTAGGGAAATTATTGGAGAAGATTCTTCAAGACAGGGTTTATTCTCACTTAGAAATAAGTGAAATGTATTAGCGAGAGGCAACATGGTTTTGTGTCTCACTAACTTGATTGAGTTTTTTGAGGAAGTGATGAAGATGATTGATGAGGGTAGGGCAGTGGATGTTGTCTACATGGACTTCAGTAAGGCCTTTGACAAGGTCCCTCATGGCAGACTGGTGCAGAAGGTGAAGTCGCATGGGATCAGAGGTGAGCTGGCAAGGTGGATACAAAACTGGCTCGGTCAAAGACCTGGTTGGCTGTAGGGATTCGCATTCTAATCAGTATTCTGTAACTTGATTTTGTGTCTCTGTGCTCTGTCTGAGAGCACATTTTTCCACTCCATCTGACGAAGGAGCAGCGCTCCGAAAGCTAATGGTATTTGCTACCAAATAAACCTGTTGGACTTTAACCTGGTGTTGTGAGACTTCTTACTGTGTTCACCACAGTCCAACGCCGGCATCTTCACAAAGAGAATTCCACAAGGGAAGAAAGGAATCAGGTGCACCCTACCACTCAAATAACAGCAATGGTTGGCCATGCATCAGATTGTTTGCTTTGGATAATGACTGTCCAGATTGACAGGTTACTTGGCCATTAAGCCCAGGCCTCTGAGAGGCATAGGCCCCATTTATTAGCACAGTCTGCAGCACCACCCCCACCCCCCCCCCCCCCCACCACCCACCTCCCCCACCCCCCCCACCACCCACCCCCCCCACACCCCAACCCCCCCCCCCCCCCCCCGGCCTCCCCCTCTCCCTGGCCCTGTTTGATTTGATTTGATTTATTATTGTCACATGTACTGTGACAAGTATTGTTTCTTGCGCACTATACAGGGAAAACATACTGTTCATAGAGAAGGAAAGGAGAGGGTGAAGAATGTAGTGTTACAGTCATAGCTAGGGTGTAGAGAAAGATCAACTTAGTGTGAGGTAGGTCCATTCAAAAGTCTGGGAAGAAGCTGCTCTTAAGTTGGTTGGTCCGTGACCTCAAACTTTTGTATCTTGGTGATTGGTGGGCTTTCTTAACTATAGCGTCAGCATAGGGGGACCAAGACAGGTTGTTGGTGATCTGGACACCTAAAACATGAAGCTCTCAACCATTTCCACTTTATCCCCATAGACAGGGACATGTCCTCCACTACGCTTCCTGAAGTCGCTGACTATCTCTTTCATTGTTGACATTGAGGGAGAGATTATTGTCGTCGCAACAGTTCACCAGTTTGTGCCTCCCCTGCCGTCCCATCTACTTTGGTCCTCAATGAGTGACCATGCCTTCCATTAACTTGACTGATCTTTGGTACCTGTCACAATGCCTGCTTTGGCTCTGTGTCCATTTCTGACTGGTTATTCCCTTGGTATTTTCCCTCTGGGCTGTTTTACTATGTAAGAAGTTTAACAACACCAGGTTAAAGTCCAACAGGTTTATTTGGTAGCAAAAGCCACAAGCTTTCGGAGCCTTAAGCCCCTTCTTCAGGTGAGTGGGAATTCTGTTCACAAACAGGGCATATAAAGACAGACTCAATTTACAGAATAATGGTTGGAATGTGAATACTTACAGCGAATCAAGTCTTTAAGATACAAACAAATGGGATTACTATCTCAATGGAAACAAATTAAAACATGCTACCGTGCAAAGGGACCTGGGGGTCCTTGTGCATGAGACGCAAAAGCCCAGTCTGCAGGTACAACAGGTGATCAAGAAGGCAAATGGGATGTTGGCCTATATCGCAAGGGGGATAGAATATAAAAGCAGGGATGTCTTGATGCACCTGTACAGGGCATTGGTGAGGCCGCAGCTGGAATACTGTGTGCAGTATTGGTCCCCTTGTATGAGGAAGGATATATTGGCATTGGAGGGAGTGCAGAGAAGGTTCACCAGGTTGATACCGGAGATGAGGGGTTTGGATTATGAGGAGATTGGGTTTGTACTCGTTGGAGTTTAGAAGGATGAGGGGGGATCTTATGGAGACTTATAAGATAATGCGGGGGCTGGATAGGGTGGAGGCGGAGAGATTCTTTCCACTTAGTAAGGAAGTTAAAACTAGAGGACACAGCCTCAAAATAAAGGGGGGTCGGTTTAAGACAGAGTTGAGGAGGAACTTCTTCTCCCAGAGGGTGGTGAATCTCTGAAATTCTCTGCCCACTGAGGTGGTGGAGGCTACCTCGCTGAATATGTTTAAAGCGCGGATGGATGGATTCCTGATCGGTAAGGGAATTAAGGGTTATGGGGATCAGGCGGGTAAGTGGTACTGATCCACGTCAGATCAGCCATGATCTTATTGAATGGCGGGGCAGGCTCGAGGGGCTAGATGGCCTACTCCTGCTCCTATTTCTTATGTTCTTATGAGTGGAGGGAGCATTAAGACAGGTTAAAGAGATGTGTATTGTCTCCAGACAGGACAGCCACTGAGACTCTGCAGGTCCAGGAATAGTGTTTTACTATGTTCAAGGCTCCCCATGGTTGAAATGCTGGAAGCTCACTGCATAGGCTCACATGGTCAGAATTCCCACTTCGCAAAGGACTGGTGGACAAACAATGACTGGGACTGAACCCCAAACCTCACCATCAAACAATACCTTCAGGAGAAAAATCCAAACCGGTGACAAATCTGGAATTCACACAGCAAGGGGATGGGGAGGAGGAGGAAAGTGAGTGTGTGGATTAGCGTTTTACAGCTTCAGAGGGGAAAAAGGAGGAAAGATTATTCCAGAGAGACTAGAATTATCCATTCAGAATTTCTATGCTGCACTTACTGTTATAACGTTTATAAATTATGAGGATATGATGTTTATATTCCCCTGAATGTGGAAGTTTCAGGGGTGACCTAATTGAGGTGAAGATGCGATGATCTCAGTTGTTTCAGCTCTGCAGGGGGTCACTCAGCTCCTGACCTCATTGCAGCCTTGGTTCAAACATGGACAAAAAAGCTGAACTCCAGAGGTGAAGTGAGTGACAGCCCTTGACATCAAGGCCGCATTTGACCAAGTGTGATATCAAGAAGCCCTTGAAAAACTGGAGTCAATTGCAATCGGGGGTAAACTCTCCGCTGGTTGGAGTCTTGCCTCGCACAAAGGAAGATGTTGTGGACTTTGGAGATCAGTTATCTCAGCTCCTGGACATCAATGCAGGAGTTCCTCAGAGTAGTGTCCTAGGCCCAACCATCTTCAGCTGCTTCATTAATGAAAATGACCTTCTGACTTCCAAAAGTCTGTCCACAATCTACAAGACACAAGTCAGGAGAGGAATACTCTCCCCTTGCCTGGATGGGTGCAGCTCCAAAAATATTCAAGAAGCTCGACACCATCCCGAACAAAGCAGCCCGCTTGATTGGCACCACATCCATAAACATTTACTCCCTCCACCATCGACGCACATTGGGAACCATCTACAAGATGCACTGCATGAACTCACCAAGGCTCCTTAGACAGAACCTTCCAAACCCACGACCACAGCCCTTTAGAAGGACATGGATAGCTTCATGTTAGGCAAGATTACTGGTGGTTAGATGGAGTTAAGATACAGATCAATCATAATCAAATTATGATTTGGGCCTGTACTCGTTGGAGTTTAGAAGGCTGAGGGGAGATCTTATAGAGACATATAAGATAATGAAGGGGCTGGACAGGGTAGAGGCAGAGAGATTCTTTCCACTTAGAAAGGAAACGAGAAGTAGAGGACACAGCCTCAAAATAAGGGGGAGTCAGTTTAGAACAGAGTTGAGGAGGAACTTCTTCTCTCAGAGGGTAGTGAATCTCTGGAATTCTCTGCCCATTGAAGCAGTGGAGGCTACCTCGTTAAATATGTTTAAGTCACAGGTAGATAGATTTCTGATCAATAAGGGAATTAAGGGTTATGGGGAGCGGGCGGGTAAGTGGAACTAAACCACTATCAGATCAGCCATGATCTTATTGAATGGCGGGGCAGGCTCGAGGGGCTAGATGGCCTACTCCTGCTCCTATTTCTTATGTTCTTAAATTGAATGCTGGAATGGGCTGAATGGCCTCCTGTTCTTGCACTGCTACTTACTAGATGAGTGTTGTCAACTCTTTTACAGGATTGAGAAGGGGAGGATTTGCAGATGGGAAACTCAAACCAACATCTTGTAAAAATCTGAACAAACCACTGGATTCATTGGTATCTGAATGTTAGTGGTCACTGAAATCAAAAGGAGAAATTAGGAAAAGATTTCAAGCACCCGTGTAACTGGAAAATCAGAGACCCACACATCCGGTGAGAGTGTTCCAGTGCACTGAGTGTGGGAAGAGCTTTAACCAGTTACACAGCCTAAAAACACATTGCACCACTCACAGTGGAGACAAACTCTTTGTGTAATCTGTGTGTGGTTGGAGCTTCAACTGATCATCTAACCTGGAGAGATCAGAGGACACCCAGACCATAGAGAAACCATGGGAATGTGGGAAGGGTTTCAATTATCCATCCCAGCTGGAAACACACTGACGCAGTCACACTGGGAAAGGCCATTCATCTGCTCCATGTGTGGGGAGGGTTTTACAAAATCATCTGGCCTTGTGACACACCAGCGTATTCACACCAGGGAGAGGCCATTCACTTGCTCTTTGTGTGAGAAGGGATTCGCCAAGATGTCCAAGCTCCAGGTACACCAACTTGTTCACACAGAGGAGAGACCTTTTAAATGCCCTGTGAGAAGAACTATAAAAGCAAACAGCATCTGCTGACACGCTGGCACACTCACATTGGAGAAAGGCCATTCACTTGCTCCGTGTGTGGGAAAAGATTCTCTTGGGCATCCAACCTGTTGAGACACCAACTCGTTCACAGTGATGAGAGACCATTTAAAGGTCCTGTCTATGAGCGGAACTGCAAAGGATTTGCAGATGCACCAACTTGTTCACATGGATCAGAGACCTTCCAAATGTTCTGACTGTGAAAAGAGTTTTAAAAGCACAAAGGATCTGCTGACACATCATCGCACTCACACTGGGGAGAGGCCATTCACCTGCTGTGTGTGCAGGAAGAGGTTCATCCGACCAGCTGAAACACCAGCGAGTTCACTGACTGCAGGGATTCAATTCTGCTGTTGAATCACAGTCAAGACTCAACCTTCATCATTCTACCATTTGGGGCTTGTTTCTGCTTTCCAAGCTCCAGCCCAAATGGGACCTTCTTATTATTCTGGATAAACTGTCCAGGATTATAACTGTCAGATGAATGATGTCTGTCTCCCAGAGCTGCTTTACATTGTAACTAATTTAGATCATCACTTAATCTCTATATTCCTGTGTATTTTATTCCTTCATTCTTTCATATGTTATGATGACAGCAGATGTCAATTACTCAGCAAACCATATCCCAGAGGGAAACTTGTTAGGGACCATAACATTTTTATATTCTGAAAACGAGTAGAATATGTACTGATCTCAGCAGCAAGAAACCCAGTAATACTTCAGAATAGCATAGAATCAAATAGAGTAGAACAGTGCAAAAGGAGGTCATTTGGTCCATCGGGTCTGCACCGACTCTTCAAAAGAACATCTTACCCAGGCCCACACCATAGAAACATAGAAACTAGAAGCAGGAGTAGGTTATTTGACCCTTTGAGCCTGCTCCGCCATTCAGCTTGATCATGACTGATCATCGAATTCAATATCCTGATTTCCCCCTTCCCCCCATATCCCTTGATTCCAAGAGCCATATCTAATTTCTTCTGGAAATCACACAATGGTTTGGCCTCAACTGCATTTTGTGGTACATTCACCACTCTCTGGGTGAAGAAATTTCTCCTCACCTCAGTTCGAAAAGGTTTGCCCCTTAGCATCAAGCTATGACCCCTCGTTCTGGACTCCCCCGCCATTGGGAACATTCTTTCTGAATCTACCTATGCCTTATCATCATGGCCCTGCACATTTACCATGGCTAATCCACCTAACCTACACATCTTTGCACTGTGGGAGGAAACAGGAGCACCCAGAGGAAACCCAGGCAGATGTGAGGAGAATGTACAAACTCCACATTGCCAACCATCCAAGACCAGAATCAAACTGAGTCCCTGGTGCTGCAGCATTGCTAACCACTGCACCTCCGTGCCACTCCTTGGGATTATAAGTGAAAGATTATTAAGAAAAAGAAAAAACCTAAGCAAACAAGATTACTGTTACGCAGTTAAACTTAGTCTTACAAAACATTTCCCCGAAAATGGGTGGTATGAAGGTTAGCACTTTTGTCTCACAGCAATAGAAACCTGGGTTCAATTCCGGCCTCGGGGGACTGTCTATGTGAAGTTTGCACGTTCTCCCCGTGTCTACTTGAGTTTTCTCCAGGTGCTCCGGTTTCCTCCCAGTCCAAAGATGTCCAGGTTAGGTGGCTTGGCCATGCTAAATTGACCCTAATGTCGGGGTACTAGCAGGATAACTACGTATAGGGCCTGGGTGAGATTGTTGTTGGTGCTGGATCGATGGGCCGAATGGCCTCTTTTCTGAACTGCAGATTCTATAAAAGTCAATTTTTGAAAAGGCCCCTTACTTGGTCAGACACACGAGGAAACACCTTCCAAGCAACATACCTTTATAGATAGTTAACTATAAAAATCCAGTAATATTACCCAAAGCAAAATTGCTGTCACTTTAATAACCATCTCCCAGACTCACTTCCACTCTGCTGAGGAAATCCAGAAACCTTCAGAACAAACCTGCCTTTTCACAAGGCTTTTCTGGATGACTGAATCAAACTTCCCTTTGCTCAGTCAAGAGCTGTTTTCAGGAGATTTCCCCCACACCAAACCAGCTCAACATCTCTATTTACATATCCCCGTTCCCTTTTCCCTTTCATCTTTGATTCCATGTTCTGAGCATTTCTTTGAAATTATCTATTCCAAAATATAAAAATCTTTCATGTCTTTCCTATTGTACCCCCACCCCCATCAAACAAAATTTAATAACATTTCCTGGTTTACTTATGAAACCTTTGCAAAGCCTACTAAAAACCTTTTACCCTCCTTTGAGATTTAACAGCTTATGAAACAGGTCCATATATATCTCCTAATGCAAATTTCTAAACCCAGCCTATTTATTTGTAAACCAGGGAAGTCTTATTACAAATGCATGCAGCTATCACCGATAGGCTTTTGTGCCTCAATTCAGTGGTCTCCAGTAACTGACAATGGTTTCATGGTTACTATTACTGAGACTAGCTTTATATTCCAGATTTATTAATTGAATTTAAATTCCACCAGCTGCTATGATGGGATTTGAACCCATGTCCTTAGATTATCAAACCTCTGGATTACTAACCCAGGAATGTTACCACTGTGCCACCGTTAGGGTCAGCATGGTGGCACAGTGGTTAGCACTGCTGCCTTACAGTGGGTTCGATTCCCAGCTTGGGTCATTGTCTGTGCAGAGTTTGAACGTTCTCCGCTTGTCTGCGTGGGTTTCCTCCGGGTTCCTCCCACAGTCCAAAAGACGTGCTGGTTAGGGTGCATTGGCTATGCTAAATTCTCCCCCAGTGCACCTGAACAGGTGCCAGAATGTGGCGACTAGGGGATTTTCACGGTTACTTTATTGCAGTGTTAATGTAAGTCTACCTGTGACAACTAAATAAACTTTACTTTATCACCCCTGATAGAATCTGTGGTTTCAAACTGCACTTTGTGAACCAGTCTTTAACTGGAACCAAAACGAAAACTTAAGCTAACTTAAAGAGAAACTGAACCTCCAGATTTTGAGGAAAACTGAGACTGAAACTGACAGTGGTTGGAACCAGATAAAAAGACACAGAGTCATTGGAGCTCAGATCCTAGTGCTGCAGTACAAGCAGGCTGAGAATCATAAAATCTTGCAGCACAGAAGGAGGCCATTCAGCCCATCAAGTCCCCGCTGACCACAATCCCACCCATGGCCCTAACCCCATAACCCCATGCATTTACCTAGCTAGTCCCCGTGACACTAAGGGGCAATTTAGCCTTGCTAATCCACCTAACCCGCACATCTTTGGAGTGTGGGAGGAAACTTAAGCACCCGGAGGAAACCCACGCAGACACGGGGAGAACGTGCAAACTCCACACAGACAGTGACCCAAGCTGGGAATCGAACCTGGATCCCTGGCGTTGTGAAGCAGCAGTGCTAACCACTGTGCTACCATGCTGCCCAAGGACCTGGGACTAGGCAAACATACAATTGCTTGAAGTTAATATTGGTGGGTCTACTCCATCAAGATGGTTGTGAGCAGAGTGTGATGATACTGTGCCTTTAAGGAATGTATCGGAGTCTCTGCAGATGGGTGCCATTTTTTGTGAAGACCATTTTTTTGTGCTCATGGCCCCTGGGTTGGTTGGATGCTGCTGTCGCCTGGGGGATTGGGCTAATCCTTGAAGAAAAGGAATTGGAATTCTTTGAAGAACTTTGTGGCTAAAATTAGTGCCATATTTGCTGAGTGGACTGCCTAATATATCTGTGAATCCCTTTTTTGTTGTATCAGCTATTGAAGTTATATGATTTCTGTTGAATACAATTAGCCTATTAGTTCATGTTTAATCAATGTTGGTTTTGGTTTGATTGTTACAGCGAAAGTTTTAAACCGTGAAATCTTGTTCATCGTTTTTCTGTTGGGGTTGTTTGGGGAGTTTGGTGCTTTCATGCTATTGGTCTCCACGGGGATTGTAACACAGGGATGCAGGTGGCTCCTGTCCTCAAAGGTTAACCCTGTTTTCTTACTGCTGAATCTGCATTTCTCCTCTTTATCTTTTCTTCCTTTATTGATATGAGGAAAGCCAGTGCATCAGCTCAGGGGAGGTTGATGAGCTGTGCATTCTCAGTCGAGCATGCATGGCTGGTAAAGGCTGAAGAAATTGTTGAGATTTATAAAGTAAAAGTGGACTGGAGAGAATAGGTTAGTAAAACCAGGAGTTAGTCTTATTGCTGAGAAGGTGCTGCTTGTTAGCAGCGGTGAAGACGGACTGAAGTGAAATTGGGGGGTGGGGAGCGGGGGAGGGGGGGGGAGATTGTGGGTGCAAGGGAGGAACTGGAGCTGTGGATGGGCTGGGAAGCGTCAGAGGTAGGCCAGGGGCTCTGAATCAGAGCGCACAGGCCCCAGGTTTACAGGTGTTGATAGGCCTGTGGGAGCAATATCCTAATCAACAATTGGGTAACCAATCTAAAGGTTTTGCATATCTCTATAATTCCCCTGCCGGTGTGTTCCTCGATCTCTCCATCATCATTTGCAGACTTATAAATACCCTAAGTAGCATGATCTTAGCTGCTTTGCTTCCCAATTGTAACAAAATGGATTTTGTCCTTGTAGAATTCTATCCCTCAAGGACAACCCTCTTTCCAACAATACAGTGTCTTCCTTAATCCGTACTGACAACTCACCATACCCACCCCCCTCCCCCCTCCCCCTTTCTATCTTTTCTGAACTTTATACCCTTGTATATCAAGCACCCCGGTTGTCAACATTTTTAAGCCATGATTCTGTTATTTTTACTGCACCATATTCTCCCACAGCTATTTGTGCTTGTAGCTCACCAACCTGATTCACCACACTTTGTATGTTTACACACATGCATTGTAATCCTGTCTTTGCAATCCTTGTCATTCTTCTTAGCCTTCTGCTATTGGTACTACTTTACTCTCTAGTTCTGTCCAGAACTCGCACTTTATGCACCTTTATTCTTTTCTACTTCTATACGCTGGTTTAAAGTTTATTTATTAGTCACAAGTAAAGCTTACATTAACACTGCAATGAAGTTACTGTGAAATTCCCCTAGTCGCCGCAGTCCTGTGCCTGTTCAGGTCAATGCACCCTAACCAGCACATCTTTCAGAATGTGGGAAGAAACTGGAGCACCCGGAGGAAACCCACGCAGACACGGGGAGAATGTGCAAACTCCACACAGACAGTGACCCAAGCCGGGAATCGAACCCAGGACCCTGGCGCTGTGAAGCAGCAGTGCTAACCACTGTGCTACCATGCCGCTCCGTGGAGAGGCTCAGACAGAGAGACACACACCACGGAGAAACCATGGAAACATGGGGACTGTGGGAAGAGTTTAATTGCCCATCCAAAATGGAAAATCAGGGTGCAGTCACAATGAGAGAAGCTCATCACCTGCTCTGTGTGTAGGATATGATTCACTCAGCCATTCTACCTGCTGACACACCAGCAGGTTCACACAATGGAGAGGCCTTTTAAATGCCCATAAGATGTAGGAGCAGAAATAGGCCATTCTGCCCATCAAATCTCCTTTACCATTCAATGAGATCATAACTGATCTGATGTGACAGTCCTCAATTCTACTTTCCTGCTTTGTCCCCATAATTGATTCCTGTACCGATTAAAAATCTGTCTATCTCAGCCTTAAACATATTTAACAACCCAGGGCCTACAGTTCTCTGTGGTAAAGATTCACTACCCTCTGAGGGAAGAAATTCCCCCTCATCTCTGTCTTAAATGAGTGACCCCTTACTCTGAGATTATGCCATCTGGTCCTAGACTCTCCCACAAAGGGAAACAACTTCTCAACATCCACACTGAGAATCCAATGTCTCAGTGAGGTCACCTCTCATTCTTCTAAATTCCAGTGAGTACAGGCCCAACCTACTCAACCTCTCCTCATAAGAAAATCCCTCTATACCAGGGATCAACTTAGTGAACCTCCTCTGGACTGCTTCCAATGCCCAGACTGTGGAAAGTACTTTGAAAACTCTGAGGAACTTTTGTACCATCAATGTGTTCACACTGACAGGAGACTGTCTCTCTGCGGGACTGGATTCAGAAAATCATCTCAACTCACTACACTAGCATTCTGTCACAGACATAATCTATGTGTTCTCTGATTGCCCGTGATCAGTGTGTTTTGAAAGGAGAGAGATGTGTGTTTCCTTACTCTTGGAATGTGCATTCCAATTAAATAATTCAGCAGTAAGCTTTTGTGAGTTTAAAAATAAATGTTATTTATACTCATGCACTTAACCCAAATTAAATGCAACATCTCACATACTCATTCTCATACACACAAAAATTAAATATTGATTAGGTGATGCATTTTTACAGGTTGTCGTTACTTCAGTCTCTGGTTTACGAATGCTGGTCTCCCACATGGCAGATCTGTACCTTTTTGAATGGTTTTCATGAGTTACAGTTGAAGTGAGGGCCTTATACAGTGAAGCATTCACAGTAGGTTGCTAGGTTTCTTGTAGTTGAATTTCCAGGAAGTTGGTTCACAGGTGAATTGAAGTCGGAAGAGGTTGGGAGACCTTTTCTCTTTTGGGATCTCCTGCTTGCAGGGTATCATTGCTAATTACTTTGTCTGCTTGGTGACTTGCAGCTAGTTTGTGGTCTGGATTTCTGACCACCGAACTGTTGGTTCGATATCATTGGTGGAACTGCTTGCTAATAGCTCTTAACTGATTTTCAAAAGCAGAGAAAAACACGGCTGCCTCACCATGTGACTTTCTAGAAGTTCGTCCTTTTCCAAATAAGGGGTGATGTTTATGTTAATTCCACAACCTGTGTGCTGAATTAATACCTCAGTCCGTGCCATTGTTGTTGAATGCCCCATTCAATCTGATAATACCCTTTTTGATTGGTTTTAGAACATAGAATAAATACAGCACAAACAGGCCCTTCGGCCCACAAGTTGCGCCGGTCATGTCCCTACCTACCTAGGCTTATATGTAGGCTTACCTATAACCCTCAATCCTATTAAGTCCCATGTACTCAGCCAGAAGTCTCTTAAAAGTGTGTAGTGTAAAGCGTCCGGTTTGTGACCAATGCCATCCATGACCCCAAAATAGTTGTGCTCGGACCCGATGTCACATGTGGTCTTGCGAAGGCACAGCTGTGTGGTGGCTTCCCTCTGCTCGGATGGAATTTCACATCAACCCCAAGCCCAGAGGACCCCACCGCAGGGGCTGGAGTCCCACAGCCTGAACCACCTCATGGAAATGCCCTTTGCCACTGTACTGAGGGTTTTCCATATGGGCTGTTGCTACACACCATCCACCTCCCTGTCCTCACCAGTCTCCCAGACATGTCTTGGTCCTTCTACGGAAGTATCCTCCCCCTTAACATTGGGGATCTGGGTAGAGGGTAGTGCACGCAGTCCAAGACAACCAAAGGTGGCACCGGTCACGGACTCCCAAGAAACATGCCCTTTTTGTGGTCTTGTGGAATCCTTGGACCACGTTTACATAGCTTGCTCTAGACTGCACTAAGCTTATAGTTATTTTAAGAAACCTTTTGTTGCTGTTTTCTTTGCAACTCAGCCCCATGCTCCTGTGGTGAGGGGGGTGAGGAAGGAGAGGATCTCCTTGTGAGCCTGCTCCAGCCAAAATTTCCATAAACAGGTCCAGACAGCAGGAGACCGAGGGGATCATACATCTGACTGTCTGCCCCTCAACTGTGGCTATAATCGCAACTGGGTATCTCTGGAGACGGAGCATGCAGTGTTCACGGGCACCATCGAGACTTTCCATGCCCAGTGGGCACTGCAGGGACTGGAGTGCCTTAATGACCCTTTAGTCATATTTTGATTTGATGTTTTAAGTTTCATTAAGGTTTGTTTTTGTCACAGGTTCCCCTTTAAGGGGCTGTCATTCTTGCTTTGTCCCTCAGTTTATATAATTTAGTTTAATTTATTCAACTCAAAAGTGGCACGGTGGCACAGCAGTTAGCACTGCTGCCTCACAGCACCAGGGACCTGGGTTCAATTCCCGGCTTTGGTTACTGACTGTGTGGAGTTTCCACATTCTCCCTGTGTCTGCGTGGGTTTCCTCTGGATGCTCTGGTTTCCCCCTACAGTCCAAAGATGTGCGGGTTAGGTGCATTGGCCATGCTAAGTTGTCCCTTAGTGTCAGGGAGAGGAGCAGGGTATATACATGGGGTTACTGGGACAGGGCCTGGGTGGGATTAGTAAGAAGTCTCACAACACCAGGTTAAAGTCCAACAGGTTTATTTTGGTAGCACTCACCTGATGAAGGGGCAGCGCTCTGAAAGCTCGTGCTCCCAAATAAACCTGTTGGACTTTAACCTGGTGTTGTGAGAATTATTACTGTGCCCACTCCAGTCCAACGCCAGCATCTCCACATCCTGGGTGGGATTGTTGTTGGTGCAGGCTTGATGGGCCAAATGGCCTCCTCCTGCACTGTTCTGATTCTATGATATTTAAGCAAAGAGTGGCTCCCTCTGATGACTGATTCCTTTTGTGTAAAAGGTCAGAACAGCATCTCCTCCCTTACTGCACTGAGTTCACTGTGAGGAGCTGCAGTGACGAGTTGCTATCTGCGTTCTTGCTTACCAGCTGAAATTCTACAGAGATAAGTCAGCCCTGCTGGCGAGAGAAACCAATTCTAATTATCTACCTAATTAAGTAACTGTAGCTGTCTCTCCAGTAGGGAGATTGTTTATCCCTGATTAAGACAGAAAGAAATTTAATTTTAATCGCAAGTTGTAGTTAAATGCCGAATGCAATCTAGACTAGATTTAAAAAGATAGCAATCTTTAAAATTAACCCTTCAAATTCCCAAGCTCACACTATCAAGCTGTACTCAGTGAGGGGCTGTTATCTTCATACGTGGTTACTTTATTTCTTCTTCATTTGGAGATCCCAAGACTGTTGTACAATTGTGCCAGCAGTTAACAGCTAGTTGTGAACACTTCCATGCAGACTTTAAAAGCTATGTTAAATTGCTTAATGTTTGACTTTATAAAGTAATAGTTCGATCTGACCTAGAGCACTGTATTCAATTCTGGGCATCACACTTGAGGAAGGATGTCAAGGCCTTAGACAAGGTGGAGAAGAGATGAACTAGAACGTACAAAAATGACAGATTTCACGTAAATGAAGAGATTATAGAAGCTTTTCCTTACAACAAAAAAAGAGTCAAGAGCAAGTATGATGGAGGTTTTCAAAATCATCAACATTGTTGGCAGTAGAAAGATTGGTAACTAGAGGACTCAGATTTAAGATTATTGCGAAGAGACATTTTTTGTAATGCAGTGAATGATGATGATCTGGAATGTATTGCCTGAAAAGTTGGTAGAAGCAGAATTTTAAAATCATAGAACAGTAATAGCACAGAAAGAGGCCATTCAGTATGTCCTATCTATGCTGGTATTCTGCAAGAGCACTTCACCTAGTGCCATTCCTTTTGCCTTTCCCTGTAGTCTTTGAAAATTCTCTAATTCAGATAATCAAATTTCATGTTGAATATGGTTCAAACTGCCTTCAACACTCTCAAGACCATTTATTCCAGATCTTAACCACTCGCTGTGTAAAAAAAAAAGAATTTTCCTCATGTCACTATTGTTTCTTTTACCAATCATCTCAAATTTGTGCTCTCCAATGGATAAGTTGTTTTTTTTTCATTCATGGGAAATCAGCATTTATTGCTCATCCCGAGTTGCCTGAAGGCAGTTGAAAGTCAACCACATTGCTGTGGCTCTGGAGTAGACCAAACCAGTTAAGGATGGCAGATTTCCTTCCCTAAAGGAATTAGTTAACCAGATGGGTTTTTCCAACAATCGTCAATGGTTTCATGGTCATCAGGGTGGCACGGTGGCACAGTGGTTTGCACTGCTGCCTCACAGCGACAGGGACCTGGGTTCAATTCCGGCCGTGGGTGAGTGGCTGTGTGGAGTTTGCATGTTTTCTCCAGTTTCTCCAACGGGTGCTCCAGTTTCCTTCCACACTCCAAAGATGTGCGGGTTAGGTTGATTGGCTATGCTAAATTGCCCCTTAGTGTCAGGGGGATTAGAACATAGAACATAGAAAAAATACGGCACAAACAGGCCCTTTGGCCCACAAGTTGCGCCGGTCATGTCCCTACCTACCTAGGCTTATATATAGGCTTACCTATAACCCTCAATCCTATTAAGTCCCATGTACTCATCCAGAAGTCTCTTAAAAGACCCGATCGAGTTTGCCTCCACCACCACTGACGGCAGCCGATTCCACTCACCCACCACCATCTGAGTGAAAAACTTACCCCTGACATCTCCTCTGTACCTACTCCCCAGCACCTTAAACCTGTGTCCTCTCGTAGCAGCCATTTCAGCCCTGGGAAAAAGCCTCCGAGAATCCACCCGATCTATACCTCTCAACATCTTGTACACCTCTATCAGGTCACCTCTCATCCTTCGTCTCTCCAAGAAAAGACCGAGCTCCCTCAGCCTATCCTCATAAGGCATGCCAACTAATCCAGGCAACATCCTTGTAAATCTTCTCGGCACCCTTTTAATCATTTCCATATCCCTCCTGTAATGAGGCAACCAGAACTGAGCACAGTACTCCAAGTGGGGTCTGACGAGGATCTTATAAAGCTGCATCATTATCTCCCAACTCCTAAACTCAATCCCTCGATTGATGAAGGCCAGCACACCATATGCCTTCTTAACCACCTCCTCTACCTGCGAGGCCGATTTATGGTCTACTCCAGAGCCACAGCAATGTGATTGACTTTCAACTGCCCTCGGGCAACTAGGGATGAGCCAGCAATGCTGATTTCCCATGAATGAAAAAAAAACAACTTATCCATTGGAGAGCCTATGGACCCGGACCCCAAGGTCCTTCTGATCCTCTACACTGCTAAGAGTCTTACCCTTAATATTATACTCCTTCATTCCATTTGACCTGCCAAAATGGACCACTACACATTTATCCGGGTTGAAGTCTATCTGCCACTTCTCCGCCCAGTCTTGCATCCTATCTATGTCACGCTGCAGCTTCTGACATCCCTCCAACCTATCCACAACACCACCAACCTTCGTGTCATCGGCATGATTAGTGGGGTAAAGGCATGGGTTTGTGGGGATAGGACCTGGGTGGGATTGTTGTCAGTGCAGACTCGATGGGCTGAACGGCATCCTTCTGTACTGTAGAGACTCCATAATTCTAGTAGATTCTTAATTCCCTATGAAGGAAGATGAGGAGAGTGAGATAGATACACTAAAAGGCATGGAGAACTGAACTGTTGCCTTTACCTGGTGACCACCCTGAGGCAATAGCTGACCTTGCGACCCAGAATGCAGCTCCGGGTAGACTACCCCCAACTGCCTGCGAAAGGCCACACTGCGCAGGCGTGGAGAGGCCCCGCCCTTGAAGAGAGCCTGCCAGCGCATGCGCCATGCTGAGAGGCGCGATCGCGGCCTTAACGACACCGAGTGTGAGAGGCGGTCGGAGCGGCGGGGCCCGGCAGCGGTACGGCCACGGTCTCTGCAGCACGGGGAGTACCATCAGAACGGTGGTTTATCGCCTCCTCCAGGTGGGTTGCCATTTGCCGCTTTCTTCTTCCGTTTGCATCGACACTTACTGACAACAAAGGAACCACCCAGAATGCTTAGCGGCCGGCATTAGGGAGCATGCGCATTCAGAACCGTGGCGGTTTCAGGGGCGCAGGGGATGGTGGGAATCGCAGCCGCCATTATGCAGCAAGTATACGGATTTCACTGCAGAATCAACTGGAATGGAGATGGAACTGTATCTGATGGGTTTAACCCTCCGTATCTTGAGCCCGTCAGCGTCCAATAATTTCAGCCGTGAATTTGTTCAGGGAGGTAGGTTCTGGGCGGCACGGTAGCACAGTGGTTAGAACTGCTGCCTCATAGTGCCTGGGACCCGGGTTCGATTCCCGGCTTGGGTCGCTGTCTGTGTGGAGTTTCCACATTCTCCTCGTGTCTGCGTGGGTTTCCTCCGGATGCTCTGGTTTCCTCCCACAGTCCAAAGATGTGTGGGTTAGGTTGATTGGCCATGCTAAAATTGCCCTTTAGTGTCGTGAGATGTGTAGATTAGAGGGATTAGCGGGTAAAATATGTAGGGATATGGGGGTAGGGCCTGGGTGGGAGTGTGGTCGGTGCAGACTTGATGGGCCAAATGGCCTCTTTCTGCACTGTAGGGTTTCTATGATTCTATGAGATTACTGCAGATGCTGGAATCTGAAACAAAAACAGAAAATGCTGGACAGTCTTCAACTCTGACTAAGGGTCATCCAGACTTGAAACACTCCACAGATGCTGTCAGGTCTGCTGAGATTTTCCAGCATTTTTGTTTTATGTGTTTGAGAGAGATCAGGTTGCTAAGCAGACACTATCCCTGTAATCTAAAAAGTATTGCCCAAGAGGTTTTTTAAAAATCCATTTTATGCATACAGATTTTTTTTTTAAACAGCTTGAGTATTGCTGAGAAAAGACATACTTTTTAAGCTTTTCATCTTGCGCTCTTCAAAACAGCTTGCAAGGAAATGCCAACAAGAAAGGGAACAACAATTTATACTGCATGAGAAGAAAGTGCTGATTGGCTGGCAAGTCGACTCTGATAAGTAAATGCGTTGCCATGGGGAATGCAGCCTGAAGCAGTTAACAGCCGAGCTTTTTTTAAAATTCAAACAAGGCAATCTCTTCGCACGACAATTCACACTCCACATTACCCATTTGTGTTATAGGTAAAATGTTCTTTTAGCTCGAAGGCAGCAGTCTGTTAGCGGATAATATCACTTGTGTTGCTGCTGCATAGTAGCAGTGTGAAACAGCTAGCTTCACCCATTGCTCAGATTTTTGAGACGCAACACCCTTCTAGGGTAATCTAGGGCACTTTTCAGGACCTAAAATGGCAGTCTTTGGCCCATTCAGGAGTTTGCATGATACATAGCAAGCAATGATCTAATCAGGGCAACACAGAATCCCGATAGTGCAGAAAGAAGCCATTCGGCCCATCAAGACTGCACTGACTCTCCAACAGCGCATCTTACATAAGAACATAAGAAATAGGAGCAGGAGTAGGCCATCTAGCCCCTCGAGCCTACCCCGCCATTCAATAAGATCATGGCTGATCTGACGTGGATCAGTACCACTTACCCGCCTGATCCCCATAACCCTTAATTCCCTTACCGATCAGGAATCCATCCATCCGCGCTTTAAACATATTCAGCGAGATAGCCTCCACCACCTCAGTGGGCAGAGAATTCCAGAGATTCACCACCCTCTGGGAGAAGAAGTTCCTCCTCAACTCTGTCTTAAACCGACCCCCCTTTATTTTGAGGCTGTGTCCTCTAGTTTTAACTTCCTTACTAAGTGGAAAGAATCTCTCCGCCTCCACCCTATCCAGCCCCCGCATTATCTTATAAGTCTCCATAAGATCCCCCCTCATCCTTCTAAACTCCAACAAGTACAAACCCAATCTCCTCAGCCTCTCCTCATAATCCAAACCCCTCATCTCCGGTATCAACCTGGTGAACCTTCTCTGCACTCCCTCCAATGCCAATATATCCTTCCTCATACAAGGGGACCAATACTGCACACAGTATTCCAGCTGCGGCCTCACCAATGCCCTGTACAGGTGCATCAAGACATCCCTGCTTTTATATTCTATCCCCCTCGCGATATAGGCCAACATCCCATTTGCCTTCTTGATCACCTGTTGTACCTGCAGACTGGGCTTTTGCGTCTCATGCACAAGGACCCCCAGGTCCCTTTGCACGGTAGCATGTTTTAATTTGTTTCCATTGAGATAGTAATCCCATTTGTTATTATTTCCTCCAAAGTGTATAACCTCGCATTTATCAACGTTATACTCCATTTGCCATATCCTCGCCCACTCACTCAGCCTGTCCAAATCTCTCTGCAGATCTTCTCCGTCCTCCACACGATTCACTTTTCCACTTATCTTTGTGTCGTCTGCAAACTTCGTTACCCTACACTCCGTCCCCTCCTCCAGATCATCTATATAAATGGTAAATAGTTGCGGCCCGAGTACCGATCCCTGCGGCACGCCACTAGTTACCTTCCTCCAACCGGAAAAACACCCATTTATTCCGACTCTTTGCTTCCTGTCGGATAGCCAGTCCCCAATCCACTTTAACACACTACCCCCAACTCCGTGTGCCCTAATCTTCTTCAGCAGCCTTTTATGGGGCACCTTATCAAACGCCTTTTGGAAATCCAAAAACACCGCATCCACCGGTTCTCCTCCATCAACCGCCCTAGTCACATCTTCATAAAAATCCAACATGTTCGTCAAGCACGACTTTCCCCTCATGAATCCATGCTGCGTCTGATTGATCGAACCATTTCTATCCAGATGCCCTGCTATCTCCTCTTTAATAATGGATTCCAGCATTTTCCCTACTACAGACGTTAAGCTGACCGGCCTATAGTTACCCGCCTTTTGTCTCCTTCCTTTTTTAAACAGCGGCCTAACATTAGCCGTTTTCCAATCAACCGGCACTACCCCAGAATGCAACGAGTTTTGATAAATAATCACTAACGCATCCACTATTACCTCTGACATTTCTTTCAATACCCTGGGATGCATTCTATCCAGACCCTATTCCCATAACCCCACACATTTACCCTGCTAACACCCCTAACCTACATTTGGGACACTGAGGGGCAACTTAGCATGGCCAATCAATTCTAATCTACACATCTTTGGACTGTGGGAGGAAACTGGAGAATCCAGAGGAAACCCATCCAGACATGGGGAGAATGTACAAACTCCACACAGACAGTCACCCAAGGCTGGAATCGAACTTGGGTCCCTGGCGCTGTGAGGCAGCAGACCACCAGATCTCTGGTCCTTTGCATATTTTTGATATGTAGATAATATGATTTCTATATTTGAATGCACCGCAGTTATTCTCCCGCAGCATGTATTTGATACAACCTATTTCAGCATCAAACTTGCATGGTGAGCAAATGGTTCAGCCCTTATTTATGAGACTGCTGATAAGGCCAATTTATAGACCGTGCAACGATAAGAACCCCAATGCATATATTGACCAATGAAGGTGGGCTTGCAGTAGACATTAGTTGAGAACCCACTCGCTGATTTCCCAACTCAAGGGGTAACATCATTAAACACCAAGTTAAACAATTTTATTAAAACTCTGTCTTATGAGGGATTCCCAAATTCACCTTCAAAGATCTCTCTTTGGAATTGTCTTTGTATTTTTGTTTCTGCTCAATCCCTTTTTCTTGTTCTAAATTCATTTTCCAGAATATTAGAAGGGGAGTAATTGGAGACAGAAAACTCAAACTTAACATCCTCAAGATCTGACAAAATCACTTGAATAATCAGGATCTGAATATCATTGTCCTTTTAAATGTGGAAGGAGAAAGGTTTGTGCGTTCCAGCTATGGGAAAGGTTTTCAAACATCACTTGACTGGAAAAACACCAAGACACACAAACTCAAGTGGGATTGTTCCAATGCACTGACTGTGCAAAAAGCTTTTGACACAGCCTGAAAGAAACATTGTATTACTGACAATACGGTGAAAGCATATACATGTCCTGTCTGTGGATGAGGCCTCAATTGATCATCCAACCTGGAGAGACATAAGGAGATCTGCATCATGGAGAAACCATGGAAATGTAGGGACTGTGGGAAGGGATTTAATTACCCATCAAAGCTGGAAACTCATCGACGCAGCCACACTGGGGAGAGACCGTTCACCTGCTCAGTGTGTGAGAAGGGATTTACTCTGTTGTCGAACCTCCAGACACATCAGAGAGTTCACACTGGGGAGAGACCATTCACCTGCATTGAATGTGGACAAGGATTCACTACTTTATCCAACTTGCTGAAACACCAGCGGATTCACACGGATCAGAGACCTTTCACATGTTCTGACTGTGAGAAGAGCTTTAAGAGCAGAAATGAACTGCTGACACACCAACGCACTCACACTGGGGAGAGGCCATTCAGCTGCTCCCTGTGTGGAAAAGGATTCACTCAATTATCTCACCTTCTGAGACACCAGCGGGTTCACACAGGCGAGAAGCCATTCAGTTGCTTGGTGTGTGGGAAGGGATTCGCTAATTCTTCTGAGCTTCTTCGACACCAGCCAGTTCATACTAGGGAGAGGCCATTTACCTGCTCCGTATGTGGGAAGGGATTCACTCGATCATTCACTCTGCTGAAACACCATCTAATTCACAAGTGATAACAGGGATTGGGTTCTACTGTTTTCATTGTTAGGGACCAGATCAGAAACTCCAAGTACGTTATGAAGCTAGACTAGACCCCAACTATTCTTGATTTTAGTGTTTAATGTGAGGATAAGATTTTTTTAAAATATTTTTATTTATTATTGTCACAAGTAGGCTTACATTAACACTGCAATGAAGTTACTGTAAAAATCCCCTAGTCGCCACATTCTGGTACACTGTTCGGGTACACTGAGGGAGAATTTAGCATGGCCAAAGCACCTAACCAGCACGTCTTTTGGACTATGGGAGGAAACTCGCGCAGACACGGGAAGAATGTGCAGACTCTGCACAGACAATGACCCAAGCCAGGAATCAAACCCATGTCGCTGGGACTGTGAGGCAACAGTGCTAACCACTGTGCCACCATGCGCACTCCAGGTGTGATTCTTTTGACCCACGAGGAAGCTTTTATTAAAACAAACTTTATTTAACGTTACAGTTTAACAACAACAAAAAGAATTAGCGCAACTTTTACCAATTGAAATACTTAAACGTGACGGATACAATTCTTAACTGCTAGCCTGTCTCTATTAGCTACAATTTAAGCAATATTCCTCATAGCCCTAAACTCGTCTTCAGATCAGTTAGCAAAACATGCATAGGCTTATGTGGGTTGCCAGTCCTCAAGCCTTTTAACACCTCTGGAGAGAGATACCTATTTTATGGCAGGTCCCAGATTTCAACCTCCAGAGAGAGAAGACCTGCTGCTCCTTGCAAGTCCAAATGGAAAACTACCTGCATTTTCCCTCTGTAAGCCTAGCTCCTTCAATTAGTACATGGTGCTCAAGATCTAGTTAATGAACCTAATTAAACCCTACTCCAAAATCCCAGGAGACGAGTCAAAAAATAAACAAAACTGCATTAACTTAGATTAAAACAAACACCCCATTATCTAGGATCAATTATGCATCTACATTCTCAGCAGGTGGGCTGCCTTGAGCAGACAAATCGGCACTGTAATCAGAGCTGAAGTTTAAAACCTTCCCTTCAGGTGAAACGTGATATAAGTACATTTCTTCAAGGCACAGTACTGTCACAGTTGTTAAGCATGGGCTGGACTAAATCATATTGATTGTGTTGTAACACACGGGAACAAGAGTAACCCATTCAGCTCCATCCAGCATATACCACCATTCAATAAGATCATGGCTGATGTGAACTAACTCCATGTACCCAAATTTGCCCCAAATTCCTAAATACTTTCTTCCAATCTTAGAATCCAGGCTGGAAGCAGGCTTTACAAGCACCCAGTGTAACTCAGGCCCAAATCAACAACTGAATGTCCAGGAGAGAGAGGGGAATCAATGAATACAGACCTGAACTCAGCCAGAGTCAGCTTGATATGGGGAGAAGAGGTTCAGTATCAAGAGAGTTTTACTCTGCATCTAACCCGTGCTCTACCAACCTTGTAAGTATTTTATGGGTCAGTGCAAAGGAAGTTTGACTCTGTATTTTACCTGTGCGGAACTATCCCTGGACTGTTTGATGGGGCTTTGCAGACCAAACTTTACACTGTATCTCATCCATGCTAATCACCCACACAAACTATCCAGCCCAATAATAAAAATGTCAATTCGATGTTTAATTTTCAAACGTTGTACAGAATTGGGATGTTGGACAGACTGACTATATTTGAATGTCGCTCCAGCAGAACCAACATGCATGTGGCTCAACCTGAGGCTTTGAATCACAGGATCCATGGGTCATTGACTTTGTTCCTGGAATGACATAGGAAATACAGTGCAGAAATAGGCCATTTAGTCCAATCAGTCTGTGCGAGTATTCATACGCTATTGCCGAGATTCTGCTTAAGTGCCCAAAGAGTGGGAAAATGGGAGATTTTCCTGCCCATTTTTTTTGGGTGTACTTACCTGAAAGTCAGAAAGTGAGGGGGTGGAGTGGCTCCTGATTGCTGGCCTGTTGATGTTATCCCCTCACCCCCCCGATCGCTGGCCTACCCGACCACACGTCCCCCCGCCCCCCCACCCAGGTTAAAAGGTAAGACCATAGAGAAACAGTGGCAGACATTTAAGGAAATATTTCATAACTTTAGACAAAAAAATATTTCAGATGAAAGGAAAAACTACAAGAAGGATGCAGTGGTTAACACAGGAAGTTCAGGATGGTATCAAATTGTTCACCACATTGTGAAGGTGGCTGGTAGCCCAGAAGATGAGAACTTTAGAAACCAGGGAAGGTGATGGCAGATATGATAGGGGCGTTTAAGGGGCTTTCAGATAAACAGTTTAAGGGCTGTTAGGGATGGGCAGTAAGTGCCGGCCTGGCCAGTGGCACCCACATCCCCTGAATGTTGTAATAATTGGAAATGAGAAAATGGCTGAGGTATTGAACAAGTATTTTGTGTCGGTCTTCACAGTGAAAAACACAAATAACATGCAAAAAATTAATGACGGGAAGGCAATGGCAGATGAGAACCTAGAAACTATCATTATCACGAAAGAGGTAGTGTTGGGCAAGTTAATGGGGCTAAAGGTAAACAAGTCTGGTCAAAGAACAAAGAACAGTACAGCACAGGAAACAGGCCCTTCGGCCCTCCAAGCCTGTGTCGCTCATTGGTCCAACTAGACTATTCGTTTGTATCCCTCCATTCCCAGACTGCTCATGTGACTATCCAGGTAAGTCTTAAACGATGCCAGCGTGTCTGCCTCCACCACCCTACTTGCATTCCAGGCTCCCACCACTCTCTGTGTAAAAAAACGTCCCTCTGATATCTGAGTTATACCTCGCCACTCTCACCTTGAGCCCGTGACCCCTCGTGATCGTCACCTCCGACCTGGGAAAAAGCTTCCCACTGTTCACCCTATCTATGCCCTTCATAATTTTGTACACCTCTATTAGGTCTCCCCTCATTCTCCGTCTTTCCAGGGAGAACAAGCCCAGTTTACCCAATCTCTCCTCATAGCTAAGACCCTTCATACCAGGCAGTATCCTGGTAAACCTTCTCTGCACTCTCTCCAAAGCCTCCACGTCCTTCTGGTAGTGTGGCGACCAGAACTGGACACAGTACTCCAAATGTGGCCTAACCAGTGTTCTCTGCAGCTGCAACATCATACTCCAGCTTTTATACTCTATACCCCGTCCTATAAAGGCAAGCATACCATATGCCTTCTTCACCACCACCTCCACCTTGCTGCCACCTTCAAGGATTTGTGGACTTGCACACCTAGGTCCCTCTGTGTTTCTATATTCTTGATGGCTCTGCCATTTATTGTATAACTCCCCCCTACATTAGTTCTTCCAAAATGCATCGCTTCGCATTTATCTGGATTAAATTCCATCTGCCATTTCTCCGCCCAATTTTCCAGCCTATCTATATCCTGCTGTATTGTCCGACAATGTTCATCGCTATCCGCAAGTCCAGCCATCTTCATGTCATCCGCAAACCTGCTGATAACACCAGTTACACCTTCTTCCAAATCATTTATATATATCACAAATAGCAGAGGTCCCAGTACAGAGCCCTGCGGAAATTATGAACACCACTGGTCACAGACCTCCAGCCGGAAAAAGACCCTTCGACTGTTATCCTCTGTCTCCTGTGGCCAAGCCAGTTTTCTACCCATCTAGCCACCTCTCCTTGTATTCCATGAGCCTTAACCTTCTTAACCAACCTGCCATGAGGGACTTTGTCAAATGCCTTACTGAAATCCATATAGACGACACCCACGGCCCTTCATCAACCGTTTTTGTCACTTCCTCAAAAAACTCCACCAAATTTGTAAGGCACGACCTCCCTCTTACAGAACCATGCTGTCTGTCACTAATGAGATTGTTCCGTTCTAAATGCGCATACATCCTGTCTCTAAGAATCCTCTCCAACAACTTCCCTACCACGGACGTCAAGCTCACTGGCCTATAATTATCCGGGTTATCCCTGCTACCCTTCTTAAATAACGGTACCACATTCGCTATCCTCCAATCCTCAGGGACCTCACCTGTGTCCAATGAAGAGACAAAAATTTCTGTCAGAGGCCCAGCAATTACATCTCTTGTCTCCCTGAGCAGTCTAGGATAGATGCCATCAGGCCCTGGGGATTTGTCAGTTTTAATGTTACCTAAAAAACCTAACACTTCCTCCCTTGTAATGGAGATTCTCTCTAACAGGTCAACACCTCCCTCTGAGACAGTCCCAGTCAACAAGTCCCTCTCCTTTGTGAATACCGATGCAAAGTATTCATTTCGGATCTCCCCTATTCCCTTGGGTTCTCAGCATAATTCCCCTTCTTTGTCCCTGAGAGGTCCGACTTTTACCCAGACAACTCTTTTGTTCCTAACATATGAATAAAATGCCTTAGGATTCTCCTTAATCCTGTCTGCCAAGAACATTTCGTGACCTCTTTTTGCCCTTCTAACTCCCCGTTTGAGTTCTTTCCTGCTCTCTCTGTATTCCTCCAGAGCTCCATCTGTTTTCAGTTGCCTGGACCTAACGTACGCCTCTCTTTTCTTTTTGATCAGATCCGCAATTTCCCTTGTTATCCATGGCTCTCGAATCCTACCTTTCCTATCCTTCCTTTTTACAGGCACATGCCTGTCCTGCAGCCTTATCAACTGTTCCTTAAAAGACTCCCACATGCCAGACGTGGACTTACCCCCGAACAGCCTCTCCAATCAACGGCCACCAATTCCTGCCTAATCCGGCTATAGTTAGCCTTCCCCCAATTTAGCACCCTGCCCTTAGGACAACACTTGTCCTTGTCCATGGTGCCAGAGGACTGGAGAGTGGCGAATGTTGTTCCTCTGTTTAAGAAAGGGAATAGAAATGACCCTGGTAATTATAGACCAGGTTAGTCTTACTTCGGTGGTTGGTAAATTGATGGAAAAGGTCCTTAGGGATGGGATTTACGACCATTTAGAAAGATGCGGATTAATCCGGGATAGTCAGCACGGATTCGTGAAGGGCAAGTCGTGCCTCACAAGTTTGATTGAATTTTTTGAGGAGGTAACTAAGTGTGTTGATGAAGGTAGGGCAGTTGATGTCATATACATGGATTTTAGTAAGGCGTTTGATAAGGTCCCCCATGGTCGGCTTATGATGAAAGTAAGGATCTGTGGGATAGAGGGAAAGTTGGCAGATTGGATAGGTAATTGGCTATCTGATCGAAGACAGAGGGTGGTGGTGGATGGAAAATTTTCGGACTGGAGGCAGGTTGCTAGCGGAGTGCCACAGGGATCAGTGCTTGGTCCTCTGCTATTTGTGATTTTTATTAATGACTTAGAGGAGGGGGCTGAAGGGTGGATCAGTAAATTTGCTGATGACACCAAGATTGGTGGAGTAGTGGATGAGGTGGAGGACCTGTTGTAGGCTGCAAAGAGACATTGATAGGATGCAAAGCTGGGCTGAAAAATGGCAAATGGAGTTTAACCCTGATAAATGTGAGGTGATTCATTTTGGTAGGACTAATTTAAATGTGGATTACAGGGTCAAAGGTAGGGTTCTGAAGACTGTGGAGGAACAGAGAGATCTTGGGGTCCATATCCACAGATCTCTAAAGGTTGCCACTCAAGTGGATAGAGCTGTGAAGAAGGCCTATAGTGTGTTAGCTTTTATTAACAGGGGGTTGGAGTTTAAGAGCCGTGGGGGTATGCTGCAACTGTACAGGACCTTGGTGAGACCACATTTGGAATATTGTGTGCAGTTCTGGTCACCTCACTATAAGAAGGATGTGGAAGCGCTGGAAAGAGTGCAGAGGAGATTTACCAGGATGCTGCCTGGTTTGGAGTGTCGGTCTTATGAGGAAAGGTTGAGGGAGCTAGGGCTGTTCTCTCTGGAGCGGAGGAGGCTGAGGGGAGACTTAATAGAGGTTTATAAAATGATGAAGGGGATAGATAGAGTGAACGTTCAAAGACTATTTCCTCAGGTGGATGGAGCTATTACAAGGAGGCATAACTATAGGGTTCATGGTGGGAGATATAGGAAGGATATCAGAGGTAGGTTCTTTACGCAGAGAGTAGTTGGGGTGTGGAATGGACTGCCTGCAGTGATAGTGGAGTCAGACACTTTAGGAACATTTAAGCGGTTATTGAATAGGCACATGGAGCACACCAGGATGATAGGGAGTGGGATAGCTTGATCCTGGTTTCAGATAAAGCTCGGCACAATATCGTGGGCCGAAGGGCCTGTTCTGTGCTGTACTGTTCTATGTTCTATGTATTACTATCCTAAAGTTAACAGAGTTGTGGTCACTATTTGCCACATGTTCCCCTACCGAAACTTTGACGACCTGACCGGGCTCATTTCCCAGAACTAGGTCCAGTATAGCCCCCTCTCTAGTTGGGCTATCGACATACTGTTCCAAAGAACCTTCCAGTACGCATTTTACAAATTCCTCCCCGCCCAGACCCCCAGCCCTAAGCACTTTCCAGTCTATACCAGGGAAATTAAAGTCTCCCACTACAACAACCCTATTTTTTCTGCACATATCCAGAATCTCCTGACATATCCATTCCTCCACTTCCCGTGGGCTGTTGGGTGGCCTGTAGTACACCCCCAGCATAGTGACTGCACCCTTCCTGTTTCTGAGCTCCACCCACAGCGACTCATTACATGACCCCTCTAAATTGTCCACCCTCTGCACCGCTGTAATATGCTCCCTAACTAATACCGCTACACCCCCACCTTTTTTAGCCCCTCCTCTGTCTCACCTAAAACACTTATACCCCAGAATATTCAGCTGCCAGTCCTGTCCTTTTAACCATGTCTCCGTCACCGCAACCACATCCAAATTCCGCGTAAGCATTAAGGCCCTAAGTTCGTCTGTCTTACCCGTTACGCTCCTCGCATTGAAGCAGATGCACTCCAGACCTCCAGGCTCACTCGGGTCATCCTGCTCCAGAGTGCTCCTCTTCTTAGCTAGCCTTGCCCTGGCCCCCAGCTCGACCCCAACCTCAGTACTTACTGACCTACTGTTTTGATCCCCACCCCCCGCCACACTAATTTAAACCCTGCTGAAACACTCTAGCAAAACTCCCAGCCAGGATATTTGTGCCCTTCCAGTTAAGGTGTAACCCATCCTTTCCGTACAGGTGCCATCCTCTCGTGAAGACTTCCCAATGATCTATAAATTTGAAACCCTCCCTCTTGCACCAGTCCTTTAGCCACGTGTTCAATTGTAGAATCTCCCTGTTCCTCGCCTCACTAGCACTAGGCACCGGGAGCAGTCCTAGGGGCCTTATTTTTTAGCCTAGCACCCATCTCCCTGAATTTCTCTCGTATGACCCCCCTGCTCTTTCTACCTACGTCATTTTCACCAATGTGTACAATGACATCTGTTTGATTACCTTCCCTTTTTAATATGCTTCCTACCCTCTCCGAGACATCCAGTACCCCGGCACCAGGGAGGCAGACTACTATCCTGGAGTGTCGTTTGCGCCCGCAGAACCGCCTGTCCGTGCCTCTAACCATTGCGTCCCCCACCACACTTTCTCTCCTAATCCCCTTCTTTCCCTCTGGGCCTCTGAGCCTGTCTCTGTGCAGGCAATCTGGTCTTCGTGGCTTACCCCTGGAGGGTCATCCCCCTCCACAGAATCCAAAACAATATACCTATTTTGGAGGGCAACCACAGGGGATCCCTCCACTGACTGCTCACTCCCTTCCCCTCTCCCATCTGTTGTCCAGCCCTTACTATTATGGGAGACTGCCACTGGGGTACTTTCTGATACATCACCCTTCTGACTTTTACCCTTCCTAACTGTGACCCACTTGTCTTCCTTCTGAGGCCCCGGTGTGACTACCTGCTTATAACTTCTGTCTATTATTTTCTCATTTTCCCTGACTAAACTGAGGTCATCGAGCTGCAGCTCCAGCTCCCTTACACGGTCCCTCAGGAGTTGCAGTTCCATGCATCTGGCACAGATATGGACCTTCGGGAGGCAAGTCGTCTCCAGGAACTCTCACATCGCACACCGAATGCAGCAAACTGGCCTCTCACTCATACCTGCCATTTCCTTTATAGTTTTGGAAAAATAACAACAACAACCTTCCTTGCCTCTGCCTGTTTTTCGCCGAAGCCCTGTGAGCCAATGCCCTTACAGCTCTCACTCTGCTCCCTGCTCACTCCACTGCCCGCTACAACGCTGCCCACTCAAAAGTGCGGCCTGCTTTTAACCCACCAAAAACCTTCCCAGGCTTCTCCTGGGCCTACTTCCGGTTTCGGAAAAAACCTCCGATTTTAAACACAAAAAATCACTGATAAATAAATCAAGTCTAGAAACAAACTCTCTTACCCTCAGCCTGCTCCTGTGGAACAATGGTCCTGATGGAATGCATCCCAGGGACTAAAAGAGATGGCGAGAGAAAAAGAAAATGTACTCGTAATTTACCAAAATTCATTGGACTCTGGGGTAGTTCCCGCAGATTGGAAAATGTGACAGCAAATGTGATGCTGTTTAAAAAAAGGAGGTAGACAAAAGGCGGGTAACTATAGGCTGGTTAATTTAACTTCTGTAGTAGGGAAAATGCTTGAATCTATCATCAAGGAAGAAAGAGCGAGACATCTGGATATAAATTGTCCCATTGGTAAGATGCTGCATGGGTTCATGAAGGGAAGGTCATGTTTGACTAATTTGGTGGAATTCTTTGAGAACATTACATGTGCAGTGGACAATGGGGAACCTGTGGATGTGGCGAATCTGGATTTCCAGAAGGCATTTGACAAGGTGCCGCACCAAAGACTGCTACATAAGATAAAGGTGCACAGTGTTACGGGTAATGGATTAGCATGGATAGAGGATTGGTTAACTAACAGAAAGCAAAGAGTGGGGGTAAATGGGTGTTTTTCTGGTTGGCGATCAGTGACTAGTGGTGTGCCTCAGGGATCAGTGTTGGGACTGCAATTGTTTACGATTTACATAGACGATTTGAAGTTGGGGACCAAGTGTAGTGTGTCAAATTTGCAGATGGGTGGCAGAGCAAAGTGTGCAGAGGATGCTGAAAGTCTGCAAAGGGATATAGATAGTCTAAATGAGTGGGCGAGGGTCTGGCAGATGGAGTACAATGTTGGTAAATGTGAGGTCATCCATTTTGGTAGGAATAACAGCAAAATGGACTATTATTTAAATGGTGAAACATTGCAGCATGCTGCTGTGCAGAGGGACCTGGGTGTCCTTGTGCAGGAATCTCAAGGAGTTGGTGCAGCAGATAATTAAGAAAGCAAATGGAATTTTGTCCGTCATTGCTAGAGGGATGGAGTTTAAAAACAGCGAGGTTATGTTGCAGCTGTATAAGGTGCTGGTGAGGCCACACCTGGAGTACTGTGTACAGTTTTGGTCTCCTTACTTGAGAAAGGATATACTAGCACTGGAGGGGGTGCAGAGGAGATTCACTAGGTTGATTCCGGAGTTGAGAGGGTTGGCTTATGAGGAGAGACTGAGTAGACTGGGGCTACACTCATTGGAATTCAGAAGAATGAGGGGAGATCTTATAGAAACATATAATATTATGAAGGGAATAGATCAGATAGAAGCAGGGAAGTTGTTTCCACTGGTGGGTGGAACTAGGGGGCATAGCCTCAAAATAAGGGGAAGCAGGTTTAGGACTGAGTTGAGGAGGAACTTCTTCACCCAAAGGGTTGTGAATCTGTGGAATTCCCTGCCCAGTGAAGCAGTTGAGGCTACCTCATTGAATGTTTTTCAGGCAAGGATAGATACATTTTTGAACAGTAAAGGAATTAAGGGTTATGGTGAGCGGGCGGGTAAGTGGAGCTGAGTCCACAAAAAGATCAGCCATGATCTTATTGAAAGGCAGAGCAGGCTCGAGAGGCCAGATGGCCTACTCCTGCTCCTAGTTCTTATGTTGTTATGAATAAATAAAAATCACTATCCCCTCAGAGTCTTGAGACTAAGATTATCACTAAAATGACAGCACATATTATGTCCACCCCATCGTTCTCCCTGGACTAACATCACATCATAGTCATGTGCCTATGAAGGGGAGCTTGTCCTGCCTAGCCCACCCTGAATACCTGTGCTCCATAGCGAGCAGGAATAGAAGGTCTCCGGTTTGGGAGAGTTGCCTCAGGGGAAACCAGTCAGCAATCCTGTAAAGTAGAAAAAGAGGGGAGTGGGAAGAGGTCATTCAAGGCCCTCTAGCCTGTTCCAGCATTCAATTACATCATTATCTGTATCTCATAGAATCGTACAGTGCAGAAGGAGACCAGATTGAGTCTGCACCGACCACAATCCCACCCAGGCCCTATCTCCATAACCTCATGCATTTATCCTAACTAGTCCCCCTGACACTAAGGGGCAATTTAGCATGGCCAATCCACCTAACCTGCACATCTTTGGACTGTGGAAGGAAACCGGTGCACCCAGAGGAAACCCACACAGACACAGGGAGACAGTGACCCAAGCCTGAAATCGAGCGCCGCGTCCCTGGTGTGAGGCTGTGCCCACTGTGCCCTGTGCCGCCCCTATCTCAACTACATTTACCCAACCTGGTAATCCTTTAGCAACGAAAATATATCCATCTCAAGTTTTGACATTTTCAATTTACACCCAGACTCAACAGGGTTTTAGCAGAGAGTGTTCCAGATTTCCACAACCATGTGCGTGAGGAAATGCTTCCTGACATTGCTCCCGAACAGCCGAGCTCTCATTTTAAGGTTGTGCCACTTTGTTCTGGATTCCCCCCAAAGAAGAAAATCATTTTTCTTTATCTGCCCCATTTAATCTTACCTCAGTTCGATCAGCCCTTAACATCTTCGTTACTCACTGAAATACAAGCCTAATCTATGAGATGTGTCCTCACAACTTCACTCTTTAGCCCAGGTATTATTCTGGTGAATGTGTTGTGTACTCCCTCCACAGCCAGTCTATCCTTCCTGAGGTGAGGTGCGGATATGATGTGGTGCTCAGATATGATTACAGATACTCCAGATGAGGTGTAACCAGAGCTTTATCCAACTGTAACATTATTTTCACTCCTTTATATTCCATCCTTCATCAGATAAAAGCCAATACTCAGTAATATTTTTATTATCTTTTTCTACCTGTCCACTAGTTTTTAGTGATTTCTACATATGGACTCCAAAATCTCACCGTTCCTCCACAGTTCCTAACTTTTAGTCATTTGCAAAATACTCTGAGCCATTTAATTTAAATCTAATATGAATGACCACACTGAACTCCTCTGTCAACAGTTTGACTATTCAATATTCACTCAATCTATCAATGTCCCTTTGCAACTTTTTGCTCCCATCCACAATACCCTTGTGTTAAAAGCAAATTACTGTGGATGCTGGAATCCAAAACAAAGACAGAAAATGGTGGAAAATCTCAGCATCTGTGGAGAAAGAACAGAGCCAACATTTTGAGTCTGGATGGCTCTTTTACCCAGAAGACCCAGTGTATCTCCCAGTTCATTCCAACCTAGCTCATCTAGAGGGAGCCAGACCCAAAGACATATTACTGGGTTCTCCGTGTCCAACTCAAACCTCAGCTTAGGGAGTGAAACCAACCAAGATTGTTACCTTATTCCTGGTAGACTTATTTCCAACTAGTTTTTAGCTAGATTGTAATTTTCTCTGATATGAGGGGCAGGTGAAACACCTCAGTAAACATTACCCACTATAAAGGAATGGGAGTCAGGTTCATGAGCCTTTGATACAGTGGACTAGATTAGACAATTAAAGTTTTAAATACAAAGACATGTAATTTGGTGGTTGTCCAAAAAAGGATTCATCAAGGATAGTCAGCATAATTTTGTCAAAGGGAGATAATGTCTTACAAATTTGATTGAAATTTTAAAGGTGGTGTGTAGATGAGGGTAGTGGAATTAAGGTAGTCTGTGTGGACTTCAGTAATGACAATGATCCACGTGGGACGCTGATGAAGAAGTTAAGAGCACATGGGATCCAGGGCAATGTAGCAAACTGTTGTACCTGTTAATCTCAGATACTTTCAACCAGTTTACTTACTCCAAGGTTTTACCCCGGTGCCCTTATTTGCAAGGTGGACAAAGGACAAACACAAGTAAAGATTCAACAAGTTTATTAAATAACACTATTAACCCTTAAATTACCCACATAAAACAAGAGGATACCCCAGCAGATTCAAGTATACTACCCGTAAAGATGGCTTGGTTAAACTGCAGGCCCGATTCTCTGAGTCCCTCTGGTCTGTCGTCACGAAGGTGAGTCTCGATGGCCGCTTCTTCCTTCCTTCCTTCTCTGGTCAGTCTTCCGAATGGTCACGGCCGTCTCCCCTGTCGAGTCTTCGCTGCAGTGTGCCTCTGAGTGTGTCCCTTTATCCCCAGCCTGCTTGCCTTTCCAGAAACTTCTCTGGCTTCTGGCCAATGAGGTCCCAGGAGGGGGTTCCAATACCCAGTGGGTTTCTTGATGTCTGCCTGACAGGACACCAGGGTCCACCCCCCAGGTGTCCATCTCCATGTTGTTAAACTTGTTATCAGGATCTCTTTCTACAGGATCTCTTGGTGACAGAAAGTCTGGCCTGATCTGGGCTTCTAACAATAGACCGATGCATTTCAATGAGGTGCCATGATCTCCTGCTAAGTCTCAAGTAGAGTGTAACGACCTTTGATGGGTGGTTGATGGGTCAGGCCCAGACACATTTGTGTATTGTACAATTGGCCTGCCTGAGGTTTGACTGTGTTTGATTTCAATGTGCCCAATTCTTTAATTTAGGATATCCAATTTTATCAGCCTTAAAACTAGGCCCTGTTTATATCACCACAAAACCGTATCCAAAATTGGCTTAGTGGCAGGAGACAGAGGGTGAAGGTTGAAGGTTGCTTTTGTGACTGGAAGCCTATGTCTAGTGATGTTCTGCAGGGATCGGACGGCTGGATCCCTTGCTGTTTGTTGTGTGCATTAATGATCTGGACGTGAATGTAGGAGGTACGGCAAGTAAATTCGCAGATGGTACAAAAATTGGACGGGTGGTAAATAGTGAGGAACAAAGCTTTAGATTACAGGGTGATGTAGATGGGCTGGTCAGATGGGCAGAACAGCAGCAATGGAATTTAACCCTGAAAAGTGTGAGGTAATGCGTTTTGGGAGGACTAACAAGTACAATGAATGGTCGGACCCCAGGAAGTACAGAGGATCAGATGGATCTTGAGGTGCATGTCCATAGATTTCTGAAGGCAGCAGGACAGGTAGATAAGGTGGTTAAGAATATGGGATACTTGCCTTTATTAGCTGAGGCAATGAATATAAGAGCAGGGAGGTTATGATGGAGCTGTATAAAACACTGGTTAAGTCACAGCCAGGGTACTGTGTGCAGGTCTGGTTGCCACACTATAGGAAGGATGTGATTACACTGGAGAGGGTGCAGAGGAGATTCACCAGGATGTTTTGTGGGCTGCAGCATTTCAGCTTTGAGGAGAGGTTGGATAGGCTGGGGTTGTTTTCCTTGGAGCAGAGAAGGCTGAGGGGGGACCTGATTGAGGTGTACAAAATTATGAGGAATACAGATATGGTGAATAGGAAGAAACTTTTTCCCTTAGCAGAGGGGTCAATAACCAGGGGCCAAAGATTTAAGTTGAGGGGCAGGAGGTTTATAGGAGATGTGAGGAAAAACCACCCAAGGTGGTGGTGGGAATCTGGAACTCTGCCTGAAAGAGTGGTAAAGGTGGAACCCTCACAACATTTAAGATGAGCACTTGAAATGCTATAGCTTCCAGGTCTACGGGGCAAGTGCTAGAAAATGGGATTAGAATAGATAGGCACTTGATGGCCGGCGCGGACATGATGGGCCAAAGAGCCTCTTTCCATGCTGCAAAACTCTAGGACTCTGACAAGGTGAGAGTCAAAGATAGGGTTCAAAGTCAGCAGGTAGGGTTCAAAACAATTTGCAAGTTGGGGAGGGAGAGAGGAAGGACTCCACTCATAGAGTCCCTACAATGCAGAAAGAGGCCATTCGGCCCATTGAGTCTGCACTGACCACAATCCCACCCAGGCCCTATTGCCGTGACCCCACATATATACTCTGCTAATCCCCTGACACTAGGGTTAATTTAGCATGGCCAATCAACCTAGCCCGCACATCTTTGGACTGTGGGAGAAAACTGGAGCAGCCGGAGGAAACTCACGCAGACACGGGGGAGAAGTGCAAACTCCACACAGACAGTGACCCAAGGCTGGAATTGAACCTGAGTCCCTGGTGCTGTGAGGCCTCCTCCAGTGGTCCCCAGAATCTCAGATGCCAGTCTCCAGCCAATTTGATTCACTCCACATAATATCAAGAAACGGTTGGAGGTACTGGATACTGCAAAGACAAAGGGTCCTGATAACATTCCGGCAATAGTACTGAAGACTTGTGCTCCAGAACTTGCCGCTCCCCTAACCGCTGTGCCACCGTGCCACCACTCAGTTCTTGCCCCATTAACAGCTCAGATACTTGTGTTTTCTGTCCAGAATACAGGTGACTAATACCCATAAAAGGTTGGCCTGTCACATGATCTTTCCCAGTGATCCAGGTATCTGAATATGGTCTTGTCTGGAAATCTGTCTCTCATTGTCCCAGTGCTCCGGTTTCCTCCCACAGTCCAAAGATGTGCGGGTTAGGTTGATTGGCCATGCTAAAATTGCCCCTTAGTGTCCTGAGATGCATAAGTTAGAAGGATTAGTGGGTAAATATGTAGGGATATGGGGGTAGGGCCTGGGTGGGATTGTGGTCGGTACAGACTCGATGGGCCAAATGGCCTCTTTCTGCACAGTTCTAAGTGATTCTAAGTGATTATCCAGTGGTTTGCCTCCGCCCTGATGAGTAACCGAGTGCTGTGATAATGGGGTAGGATGTGTGGTTCTTTCACATTCCTGAGTGATTCACCCACAGGCTGGAGGAATTCAGGTTGAACTCAGTCAGTCGGTCTTTTCGCTGTGAAACCGTCCACCGGCTCATTTGGACTGACATGGTCTTCAGAGTAAAACATCAGCTGAGGTTCCCTCCCCGGGTATTGTCTGTACCAGAAAATGCTGAGAGTACTGCCGCTCCCCTCCACTCTGCATTTCAGTCCCACTCTCTCCCCTGGAGATTTGGAAATGGCAATGGGAGTCTGGCGGATAGTCTGAGACTTCACATCTGAGGAAGAGACAGGGAGAGGAGATCAGGAAATGGGACACTCCGTGTGGTGGAATGAGAGGAAAGAGAAAAAGGGAAGAAAATAAAGTGAAATAGAAAGAAGGAAAGAAAGCAAGAGGGAGGTCAGCAATTGGAAAGGAAAATTGGATGTTGAATAAAAATTGTTACCAAAAGAGAAAACGCTGGAAAATCTCAGCAGGTCTGGCAGCATCTGTAAGGAGAGATCGGCGGCACGGCAGCACAGTGGTTCGCACTGCTGCTTTACAGCTCCAGGGACCTGGGTTCGATTCCCGGCTTGGGTCACTGTCTGTGTAGAGTTTGCACGTTCTCCTCGTGTCTGCGTGGGTTTCCTCCGGGTGCTCCGGTTTCCTCCCACAGTCCAAAGATGTGCAGGTTAGGTTGATTGGCCATGCTAAAATTGCCCTTAGTGTCCTGAGATGCGTAGGTTAGAGGGATTAGTGGGTAAAATATGTCGGGATATGGGGGTAGGGCCTGGGTGGGATTGTGGTCAGTGCAGACTCGATGGGCCGAATGGCCTCTTTCTGTGCTGTAGGGTTTCTATGAAAAGAGCTGACGTTTAGAGTCCAGACGACCCTTTGTCAAAGCCCAGAGCTTTGTTAGAGCTTTGACAAAGGGTCATCTGGATTCGAAACATCAGCTCTTTTGTCTCCTTACAGATGTTGCCAGACCTGCTGAGATTTTCCAGCGTTTTCTCTCTTGGTTTCAGATTCTAGCATTCGCAGTAATTTGCTTGAATAAGAATTGTTGTTGGGACAGTTCCTTACGGTGAAACATGATGAACAGAGCCAGCAACAGATACATCTTCCCCTTCAGCTTCCCTTTAAACAATCTTTCTCACTGGGAAGAAAGCAAAGAAATTTCAATGCCCCGCCTCCTCACTGTTTAATTGGCAGCTCAGCCCCTCCCACAGACTGACAGCCCCGCCCTTTTCCTGTATCAGCCCCGCCCCTCATGTCCTGATTGGTTTAGGTGGAGCTGGCAGTAGCAGGAAGTTGTGGAACGATCACAACTCAGATCCACAGAACAGTACGGGGGTTTAGAGGGGAAATTCAGAAGACGGACTGCATCGACCTGGCTTACATGTGCTCAAATCTAGAATGTTGAGGGTGATTTAATTAAACTGCTCACGATGTAAAAAGGCATTTGAATGTATTTCAGAGAGAAATTGTTCCCTGTGCTGGGCAGAGTCCTGAACATGGCAGAATATCCTTGCGAATGGTGTTTCCTGATGCCAGTGAAACATAATATTGTGAGGGGGCTGAAAGTGTCGATACTGGGAGGAAGCTCCACTCTCGCCAAGGAACCTAGAATTAGGGAGCATGGTCTCAGAGTAATCTTAATCATAGAATAGAATTATAGAATCCTACAGTGCAGAAGGAGGCCATTCGGCCCATCATGTCTGCACCAACCACAATCCCATCCCAGCCCTATCCCCATAACCCCATGCATTTACCCTAGCTAATCCCCCTGACACTAAGGGGCAATTTAGCATGGCCAATCCACCTAACTCGCACGTCTTTCGGACTGTGGGAGGAAACTGGAGCACCCGGAGGAAACCCACGCAGACACGGGGAGAATGTGCAAACTCTACACAGACAGTGACCCGAGGCTGGAATCGAACCCGGGTCCCTGGCGCTGTGAGGCAGCAGTGCTAACCACTGGGCCACCGTGCCGTCCTTCTCCTGTCTAAATCGGAGGAATTTCTTCTTTCAGATCGGCTTTTTTTTGGAATTTTATACCACACAGAACAGTGGAAACTGGGTCATTGAATATATTCCTCACCAGTTAGATTTGAGAACAATAGAGGCATCAACATTTTTCTTTGCTGGGTGGGGGGGGATGGGAGGCACAAAGCGGATTTGAGACCATGATTGAGCTAGCCAGGATCTTATTGAACGGCACAACTGTCTGGAGGGGCTGAATAGCCTCTTCCTGATCCCCTTTCTGTGCAGGTTGTACAGACTCTGCTGTATTCTGTCGAATTATGAAATTGGGAGTGCTGGTCTGATGTTGGAATCACAGCAGGAACTCATAACATTGAAAGAGGGATATGAATTTCCCAGTGTCGGACGGAAAGAATCACATGACGGGATTTCACATTTAGAGACATTTTCTAAAATCAGTGGAGATGAATCAACAATAGGCAACTAAGAAATAAAAAGCAAAATAATGCCAGACTGGAAATTTGAAATAAAGTGTGTAAATAACACAATTGTGAGACCACAGAAAGGATACTACCCTATTAACATAGGTGGATTGGTCAGCAAAATTGCCCCTGAGTGTGAAAAGTTGTGTATTAGTCATGGGAAATGTATGGGGTTTCTGGGATATGGGTGGGGAGGGGGAGGGGGGGTCGCGGCAAGTTGCTCTTTCTAAGAGTCGATATAGACTCGACAGGCCAATTGACCTCCTACTGCACTCTATGGTTCTAACTGACGCAGCCAAAAAGGACTTGACTCTATATTTATACATATGCAACGCTCTCCGCAGATATTTCACTGTCGATTACATCTCAAACGGAGCTTGACTTTACAAGTTTCCCTTCCCCCTGCCACTCAAGAGTGAGTTTTCTTCCAAAATGGCCTCATCCAGTCTTCTGAGAATTCCCGAACTGATTTCCAGCCATAAAGTTCACTCTGCTGCTTCCTTGTGTATGAAATCTCCACAATCCCCGTTTCTTCAAACTGAAAAATAATTATCTTACAAACATATGGGGAGGCGATGGCCTAGTGGTATTATCACTAGAATATTCATCCAGAAACTCAGCTAATGTTCTGGGGAGCTGGGTTCAAATCCTGCCACGGCAGATGGTGGAATTTGAAGTTAAAAGAAATATCTGGAATTAAGAATCTATTGATGACCGTGAAACCAATGTCGATTGTTGGTTGGAAAAACCAATCTGGTTCACTAATGTTCTTTAGGGAAGGAAATCTGCTGTCCTCACCCAGCCTGGCCTGCATGTGACTCCAGAGCCATAGCAATGTGGTTGACTCTCAATTTCCCTCTGAACAAGGGCAACTAGGGATGGGCAATAAATGCTGGCCAGCCAGCTTCACCCATGTCCCATGAATGAATATGAATCCTCCTCTCCCAAGCGAGAGCTTCTCTTGTTCATCACCCAGAAGCACATCACTTTCCATCCGCAGCTGTCTCCATGGTCTGAGTGTCTGTGTCTACAAACACCAGTTGCCTCTCTCTGTATCAGGCTGTGAAAAGCGGTGCTTGAGTTTCTATAGATTTTCTCTTTGGCGTTGTGCCCCATTGCAACCACATCACATGGTCTCCGGGCAGAGTTCAGTTGATTGCACCATCCCCACTGAAGCACAGTCTCTATCAGCTTCAATTAGAAGAGAAGGCTTCAAACAACTGCCTTATGAAGTCTGTATTTGTAAAACAAATTAAGAGCGTGAAGGCGATCAAAGAATTGTTTGGGTTGATGGAGAAAAACATTTTCTATGGATAGTGATGGTGGGAGTATTGGTGGGGGGAGTGTGGCTGCAGGCATTCCAGATCTAGGGAGAGAAATATCAAATTAGCGCCAAGCTGATCTTTGCAAATGTCAGGAGGCATTTAGTCAAACCACCTGGAGCGGATGATATGAAGATTGGAAGTGTTGTCAACTGTGAGGAAGAAAGTCCTGAACTTCAACCAGACATATTGGTGGAGAGGGCAAATAGATGGCAGATGCAGTTCAATGCAGTGGGTGATTCCTTTCAGAAGGGGGGAGAAATACAGTGTAAAATATAGGGAAAAAGTCTTAAGGAGATGCAGTCATGAAGTGAACCTGGACTCCTTAGAGAATGAGGCTGGGGAAATAATAATGGAGAACCAGGAAATGGCAGAAGGGTTAAATAAATACTTTCTGTCAGTCTTCATGGTGGAAAACACTAATAACATTTCAAAATGTTTTATCACACTGGAACCAGCTTCCTTAGAGGGTGGTGGATGCAGGATTGATTGAGATTTCAAAAGGGAATTCGATTACTACCTGAGAAGAAAGAATGTGCAAGGTTATGGGGAGTATGATTAGGCAGAAGTATCTTTCAGAGTGCCAGTGCAGATGGGATGGGCCAAATGATAATTCACCAGGGCCAGGCCACTTAACAGAAGCAAGGGAGGAACTAATGGAGGTTCTGAATATTATTTTCCAATCCTCTCTAGCTTCAGGCATAGTGCTAGAGGACTGCTCCAACATTGTATCGTTATTTAAAAAGGGGGCAAAGAATAGACTGAATAATTACAGGCCAGTGAGTGTAACCTCAGTGGTGGACAAATCATTGGGAAAATTTCTGAGGAAGAGAAAAGTTCATATTATATAAGCACGTTCAACAAGGGCACATTAAATGAAGATTGTGTCAGACCAAGAGATGCAAGGATTGATTAGGGGCAGTCAGCATGGCTTTGTGAGTGGAAAATCATGTCTCACAAATGTGATTGAGTTTTTTGAAGGGGTAACCAAGAAGTAGATGAGGGCAGTGCAGTTGATGTTGTCCACATGGACTTTAGCAAGGCCTTTGACAAGGTACCGATGGTAGGTTGTTGCATAAGGTTAAATCTCACGGGATCCAGGTATCTAAATGGGTACAAAATTGGCTTCTTGACAGAAGCCAGAGGGTGGTTGTAGAGGGTTGTTTTTCAAACTGGAGGCCTGTGACCAGCGGTGTGCCTCAGGGCCCACTGTTATTTGTCATTTATATTAATGATTTGGATGAGAATATAGGAGGCATGGTTAGTATGTTTGCAGATGACACCAAGATTGGTGGCGTAGTGGATAATGAAGAAAGTTATCTCCGATTGCAATGGGATCTTGATCAATTGGGCCAGTGGGCTGACGAATGGCAGATGGAGTTTAATTTAGATAAATGCGAGGTGATGCATTTTGGTAGATTGAACCAGGGCAGGACTTACTCAGTTAATGGTAGGGCATTGGGGAGAATTACAGAACAAAGAGATCTAGGGGTACATGTTCATAGCTCCTTGAAAGTGGAGTCACAGGTGGACAGAGTGGTGAAGAAGGCATTCAGCATACTTAGTTTCATTGGTCAGAACATTGAATACAGGAGTTGGGACGTCTTGTTGAAGTTGTACAAGACATTGGTAAGGCCACACTTGGAATACTGTGTACAGTTCTGGTCACGATTATATAAAGGATATTATTCAACTAGAAAGAGTGCAGAAAAGATTTACTAGGATGCTACCAGGACTTGATGGTTTGAGTTATAAGAGGCTGGGTAGACTGGGACTTTTTTCTCTGGAATGTAGAAGGCTGAGGGGTGATCTTATGGAGGTCTATAAAATAATGAGGGGCATAGATCAGCTAGATAGTCAATATCTTTTCCCAAAGGTAGGGGAGTCTAAAACTAGAGGGCATAGGTTTAAGGTGAGAGGGGAGAGATACAAAAGTGTTCAGAGGGGCAATTTTTTCACACACAGGGTGGTGAGTGTCTGGAACAAGCTGCCAAAGGTAGTAGAAGAGGCGGGTACAATTTTGTCTTTTAAAAAGCGTTTAGACAGTTACATGGATAAGAATGGTATAGAGGGATATGGGCCAAATGCGGGCAATTGGGATTAGCTTAGGCGTTTAAAAAAAAGGGCAGCATGGACAAGTTGGGTCGAAGGGCCTGTTTCCATGCTGTAAACCTCTATGATTCTATGACTCTAAGACCAACTTGATTACATTTTTTGATGGTGTAACAAGGAAAGCCAGTGAGGGTACTGGCTTACCTAGAGTCATAGAGATATACAGCACGGAAACAGGCCCTTTGGCCCAACTTGTCCATGCCCACCAGCTTTCCAAAACTGAACTAGTCCCATTTGGCCCATATCCCTCTAAACCTTTCCCATCCATGTACCTGTCCAAATGTCTTTCCAATGTTATAATTGTACCCGCCTCTACCACCTCCTCTGGCAGCTCATTCCATCTATGCACCACCCTCTGTGCGAAAAAGTTGCCCCTCAGATCCCTTTTAAATCTTCCCCTCTCACCTTAAACCTATGCCCTCTAGGACTCCCCTATTCTGGGGAAAAGACCTTGGCTATTCACCTTACCTATGCCCCTCATGATTTTATAAAACTCAAAAGGTCACCCCTCATCCTCCTAACCTCCAGGGAAAAAAGTCCCAGCCTATCCAGCCTCTCCTTACAGTTCAAATCTTCTAGCCCTGGTAACATCCTTTAAATCTTTTGCTGAACCTGCTAACATTACCTTTTATTATGTTCCTGACTAAGCCTTCCCCTTTCCTCCCTCTCCACCCCACATCCTAAATGGAATCCTCGACTACCACAACCAGCCCCTGACCACTCAAACATCTGGCTACCCTCCCAAACTCCCCCTCTCAATGTCCCCCAAAACATTTTCTCCCTCTTTCTAGACACGTCCAGATACCCCAGCCTGTCGTTAGAACATAAATCTTGCTTGATCAGACTGTTGATGACACATTCCATTACTTTGTTGATGATTGAGAATAAACTGATGAGTCAGTAATTGACCAGATTGCATTTGTTCCTGCTTCTTGAGGACCTGTTCTGGGCAATTTTCCATAATATCAGGTAGATGTCAGTGTTGTAGTTGAACTGGAATTGTTATAGCTCGATATGCAACTTGTTCTGGAGCAAAGGTCTTCAGTCCTGCAGCCAGGATGTTGTTGGGACCCAAAGCCTTTGGTGTGGTCAGTGTTCGCAACCATTTCTGCCACTGTTCTGGGCTTGACTCCCTGTCAGGCAAACCTTTAGCTTCCCTCTGTGCCTTTCTTGCCATGCTTCAATGGGCTCACTAAGACACTTGGCACTCGCTCATTATGAACAGCAACACTAATTGCTCTGTCCCACTTTCTTGGTGACTTTCCTGCCCATTGCACTCACTGGTAGCTATCTTTCTTGTATTCATTCATGGGGCATGGGCATCACTGGCTGACCAGCATTTATTGCCCATCCTTAGTTGCCTGAGGGCAGTTGAGGGTGGCACGGTAGCACAGTGTTAGCACTGCTGCTTCACAGCTCCAGGGTCCCGGGTTCAATTCCCGGCTCGGGTCACTGTCTGTGTGGAGTTTGCACATTCTCCTCGTGTCTGCGTGGGTTTCCTCCGGGTGCTCCGGTTTCCTCCCACAGTCCAAAGATGTGCGGGTTAGGTTGATTGGCCAGGTTAAAAATTGCCCCTTAGAGTCCTGGGATGTGTAGGTTAGAGGGAATAGTGAGTAAAATATGTGGGGTGGGATTGTGGTCGGTGCAGACTTGATGGGCCGAATGGCCTCCTTCTGCACTGTAGGGTTTCTATGATTCTATGAGAGTCAACCACATTGCTGTGGGTCTGGAGGCCAGACCAGGTAAGGATGGCAGATTTCTTTCCCTAAAGGACATTAGTGAACCAGATGGGTTTTTCCGACAATCAACAATAGTTTCATAGAATCAGTAGATTCTTAATTCCAGATATTTTTCATTGAATTCAAATTCCACCGTATGCCATGGCAGGATTCGAACCCGTATCCCCAGAACATTAGCTAAGTTTCTGGATTAGTAGTCTAACGATAATACCACTAGGCCATTGCCTCCCCCTTGTGAATCTTCTTTCTGTCCAACTCATCCCTTCCAAAGCTGTCTTTGTGGACTCTGTCAGTGGTAAGATCTCACCTCCCTCTATGCATCTCCTTTGAGAATGTCTGTCCACTTGTCAACAAGACCCTTATCACCCATGAACTTAATGTGATGGTCACATCAGCATCATGGCCTTAATAGAATGGTTAAGGCATGATGAAATCTTTCCCCTTAATGAAGTTTCCATGCTTGGTTACATCTTCCACCAATTGTCTCGCCAAACACAAAGTGTGGCCCTTATCACGAGGACATCTTGGCCTGGTCCCCTACTGCCTTGGCACCCTTTCACCCTTTGAGCATCTCACCTTGTTCCACCTCTCTCAGCTCTCTCATTCTCTATTGCTCTCCCAGGTCCAACAACATTTTATCACCAAGATATCTTCTTTGTTTTCCTCCCTCAGTCTCTGTGCTGAAAAACTTCTCATAGGACCATAAGAAAATTATGGTGCAGAAAAGACCCATTCTGTCAGCAGTGACCAAAAAACAGAAAAATACAAACTAGCCACTCAGTTTAATCCCATTTCCTAGCACTTGGTCCATGGCCTTGCAGATTTAGAGGCAGATCCAGATACCTTTTAAATAAGTTGAGCATTTCAGTCTCAACTTAAGCAGTGAATTCCAAATGTCCATGACCTACTAGGTGGAAAAGTTTTCCTCATGTCTCCTGTCTTCTACCAATTACCTTAAATCTATGCCCCCTGGTATTTGAGCCTCCAGCTAGGGCGAAACAAGTCTTTCCAGTCTATGCTGTTTGAACAAACAAAGAACAATACAGCACAGGAGCAGGCCCTTCGGCCCTCCAAGCCTGCACCGCTCCCTGGTCCAAACTAGACCATTCTTTTGTATCCCTCCATTCCCACTCCGTTCATGTGGCTATCTAGATAAGTCTTAAACGTTCCCAGTGTGTCCGCCTCCACCACCCTGCCCGGCAGCACATTCCAGGCCCCCACCACCCTCTGTGTAAAATACGTCCTTCTGATATCCGTGTTAAACCTCCCCCCCCGTCACCTTGAACCTATGACCCCTCGTGAACGTCACCACCGACCTGGGAAAAAGCTTCCCACCGTTCACCCTATCTATGCCTTTCATAATTTTATACACCTCTATTAGGTCACCCCTCATCCTCTGTCTTTCCAGTGAGAACAACCCCAGTTTACCCAATCTCTCCTCATAACTAAGCCCTTCCATACCAGGCAACATCCTGGCAAACCTCCTCTGCACTCTCTCTAAAGCCTCCACGTCCTTCTGGTAGTGTGGCGACCAGAACTGGGCGCAGTATTCCGAATGCGGCCGAACCAACCCCTAATAATTTTGGGCCCCTAATAATTCTCTACACCTTAATTAGGTCACCGTTTGGCCTCATCTTTTCTAAAGAAAGCAATTTAGCCTATCTAATCTCTCCTCATAGCTGCAATTTTCCAGCCCTGGCAACATTCGTGTATATCTCTTCTGCACTCTCTCCAGAGTAACTATGTCCTTCCTGTAATGTGATAAGCAGAACTGTACACAGAATTTCAGCTGTGGTCTAACCAGTGTTTTATACAGTTCCAGCATTACATCCCTGCTTTTGTATTCTATACTTCATCCAATAAAAGAAAGCATTCCATATGCTTTCTTGGCCAGCTTGTCCACCTGTCCTGCCACCTTCAGGGACCTGTCCACCTGCACTCCAAGCTCTCTCACTCCCTCAACCCTCTCACTATCTTCCCATTATTGAATATTCCCTTCTTTGTTTGCCCTCGCCAAATGCATTATCTCACACTTTTCCGGATTGAATTCCATTGCCACTTCTCTACCATTGAACCAAACCACTGATGTCATTCTGGAGTCGACAGCTATCCTCCCCAGTATCAACTCCGTGGCCTATTTTTGTGTCATCCACAAGTTTCCCAATCATGCCTCCCAACTTTCAGTCTAAATGATTAATATATACAACAAACAACAAGGGCCACAACGTGAACCCTGTGGAACGCCACTGCAAACTGTTTCCTATTCACAAAAACACCCATTACCCTTTGTTTCCTGTTACTGAGCTGATCTTGGTTCCAATCCAATCCTGCTTTGTATCTCATGAGATCTTATTTTTCTGATCAGTCTGCTACATGGGACCCTGTCAAATGCCTTACTGAAATCCATGTAGACAACATCCACCGCATCAATCCTCTGTTATTTCTTTAAAAAAATTCTAGTAAGTTCATAAGACACTGGCTGCGATCTTATTGGCTCGTGCTGGTGGATGGTTGGCGTGGTAAGCCAATAAGGTAGGGCGAGAGGTGAAAAATAAGGGCCGCACCCGTTTTGTTACCTCTTGCAATATTACTGGCACTCATTTGCCACCGGAATTGGCTTTGGAGAGCACAAAGCCAATTTGAATATTTATGACATTATTTAAATGTCGTTAGTGAATCCTGAAAACTTAATGGAATTTAGAAGTATGAGGGGGGATATCATAGAAACCTATAAAATTCCAACAGGACTAGACAGGGTAGATGCAGGAAGGATGTCCCCGATGGTGGGGGTGTCCAGAACCACGGGTCATACTCTAAGGATATGGGGTAAACCATTTAGGATGGAGATGAGAATTTTCTTCAGCCAGAGAGTGGTCAGCTTGTGGAATCCGTTACCACAAAAAGCAGTTGAGGCCCAAAACATTGGACAGAATTTTCCCACCTCACCCGCCACGGGACATGGATCATGCAAAAGTCCATTAACCTCAGGCAGGATTCTCCAGTCTGGGAGTGAGTGTGGCTGGAAATTCCCACCCATTGTATGTTTACAAGGAGTTAGATATAGCGCTTGGATGAATGGGATCACAGGATATGGAGGGAAAGCGGGATCAAGCTATTGAGTTGGATGATCAGCCATGATCATAATAAATGGCGGAGGAGACCCAAAGGGCTGAATGGCCTCCTCCTGCTACTACTTCTTATGTCTCTGTTTCTCACTGTCTGTCTGTCACTCTGTTTCTCTCTCTCTCTCCTTCCCTCTATGTCTGTTACTCTCTTTGTGTGTGTTTCTCTGTCTTAGTCACTTTGTCTTTCTCCCTCTCTCTCTATCTCTGTCTGTCTGTCTCTGTCTCTCTGTCAGTCCATCTGTCTGTCTCTTGGGCCGAGATTCTCACAGAGTCATGAAGACTCTGGGGACATTTAAATGTCAAACAGGTTTATTTGGTAGCAAAAGAGCATTCACGAGCATTCGGCCTCTGATATTCGGGTAAGCATTCGGCCTTCACGACACACGACAGCGCAGAGTCACTGAACAGAGACTGATAGCCAGGTTCCACACACATGAAGACGGCCTCAACCGGGATCTTGGGTTCATGTCACACTATCTGTAACCCCCACAACTTGCCTGGACTTGCAAAATCTGACTGGCTGTCCTGTCTGGGGACAATACACATCTCTTTAACCTGTGCTAATGCTCTCTCCACTCACATTGTACCTTTAAGACTTGATTAGCTGTAAAGACTCGCATTCCAATCATTATTCATGATCCTGTAAATTGAGTTTGTGTCTTGAGATGCCCTGTGTTGCTGTTTGTTAGCAGATCTCCCACTCACCTGACGAAGGAGCAGCGCTCGGAAAGCTAGTGGCGTTTGCTACCAAACAAAATAAACCTGTTGGACTTTAACCTGGTGTTGTTAGACTCCTTACTGTGTTTACCCCAGTCCAACGCTGGCATCTCCACATCACGGATACCAAATAAACCTGTTGGACTTTAACCTGGTGTTGTTAGACTCCTTACTGTGTTTACCCCAGTCCAACGCTGGCATCTCCACATCACGGATACCAAATAAACCTGTTGGACTTTAACCTGGTGTTGTTAGACTCCTTACTGTGTTTACCCCAGTCCAACGCCGGCATCTCCACATCATGACATTTAAATGTGACAGATAGAATCCAGATGCAAAAGACTTTTAGCTGGCAGGGCACTTGCCTGAATGCAGCAGGAATAGAAGTGCTGAGTTCAAGCATATTAAAGGACATAAGAAATATTAGCAGGCATCAGCCATTCAAACCCACTCCACCATTCAAATGAGATTATGGCTGATCTTCTAGTTCAACACCATTTTCATGCACTATCCCTATATCCCTTGACATTTTGATATTTGTGTTTTACACAACCTCTCATTATCACTAGGGGTGCTAAGTTCAGTTTGGTTAAGAGCTCCAATGAGTTATGTGGGGTTATGAACATAAATGTTTGTTTTAATAAGGGATTATATGCTTGAAGGTGTTTAAATGTATTGAATGGGCTTTCATGAATTAAAGTTGTTTTTATATAGTGAAATAATATTTAAAATTTTATTTCCTTTCAGCTCAGCATCACTCCTGGAGTCTGCCCATGGTGGATATTGGGTGAATTGGTATTGAGGGTGTCAGGTGAAGGTTGGCTTGGATTGGCACAAGGGCTAGAAGTGAACAAGAGGGTGGGTGGGGGGCGGGGGGGGGGGTCATGAGTTGGCATTACAGGCATGAGGAGAGGAAGGGGGTGAGTAGATTTAATGGAAGAAATCAAGAGGGCCTAATGTTTAACAAAACAATTGGGACAATGTCCCAGAGAACCAAGATGGGTCTCTTAACCAGCCAGCCTCAGCAATTAGCAGTCCCTGTGTCTGTCTCCAATCTGTGTCCGAGGTTGCTGCACCTGAATCCATCCCACCCTGGTTCTATCCGAATGAAGATTCCACTTTGGGGCACTTTCCAGAGAGTGGCAGAGCCATGCTGTCTCTCTTTGCTTCTTTTCTGCATCATTCGTTCTCTCTCACTTCACAGTGCGGGTTTTCTGGCCGTGCTCGCCCCGAAACCGGAAAATCCCGCCCGAGGTCAACGGATCTTTCCATGGTCCGTTGCCCTTCGCCCACTCCAATTCCCATAGCGGGCAGAACGGGAAAAAGATACAAAAGTCTGAGGTCACATACCAACCGACTCAAGAGCAGCTTCTTCCCTGTTGCCGTCAGACTTTTGAATGGACCTACCTTGCATTAAGTTGATCTTTCTCTACACCCGAGCTATGACTGTAACACTACATTCTGTTTCCTTCTCTATGAACGGTATGCTTTGTATAGTGTACAAGAAACAATACTTTTCATTGTCTCCCTCTCTATCTGTATCTTTCTGCAGTTCTCTTTTTCTGTCTCTCTCTCTCTCTTGTATACATCTGACACTTTCTGCCTGTCTCTATGTGTCTCTCACCATCTCTCTCGCTCTCTCTCGCTCTTGTATGTCTCACTCCGTGCATCTCTCTCTCTCATACTCTTTCTGTCTCTCCCTCTGTCTCTCGTGTGTCTCACTCTGTGCGTGTCTCTCTCCATCTTGTGTGTCTCTCTGTCTTGTGGGTCTCTGTCTCTCACTTTCTCTGTCTCTCTATCTGTATCTTTCTGCAGTTCTGGAATTGCGGATAGCGAAGAGCATTGTCGGGCAATACAGCAGGATATAGATAGGCTGGAAAATTGGGCGGAGAGGTGGCAGATGGAGTTTAATCCGGATAAATGCGAAGTGATGCATTTTGGGAGAAATAATGTAGGGAGGAGTTATACAATAAATGGCAGAGTCATCAGGAGTATAGAAACACAGAGGGACCTAGGTGTGCAAGTCCACAAATCCTTGAAGGTGGCAACACAGGTGGAGAAGGTGGTGAAGAAGGCATATGGTATGCTTGCCTTTATAGGACGGGGTATAGAGTATAAAAGCTGGAGTCTGATGATGCAGCTGTATAGAACGCTGGTTAGGCCACATTTGGAGTACTGCGTCCAGTTCTGGTCGCCGCACTACCAGAAGGACGTGGAGGCATTAGAGAGAGTGCAGAGAAGGTTTACCAGGATGTTGCCTGGTATGGAGGGTCTTAGCTATGAGGAGAGATTGGGTAGACTGGGGTTGTTCTCCTTGGAAAGATGGAGAATGAGGGGAGATCTAATAGAGGTGTACAAGATTATGAAGGGTATAGATAGGGTGAACAGTGGGAAGCTTTTTCCCAGGTCGGAGGTGACAATCACGAGGGGTCACGGGCTCAAGCTGAGAGGGGCGAAGTATAACTCAGACATCAGAGGGACGTTTTTTACACAGAGGGTGGTGGGGGCCTGGAATGCGCTGCCAAGTAGGGTGGTGGAGGCAGGCACGCTGACATCGTTTAAGACTTACCTGGATAGTCACATGAGCAGCCTGGGAATGGAGGGATACAAACGATTGGTCTAGTTGGACCAAGGAGCGGCACAGGCTTGGAGGGCCGAAGGGCCTGTTTCCTGTGCTGTACTGTTCTTTGTTCTTTGTTCTCTCTCTCTCTCTCTTGTATACATCTGACAGTCTCTGCCTGTCTCTGTGTGTCTCTCTTTCTCCGTCTCTCTGTCTCTCTCTTTCTCTCTCTGTATCTCTCTCTCTCTTTCTGTGTATTTCTCTCTCCCTGTGTGTGTCTTCCCCTTTTTCTGTTTGTCTTGTGTTCATGAACACTTTCAGCTTCCTTTCTTTGTTTAAACATTTAATGAATAACAAGCACACAGAACAATGTGTTGTTATTATTTTAAGTGGGGAGAGAGAAATATTTCACAGCTCATTTCCGCCAAGTTTACACGTGAGATAGAGGAGGAAAGAAACAAAATATCAATTTTTCTCAAAATGAGAGGAAGAGGGGCAGAGGGAGAAAGGGGAAAGAATGAGGGAAACTGGGCAGGAAGGAGGGAAAGTTCACAATTGCATTTTATTTTGGTTGATATCGAAATGTATGAATATGGTTATCTGGCCACCTCCCCACTCTCCTCTCTCTCATTGCTTCATGGTTGTCTCAATCCAGTCCAGATAGTTCCCTACATGGGTGTACACACCATAACTGCCACACTGAGGGGGACCAAATGACACAATGCCCCTGACAATGTGGCGATTGGGTTCCTGAGAATCCTGAAACACAAAGGGGCCCCCACTGTCCCCTTGGCAGGAGTCTACACCGTGCAGTCCAGCACAGACCATGTTAGGGGTGAAAATGGGGTTCTTTCCCATATAGTCGACATTCTCACATTCATTCATGCTGACGATGGGTACCTGAGCATAATGTAGAATGGGTGCAATTTCCCTTTTTTCTGTTCTACCCCACCCTGAAATATAACCCAATGTTTGAAACTCTGGCAGAGACGCATCTCCTGGCAGGCACACAGGGGACAGATTGCGCCCTAGTTTGACCTTCTCCTTGAGCTTGATCAGTGCGATGTCATGATTAAAGTTGGGCTGCCCGTTCACTACTTGCTTCGTGTAGTTGGGATGGACAATGACCAATTCCATGTGAAAAATGTTCTGGTTCGATCTCTTCCTTAGGTCAATCAGTCCACCGTAAATGTTCACCTGTGTGAGCAAATTATCAAAGAGATGAGCAGCTGTCAGCACCCATCTGTCGGAGATTAGGGCTCCGCCACCCATCGTGCTGCCGCCGTACAGTCGCAGCTGCCAGGGTAATTCACCCAGTGCTGCCTTCTTACCACCAAAGATGCGCCCATGTTCGGAGGAGAGTTGGCAATTCCCACAGACTGCGGAGAGATGAAAATCAGAGTTAAAAAGTTCTCGGATCATCTTAACCTTGGTAAGATCACTGGCCAAACACCAAGATTTGGGAGACTACACACAGGTAGAGTAGTGTTACTCCAACAACCCCACTACAACCCCTGCTCAGAGGGCACTGAATTGATATGGAACCAAAGGACATTGCAATATTGTCCATTTTGCGCACCTTCTCTCAGTCAAATAATTGGTGACCAGAAGGGCAAAATCTCCACCAGAGATTTTCTCCAGTAAGGGAGCCTCCCTGAATAGCTCATAACCTGTTTTGAAGTTATTGTTTAAACCCACATTGAGATCCCATTCCCTGGCACTGCACTTCCAGACAGTAAAGGTTGAAATAGCAATGGAAGCAAAGCAGGTTCAAGTAACTTATACCACCCAGAAGAAATTGGGGTAATATTTATATATGGGGGAAGAATAGGGGAGAATGGTACTAATTAGCTAACTCTACCAAAGACCCAGCAGAGACACAATGGGCTGAATGGTCTCCTGTGAGGTATCACACAATGATTTGTTGCTACTTTTCTAGTCATTACACTCCTGGAAACATTTACCTGGTTTGCACATTGGCTGGGCCTGCTTTCCACTCGTGGCATCTACCCATTCAGCATTCTCCGAGCAGTTAAAGACAGCTAGTGGGAAAAGTACATAAAGGGAGAGATATCAGTTAGAGGGAGAGAGAGGGAAATGTAGTCACACCTTTTATCTAGCCAGAATGTAGCTGATTGGATCATTTTCCCCAGTCATTCATTTACATTTTGTAACTATCCTCCACTTACTGCAATTGTGCTAGCCACACCCCCATGATTTGCTTGGGAGATATCGCTGCAGTTTTAGCCATATCCTGTATGCTGTAGTTCATAGAGACAGTTTTACTTAAATAGGCCCTGTGGATTGTTTGCTGAGGTATGCGGTTCAGATAGAATCTTGTGATGTTCATTGCAAACACTTTTTAAACAGACTCTATAGACTGTTTAATTAAACTCTACTTGTTCATAGGAGTTTATTCTTTTTTTAAAAAAGTACTGTCGACTGTCTGCTGCAGTGCACTGTTTAATAAGAGGCATCCTTGACCCATATTAGCAAATAAGAGGCCTAATACTCATGGGAAAGTAAATGCTCCAGTTCACCAACATTAAATAGGGCGGCACAGTGGTTAGCACTGCTGCCTCACAAGAGGATTATTTATTTAATTATTTGCCATTATTACAATTCCGATCATGCCTACCCCTGCTTCTGAGATCCATCCAGCAACCATCTGGCTTTGAACTTCACTAACCCCCAATACTGATGGGATCTTGCAGTGTGCATTATCGCTGCAACTTCAGTTTCAAAAAAGTGCTTCATTAGCTGTAAAGTGCTTTGGGATATCTCGATATCTTGAAGGGTGAGGGAGAAATAACAGCCATGAGTGTAAAGTGACCAAGACGGTGGTGCCTCCCACTCAATTCTCTATTTTCCTCACTTCAGGAGAAGCAATTGCCGAGTGGCGTTATCGCTCGGCGAGAAATCCAGAAACTCCGTTCTGGGGTCCCGGGTTTGAATCCTGTCATGGCAGATGATGAAATTTGAATTCAATAAAATTATCTGGAATTAAGAATCTACTGATGACCATGAAACCATTGTCAATTGTTGGAAAAATCCATCACTAATGTCTTTTAGGGAAGGAAATCTGCAGCCCTTACCTGGTCTGGCCTACATGCGACTCCAGAGCCACAGCAATGTGTTTGACTCTCAACTGCACTCTCAACAAGGGCAACTAGGGATGAGGAATAAATGCTGGCCAACCAGTGATACCCGTGTACTGGTTGAAGTAGGGAACCCTGGATGACTCAGGATATTGTGGCCCTGGTCAAGAAGGAGAAAGAAGAGGTGGAGGAGCAGATAGGGAAACAGATCCTGGAGAGTTGCAATAATAGCAGAGTTGTTGTGATGGGAGACTTTAACTTCCCAAACATAGATTGGAATATCCCTAGGGTAAGGGGATTGGATGGGGAGGAGTTCATTAGGTGTGTTCAGGAGGGTTTCCTGACACAGCATGTGGACAAGCCTACAAGAGGAGAGGCTGTACTTGATCTGATACTGACCAATGAGCCTGGACAGGTGTCAGATCTCTCAGTGGGAGAGCATCTTGGGGATAGCGATCATAACTCTATCTCCTTTATGCTTGCAATGGAAAAATAGAGGATCAGGCAAGCTAGGAAAGCGTTTATATGGAGTAAGGGGAAATATGAAGACATAAGGCAGCAAATTAGAGGAGTAAATTGGAAGGAGGTATTCTCAGGGAAGTCTACTGAAGAGAGGTGGCAGTTTTTCAAGGAATGTCTGTCTAGAGTTCTACAGGACAATGTTCCGAGCAGACAGGGAGGAGTTGGTAGGTTAAAGGAACCGTGGTGCACGAAAGCTGTGCGGGACCTAGTTGAGAAGAAAAGGAAAGCGTACAAAAGGTTCAGAGAGCTTGGCGAAGATAGGGATCTAGATGAGTATACGGCTTGTAGGAAGGGACTAAAGAAGGAAATTAGGAGAGCCAGAAGGGGTCACGAGAAGGCCTTGGCAAGTAGAATTAAGGCGTTCTATAAATATGTGAAGAGTAAAAGGATGAGACGTGAAGGAATAGGGCCTATAAAAGGTGAAGGCGGGAAAATCAGTACGGAACCAGTAGAAATGGCAGAGGTGCTTAATGAGTATTTTGCCTCGGTTTTCACAGAGGAAAAGGACATGGGTGGATGTACTGTGGGCTTGCGGTGGACTGAAAAGATTGAGTATGTGGACTTTAACAAAGAGGTTGTGCTGGAATCTTTGAATGGCATCAGGATAGATAAGTTGCCGGGTCTGGATGGGATGTACCCCAGGTTACTGTGGGAGACGAGGGAAGAGATTGCAGAGCCTCTGGCGATGATCTTTGCATCGTCGATGGAGACGGGAGATGTGCCGGAGGATTGGAGGATTGCGGATGTGGTTCCTATTTTCAAGAAGGGGAATAGGAATAGCCCAGGAAATTACCGACCGGTGAGTCTAACCTCAGTGGTTGGTAAGCTGATGGAGAAGATCCTGAGGGACAAGATTTATGAGCATTTAGAGAGGTTTAGTATGCTCAAGAATACTCAGCATGGCTTTGTCAAAAGCAGATCGTGCCTTACGAGCCTGGTGGAGTTCTTCGAAAATGTGACTAAACACATTGACGAAGGGAAAGCGGTAGATGTGGTTTATATGGATTTTAGCAAGGCGTTCGATAAGGTCCCCCATGCAAGACTTCTAGAAAAAGTGAGAGGGCATGGGATCCAAGGGGCTGCTGCCCTGTGGATCCAGAACTGGCTTGTCCAAAGGAGGCAGAGAGTGTGTATAGATGGGTCTTTTTCTAAATGGAGGTCGGTCACCAGTGGTGTGCCCCAGGGATCTGTTCTGGGACCCTTGCGGTTTATCGTTTTCATAAATGACCCGGATGAGGAAGCGGAGGGATGGGTTGGTAAGTTTGCTGACGACACGAAAGTTGGTGGGGTTGTGGATAGTCTGGAGGGATGTCAGAAGTTACAGAGGGACATAGATAGGATGCAAGACTGGGCGGAGAAGTGGCAGATGGACTTCAACCCAGATAAATGCGTAGTGGTCCATTTTGGCAGGTCAAATGGGATGAAGGAGTACAATATTAAGGGAAAGACTCTTAGTACTGTAGAGGATCAGAAGGACCTTGGGGTCCGGGTCCATAGGACTCTAAAATCGGCCCTGCAGGTGGAGGAGGTGGTTAAGAAGGCGTATGGTGTGCTGGCCTTTATCAATCGAGGGATTGAGTTTCGGAGTCCGGGGATAATGATGCAGCTATATAAGACCCTCGTCAGACCCCACTTGGAGTACTGTGCTCAGTTCTGGTCGCCTCATTACAGGAAGGATGTGGAAAAGATTGAAAGGGTGCAGAGGCGATTTACAAGGATGTTGCCTGGATTGAGTGGCATGCCTTTTGAGGATAGGCTGAGGGAGCTCAGTCTTTTCTCCTTGGAGAGACGTAGGATGAGAGGAGACCTAATAGAGGTATATAAGATGTTGAGAGGCATAGATCAGGTGGACTCAGGCTTTTTCCCAGGGTGGAAATGGCTGCTACGAGAGGACACAGGTTTAAGGTGCTGGGGTGTAGGTACAGGGGAAATGTTAGGGGGAAGTTTTTCACACAGAGGGTGGTGGGCGAGTGGAATCGGCTGCCGTCAGTGGTGGTGGAGGCAAACTCAATAGGGTCTTTTAAGAGACTCCGGGATGAGTACATGGGACTTAATAGGATGGAGGGTTATAGGTAGGCCTTAAAGGTAGGGATATGTTCGGCACAACTTGTAGGGCCGAAGGGCCTGTTTTGTGCTGTAGTTTTCTATGTTTCTAAGAATATGATGTGCATAGGCAGCTGGGATCAAATGGATTGCTTGAAGAGAATAGAGGGTGTCGGAGTAGAGTTAAGAGAGAAATCAGGAGGGCAAAAAGGGGACACGAGGTTGCTTTGGCAGATAAGGCAAAGGAGAATCCAAAGAGCTTCTACAAATAAGTAAAGGGCAAATAAGTAACTAGGGAGAGAGTAGGACCTCTTAAGGGTCAACAAGGTCATCTATGTGCGGAGACACAAGAGATGGGCGAGATCCTAAATGAACGTATCGGTGTTTACTGTTGAAAAAGGCATGGATATTAGGGAACTTGGGGAAATAAAAGTGATGCCTTGAGGAGTGTATATATTACAGAGAATGATGTGCTGGAAGTCTTGAAGTGCATCGAGGTAGATAAATCCCTGGGATCTGATGAAGTGTTTCCCAGGATGTTGTGGGAGGCTAGGGAGGAAATTGAGGGCCACATAGCGGAGATATTTGAATCATCGACAGCCACATATGAGGTGCTTGAAGATTGGAGGGTGGTAGATGTTGTGCCTTTGTTTAAGAAGGACTGCAGGGAAAAGCCTGGGAACTACATACCAGTGAGCCTAACGTTGTAATGGGTAAGTTGTGAGAAGGTATTCTGAGAGACAGGATCTACAGGCATTCAGAGAGGCAAGGACTGATTGGGGACAGTCAGCATGGCTTTGTGAGTGGAAAACCATGTCTCACAAATTTAATTGAGTTTTTTGAAGGGGTACCACGAAGATAGATGCAGGCAGTGCAGTCGACGTTGTCTACATGGACTTTAGCAAGCCATTGACAAGGTACACATGGTAGGTTGTTGCATAAGGGTAAACCTCACGGGATCCAGGGTGAGGTAGCTAACTGGTTACAAAATTGGCTTGATGACAGAAGACAGAGGATGGTTTTTCAAGCTGGAGGCCTGTGACCAGCGGTGTGCTTCAGGAATCGGTGCTGGGTCCGCTGTTATTTGTCATTTATATTAATGATTTGGATGAGAATTTAGGAGGCATGGTTCGTAAGTTTGCAGATGACATCAAGATTGGTGGCATAGTGGACAGTGAAGAAGGTTATCTACGATTGCAATGGGATCCTGATCAATTGGGCCAGTGGTCTGACGAATGGCAGATGGAGTTTAATTTAGATAAATGCAAGTAATGCAGTTTGGTAGATTGAACCAGGGCAGGACTTACTCAGTTAATGGTAGGGCATTGAGGAGAATTATAGAACAAAGAGATCTAGGGGTACATGTTCATAGCTCCTTGAAAGTGGAGTCACAGGTGGACAGAGTGTTGAAGAAGGCATTCGGCATGCTTGGTTCATTGGTCAGAACATTGAATACAGAAGTTGGGACGTCTTGTTGAAGTTGTACAAGACATTGGTAAGGCTGCACTTAGATTACTGTATACAGTTCTGGTCACCATATTATAGAAAGGATATTATTAAGCTAGAAAGAGTGCAGAAAAGATTTATTGGGATATACTAGGATGCAGATTTACTAGGATTTAAGGGCAACACGGTGGCATAGTGGTTCGTACTACTGCCTCACAGCACCAGGAACCCGGGTTCAATTCCTGGCTTGGATCACTGACTGTACGGAGTTTGCAATTTTCCCCATGTCTGCGTGGGTTTCCTCCCACAGTCCAAAGATGTGTGGGTTAGGTGGATTGGCCATGCTAAATTGCCTCTTAGTGTCAGGGGGCTAGCTTGGGTAAATGCATGGGGATAGGGTCTGTGTGGGATTGTGGTCAGTGCAGACTCGATGGGCCAAAAGGCCTCCTTCTGCACTGTAGGGATTCTATGGATTCTATGAGGATACTACCGGGACTTAATGGTTTGAGTTATAAGGAGAGGCTGGATGGACTGGGATTTTTTTCCCCTGGAGCTTAGGAGACTTAGGGGTGGTCTTATAAAATAATAAGGGGTATAGATCAGCTAGATAGTCAACATCTTTTCCCAAAAATATGGGAGTCTAAAACTAGAGGGCATGGGTTTAAGGTGAGAGGGGTCCAGAGGGGCAATTTTTTCACACAGAGGGCGGTGAGTGTCTGGAATGAGATGCCAGAGGTAGTAGTAGAGGCGGGTACAATTTTGTCTTTTAAAAAACATTTCGACAGTTACATGGGTACGATGGGTATAGAGGGAAATGGGCCAAACGCGGTCAATTGGGACTAGCTTAGTAGTTTAAAAAAAAGGGTGGCATGGACAAGTTGGGCTGAAGGGCCTGTTTCCATGCTGTAAACCTCTATGACTCTATGTCCTACGAATGAATAAAAAAAGTTAGATGGGGGAGGTGTGGGCAAAAGAAGGCGGGGAACATCCAGCTCTCCACTATTGCTGGTGCTAAACATTACATACAACAAAATTCAAGTGGGAATTGATATATATAGTTGTAAAGGGAAACTGTTTAAAGAATATAAGGTGGCTGTACAGCTAGATACATTGGTCAAGAAGGAATATTATTTGCCTTTTTTAACTGAGGTGTAGAAAGAAGAGCTGGGAGGTTATATTTCAAACATGTGTCAGGCCATAGCTGAAGTACCATGGGCAGTTCTGGTCATTGTGTGATTGCGAGTTTATTACTGAGGGAAGATTGGATAGGCTGGGATTTCTTTCTTTGGAACTGAGTTGAAATGTATGAAATTATGAAGTGTCTGGATAGAATGATAGGAAGGCTTTATATCTCCTTGATGGAGGAGTCGATAACCCAGGAACAAAGATTTAGGATCAGCGGTTTAGTGGGAGCTCAAGGGTAACTCTAATCACTCAGAGTGTGGTGAAGATCTGGAACTCACTGCCTCAAAGTGTGATAGAGACAAACACCCTCATAGCACTTCATATTATGAAGGGCGTGGGCAATGTGGAGAAGGAGCAGCTGTTCTACTTAGTTGAAGCGTCAGTCATGAGGGGACGCAAGTTCAAGGTCAGGGGCAGGAGGTTTAGGGGGGATGTGAGGAAAAACATTTTACCCAGAGGGTGGTGACGGTCTGGAATGCACTGCCTGGGAAGGTGGTGGAGGCGGGATGCCTCGCACCCTTTAAAAAGTACCCGGGTGAGCACTTGCCACGTCATAACATTTAAGGCTATGGGCCAAGTGCTGGTAAATGGGATTAGGTGGGAGATCAGGTGTTTCACACATGTTGTTGCAGACTTGATGGGCTGAAGGACCTCTTCTGCTCTGTATGATTCTATGATGCAGTGATTCTATGAATATTTAGATGAGAATTTGAAGTATCACAGAACAAGAACTAGGAAGTGGGATTAGGCTGGGTGCCTATGGCACAGATAAGGTTGACCTCACCATTTCCTTCAAGCTTGTAGTATGGCTCTTCACAGCGATACGTGGCCTGGGACTTGTAAATAGTGGATGTGAAGCTCGTGTATCCGTTCTCCAATTCTTTTGGACCCCCGCAATCCATAGCTGTGAAAGGAGGATCATTTTTAATAAATGTCTGAGAGATATGAGATGTACCTTCAAAGTAAATATATATTTATATTTATTCAACTTTCTTTTCAACCAATTCTCCAGCCTGCTTTAGCCAACACTGTCTTCATAACTTTGTAATGACCCTTTTCTGAGATTAACACATTCCAGATTTCACACCCTCAAAATGATTATGAAATTCCATCATGTTATAATCATTCTTCCCCAGAGAATTCTTAAAGGTTTAAGTTCATTTAATAGTGTCACGTTTACATTATATTTGCACAGCAATGAAGTTACTGTGAAAATTCCCTAGTTGCCACACTCCAGCACCTGTTCGGGTATACTGAGGGAGAATCTAGCATGGCTCCTTATCCTGAGACTGAGTCCCCATGTTCTAGATTCAACAACTATGTCAACCTTGTCAACCCAGTCAGAATCTTGTGTTTTTTAATGGGATCAGCTCTCATTCGTCCACAGAATCTAGGTCCAATTTACTCTGCCTCTCATTACAGGATGACCCTGTGACCCCAGGAACCAATCCAATGCATCTCTATTATACTGTGATTTTCCCTGAAAAAAACTGTGTCCAACTGGTAGGAAAACAGGAAGTTTTCCCATCTGTTTTTGCGATGAGCTTAGTAAAATGATTTTCCGGCACACTGCGCATCAACAGACACCATCCAGGGATTTACACTGGTGGAGGTGGTGGGGAGGAGATGGGTGGGGGGGAGGGGGGTGCGCAACGAAGGGGAAGGCTAAACCCACCTGAGAGGCTGGCATTAGACTGCTGAGGGGGTCAATATGCAAGTACTGGTCCCCCAGTGTACTGGGAGATCGGTTGATGTGTGCCTCCCCCCAGACATTGCTGGCCTCCTGATCGTCGGCCCAGAACCCACCGACATCACTAACCCATACACTCTCTCCCCCCCCCCTCCCCCACCCCAACATCACCGGCTCCAGCCGCACCTCCCACCCCCCCCCCCCCCGTCCCGACGTCACCGGCCCTGAACCTCCACCTCGCTCATGGCAAGTCCCGACACCCCCCACTCACATTTCTGGCCCCTACACCCCCTGATGGCTGAACCCGGCTTCCGAGCACCAGGCCCACCATCAGCCCCCTTGGCATTGGCCACTGTCCGCTGGGCATGACCACCGTGCCAGTGGGCAGTGCCAGTGGGCAGTACCAAGGTGCGAGACTGGCACTACTCGTGTGCCAGGCTGGCAACACCAGGCAGGAATTGCCCTAGGGGCACCCCCCCTGACCCTCACCTCCCAGTGGGCCTCAATGGCCTTTGGTCCCACCAGCAAAGCCCAGTCCCTATTGCTGGGGATCATACAGAATCCCACTGATGTGGCCCTGGAAATGGCAGGGTCAGAGACATTAGCCACCCCATGATGCAATTGTCCTTTTCTCAGGCCCTCTCTTTGATTTCCTTATTTCCTTTTTACTTTGTCCCTGCACTTCCTATATTAGCGATTTCATCTCCGAGAGATGAAATCGCTGGGCCTCTGACGCAAATCTTTGTCTCGTCACTGGACGCAGGTGAGGTCCCAGAGGATTGGAGGATAGCTAATGTGGTCCCGTTATTTAAGAAGGGTAGGAAGGATAACCCGGGTAATTATAGGCCGGTGAGCTTGACGTCCGTGGTGGGGAAGTTGTTGGAGAAGATTCTTAGAGATAGGATGTATGCGCATTTATAAAGGAATAAACTCATTAACGATAGTCAGCATGGTTTTGTGAGAGGGAGGTCATGCCTCACTAACCTGGTGGAGTTTTTTGAAGAAGTGACCAAAATGGTTGACGAGGGAAGGGCCGTGGATGTCGTCTATATGGACTTTAGTAAAGCGTTTGACAAAGTCCCTCATGGTAGGCTGGTGCAAAAGGTTGGATCTCATGGGATAAAGGGGGAGGTGGCTAGATGGGTGGAGAACTGGCTTGGTCACAGAAGACAGAGGGTGGTAGTGGAAGGGTCTTTTTCCGGCTGGAGGCCTGTGACTAGTGGTGTTCCGCAGGGCTCTGTATTGGGACCTCTGCTGTTTGTGATTTATATAAATGATCTGGAAGAAGGTGTAACTGGGGTGATCAGTAAGTTTGCGGACGACACAAAATTGGCAGGACTTGCAGATAGTGAGGAGCATTGTCAGAAGCTACAGAAGGATATAGATAGGCTGGAAATTTGGGCAAAGAAATGGCAGATGGAGTTCAATCCTGATGAATGCAAAGTGATGCATTTTGGTAGAAATAATGTAGGGAGGAGCTATATGATAAATGGCAGAACCATAAAGGGTGTAGATATGCAGAGAGACCTGGGTGTGCAAGTCCACAGATCCTTGAAAGTGACGTCACAGGTGGAGAAGGTGGTGAAGAAGGCTTATGGCATGCTTGCCTTTATAGGACGGGGCATAGAGTATAAAAGTTGGGGCCTGATGTTGCAGATGTATAGAACGTTGGTTCGGCCGCATCTGGAATACTGCGTCCAGTTCTGGTCGCCACACTACCAGAAGGACGTGGAGGCTTTGGAGAGCGTGCAGAGGAGGTTTACCAGGATGTTACCTGGTATGGAGGGGCTTAGTTATGAGGAGAGATTGGGTAAACTGGGGTTGTTCTCCCTGGAAAGACGAAGGATGAGGGGAGACTTAATAGAGGTGTATAAAATTATGAAAGGCATAGATAGGGTGAACGGTGGGAAGCTTTTCCCCAGGTCGGTGGTGACGTTCACGAGGGGTCATAGGTTCAAGGTGAAGGGGGGGAGGTTTAACACAGATATCAGACGGACATATTTCACACAGAGGGTGGTGGGGGCCTGGAATGCGCTGCCAGGCAGGGTGGTGGAGGCGGACACACTGGGAACGTTTAAGACTTATCTAGACAGCCATATGAACGGAGTGGGAATGGAGGGATACAAAAGAATGGTCTAGTTTGGACCAGGGAGCGACGCGGGCTTGGAGGGCCGAAGGGCCTGTTCCTGTGCTGCATTGTTCTTTGTTCTTGTTCTTAAACCAGGCTATCTGCAATGCTTAGTTCTTTGTGCCTAACATGCACTTTCTTTTTCTGTTGGATCTTCCCCTGTATTCTTCTAGACAATCAGGTGGGGGGATGATGGGAGGGGTCTAGATTTGGTAGTACCACTCTTATTTTTGGAGCGGTCATGTTTATTTTGTACATTTAGGATCATGCTTTATAGTGCCTCCCCACTGGTTTTCCACTGATTTATCCTCCAGCAGCGCTGTCCAGTTCACCAAAGAAGAAGCATACAAATTGGCAAGAAAAATCAATAGGCCGGAGGATTGGGAGCAGTTTAGAATTCAGCAAAGGAAAAAATAGAGTATGAAAGTAAGCTAGCAGGGAACTTAAAAAACTGACTGTAAAAGGTATTAAAGAGAAAAAGATTGAGATAAATAAATGTAGCCCCCTTACAATCAGAAATTGGAGAATTCATAACGTCAGACGAAGAAATGACTGAGGAACGAAATTCATACTTTGTTCTGTCTTCACAAAGGAGGACATGAACAACATAGTTCTGAGAAATAATCGTTTTTAGTGAGGAGCTGAAGGAAATCAGCATTAGGAGAGAAATGGTTTTGGGGAAACTGATGGATTTGATGGTGGATAAATCTCCAGGGTCAGATAATCTTCATCCCAGAGTTCTTAAGGAAGTGGCCCTGGAAATGGTAGATCCATTGGTGGTCATTTTCCAAAATTCTTTGGACTCTGGACTGGTTCCCACAGATTGGAGGGTAGCTAATGTAAGCCTTCTATTCTAAAAGAGAGGTAGAGAGAAAATAGGGAACTATGGACTAGTGAGCCTAATGCCAGTACTGGGGAAGTTGCTAAAGTCCATTATCAAGGATTTCATAGCTCAGCATTTGGAAAGCAGTAGTATAATCAAACAGCGTCAACATGGATTTACAAAGGGGAAATCATGTTTTTAGGACTGAGATGAGGAGAAATGTCTTCAGCCAGAGAGTGGTGAATCTCTGGAATTCACTACCACAGAAAATAGTTGAGGCCAAAACATTGTGCGATTTCAAGAAGAAATTGGATTTCGCTCTTAGGGCTAAAGGGATGAAGGGATATGAGGTGGGATCAGAATATTGATTTTGATGATCAGCCATTATCAAAAAGAATGGCGGAGCAGGCTCAAAGGGCCGAATGGCCTACTCTTGTTCCTATTTCTATTTCTATGTTTCTTTGTCTATAACAGTGTGACTGCCCCTTTGTTATTTCTAAACTCAACCCTTAAAGATTTGTTTTGTTGACATTATGTCATCCCATCTCTCAACGGGAATTGATTCTTTGACCATTAGTTCTAACCCCCCTCTTTTTTTATCTCCCACTCTATTGTGTCTGAAGACTCGATAATGAGGGATATTGAGCTGCCAAATCTGCCTCTCCTTCAGCCAGGTTTCCATTATAATAATGATATCATGCTGCCATGTGTCTATCTGTGCCCTTAACTCATCTATCTAGTTTGTAATACTTCTCGCTGGACAGTTTCTAAACTTTCCTTCTGTAATTTCAAATTGATCACGACATCTTCAATCTCACTCAAATGTTCTACTCCATTTTCCTGATCTCAATTTGACCTATCTGATCCTCAGCCTGGGATCCCATCCCCCTGCCGCACTAGTTTAAATACTCCCCAACAGAATTAGCTAAAGCCCCTGCAAGGGTGCAGCTCATCTAGTTTGTCCCACCTTCCCCAGAAGAGGTCCCAGTGTGTCTATTTCTGGAATGCAATTTGTGTATTCTACAGTTCAATGTCTCTGTTAGTCCCTCATTCCCCATGATAGCTTTTCCAGTAACTGTTTCTGAGGGACCAACATTCATTTTAGCAACTCTCTTTCCTTTTATATACTTGTCAAAGCTCTAACAATTTGTTTTTATATTCCTTGCCAGTTTACTCTTGCATTCTCTTTTTTTCCCTTTTTAATCAACATTTTGGTTGCCTTTTTCTGGTTTCTAAAATGCTCCTGATTCTCTGATTTATTACGATTCTTTGCAACATTCTCAACCTCTTTATATCTAAAACTATCCTTAACCTTTTTAGTAAGCTATGGGCAAGTCTTGCTGAGCTGTTATTTTTCAATGGAATGTATTATTGAATTGTTTCTTTAAATGTTTCCCACTGTTTATTTACCACCATAACTTTTAATCTATTTACCCAATAAACCTTAGCCAGCTCTACCCTCAAACTTCTGTTCAAGTTTAAGATTCTTGTTTGTGATTGGAGTATGTCATTTTCAAACTTAATGAGGAATTCAGTTTTATTATGATCACTATTTCCCAGTGCATCTTTTACTATGACATTACTAAATAACACTGGCACAATGCTAGATCTAAAATAACTTTATCCCTAGTTGTTTCCACAACCTATTTCTCCAGGAAACTATCACAAAGCATTCTACAAATTCAGCTTCCAGCCCATCTTTGCCAATTTCATTCATCTGATCTCGATGAAGACAAAAGTTCCCCACAATTATTCCATTGCTTTTATTACAAGCTCCAATAATTTCTTACTAAATGCTCTGAAACTACTCCCATCAGGGTTACCTGATCTTTGGTATTCCTAACCTCCACTCACACTGATTCTACTTCTTGATTTTCTGAGCCAAACCCTTTTCCCACCAACATCCTTATGTCATCCTTCATTTTCAGGGCTGTTGTTCCTCCTTTTCCACCCTAGCTGTCCTTTTGAAATGGAAAATTTATTCTCCAAACCGGTCATCTTTTAACCTGTCTCTGTAATGGTGATTAGATCTAAACAATTTATTTCTATTTGCACCATTAATTGATCTATTTAATAAGTGGAAGCTCTGCAAATTCAGATAAAGTGAATTTACTACAATTCCCTGCATTGACCTTACTCTCTGATGCAGTATTGCCATGAAACTCTCTGTTCCTTCCCGTCTCACTTATCTTTGCTTTACTCACATTGATGTACTTTCCCATTGCCTCAAAGTTTATATTTGGATTTCTAAATCTCTTGTCACTTGAACCCTCTCTACCCCTTGCCCCCAACCTGTCATTATTTTAAAACCACTTTTCCCCACTCTGCCCATATTTGCTTGCACTCTTATATTTCTACCTTCTGTCCCTTCCTGTCACACTCTTTTACTCATATCAACACCCTGCAATATTGCCTTGTCCTTTCCCTTTAACTGCCCAAATTTCCTCTCAAATATTGAGCCCCACTTTTTAATTTAAAACCCTGTCTACAGATCTAGGCTCATCACTACACTACTCTTTGTACATTTCAGGTACAGACCATCTCAAAGGTACAAGCTCCCCCTTTCCCCAGTACTGGTGCCAGTGTCTTAGGAATCCATTTTTTTCACACTAGTCTTTAAACTATGCATTCAATTCTCTTATCATTTATATCTTATGCCATTTTGCTCATGCCTCAAGTAGTAATGCAGAAATTATTACCTTTCTGCCTTTTAATTTAATCAATAGCTGTCCATACCCCTGTAGCTGGATGACTAACAAGCTAAGCATCTGCAAAGCATTTTTTTTATCCATTCGTGGGACATGGGCGTCACTGGCTGGCAAGCATTTATTGCCCATCCCTAGTTGATGGTGGTGAGCTGCCTTCCATGTGTTGTGGGTTGATCCACAATGCCATTAGGGAGGAAATTCCAGGATTTTAACCCAGTGACTGCACAGGAACAATGATATATTTCCAAGTCAGGATGGTGAGTGGCTTGGAGGAGAGCTTGCAGGTGGTGTTCCCATGTCCTTCTGAATGGAAGTGGTTGTGGGTTTGGAAGGTACTGCCTAAGGAGCCTTGGTGAATTGCTGCAGGGCATCTGGGAAATGTGCATGATGGGAAAAGTAGTCAACCTTAAACAATTCAATGTCTGAGAAACAGCTTGTTTTGCAGGCAAGTGTGCTAAGATGTACTCAACAAAGAAAACAACACCAGCAGATGTGGACTGTTTTGCAAGCTAGCATTAGGAAAAATGGATGACAGGTCATCCATGTACGTGATGAAGAAACTTTCTCAATGCTGGACGAACCTAGATAAAGGGAGGAGTTAGCAGGCTCAGCAGAGAGACCTTGAGGAATCAATCATCGCTTAAGAAGACCACAAAGAGTTTAGGACTCAGAGAAGAAGATCCATCGAAGGGAGCCTGATCACCTCACCTTGCAATGGCCAGTATTAAAGTCCAAACCATGAGTCTTGTGATTCACTGTAACTGACAAATAGTCAGTACTATTACAAGTGAAGTAAAGAGCTGTTCAGTATTTATCAAGTATTCAAACAGATAAGTAGTTTAACAAGTGATTTATGTGAGGACAGAGCAGTTCAATGTTTATCAAGTGTTTTAAACATTAGTAAAGAGTGATTTGTACCAAATATCTCGTGTCAGTGTCTCTTTGTCCATCGTGTCTGTTGACATCCTAGTTTGAGGGTCAACACTCCCTCAGCACAAACGTTTTCTTAATCCTGCCTATTTTGTTATTAGAAAATGTTCTCAAGTCTACCTTTGCTAATTTGAACTCTCCAATCTATGTGAAGGTTCAGGTTGTTCAGTATCATGGTGTTGTTTTTTCTACAAGCCAACATTATTTCTTAATTCACACTCTGCCCCACAGGAGCTAATTCTAAGAGGTTTTTTCCCTTGCTTCACCCAAACAGATTCTATATTTTGATCTTTGCAACCAAGATAATTTCTCATGGCTGTACTGATCCCATCATTTGTTAACAGAATTAGTCTGATCCCATCATTTGTTATGTGGCGATGCCAGTAAGAAGTCTAACAACACTAGGTTAAAGTCCAACAGGTTTATTTGGTAGCAAAAGCCACTAGCTTTCGGAACAGGCTGTCCCTTCGTCAGGTGGGTGGGAGTTACTAGCTGTCCTGTCTGGAGACAATACACATCTCTTTAACCTGTGCTTAATGTTCCCTCCACTCACATTGTCTGTACCTTTAAGACTTGATTAGCTGTAAAGACTCACATTCCAATCATTATTCATGTAAATTGAGTTTGTGTCTTTGTGCCCTGTTTGTGATCAGAACTCCCACCCACCTGACAAAGGGACAGCCTGTTCCGAAAGCTAGTGGCTTTTGCTACCAAATAAACCCTGTTGGACTTTAACCTGGTGTTGTGAGACTTCTTCCCATCATTTGTTCACAGAGCTCGTCTGATCCCATCATTCGTTAACAGAGCTAGTCTGACCCCATTGTTTGCTTGCAGAGAGCTCATCCACCTCCTTTTCTTCCTAAATGTCAAGTGCCCCGAATAAAAAAATCAGACCAAAATATTGAGCACTGTGCCCTATAGTAGATAGTAGGACAGGTGGGCCATAACTTAATTGAAAGCAAGAACGTATTTCAGAAAGTGAATGACTGACTCCTGGTCCGATGTTCCTAAATGAATAATAGTTTGATCAAATAGTTAACATTGAAGTTGCCAGGATTTAAGGAAGAATGACAAAGAGAGAGACCAATTTCTCACCAACCAATCAGGATACATACGCTGGAATTCTACCGCCCCGCCTCCCACACAATCGGAACGAGTGAAATGTGGAAATGGAAATGTCCGTAGACCTCAGGCGGGATTTTCCGGTCTCGCATCGAGTGAGGCTGTAAAATTCTGCTCATTGGGCAGAATTTTATGAGATTGATTCTAAGCGTCCAGCTAATGTGAAAATGGGAAAGTTCCTGATCCATTTTTTGGGTGAGTTTTCACACTCAATTTTATGCGCTTAGTCACTGAAAAAATGATCTGGACTGTTTCCAGCTGCTGTAGGCAGTGGGCTGGGCTTAATTTGCCAGCCAGCCTGTAGAGGGAGCTACTGAGCATGTGCAGACCTCTGATTCTGCACATGCTCAATAGCAACTACAGGGGTCTGACAGATAGAGAGAGTGCTGTCAGGCCCCTGCTGCTGCAGATAGCCTCAAACAGCCCCCCCGCCACCCCGCAAACGTGGGGGTCCATGGCCAATCATGAGCCCCACAGTGCATGGACATTTAACCCCCGCTGCCCCCCCACCCCCCACTGCCCAGACTGATTAGGCCACCCTCTCCCATCTGATCTGCTTCCATTACAGAGCGGAGTTGGGCCCCCCTCCACTCCCCTCGCTCGGGCCTCCCTTCATGCCCTGCCCCCAAAGGCCTTGCCTCCACAAGCCCTGCCCCATAGCCCCAACCTCCTGGCACTGCCCAGTGGGCACTGCCAAGGTGCCCAGTGGACATTGCCCAAGTGCCAGGCTGGCAGTGCCAAGGTGGCACAACCCCCCCTTGTCCTCGGCCTCAATGGCCTCCAAGTTCGACCAGCGAGACTAACAGGAATGTTCGTAGGGAGCAGGTGCTTTCCTTGCTGGAGAGATCCTCTCCTGGCGAGGCCAGGTGAGCCCGGAGGATTGCGCACCAGGTTCATTAAACCCATGGACATTCAAATTAAATATATTTAAATAAATTATTCAGTTTCTTGCCTATTTCCCGCGAGAGGCTAACCTCCCGAAAATTGCAAGAACCGAGAAATCGGATGTGATCCTGATTGCTTGGCTCTCGTGTGATTTTACTGGCTCGCTCCGCCCATCGATGGTAACATTCCATCCACAGTGTTATTTCACTTACGTGTGCAGATGTATGAGTTGCTGTTCCAAGTCCCATCCTTCTGGCAAAGCACCATGACAGAATCGAGGTGCTTCTTTGTCTGTGTATTCTGCAGAGTTACGTTAAGGAAACAGTCTTAAAGCAGGACCATAGAAACCTGATGCAAGTTCTCAAGAGTCAGGCTTCAGCTGTGGCTATGTGACACCACCAGAATAGGGCAACAACAGGAGGGGTGACAAAGAGACACAGCAACTGGTGCAATTTAACTTCAATTAAAATAAATCTGGAATATAAACTTGGTGGGAGGCGTATTTTCTGGGCCCATTTATCGCAGAATAAAGTCACACATTGTGGCCACTAACTTCGCATGAGGTCCATAAAGAGATTAGCACGAGCAAGAACTCAGACACGATGTTCCTGGGTCCTCCTAATCAGGTGCAGGCCCAGTGACTGTTCAAACCAGGGGAATAGTTGCCCTTTATCCACCCTATCCATGGTCCTCATAATCTTGTACACGTTAATCAGGTACCCCCTCAGTCTTCTCTGCTCCAATGAAAACAACCCAAGCCTACGCAACCTCTGTTCATAACTTAAATAATCCATCCCTGGCAGCATGCTGGTGAATCTCCTCTGCACCCCCTCCAGTGTCATCACATCCTTCCGACAATGTGGCGACCAGAGCTGCAGACAGTACTCTAGCTGTGGCCTCACCAAAGTTCTAAACAACTCCAACATGACTTCCCTGCTTTTGTAATCCATGCCTCGATTGATAGAGGCAAGTGTCCCACATGTCCTTTCTACTACTCTATTAACATGCCCTTCTGCCTTCAGAGATCTATGGACAAACATGCCAAGGTCACTTTGTTCCACAGAACTTCCTAGTGTCATGCTATTTATTGAATACTTCCTTGTGAACTTACTCCTTCCAAAGTGTATCACCTCACATTTTTCAGGGTTAAATTCCATCTGCCACTTATCAGCTCATTTGACCATCCCATCTATATCTCCTTGTAGCCCAAGACATTCAACCTCACTGTTAACCACCTGTCTGATCTTTGTGTCATCCACAAACGTGCTAATCCTGCCCCGCACATAGTCACCTATGATGTTTGTATAAATGACAAATAATAGGGGACCCAGCACAGATCCCTGTGGTATGCAACTGGACACTGGATTTCAGTCACTAAGTGGAGATGCCGGCGTTGGACTGGGGTGAACACAGTAAGAAGTCTCACAACACCAGGTTAAAGTCCAACAGGTTTATTTGGTAGCAAATACCATAAGCTTTCGGAGCGCTGCTCCTTCGTCAGATGGAGTGGAAATGTGCTCTCAAACAGTGCACAGAGACACAGAAATCAAGTTACAGGGATTCAGGGATACAGGTTGTAGGGATTCGCATTCTAATCAGTATTCTGTAACTTGATTTCTGTGTCTCTGTGCACTGTTTGAGAGCACATTTCCACTCCATCTGACGAAGGAGCAGCGCTCCGAAAGCTAGTGGCGTTTGCTACCAAATAAACCTGTTGGACTTTAACCTGGTGTTGTTAAACTCCTTACTGTGTCCTACAACTGAGCCAATTTTGAATCCACTTCATCAAAATTACCTTGCACCCCATGTGCCTTCTTTATAAGTCTCCCATGTGTGACCTTGTCAAAGACTTTGCTGAAATCCAAATTTCAACTGCACTACCCTCATCTACACAACTGGTCACCTCCTCAAAAAAGTTCAATCAAATTTGTTAGGCATGACCTTCCTTTGACAAAGCCATGCTGACAATTACTGATCAAGCCTTGCCTCTCAAAGATAGATTCTCTCCTTCAGAATTTTCTCCAATAGTTTCCCTATGGCTGATGTGAAACTCACTGGTCTGTTGTTCCCTGGCTTATCTCCACAAAAGTTCCTAAGTAGTAGAACCACATTAGCTGTTCTCCAGTCCTCTGACAAACCCTCCATGGCCAGAGAGGAATAAAAAATTTGGATCAGAACCCCTGCAATTTCCTCTCTTGCCTCATTGTTCTAACGGAGCAAGGCTGGGAGGAGCGATTTGAGGCCACAGTACAAAGGGTCAGGGATCGACTTTTATTACTTACCTTTTCGCGGGGTTTCTTTGTTACTAACTTTAAAGCGGAAGTAGGCCGGGCGTGGGGTGACCTGGGAAGAAAATTTGTTTTTTTTTAAGCACGCGGAGGTTTAAAAGCAGGCCGCACTATCCAGCGGGCAGCGTCGTTAGCGGGCAGCAGAGTGAGCAGGGAGCAGAGTGAGAGCTAAAGGGCTTTGGCTCATTGGGCTTCAGCGTAAACAGGCAGACGCAGGGTAGGTTCTGTTCTTCGTTCACCCAGTAATTTAAAGAAAGGGGTAATTATGAGTGGGAGGCCAGTTTGTTGCTGTCGGTGTCGGATGTGGGAGTTCATGGAGTCGCCTACCTCCCAGAAGTCCATATCTGTGCCAGGTGCGTGGAACTGCAGCTCCTGAGAGACCGCGTTAGGGAACTGGAGCTGCGGCTCGATGACCTTAGTCTAGTCAGGGAAAATGAGAAGTTAATAGATAGAAGTTACAGGCAGGTCGTCACACCAGGGCCACGAGAGGAAGACACGTGGGTCACGGTTAGGAAGGGTAAAGGCCACGTACCAGAGAGTACCCCGATGGTTGTCCCCCTTAACAGTAAGGGATGGGTGACAGACAGGAGAGAGGAGGGGAGAGAGCAGTCAGTGATGGGATCCCCTGTGGTTGTCCCCCTCCAAAATAAGTATACCGTTTTGGATACTGTGGGGGGGGATGACCCTCCAGGGGTAAGCCACGGTGACCAGGTCGCTGGCACGGAATCGGGCTCTGTGGCTCAGAAGGGAAAGAGGGGAACCAGGAGAGCAATAGTAGTGGGGGATGAAATGGTTAGAGACACAGACAGGCGGTTCTGTGGGCGTGAACGTGACTCCAGGATGGTAGTCTGCCTCCCTGGTGCCGGGGTCCTGGATGTCTCTGAGCGGGTAGGAAGCATCCTAAAAAAGGCGGGTGACCAGACAGACGTCACTGTCCACATTGGTGCAAATGACGTCAACAGAAAGAGCAGGGAGGTCCTGAGAAAGCAATTCAGGGAGTTGGGTAGTCGGCTAAAAACAGGGCCTCTAGAGTAGCGATCTCTGGGCTACTCCCAGTGCTATGTGCGAGTGAGGCTAGGAACAGGGAGACTGCACAGCTGAACGCGTGGCTAAAGGATGGGTGCAGGAGGGAGGGTTTCAAATTCGTGGATCACTGGGAAGTCTTCAAGAGAGGATGGCGCCTGTACAAGAAGGACGGGTTACACCTAAACTGGAGAGGTACGAATATCCTAGCTGGGAGTTTTGCTAGTGTGGTTCGGGTGGGTTTAAACTAATGTGGCAGGGGGGGTGGGGATCAGAACAATAGGTCAATAAGCATAGAGGCTGGGGACGAGGTTGGGGCCAAGACAAGGCTATCTAAGAGGAAGGGCATTCTGGGGGAGGATGACCTCAGTGGGCCTGGAGGTCTGGAGTGCATCTGCTTCAATGCAAGGTGAGGTCCCAGAGGATTGGAGGATAACAAATGTGGTCCTGTTATTTAAGAAGGGTAGCAAGGATAACCCGGATAATTATAGGCCGATGAGCTTGACGTCCGTGGTAGGGAAGTTGTTGGAGAAGATTCTTAGAGATAGGATATATGCGCATTTAGAACTGAATAATCTCATTAGCGATAGACAGCATGGTTTTGTACAAGGGAGGTCATGCCTCACAAATTTGGTTGAGTTTTTTGGGGAGGTGACAAAAACAATTGACGAGGGAAAGGCCGTGGATGTCGTCTGTATGGATTTTAGTAAAGCGTTTGACAAGGTCCCTCATGGCAGGCTGGTGCAAAAGGTTAAATCTCACGGGATAAAAGGTGAGCTAGCTAGATGGGTGGAGAACTGGCTTAGCCATAGAAGACAGAGGGTAACAGTGGAGGGGTCTTTTTCCGGTTGGAGGTCTGTGACCAGTGGTGTTGATGTGGAGATGCCGGCGTTGGACTGGGGTAAGCACAGTAAGAAGTCTCACAACACCAGGTTAAAGTCCAACAGGTTTATTTTGTAGTGGTGTTCCGCAGGGCTCTGTACTGGGACCTCTGCTGTTTGTGATTTATATAAATGATTTGGAGGAAGATGTAGCTGGTGTGATCAGTAAGTTTGTGGACGACACAAAGATTGCTGGAGTTGCGGATAGTGATGAACATTGTCAGAGAACATTGGCAGGATATAGATAGGCTGGAACATTGGGCAGAGAAATGGCAGATGGAATTTAATCCAGATAAATGCGAAGTGATGCATTTCGATAGATCTAATGGAAGGGGGGAGCTATACAATAAATGGCAAAACCATCAGGAGTATAGACACACAGAGGGACCTGGGTGTACAAGTCCACAGATCCTTAAAGGTGGCAGCACAGGGAGAGAGGGTGGTGAAGAAGGCATATGGCATGCTTGCCTTTATTGGACGGGGCATAGAATATAAAAGTTGGCATATGATGTTGCAGCTGTACAGAACGATGGCTAGGCCACATTTGGAATACTGCATCTAGTTCTGGTCGCCACACTACCAGAAGGATGTGGAGGCTTTAGAGAGAGTACAGAGAAGGTTTACCAGGATGTTGCCTGGTATGGAGGGTCTTAGCTATGAGGAGAGATTGGGTAAACTGGGGTTGTTCTCCCTGGAAAGATGGAGGATGAGGGACGACCTAATAGAGGTGTATAAAATTATGAAGGGCATAGATAGGGTGAACAGTGGGAAGCTTTTTCCCAGGTCGGAGGTGACGAACACAAGGGGTCACGGGTTCAAGGTGAGGGGGGCAAGGTTCAACACAGATGTCAGGGGGACATATTTTACACAGAGGGTGGTGGGGGCCTGGAATGCACTCCCAAGTAAGGTGATTGAGGCGGACACGCTGGGATCGTTTAAGACCTATCTAGATAGGCACATGAACAGACTGGGAATAGAGGGATACAAACAAATGGTCTAGTTGCGCACATGAGCGGCGCAGGCTTGGAGGGCCGAAGGGCCTGTTCCTGTGCTGTATTGTTAACATAGAACATAGAAACATAGAAAAACTACAGCACAAAACAGGCCCTTCGGCCCCACAAGTTGTGCCGAACATATCCCTACCTTTTAGGCCTACCCAGAACCCTCCATCCTATTAAGTCCCATGTACTCATCCAGGAGTCTCTTAAAAGACCCTATTGAGTTTGCCTCCACCACCACTGACAGCAGCCGATTCCACTCGCCCACCACCCTCTGTGAGAAAAACTTCCCCCTAACATCTCCCCTGTACCTACCCCCCAGCACCTTAAACCTGTGTCCTCTCGTAGCAGCCATTTCCACCCTGGGAAAAAGCCTCTGAGAGTCCACCCGATCTATGCCTCTCAACATCTTATATACCTCTATTAGGTCTCCTCTCATCCTACGTCTCACCAAGGAGAAAAGACCGAGCTCCCTCAACCTATCCTCATAAGGCATGCCACTCAATCCAGGCAACATCCTTGTAAATCTCCTCTGCACCCTTTCAATCTTTTCCACATTCTTCCTGTCATGAGGCGACCAGAACTGAGCACATACTCCAAGTGGGGTCTGACGAGTGTCTTATATAGCTGCATCATTATCCCCGGACTCCTAAACTCAATCCCTCGATTGATAAAGGCCAGCACACCATACGCCTTCTTAACCACCTCCTCCACCTGCGGGGCCGATTTTAGACTCCTATGGACCCGGACCCCAAGGTCCTTCTGATCCTCTACCATACTAAGAGTCTGTCCCTTTATATTGTACTCCTTCATCCCATTTGACCTGCCAAAATGGACCACTACGCATTTATCTGGGTTGAAGTCCATCTGCCACTTCTCCGCCCAGTCTTGCATCCTATCTATGTCCCTCTGTAACTTCTGACATCCCTCCAGACTATCCACAATCCCACCAACCTTCGTGTCATCGGCAAACTTACCAACCCATCCCTCCGCTTCCTCATCCAGGTCATTTATGAAAATGACAAACAGCAAGGGTCCCAGAACAGATCCCTGGGGCACACCACTGGTGACCGACCTCCATTTAGAAAAAGACCCATCTATACCCACTCTCTGCCTTCTTTGGGCAAGCCAGTTCTGGATCCACAGGGCAGCAGCCTCTTGGATCCCATGCCCTCTCACTTTTTCTAGAAGCCTTGCATGGGGGACCTTATCGAACACCTTGCTAAAATCCATATAAATCACATCTACCGCTTTCCCTCCGTCAATGTGTTTAGTCACATTTTCGAAGAACTCCACCAGGCTCGTAAGGCATGATCTGCTTTTGACAAAGCCATGCTGAGTATTCTTGAGCATACTAAACCTCTCTAAATGCTCATAAATCTTGTCCCTCAGGATCTTCTCCATCAGCTTACCAACCACTGAGGTTAGACTCACCGGTCGGTAATTTCCTGGGCTGTCCCTAGTTCTTTGTTCTTTGTTCTATGGTAGCCTGGGACACAATTCACCTGGACCTGGAGATTTGTCCAATTTAAAGCCTGCGAATACCTTGTCCTTTTCATATGTCAATTTGCTCAAGAACCTCACAGTCTCTCTCCCTGAATTCCATACCTTCATCCTCATTCTCTTGGGTGAAGACGGATGCAAAGTATTCATTCAACACTCACCAATGTCTTCTGGCTCCACCCACAGCTTGCCCCCTTTGTCCCGAATGGGCCCTACTCTTTCCCTGGCTATCCCCTTCCCATTGATCTACTTATGGGATATCTTGGGATTTTCCCTTCTTTTACCAGCCAGAGCTTTCTCTTATCCCCTCTTTGCTCTCCTAATTGTTCTGCTTTTCTTCAAAATAGTGGCTGATGCAGCTTTACAACTGCCCGAAAGGGCAGACTGAGCCTCAGTTTAATGAAAGATTTCACCTCCGACAGTGCAGCTCTCTTGCAGTACTGCACCATCATTTTGGGTTAGATTCCTTCACTCGGGTGTGTCTGGAGTGGGAATTGATCCCTCAACCTTTTAAATCAGAGCAGAAAGCATAGACATAAAAATGACAACAGTTTTGGCCAGAATTAAAAGGGCTCCAATGTTCATGGTGCTTCTTTAAAGGAGCACACAATTTAATGGCTAATAACTTACGTAGAGTTCAAACCCACTCTCACAGCGCAATTCCACAGAATCTTTATAATCATATTCCACTCTCTTCGGCTGAATGAAGCTGTGCTCCATAATATCAGTGGGACATTGCTTAGCTGCAAGTAAAACATATAGGATACCACGTTAGATTTCAACAGAACACAAACAATCATTCGCCAGAGTAATATGAGAGGCCAGCAGATGGAGGCCATTCAGCCCAGTATGCCTCTAACAGAGAATGCTGCACTGTCAGAGGGTCAGTACTGAGAGAGTGCTGCACTGTCACAGGGTCAGTACTGAGAGAGTGCTGCACTGTCAGAGGGTCAGTACTGAGAGAGTGCTGCACTGTCACAGGGTCAATGCTGAGGGAATGTTGCACTGTCAGAGGGTCAGTACTGAAGGAGGGCTGCACTGTCAGAGGGTCAGTACTGAGGGAGTGTTGCACTGTCGGAGGGTCAGTACTGAGGGACTGCCGCACTGTCAGAGGGTCAGTACTGAGGGAGTGTTGCACTGTCGGAGGCTCAGTACTGAGAGAATGTTGCACTGTCAGAGGGTCAGTACTGAGGGAATGCCGCACTGTCAGAGGGTCAGTACTGAGGGAGCGCCGCACTGTCAGAGGGTCAGTACTGAGGGAGTGCTGCACTGTCGGAGGGTCAGTACTGAGGGAGTGTTGCCCTGTCGGAGGCTCAGTACTGAGAGAATGTTGCACTGTCAGAGGGTCAGTACTGAGGGAATGCCGCACTGTCAGAGGGTCAGTACTGAGGGAGTGTTGCCCTGTCGGAGGCTCAGTACTGAGAGAATGTTGCACTGTCAGAGGGTCAGTACTGAGGGAATGCCGCACTGTCAGAGGGTCAGTACTGAGGGAGCGCCGCACTGTCAGAGGGTCAGTACTGAGGGAGTGCTGCACTGTCGGAGGGTCAGTACTGAGGGACTGCCGCACTGTCAGAGGGTCAGTACTGAGGGAGTGTTGCACTGTCGGAGGGTCAGTACTGAGAGAATGTTGCACTGTCAGAGGGTCAGTACTGAGGGAGCGCCGCACTGTCAGAGAGTCAGTACTGAGGGAGCGCCGCATTGTGAGAGGGTCAGTACTGAGGGAGTGCCGCGCTGTCAGAGGGTCAGTACTGAGGGAGTGCCGTACTGTGAGAGGGTCAGTACTGAGGGAGTGCTGCACTGTCAGAGGGTCAGTACTAAGGGAGTGCCGCACTGTCAGAGGATCAGTACTGAGGGAGTGCTGCACTGTCAGAGGGTCAGTACTGAGGGAATGTTGCACTGTCAGAGGGTCAGTACTAAGGGAGTGCCGCACTGTCAGAGGGTCAGTACTGAAGGAGGGCTGCACTGTCAGAGGGTCAGTACTGAGGGAATGTTGCACTGTCAGAGGGTCAGTGCTAAGGGAGTGCCGCACTGTCAGATGGTCAGTACTGAGGGAATGTTGCACTGTCAGAGGGTCAGTTGCACTGTCAGAGGGTCAGTACTGAGGGAGTCCTTCTCTTTCTGAAAGAAGCAAGACGTCTCTCTCGATCTCTGTCTCTCTCTATCTCCAGAAGTGCTCTGAGAACTCTAGGACTGGCCGCCTGAGTACAAGCACAATTCTGGGAGAAGTCAACTCAGTCACCTTGACTGTACTGTCGGTAGTTGAAGAACCCCTCCAGTGTCAAACAGGAGGAAGATCATCCAAAATGGTTGTAGTGGGGTGCCTGGGCATAAAGGGCATCTGTAACTTCCCCGGATGTACTTTTGGGCTGATGGCTGAGAGATGCCACACAAGTTCTTGCTCAAGCTCCAGAATAGTCTGGTGACAAAAAAGTTCAGGACTGCCGTGACCCTCTCCCCCAAGAGGTGCCAGGACTGTGAGGACATGGCACAGGTGCTGCATTGTTTTCTTGCTCAGGCGGAGTCTCGGGCAGCATATGGTGTCCGGCAGCTCATCATAGGACGTGCGAATCCTGTACAGCGAAGGTCTCCGTCCCCGCTGAATTCTTGTCCCCTCCTCGGTCTGATGGGTGGTTGTTTCCTGATCCTGACCAGGGGCTTCCTATTGTTCTGGTGCAGGCTCCAGCCTGGGTTGGCCCAGGAGTGGGGTGATCATATACCAACTCATCAATGGGATTGAAATCAGATCAATCTAATGCTGAACAGCCTTGTCCCCTTGCTGGGCGAGATCCGATTTGCACCAGTAGAAAGGAACCGGGGAGATAGCAAAACATTTTACAGACGCAGCAAATCCCATTTTTGGGCCCGCACAGAATTTTCCCAATTTAGCGCGATCCGTACTGGTCACATCGCTGCTGGAAATTCACCCACTATAGACAGCATATAGATTATTAGTGGCATATAGATTATAAAATCCCTACAGTGCAGGAGGCCACTTGGCCCATCGAGTCTGCACCGACTCTCCGAAAGAGCATCTTACCCATGCCCACCCTATCCCCTATCTGCATTTAGCATGGTCGGTCCACCTAACCTACACATCATTGGACTGTGGGAGGAAACTGGAGCACCCAGAGGAAACCCACACAGAGAACATGCAAATTCCACACAGTCACCCAAGGCCAGATCGAACCTGGGACCCTTGGTGCTGTGAGGCAGCAGTGCTAACCACTGTGCCACCGTGCCACACAGTTGATTATAAACAGCATACAGATTATTGGTAGCATTTAATTTAAATAGTAAAGTGGTAGAGAAATAAAAATGTCAAAGGTTGAGGTTTTAAGAGTAGTGGTGGGAGGGTGTTTTTCAGAATGGGGATCTGGAGCTAGTGGTGTTCCGCAGGGATCAGTGCTGTTGTTTGCAGTATATATAAATGATATGGAGGAAAATGTGGGTGGTCTGATTAGTACGTTTGCGGATGACATGAGGGTTGGTGGAGTTGCTGATAGTGCCGGGGATTGTCAGAGGATACAACAGGATATAAATAGATAGAGTCTTGGCAGGTGGAGTTTAATCCAGACAAATGTGTTTGTCGAATCAAAATCAAATCAAAATCAAATTTAGATGTGAATTAAACTGCAAATGGCAGAACCCTTAGGAACATTGACAGACAGATGGATCTGGGCGTGCAGATCCACAGTTCTCTAAAAGTGGCAACACAGGTGGCCAAGGTGATTAAGAAGGCCTTCATCAGCCGGGGCATTGAGTACAAGAGTTGGGAAATCATGCTGCAGTATATGGCAGATGGAGTTTAATTTTGGTAGATTGAACCAGGGCAGGACTTACTCAGTTAATGGTTGGGGAGAGTTACAGAACAAAGAGATCTAGGGATACAGGTTCATAGCTCCTTGAAAGTGGAGTCACAGGTGGACAAAGTGGTGAAGAAGGCATTCAGCATGCTTGATTTCATTGGTCAGAACATTGAATACAGGGGTTGGGACGTCTTGTTGAAGTTGTACAAGGCATTGGTAAGGCCACACTTGGAATACTGTGTCCAGTCCTGGTCACCCTATTATCGAAAGGATATTATTAAACTCGAAAGAATGCAGAAGAGATTTACTAGGATGCTACCGAGACTTGATAGTTTGAGTTATAAGGAGAGGCTCGATAGACTGAGACTTTTTTCTTTGGAGTGTAGAAGGCTGAGTGATGATCTTATAGAGGTCTATAAAATAATGAGGGGCATAGATTAGCTAGATAGTCAATATATTTTGCCAAAGGTAGGGGAGTCTAAAATTAGAGGGCATAGGTTTACGATGAGAGGGGAGAGATACAAAAGGGTCCAAAAGGGAAATTTTGTCACACGGAGGGTTGTGAGTGTCTGGAACAAGCTGCCAAAGGTAGTAGTAGAGGCGGGTACAATTTTGTCTTTTAAAAAACGTTTAGACAGTTACATGGGTAAGATGGGTATAGAGGGATATGGGTCAAATGTGGGCAATTGGGACTAGCTTAGGGGTTTAAAAAAAGAAGGTGGCATGGACAAGTTGGGCCGAAGGGCCTGTTTCCATGCTGTAAACCTCTATGACTCTATGACTCTATGAGTCATAGAGTCATTGAGGTTTACAGCATGTAAACTTAGATGACTGTAAGTCCAACAGGTTTACTTGGAATCACGAGCTTTTGGAGCACTGCTCCTTCATCAGGTGAGTGGAGGTTAGTTCACAAACACGGTATATATAGGCAAAGACACAACTGCAAGTAATTACAGATTAGAATGTGAAGAATAGTTGGAAAGTGAGTCTTTACAGTCCAATGCCGGTATCTCCACATCGAGGAGAGACTTCATAGTGATCTACAAAATTATGAGAGGCACAGACAGGGTGGATAGTCAGAGGCTCTTTCCCCCAGGGTGGAAGTGTCAATTACAAGGGGCACAGGTTCAAGGTGAGCGGGGGCAAGTTTAAAGGAGATGTGCAGGGGAAGTTTTTCACACAGAGAGGGGTGGGTGCCTGGAACACGCTGCCAGAGGAGATGGTGGAAGCAGACAGATTAACAACATTTAAGAGGCATCTGGATGGGTTCAGGAATAGGGAGCGAATAGAGGGATACGGACCCAGTAAGGGCAGAAGGTTTTTTTTAGCTTATTTAGGGCATCATGATCGGCAATGAGCTTGGAGGTCTGTTCCTGTGCTGTACTTTTCTTTGTTCTTTGTTACTCTTTGCAAGGGAATAAAAATGACAAAGGTTGAGGCTTTAATATGATTGCATAGTGGGGTTTAAAAATCAATAATTAATAAGAGAATAATAGAAAAATGGTTACAGATTCCTTTGTTGAAGAAAACCAGCTTTCTCTATGTTACAAAGCACCTTAAAGACAGCAGAATTTCAAATTGCAAGAACTGCACAAGCTGACCTTTTTTAGCAATAACAGAGTTTTGGAGTCAGACAGCAAGAGATAGCATGGGTGGGAAAGCCAAGATAAGCTAGAAGTCTCAGCAATACAGACAAGGTTAAATGTGACGATGGTAAAACGGATATTCTTGTGTAGGTTAGATGGCTTTAGATTGGTTTCACAGGTCGGTGCAACATCGAGGGCCGAAGGGCCTGTACTGCGCTGTAATGTTCTATGTTCTATTCTGATTAACTCATAGGAAATCACTTATAAACAACATACAGATAATTAGTAGCATGAAGATTGTTAGCATCATGAAGATTATTAGCAACATTTCGGTTACAAGCAACAGATTATCAGTAGCATACAGAGAATTAGCATAAGGATCACATAGGAAGGATTAGAACCTGCTTTAGGAAGGATGTTATTAAACTGGAAAGGGTGCAAAAAAGATTTACAAGGATGTTACCGGGACTGGAAGGTTTGAATTATAAAGAGAGGCTGGATAGGCTGGGACTTTTTCTTCTGGAACGCAGGAGGATGAGGGGTGATCTTATCGAGGTTTATAAAATCATGAGGGGCACAGACCAAGTCTTTTCCCCAGCGTAGGGGAGTCCAAAACTAGAGGGCGTTGGTTTAAGGTGAGAGGGGAAAGATTTAGAAGGGACCCGAGGGGCAACTTTTTCACATAGAAGGTGGTGCGTGTATGGGGTGATCTGCCTGAGGAGTTGGTAGAGGCAGATATTTAAAAGACATTTGGACAGGTGCATGGGTGGGAAAGGTTTAGAGGGATACGGGCCAAACGCAGGCAAATGGGACTGGTTCAGTTTAGGAAAACTGGTCGGTGTGATCCAGTTGGGCTGAAGGGCCTGTTTCCGTGCTGTATATCTCTATGATTCTATATAGATTATTAATAGCATACGGATTAGAAACAGCATATAGATTAAAAGCAGCATATAAATTATTGGCGGCACAGTGGCACAGTGGTTAGCGCTGCTGGCTCAGGAACCCAGGTTCGCTTACTGGCTTGGGTCACTGTCCGTGTGGAGTTTGCACGTTCTCCCCGTGTCTGCGTGGGTTTCCTCCGGGCGCTCCGGTTTCCTCGCACACTCCAAAGGTGTGCGGGTTAGGTGGATTGGCCATGCTAAATTGTCCCTTAGTGTCAGAGGGACTAGCTAGGTTAAATGCATGGCGTTACAAGCATAGGGCCTGGGTGGGATTGTGGCCGCTGCAGACCCGATGGGCTGAATGGCCTCCTTCTGCACTGTAGGATTCTATGATTCTATACAGGTTAGAAGCAGCGTATAGATTATTTGCAGCATATTGGCTCAAAGCAGCTGACAGAGGCTCTGGAGAGGATCGGCCAAATAGCCATGTTGTAAAAAGTGAAATTCAAGGTGGTTTCAGCAAATTCTATGTATTACCGGTTGATTTGTAAATGATCTTCCACCCTTTCTTCTGTCCTTGACTATCTGTGTTGAAAGTTATCTCCACCACATTTGACAAACGTCTTTTTATATTTGGTGCTTCGTCTCCACAGAACGGCCCGTATTCCTTTCTCCCAGACGTGACCTGGAACCGGGAAAATCCACATTGGTTACAAAATCTCAGAATAGTCTGGTAGTGAAGGAGGCTATTCAGCCCATCACATCTCCACCAGCTCTCTCAAAGAATAATGGAGTTCGTCGCAGTGTTTATCCAATCCCCTTTTGAATGCTGCTACTAAATCTGTTTCTGCCACGTTCTCAGGCAGTGCATTTCAAACACAAACAATTATTGCATAAACTGAAGATTTTTCTCATGCCCCCTCTGATTCTCTTTTCAATCACCTTAAATCTGTCTCTTTTGTGATTACTGACTTGTCAATAACTTTCTTCACCTCCTTTTATAGAAACCCTACAGTGCAGAAAGAGGCCATTCGGCCCATTGAGTCTGCACCAACCACAATCCCACCCAGGCCCTATCCCCATATATTTACCCGCTAACCCCTCTAACCTATGCATCCCGGGACACTAAGGGGCAATTTAGAATGGCCAATCAACCTAACCCGCACATCTTTGGACTGTGGGAGGAAACCGGAGCACCCGGAGGAAACTCACGCAGACACAGGGAGAAATCATAGAAATCATAGAAACCCTACAGTGCAGAAGGAGGCCATTCGGCCCATCGAGTCTGCACCGACCACAATCCCACCCAGGCCCTACCCCCACATATTTTACCCGCTAATCCCTCTAACCTACACATCCCAGGACTTTAAGGGGCAATTTTTTAACCTGGCCAATCAACCTAACCCGCACATCTTTGGACTGTGGGAGGAAACCGGAGCACCCGGAGGAAACCCATGCAGACACGAGGAGAATGTGCAAACTCCACACAGACAGTGACCCGAGCCGGGATTCGAACCCAGGTCCCTGGAGCTGTGAAGCAGCAGTGCTAACCACTGTGCTACCGTGTCCCCCATTGTTTAAACCTTTCATAATTATGAATGCCTGCAATAAATCTCCTCCTAGCTTTCTTAGTTCTACAGGAGAATAACTCCAGCTGCTCCAACCTCCCACATAACTGTTATTCCTGAACCCTTGGATCATCGGAAGATTGATGATTTACATTCATTTCACCTGTGAGAAGAAAAAGAGAGTAACTAAATGATTGCTGAAGATTAAATATGACTATAATATAAGTTATATAATATTAAGACTATATATGGGCCAAATGAAGGCAAGTGGGGTTAGCTTAGATGGGCATTTTGGTCGGCATGGACCAATTTGGGACAAAGGGCCGTCTCCGTGCCATAATTCTATGATTCTATTCTGTTCCCCCCAGTGGCATTGACCCCAAAGGTTAGTGAGCCAACTTGGGAGACTACAGAGGGGCTGAATGAACGTCCTTCTATTCCTGTTTGACAAGATCTCTTCGAAGATTAATGGGCTTTTTCTGTTCCTGTGTAACAGTCTTGGAGAGAGGTTGAAAAGGCTCTTCCTGATTTGGTTAACAAGGTGGAAACAGGCTCAATGGCCACTTGCTGTTCTGTGTAAAGGCTGCAGAGGGGCTGAATACGCTTTTTCTGTTCTGTGTAAGTTAATGACTTCAGCAAGGCTTATGAGGTTGCCCTCTTAGAGTATGAGCTCCCTGATTGAGGTCATAATTGCCTGCCCAATCAGGAAGCATCACCAATATATAACTGTGGGAGTGCCAGGTCTACTGGCACTCTGGATTCTGATTCTGAACTTGAAGTGTTCCTTTAGAGTGGAGTTAACTTTGTAAATAAAGGGAATCTGATGAAGAGACATCGGCATCTGAGGAGTTATTTAGATAACAGGTCTGGAAGGGGTTGAATGGCCTCTTCCTGTTCTGTGTTCAGGCTGGAGAGGGGCTGAATGGCCTCGTCCTGTTCTGGGCAGGAGGATGGAAAGGGGCTGAATGGCCTCTTCCTTCTCTGTGTAAAGGCTGGAGAAGGGCTGACTGTTTTAAGGGACTTACTGTAGGGATAAAGGGACCATTTTAAAGACGGCCATACCTTTAAGACATCAGATGTGCAACCGATTGAAGGATCCCCTTCCACGTCAAAATCCTTCGCGAATCCCAGGATCACCTCGAAACCTTTCTCAATTTCAATTTTGTACTGACACTGAGAGTTCTCCGCGTAATTGTCGGGATAGTTGGGGCTGGTGATAATGCCTTTGAAACTTGTCAACACTTCCCCACTGCAGTTCACTAGAGGTGAAAAGACACAAAGGTTTAGGGACTCCTGGCTGACGAGGGACATTGAGGCTCTGGTCAGGAAAAAGGAGGAAACATACATTAGTTTTCGGCAATCTGGGACAAGTGAATCCGTCGATGGCTGTAAAAAGTGGATGCGCCATAGAATTCCATAGAAGCCAATAGACTTTTGAAATGGTCACTGATTTGATTTAATTTGATTTATTATTGTCACAAGTATTGGTATACAGTGAAAAGTATTGTTTCTTGCGCGCTATACAGACAGAGCATACCACTCATAGAGAAGGAAACGAGAGTGCAGAATGTAGTGTTACAGTCATAGCTAGGGTGCAGAGAAAGATCAACTTAATGCAAGGTAAGTCCATTCAAAAGTCTGATGGCAGCAGGGAAGAAGCTGTTCTAAAGTCGGTTGGTACGTGACCTCAGACTTTTGTATCTTTTTCCCAACGGAAGAAGGTGGAAGAGAGAATGTTGGGGTGCGTGAAGTCCTTAATTATGCTGGCTGCTTTGCTGAGGCAGCTGGAAGTGTAGACAAAGTCAATAGATGGGAGGCTGGTTTGTGTGATGGATTGGGCTACATTTACGACCTTTTGTAGTTCCTTGCGGTCTTGGGCAGAGCAGGAGCCATACCAAGCTGTGATACAACCTGAAAGAATGCTTTCTATGGTGCATCTGTAAAGGTTGGTGAGAGTTGTAGCGGACATGCCAAATTTCCTTAGTCTTCAGAGAAAGTAGAGACATTGGTGGGCTTTCTCAACTATAGTGTCGGCATGGGGGGACCAGGACAGGTTGTTGGTGATCTGGACACCTAAAAACTTGAAGCTCCCAACCCTTTCTACTTCATCCCCATTGATGTAGACAGGGGCATGTTCTCTTTTACGCTTCCTGAAGTCGATGACAATCTCCTTTGTTTTGTTGACATTGAGGGAGAGATTATTGTTGCTGCACCAGTTCACCAGATTCTCTATCTCATTCCTGTGCTCTGTCTCTTCATTGTTTGAGATCCGACCCACTACGGTGGCGTCATCAGCAAACTTGAAAATCGAGTTGATGGGGAATTTGGCCGCACAGTCATAGGTGTATAAGGAGTATAGTAGGGAGCTGAGGACACAGCCTTGTGGGGCACCGGTGCCAAGGATGATCGTGGAGGAGGTGTTGTTACTTATCGTTATGGATTGTGGTCTATGGGTTAGGATGACCAGGATCCAGTCGCAGAGAGAGGAGCCGAGGCCCAGGCCATGGAGTTTGGAGATGAGTTTTGTGGGAATGATAGTGTTGAAGGCGGCGCTGTAGTCAATAAGGAGGTGTGTGACACAGGTGTCCTTGTTATCTCGGTGTTCCAGGGTTCAGTGCAGGGCCAGGGAAATGGTGTCTGCTGTGGACCTGTTGCGGCGGTAGGCAAACTGTAGTGGATCCAGGCAGTCCGGGAGCTGGAATTGATTCGTGCCATGACTAACCTTTCGAAGCACTTCAGAATGATGGATATCAGAGCCACCGGACAATAGTCATTAAGGCACGCTGCTTGGCTTTTCTTAGGTACCGGGATGATGATTGTCTTCTTGAAGCAGACAGGGACCCCAAATTGTTGTACAGAGAGGTTGAAGATGTCTGCGAATCCCCCCGCCAGCTGATCCACGCAGGATCTGAGTGCACATCCGGGCACCCCATCCGGGCCAGTCGCTTTCCGTGGGTTGACCTTCGAGAAAGCTGCTCTGACATCTGCAATGGTGACCCCAGATACAGGTTCATCCAGAGCTTCCAGGGTGGAGGGCGTGCTCTCACTGACCTCTTGCTCAAAATGGGTGTAGAATGCATTGAGCTCATCAGGGAGGGGTGCGTTGGAGCCGGCGATTTTACATGCCTTCATCTTGTAGCTTGTTATGTCTTGCAGACCTTGCCATAGTCGGCGGGGGTCAGTGTGGCTAGCCTGGGACACGAGCTTGGTCCGGTACTGTCTCTTGGCATCTTTGATGGATCTCCTTAGATTGTATCTGGCTTTCTTGTATAGCACAGTAAGAAGTCTCACAACACCAGGTTAAAGTCCAACAGGTTTATTTGGTAGCAAATACCACAGGCTTTCGGAGCAATGCTCCTTCGTCAGATGGAGTGGCCTCTGTTCTCCTGGTGTTGTGAGACTTCTTACTGTGCTTACCCCAGTCCAACGCCGGCATCTCCACATCATTTCTTGTATAGGTCAGTGTCGCCTGACTTGAACACCTCAGACCTGGACTTCAGCAAGCAGTGGATATCCCTGTTCGTTCAAGGTTTCCAGTTGGGAAACACAGAAATGGCTGCAGCCAGTCTGTGCACAGCAAGATCCCACAAATAGCAATATGTGGGGAGCAGACACAGTAATATGCTTTGTTATGATGTTGACTGAGAAGATAAATATTGGCCCAGACTCCAGGAAAAATGTTCTTGTCCTGTTTTCTTTGTTTGTATGGGATCTTCATGGATTATGGCCATGGGATCTTCCCCATTCACCCACAACAGCCTTGATTTAAAGTCACATCTGCCCCAAAGGGCAGTGGAGGATGGATCACCAAAACATAAGAACTAAGAACAGGAGTAGGCCATTTGGCCCCTCGAGCCTGCTCCGCCATTCAATAAGATCATGACTGATCTTTTTGTGGACTCAGCTCCACTTACCCCGCCCGCTCATCATATCCCTTAATTCCTTTACTGTGCAAAAATTTATCTATCCTTGCCTTAAAAACATTCAATGAGGTAGCCCCAACTGCTTCACTGGGCAGGGAATTCCACAGATTCACAACCCTTTGTGTGAAGAAGTTACTCCTCAACTCAGTCCTAAATCTGCTCCCCCTTATTTTGAGGCCATGCCCCCTAGTTCTAGTTTCACCTGCCAGTGGAAACAACTTTCCTGCTTCTATCTTATCTATTCCCTTCATAATCTTACATGTTTCTACAAGATCCTCCCTTATTCTTCTGAATTCCAATGAGTATAGCCCCAGTCTACTCAGTCTCTCCTCATAAGCCAACCCTCTCAACTCCGGAATCAACCTGGTGAATCTCCTCTGCACCCCCTCCAATGTCAGTATATCCTTTCTCAAGGAGACCAAAACTGTGCACAGTACTCCAGGTGTGGCCTCACCAGCACCTTATACAGCTGCAACATAACCTCGCTGTTTTTAAACTCCATCCCTCTAGCAATGAAGGACAAAATTCCATTTGTCTTCTTAATTACCTGCTGCACCTGCAAACCAACATTTTGTGATTCATGCATGAGAAGTGTTTAAAGTGGAGGTGGATAAGTATTTGATAGATTGGGGAATAGAGGGCTGTGGGGAAATGGCATAGAAAAGGAATTGAGGCCGGCACAGATCCTTGAACTCAGGGCAAGAGCACCACCAAAGGAGCCATTGCTGTTATGATGACTGTGTTGATCTTGAAGAAGGACTTTGTTGTAAAACGCTTTGGGATGTCCTGAGATCGAGGAAAAGCGAGGAACCGCCTGAAGAGGATAAAGACTGTGATGTTTCAGCTGTGTTACACCCAGCACAGATCATGTAGGAATTCTTTGACCCTCGAGCACAGCGGGAACCCAGCAAGGGTCACTACTGGTCCCACGAACGGAGACCAAGCATGATGGCAATGGTGGATGGGAGGCTCGGAGACCATTGAAGCCCTCAGCTGGTTGAGGGCATGGCTGCTCAGTGCCCATCTGGCAGTGCCAACCTGGACCTGTCAGTCTAGCATAAAGGGGATCATGAAGGGAGGGCGGCATGAAGGGGAACCCATTGGGAGGGCCCCAATGCCCCAGTGCCAGTGATTTATGTTGGGGGTGGTGGGAAAACATGCCTTCAATGAGGGGGTGGTCTCGATGTCTGCAGGGGATGGAGGGGATCTTCAATTTCACTTTGAGATCGGGGCGACCTTTACAAACGGTGCCTGACCTCTGTGAAGCCGGGCTTGCCGGCGTGTTCAGGCCCTGGTCCTCTCAGAACCGGTGCAAAACTCACCCCTCTCCCTGTAAACAATGACTAAGTGTGGGAAAATTGCGATTGGATTCCAGACATCCAGAGCCAATCACATTGGTTTTCTCATTCACAGTGATACTTCAGCTGGAATTTTCTGGTCATTCACGTCGGCGGGATTCTCCAGTCCCGCTGCAGATTTGGCTGAGTGCCAAATTCTCTGTCCTCACTTGCAGTGGCATCGAGGCGTGAACAGCCGGAAAATTCTGGCCATCGTCATTTTGTGGGGAAATTCCGCACTAAGAATTTCAAGACAAAAGGAGAAGCTTTGGGGAGTGGGATTGACTGATTTATTATTACACTGAGCCTGCATGGATTCAACTGGCCTCTTTTCTGTACTTGAACTCCCGTGGCACAGTGGTTAGCACTGCTGCCTCACAGCGCCAGGAACCTGGGTTCAATTCACGCCTTGGGTCACTGTCTGTGTGGAGTCTGCACGTTCTCCCTGTGTCTGCGTGGGTTTCCTCCGGGTGCTCCGGTTTCCTCCCACCTTCTAAAGATGTGCTGATTAGGTTGATTGATCATGGCAATTTACCCCTTCATGTCAAGGTGATTAGCAGGGTAAATGTGTGGGGTTATATGTGCCCATTATGGGCACATATATGGGCCCATGTCTGGGGTTATTGGGGCGGCACGGTAGCACAGTGGTTAGCACTGCTGCTTCACAGCTCCAGGGACCTGGGTTCGATTCCCGGCTTGGGTCACTGTCTGTGTGGAGTTTGCACATTTTCCTCGTGTCTGCGTGGGTTTCCTCCGGGTGCTCCGGCTTCCTCCCACAGTCCAAAGATGTGCGGGTTAGGTTGATTGGCCATGCTAAAATTGCCCTTTAGAGTCCTGGGATGCGTAGATTAGAGGGATTAGCGGGTAAAATATGTAGAGATATGGGGGTAGGGCCTGGGTGGGATTGTGGTCGGTGCAGACTCGATGGGCCGAATGGCCTCTTTCTGTACCGTAGGGTTTCTATGATTTTATGATAGGGATAGGGCCTGGGTGGGATTGTTATCCGTGCAGGCTCGATAGACCGAATGGCTTCCTTTTGCAGAGTAGGGATTGTGTGATTCCATGATTATCTATTTCTGCTATTGGACCAAATGTAAAGGACAATCTTTTACCTCCACAGGTTCTTTGGTCTTCGTGCAAGAAGTAGCCTGGTCGACAGGAGCAATGAAATCCTCCAATATAGTTGTTGCAGTAATGGGTACAAGGATTCGCCTCTTCACATTCATTGATATCTGTGATACAAAGAAACAAAGAACAATACAGCACAGGAACAGGCCCTTCGGCCCTCCAAGCCCGTGCCGCTCCCTGGTCCAAACTAGACCATTCTTTTGTATCCCTCCATTCCCACTCCGTTCATGTGGCTATCTAGATAAGTCTTAAACGTTCCCAGTGTGTCCGCCTCCACCACCTTGCCCGGCAGCGCATTCCAGGCCCCCACCACCCTCTGTGTAAAATACGTCCTTCTGATATCCGTGTTAAACCTCCCCCCCTTCACCTTGAACCTATGACCCCTCGTGAACGTCACCACTGACCTGGGGAAAAGCTTCCCACCGTTCACCCTATCTATGCCTTTCATAATTTTATACACCTCTATTAAGTCTCCCCTCAAACGTGATCAAACGGAGATATTGAGCGTTCTTTGCTTCATTCATACTGAGTCACCTGCTCCCCTGCATTCCCTGCTGGTGGAGGCTGGTATTTTGTCAAAATCCCAGAGGCTCAAACTACTGTCCATTCTCTGAGCCCTTGAGGGGAAAGTGGAAGTGTGAGGTTTGGCCTGCTGCCGGTTCTAGGAACAGTCCCGGGCCCATGTGAAAGTCAGACAGACCCACTCGCAAACACACACACAAACACATGTGCACACATGCACACACTCACACACAGGTCAGAATTTATTGTCATCCGCCATCCCATGGTGAGTTTGGTGGAGGGGGGCATTTAGTCAGGCGGGAGATAGTGTGTGGGGTCACCACTGACTTCTCACATCTGCTCTAATTTAATGTAGCTCTGTAAGATTTATGGAAGAGTTTTACACCCATTGCCGCTGGTATCGACCCAGTGTCAGCCGGGGATCTTACCATCCTGGTGGGAGGGGCTGAAAGCACGTCATAGAAACCATGTTGGGGCTGCTGGAAGGTTTCTGGAGTATGGGGAGTCTCTCATTGCCAGGACCTCAGTGCCTGAGCCAGCGATCCGGCATCAGGAAAGAGGCAAGCCCACAGAGAGTCAGTCCCTGTGCTGGCTGCCAACTGCACTCCACCCCTCCTGGTGGCTTCATGCATCGAATCATCCAAACACACAAAACTTCACTCACACACTCAAACTCACACACAGAGACACACACACACACACACACACACAGACACTCACACACACACACAGACACTCACACACACACACAGACACACACACACACAGACACACACACACACAGACACTCACACACACACAAACTCATACACAGAGACACACACACACAAACTCATACACAGAGACACACACACAGACACACACACGCACACAGACACTCACACACACACAGACACTCACACACACAAACTCATACACAGAGACACACGCACACACACACACATACACAGACACTCACACACACAAACTCATACAGAGACACACACACTCACACACGCAAACACACACACAAACTCACACACACACACACACACAGACACTCACACACACACACACATAGATACTCACACACACAAACTCATACACAGAGACACACGCACACACAGACACACACAGACACTCACACACACACAGATACTCACACACACAAACTCATACACAGAGACATATGCACACACAGACACACACACACAAACTCATACACAGAGACACACGCACACACAGACACTCACAGACACTCACACACACAAACTCATACACAGAGACACACGCACACACAATAGCACACACACACAAACTCATACACAGAGACACACGCACACAGACACAGACACACACACTCACACACACAAACTCATACACAGAGACACACGCACACGAATGCATACACAGAGACACACACACAAATTCACACATACACACACACTCACACACACAAATTCATACACAGAGACACACACAGATAGTGACCAGTGAGCCTGCACACACCAGTGGGAGAGAGACTGCAGCCAGATTGAGATTTCAGACAGAGAACAAAGAACAAAGAACAATACAGCACAGGAACAGGCCCTTCGGCCCTCCAAGCCCGCGTCGCTCCCTGGTCCAAACTAGACCATTCTTTTGTATCCCTCCATTCCCACTCCGTTCATGTGGCTATCTAGATAAGTCTTAAACGTTCCCAGTGTGTCCGCCTCCACCACCTTGCCCGGCAGCGCATTCCAGGCCCCCACAACCCTCTGTGTAAAATACGTCCTTCTGATATCCATGTTAAACCTCCCCCCCCCTCACCTTGAACCTATGACCCCTCGTGAACGTCACCACCGACCTGGGGAAAATCTTCCCACCGTTCACCCTATCTATGCCTTTCATAATTCTATACACCTCTATTAGGTCACCCCTCATCCTCCGTCTTTCCAGTGAGAACAACCCCAGTTTACCCAATCTCTCCTCATAACTAAGCCCCTCCATACCAGGCAACATCCTGGTAAACCTCCTCTGCACTCTCTCTAAAACCTCCATGTCCTTCTGGTAGTGTGGCGACCAGAACTGGACGCAGTATTCCAAATGCGGCTGAACCAACGTTCTATACATCTGCAACATCAGACCCCAGCTTTTATACTCTATGCCCCGTCCTATAAAGGCAAGCATGCCATATGCCTTCTTCACCACCTTCTCCACCTGTGACGTCACCTTCAAGGATCTGTGGACTTGCACACCCAGGTCCCTCTGCGTATCTACACCCTTTATGGTTCTGCCATTTATCGTGTAGCTCCCCCCTACGTTAGTTCTACCAAAATGCATCACTTCGCATTTATCTGGATTGAACTCCATCTGCCATTTCTTTGCCCAAATTTCCAGCTTATCTATATCCTTCTGTAGCCTCTGACAATGTCCCTCACTATCTGCAAGTCCAGCCATTTTCGTGTCATCCGCAAACTTACTGATCACCCCAGTTACACCTTCTTCCAGATCGTTTATATAAATCACAAACAGCAGAGGTCCCAATACAGAGCCCTGCGGAACACCACTAGTCACAGGCCTCCAGCCGGAAAAAGACCCTTCCACTACCACCAGAGTGAGGGTATCAGGAATTCAGAGCTGAGTGGGTAACTATTGGTAAGTGTTTCACTTTTTTTCTCTTTAAAAATCAGGAGCCTGGTTTAAAGGTCAATAAGCAACTGACCCAGTTAGCTAGGTGGCAGTTATCTGTCAATCAATTGAAGCCTGCTTAGGGCCTCAATAGGTGGGAACACTTAGGAATTGAAGACTGGTGTGTGAGTCATCCCAGCTCACCTCAGCTGTATATAAGGCAGTGATTTTAGCAAGCGCACGACTAGTGAGCCTGCGCACGACCAGTGAGCCTGCGCACGACCAGTGAGCCTGCGCACGACCAGTGAGCCTGCGCACGACCAGTGAGCCTGCGCACGACCAGTGGGAGAGAGGCTACAGCCAGAATGAGATTTCAGCCAGAGTGAGGGTGTCAGGAATTCGGTGCTGAGGGGAAAGAGGTGCCCATCTTCGGAGGAGGCGGACCTGTGAGGGAGACGTAAGGGCAAGTGAGAGGTAGAAGGAAATCGAACCATGCCGTCAGAGCCAGCCGGTGAGTGATTGCTGGTGACTGGTAAGTAGGTTTTTTCTTTTTTCTCTTGGCATTGTAGGTGTTGTTGTTGTACACCACAATAGTGTTTCTGTGGTTTAGAGTTTGTGAAGGTTATATTCGGTAGTAACAAGGAGCAGGAAAGGAAGGCCCTGGAGAATTGGATATAATCTGAAACAAAACGTCTTTCAAAAGTTTAATTTAAAGGGGTAAGACATGGCAGGAGAGCTCCGTGGTTTGCTCCTCTTGCTCCATGTGGGAGGCTGGGGGCAGTTCCAGTCCCCTGGGTCAGCATGTGTGCGGGAAGTGTCTCCAGTTACAGCTCCTGGAAGCTCGAGCGGCGGCTGGAGACACTGTGGAAAATCCGCGAGTCAGAGAGTATCGTGTGGATAGCACGTATAGAGAGGTGGTCACTCCGCAGGCTCAGACTCCGCAGGCAGGAAGGGAATGGGCGACCACCAGACAGAGCAATAGAGATAGGCAGGTAGTGCAGGAATCTCCTGTGACCATTCCCCAGCAAAACAGATATACGGCTTTGGATACTGTTGAGGGGAATGACCTCTCGGGGAAAGCAGCAGCAGCCAAACTCGTTGCACCACGGTTGGTTCTGCTGCAGAGGGGAGGGGTACAAAGTGTGCCAGTGCAATAGTTATAGGGGATTCAGTTGTAAGGGGAATAGACAGGCGTTTCTGTGGCTGTAAATGAGACTATGTTGCCTCCTTGGTGCCAGGGTCAAGGACGTCTCGGATCGGGTACAGGACATTCTGGAGGGGGAAGGTGAACAGCCAGTGGTCGTGCTACACATCGATATCAACGACATAGGCAAAAAAAAGGATGAGGCAGAATACAGGGAGCTAGGAAGAAAGTTAAGAAATTGGACCTCAATGGTAGTGATCTCAGGATTACTACCGGTGCCACGTGTTAGTCAAGAGTAGAAATGACAGGATATATCGGATGAATACATGGCTGAATACGTGTCAGGGGGAGGGTTCCAGATTCCTGGGGCATTGGGACTGCTTCTGGGAGAGATGGGACCCATACAAATTGGACGGGTTACACCTGGGCAGCACTGGGTCTGATGTCCGAGGGGGACTGTTTTCTAGAGCGGTTGGGGAGGGTTTAAACTAATATGCCAGGGGGATGGGAACCTATGTAAGGAGTCAGAAAAGGAGGGAGCAAGGACAAAAACAAAAGGTAGAAAAGGGAATAAGAAAAGTGATAGGCAGAGAAACCAAGGACAAAGTTCAAACATGGCTATAGAGAGAAATATTGGGAGCAAGGCAAACAATGTTAAAAAGACAAGCTTAAAGGCTCTGTACCTTAATGCGTGGAGCATTTGCAATGAAGTCGATGAACTAATCGCACAGATAGATGTAAATGGGTACGATATAATTGGGATTACAGAAACATGGCTGCAGGGTGACCAAGGGTGGGAATTGAATGTCCCAGGGTATTCAGTATTTTGGAAGGGCAGGCATAAAGGACAAGGTGGTGGAGTGTCATTGTTGGTTAAAGAGGAAATTAACACAATAGTGAGAAAGGATATTAGCTCTGACAATGTGGAGCCTGTCTTTCTGTTGAGAAATACTAAGGGGCAAAAAATATTAGTGGGTGTCATATACAGAGCCCCAAACTATAGCGCCGATGTTGGGAATGACATTAAACACAAAATTAGAGATGCATATGATAAGGGAATGTCAGTGATCACGGGTGATTTTAACCTTCACATAAATTGGGCAAATATGTCCAAAAATGTGCGGGTTAGGTTGATTGACCATGATAAATTGACCCTAGTGTCAAGGGGATTTGCAGGGTAAATATGTGGGGTTATGGGAATCGGGCCAGGGTGGGATTGTGGTCGGTGCAGACTCGATGGGGCAAATGGCCTCCTTCTGTACTGTAGGGATTCTATGACTAAATCAAATTAGCCACAATGCCGTAGAGGAGGAATTCCTGGAGCGTATACGGGATGGTTTTCTTCACCAATATGTGTAGGAACCAACTAGAGAGCAGGCTACCTTAGACTGAGGACTATGAAATGAGAAGGGAATCATTGCTAATCTAGATGTACGAGACCCCTTGAAGATGAGCGACGATAACATGATAGAATTTTTTATCAAGGTGGAGAGTGAAGTAGTTGATTCGGAGACTAGTTTGCTGAATCTAAATAAAGGAAATATGAGGATATGAGGCATGAGTTGGCCTTGATAGATTGGGGAGAGTTACTTAAAGGGATGACAGTGGATAGGCAATGGCAAACATTCAAGGAACGCATGGGGGAACTGCAGCAACTGTTTATTCCTGTCTGACACAAAAGCAAAATGGGTAAGAGGGCCAATCCATGGCTTGCAAAGGAGATTAGAACATAGAAGAACATAGAAAAACTACAGCATAAAACAGGCCCTTCGGCCCCACAAGTTGTGCCGAACATATCCCTACCTTTTAGGCCTACCTATAACCCTCCATCCTATTAAGTCCCATGTACTCATCCAGGAGTCTCTTAAAAGACCCCATTGAGTTTGCCTCCACCACCACTGACGGCAGCCGATTCCACTCACCCACCACCCTCTGTGTGAAAAACTTCCCCCTAACATTTCCCCTGTACCTACCCCCCAGCACCTTAAACCTGTGTCCTCTCATAGCAGCCATTTCCACCCTGAGAAAAAGCCTCTGAGAGTCCATCCGATCTATGCCTCTCAACATCTTATATACCTCTATTAGGTCTCCTCTCATTCTACATCTCTCCAAGGAGAAAAGACCGAGCTCCCTCAGCCTATCCTCATAAGGCATGTCACTCAATCCAGGCAACATCCTTCTAAATCTCCTCTGCACCCTTTCAATCTTTTCCACATCCTTCCTGTAATGAGGCGACCAGAACTGAGCACAGTACTCCAAGTGGGGTCTGACGAGGGTCTTATATAGCTGCATCATTATCCCCGGACTCCTAAACTCAATCCCTCGATTGATAAAGGCTAGCACAGCATACGCCTTCTTAACCACCTCCTCCACCTGCAGGGCCAATTTAAGAGTCCTATGGACCCGGACCGCAAGGTCCTTCTGATCCTCTACACTGCTAAGAGTCTTTCCCTTTATATTGTACTCCTTCATCCCATTTGACCTGCCAAAATGGACCACTACGCATTTATCTGGGTTGAAGTCCATCTGCCACTTCTCCGCCCAGTCTTGCATCCTATCTATGTCCCTCTGTAACTTCTGACATCCCTCCAGACTATCCACAACCCCACCAACCTTCGTGTCGTCGGCAAACTTACCAACCCATCCCTCCACTTCCTTATCCAGGTCATTTATAAAAATGACAAACAACAAGGGTCCCAGAACAGATCCCTGGAGCACACCACTGGTGACTGACCTCCATTTAGAAAAAGACCCATCTATACCCACTCTCTGCCTCCTTTGGGCAAGATGTGGAGATGCCGGCGTTGGACTGGGGTAAACACAGTAAGAAGTTTAACACAGAGTTTCACTGGCTGTCTTGTCTGGAGACATTACACATCTTTTTAGCCTGTCTTGATGCTCTCTCCACTCACGTTGTTTTGTTTCTTAAAGACTTGATTAGTTGTAAGTATTCGCATTCCAACCATTATTCATGTAAATTGAGTTTGTACCTTTATATGCTCTGTTTGTGAACAGAATTCCCACTCACCTGAAGAAGGGGCTTGCAGCTCCGAAAGCTTGTGTGGCTTTTGCTACCAAATAAACTTGTTGGACTTTAACCTGGTGTTGTTAAACTTCTTACTGTCCTTTGGGCAAGGCACTTCTGGATCCACAGGGCAGCAGCCCCTTGGATCCCATGCCCTCTCACTTTTTCGAGAAGCCTTGCATGGGGGACCTTATCGAACGCCTTGCTAAAATCCATATAAACCACATCTACCGCTTTCCCTTTGTCAATGTGTTTAGTCACATTTTCGAAGAACTCCACCAGGCTCGTAAGGCATGATCTGCCTTTGACAAAGCCATGCTGAGTATTCTTGAGCATACTAAACCTCTCTAAATGCTCATAAATCTTGTCCCTCAGGATCTTCTCCATCAGCTTACCAACCACTGAGGTTAGACTCACCGGTTGGTAATTTCCTGGGCTATCCCTATTCCCCTTCTTGAAAATAGGAACCACATCCGCAATCCTCCAATCCTCCGGCACCTCTCCCGTCTCCATCGACGATGCAAAGATCATCGCCAGAGGCTCTGCAATCTCTTCCCTCACCTCCCACAGTAACCTGGGGTACATCCCATCCGGACCCAGCGACTTATCTATCTTGATGCCATTCAAAGATTCCAGCACAACCTCTTTGTTAAAGTCCACATATTCAATCTTTTCAGTCCACCGCAAGCCCGCAGTACAAAGATGTGCGGGTTCGGTTGATTGGCCATGCTAAAAATTGCCCTTAGTGTCCTGGGATGCGAAGGTTAGAGGGATTAGTGGGTAAATATCTAGGGATATGGGGGTAGGGCTGGGTGGGATCGTGGTCGGTGCAGACCCGATGGGCCGAATGGCCTCTTTCTGTGCTGTAGGGATTCTAAGATTCTAAGATACATCCACCCAGGTCCTTCTCCTCTGTGAAAACCGAGGCAAAATACTCATTAAGCACCTCTGCCATTTCTACTGGTTCTGTACAGACATTCCTGCCTTCACCTTTTATAGGCCCTATTCCTTCACGTCTCATCCTTTTACTCTTCACATATTTATAGAACGCCTTTGGGTTTTCCTTAATCCTACCTGCCAAGGCCTTCTCGTGACCCCTTCTGGCTCTCCTAATTTCCTTCTTTAGTCCCTTCCTACAAGCCGTATACTCATCTAGATCCCTATCTTCGCCAAGCTCTCTGAACCTTTTGTACGCTTTCCTTTTCTTCTCGACTAGGTCCCGCTTAGCTTTTGTGCACCACGGTTCCTTTAACCTACCAACTCCTCCCTGTCTGCTTAGAGTGAGAATTCGATCCAAGGAAGAAGCCCTCCCACTCCTTCCTCATCCTCCTTCTTCTCTCTTTCTCCTCTCTCCCCACTCTCCCATTCTTGCCCCTCCCTCGCTCTATGTCCCTCTCTCTCCCCCACCCTCCCTCTCCCCCTCATCCTTCCTTCCCTCCCTTTCCCTCCCTACCCCCTCTTTCTCTCCTCCCTCTCCCTACTCCCTCCCACTGTCACCCCCTCCTTTCTTTCACTCCCTCCTCCTTCTGTTTGTGTGTGTCTCTCTCTCTCCTCCTCCCTCCCCTTCTCTTTCTGTCCCCTCCCTCTCTCCCTCCCCTCCACTTCTCCTTCTCCCTCCCCCTCTTTCTGCCCCTCCCCTCTCTCTTTCTCCCTCTCTCTCCATTCCCTATCTCCCCCTCTCTCTCCCATTGCCTTTTTCTTTATCCTTCTCTCTCTCCCCTGTTCCCTCCCACTCTCTCCTTCCCCCTCCCCCCTTCCTCCTTTTCCCCTCCCTCCTTTCCCCCTCCCTCTCACTCTTTTCCCTCTCCTTCTCTCACTCCCCCCTCCCTCTTTCTCTCCCTTGCTCCCGTCTTTTCTCTCTCTCTCCACATGTTTTGTGTCGCTCTATGTATCTCTTACCAACTGCTGTATAATAGGCGGCAAATCCAGTGTAGCGTTCCTCGTTGGAGAAATCCGATGTGAAGGTCACTCTCATCCAGTTTCCAGTGGTGTGGTACTCGTGGGGGAACTGGAATCTTTTCCGCTCTCTGCTCTTGCTGCCACAGATTCGGGGATGAAGGGCTTCATCACAAAAGATCTGGGTGGGAGTGGCAGGTGCAGGAAATGACACAGAAAATGATTGACATCTCGTCAACTGTGAGATCCTCAAAGAGAGAAAGAGAGAGACAGATGGAGGGAAATGGACAGAAGAATGGATGGATGGATGGATAGACGGACGGGTGGACGGACGGACGGACGGACGGACGGATGGATGGATGGATGGACGGATGGATGGATGGACGGACGGATGGATGGATGGATGGACAGTGGAGAAACAAGCCATTTGGCTCAATCACTCCATGATGGCGTTTGTGCACCCCTCTTCTTCCACATCTTACCCCATCTGCATTATCTTTCTATTCTTTTCTCCTTCATGTATTTATCCAGCCTTCCCTTGTAATGCATCTATGCTATTCAAAGAACAAAAAAGAACAAAGAACAGTACAGCACAGGAAACAGGCCCTTCGGCCCTCCAAGCCTGTGCCGCTCATTGGTCCAACTAGACCATTCGTTTGTATCCCTCCATTCCCAGACTGCTCATGTGACTATCCAGGTAAGTCTTAAACGATGCCAGCGTGTTTGCCTCCACCACCCTACTTGGCAGCGCATTCCAGGCCCCCACCACCCTCTGTGTAAAAAACATCCCTCTAATATCTGAGTTATACTTCGCCCCTCTCACCTTGAGCCCGTGACCCCTCGTGATCGTCACCTCCGACCTGGGAATAAGCTTCCCACTGTTCACCCTATCTATACCCTTCATAATTTTGTACACCTCTATTAGATCTCCCCTCTCATTCCAACTCCCAACTCATTCCCTGTGGTAGCAACTTCCACATTGGGCGGCACGGTGGCACTGCTGCCTCACAGCTCCAGGGACCCGGGTTCAATTCCCGGCTTGGGTCACTTCTGTGTGGAGTTTTCACATTCTCCCCATGTCTGCATGGGTTTCCTCCGGGTGCTCTGGTTTCCCCCCACACTCCAAAGATGGGCAGGTTAGGTACATTGGCCATGCTAAATTGTCCCTTAGTGTTCTGGGATGTGTAGGTTAGAGGGATTGGCAGGGTAAATATGTGGGGTTGCGGGGATAGGACCTGGGTAGGATTGTAGTCAATGCAGACTCAATGGGCCGAATGGCCTCCTTCTGCACTGTAGGGATTCTATGATTCTCAACTCTCTCTCTCTGGCTAAGGAAGTTTCTCCTGAGTTCCTGGTTGGATTTCTAGGTAATATCTTATACTCTCTCATTCCAGTTTTGCTCCCACCACCCCACCTTCACCACAAAGGGAAACACTCTGTTTGTGTGGACTCGATGAAAACCTTTCAAAATATGAACGATGGCTCCTCTTCTCTCTTTCTTGGGAAGTACACCAGCTCAACATGGTATCACCTTTGCAAATAGTTTCTGCAACCTCTCCAGAGCCAATACATTTTATCTCATAATAGATCAGTAGATAAACGGAGATGGGTGATAAATATACAGAGGTATGATGGATAGGCAGTTGGATAGTTAAAGAAATATGTAAAGAGAGAGTTAGACAGATAGAGAGAGACAGATGATAAATAGTTGAGATGGATGATAAACAGAAATGGATAGACAGATAGATAGATGGGTAGATAGATACACAGAGAGATATAATAATCTTGAAATGAATAGACAGATACTTGGATCTACTCATGTTTATCAAGAATTGGGTGGCATGGTGGCACAGTGGTTAGCACTGCTGCCTCACAGCGCCAGGGACCCGAGTTCAATTCCTGGCTTGGGTCACTGCCTGCGTGGAGTCTGCACGTTCTCCTTGTGTCTGCATGGGTTTCCTCCCACATTCCAAAAGACATGCTGGTTAGATGAATTGGCCATGCTAAATTCTCCCTCAGTGTACCTGAAAGGCACTGGAGTGTGGCGACTAGGGGATTTTCGCAGTAACTTTATTAGAGTGAAGCAGTTGAGGCTACCTCACTGAATGTTTTTAAGGCAAAGATAGATAAATGTTTGAACAGTAAAGGAATTAAGGGTTATGGTGAGCTTGCGGGTCAGTAGAGCTGAGTCCATGAAAAGATCAGCCATGATCTTGTTGAATGGCGGGACAGGCTCGAGGGGCCAGATGGCCTATTCCTGCTCCGAGTTCTTATGTTCTTATGTTCTTAAGAATTAAGACTTATAGCAGATATAAGTAGGACATACAAGGAAGCAATATCGCTGCTCGGAGGAGAGGCTGATAATTAAATTCGTGAAAACTGAAGTGTTGACCTGATACAGAAACAGATTACCTGCAGATTGTCGTAGGCACACTCTGGAGATGTCTCGATGTCGATGTGCGTGAAGGAGAGCTTGATGCCATAACCACTCGGAACCTGTATCTCCCAGCTCTGCTGCACATTATTGGGGTAACCCTGGGGGTAATTGAGAGATGTGAGCTGACCTTGCAAGCCGCTCAGTGAGATGGTGCAGGAAGCCGGAGGCAGGAAGAGGAGAGAAAGAATCACCCTAAAGAATCAAAGAGAGAGAGACCCACACAAACACAAAGTAAATACGCTGAATCAAGTGGAACAGGGAGACACAATTATTCTTTCTTGTTCTCAATTAGTTATCATTTCACATCTTGTCCAATTCATATCCATCCATCATCTAAATATCCAGTGTTGAGGTCCCTCAGTACTGACCCTACCGCTGTGCAGCACTCCCTCAGTACTGTCCCTTAGGCAGTGCAGTACTCCCTCAGTACTAACCCTCTGACAGTGCAGCACTCCCTCAGTACTGTCCCTTAGACAGTGCAGTACTCCCTCAGTACTGACCCTCTGACAGTGCGAGCATCAGTGCTGCACTGTTGGAGGGTCAGTGCTGAGGGAGTGCCGCACTGTCAGAGGGTCAGTACTGAGGGAGTGCCGCACTGTCAGAGGGTCAGTACTGAGGGAGTGCCGCACTGTCAGAGGGTCAGTACTGAGGGAGTGCTGCACTGTCAGAGGGTCAGTACTGAGGGAGTGCTGCACTGTCAGAGGGTCAGTACTGAGGGAGTGCTGCACTGTCAGAGGGTCAGTACTGAGGGAGTGCTGCACTGTCAGAGGGTCAGTACTGAGGGAGTGCTGCACTGTCAGAGGGTCAGTACTGAGGGACTCCTGCACTGTCTAAGGGTCAGTACTGAGAGAGTGCTGCACTGTCAGAGGGTCAGTACTGAAGGAGTGCTGCACTGTCAGAGGGTCAGTACTGAGGGAGTGCTGCACTGTCAGAGGGTCAGTACTGAGGGAGTGCTGCACTGTCAGAGGGTCAGTACTGAGGGAGCACTGCACTGTCAGAGGGTCAGTACTGAGGGAGTGCTGCACTGTCAGAGGGTCAGTACTGAGGGAGTGCTGCACTGTCAGAGGGTCAGTACTGAGGGAGTGCTGCACTGTCAGAGGGTCAGTACTGAGAGAGTGCTGCACAGCAGTAGGGTCATTACTGAGGGACCTCAACACTGTCTAAGGGTCAGTATTGAGGGAGTGCAGCACTGTCAGAGGGTGAGTACTGAGGGAAAGCCGCACTGTCTAAGGATCAGTACTGAGGGAACACCACTGTTTAATAGTTAGAACAGAGGGAGTGCCACACTGTCGGAGGGTCAGTACTGAGGCAGTGCAGCACTGTCTAAGTGTCAGTACTGAGGGAGTGCTGCACTGTCAGAGGGTCAGTACTGAGAGACTCCTGCACTGTCTAAGGGTCAGTACTGAGAGAGTGTTGCACAGCGGTAGGGTCAGTACTGAGGGACCTCAACACTGTCTAAGGGTCAGTATTGAGGGAGTGCAGCACTGTCAGAGGGTGAGTACTGAGGGAAAGCCGCACTGTCTAAGGATCAGTACTGAGGGACTCCTGCACTGTCTAAGTGTCAGTACTGATGGAGTGCTGCACTATCTGAGGGAAAGTACTGAGGGAGTGCTGCACTGTCAGAGGATCTCAGTACTTAGGGAATGCTGTACTGAAGGAAGGTCAGTACTGAGGGAGTGCCACGCCACCATTAGCATCAGTACTGAGGGAGCGTGGCAGTCTAGGAGGGTCAGTACTGAAGGGGTGATGCACTGTTAGAGGGACAATATTGTGGGAGCACTGCACTGTCGGAGAGTCAGTACTGAGGGAGTGCTGCACTGTCGGAGAGTCAGTACTGAGGGAGTGCTGCACTGTCAGAGGGTCAGTACTGAGGGAGTGCTGCACTGTCGGAGAGTCAGTACTGAGGGAGTGCTGCACTGTCGGAGAGTCAGTACTGAGGGAGTGCTGCACTGTCGGAGAGTCAGTACTGAGGGAGTGCTGCACTGTCGGAGAGTCAGTACTGAGGGAGTGCTGCACTGTCAGAGGGTCAGTACTGAGGGAGTGCTGCACTGTCGGAGAGTCAGTACTGAGGGAGTGCTGCACTGTCGGAGAGTCAGTACTGAGGGAGTGCTGCACTGTCGGAGAGTCAGTACTGAGGGAGTGCTGCATTGTCAGAGGGTCAGTACTGAGGGAGTGCCGCATTGTCAGAGGGTCAGTACTGAGGGAGTGCAACATTGCCAGAGGGTCAGTCCTGAGGGAGTGGGGCTCTGTTGGAGGGTCAGTACTGAGGAAGTGCAACATTGTTGGAGGGTCAGTCCTGTGGGAGCGCCGCACTGTTGGAGGGTCAGTCCTGTGGGAGCGCCGCACTGTTGGAGGGTCAGTCCTGTGGGAGCGCCGCACTGTTGGAGGGTCAGTACTGAAGGAGTGCTCCAGAGTCAGTGGTTAAAGCTGGAGGTGCACTGCATCATTGGACTTGGGAGTTTTTGAATCAGAGATGAAGCTGATACCTGTCTGAGATCAACTGTATGCGAAAGGTCTCTGAGCACCATTACAAGAACTGAAGCATTCTCCCGGGTCACCTGAAGCCAATATTTGTCCCTTGTTTAAAATGATAAAAAATTCAGATATCTAATCATTACCTGATGTTGTGGGATCTGACTGGGAGAAGATTGGCTGCCACATTTCCCATATAACAGTGACTACACTGCAACAAAAAAAAACGTTCTTGATTGGATGTGAAGCACTTTGGGATGTACAGAGGTCATGAAAGGTGCTATAGGATCCCAAGACTTTTTTTTTATCCTTCAGCTTTAATTTCTCTCTCTCTTCCCTCCTGTCTCTCTCTCTCTATCTTTCTTACTATCTTTCTTACTCACCACATTCCCACTGGTTTTTCAAAACACTCAGAAGAACGAGAGTCTCTGCGTCTGTCCCTTCTTCCCAGCCAAACATGAATTGTTTTGCTTTCCTGGGTTCAACACTCTGACTCTTGTTCTCTGGGATCCAAGGTTGTTTGGCAGCCTTCCCTCACTGGCTGCTCATATACACGTATCGGGACCCACCAACCACTGAACAAAATCACGCTCATCCAGACCAGCTCTTAAAGATTGTACAGATCCCATCTATTCTCAATGAAACCTCGGCCATCATTCCAAGTTTGTGGTTGAGGTACTTAAATCACAACTTATATACGTGGGTCCCTATTTCTTCTAAATAAATTAACCTTAGGGCTGCTTTGGGGTAGAAGTGTGATTAAAAATTAACTGAGTGATCCGCAACCGCTTGAGGACAGTAAATAGAGATTTGTTTCGGTAAACACTTGTCATAACAAACTCCAGCCTGATCATTTCCAAGAATAATATGCGGTCAAAGTAGCGATTAGGCATGATCACTTGAAAAAACTAAATCAAAATTATTGACAGCGCTAAGTAGTCTGAGATGGACAAACAGACTGACTGACAGACAGACAGACTGACAGACAGACAGACTGACAGACAGGCAACAGACGGATAGATAGACAGGCAGATATTCTTCATACTTGAGTAAAAGTCAATCTTGAATAAAATTCAACTCCATGACCACTGGCCTGAAAAAAATGATTTTTCCATTTACTGTGTGTAAAAGCTGATCCTAGTTTTTCAAAGGCGTTGTGCTTATTAATTACTTGCGGGTAATTGGTGCAGTTCATTAATTTAATGTCACACACTGGAACTATTAGATTTCACCTCTCACAATGACCAGGGCAGTGCAGTTCATAGAAATCATAGAAACCCTACAGTGCAGAAGGAGGCCATTCGGCCCATCGAGTCTGCACCGACCACAATCCCACCCAGGCCCTACCCCCACATATTTTACCCGCTAATCCCTCTAACCTACGCATCTCAGGACTCTAAGGGGCAATTTTTAACCTGGCCAATCAACCTAACCCGCACATCTTTGGACTGTGGGAGGAAACCGGAGCACCCGGAGGAAACCCACGCAGACACGAGGAGAATGTGCAAACTCCACACATTGATGTTGTCTAATGGACTTTAGCAAAGCCTTTGTCAAGGTACCGCATGGTAGATTGTTGCATAAGGTTAAATCTCAAGGGATCCAGGGTGATGTAGCCAAATTGATATAAAATTGCCTTGATGACAAAAGACAGACTGTGGTTGTAGAGGGTTGTTTTTCAAGCTGGAGGCCTGTGACCAGCGGTGTGTGCTTCAGGAATCGGTGCTGGGTCCACTGTTATTTGTCATTTATATTAATGATTTGGATGAGAATTTAGGGGGCATGGTTATTAAGTTTGCAGATGACACCTAGATTGGTGGCATAGTGGATGGTGAAGGAGGTTATCTCGGATTGCAATGGGATCTTGATCAATTGGGCCAGTGGGCTGACGAATGGCAGATGGAGTTTATTTAGATAAATGCGAGGAGATGCATTTTGGTAGATCGAACCAGGGCAGGACTTACTCAGTTAATGGTAGGGTGTTGAGGAGAGTTACAGAACAAAGAGATCGAGGGGTACACGTTCATAGCTCCTTGAAAGTGAAGTCACAGATGGACAGAGTGGTGAAGAAGGCATTCAGCATGCTTGGTTTCATTGGTCAGAACATTGAATACAGAAGTTGGGATTGAAGTTGTGCAAGACATTGGTAAGGCCACAGTTGGAATACTGTGTGCAGTTCCGGTCATTCTTTATAGCAAGGATATTATTAAAATAGAAAGAGTGCAGAAGATTTACTAGGATCCTACTGGGACTTGATGGTTTGAGTTATAAGGAGGAGCTGGATAGACTGGGACTTTTTTCCCTGGAGCGTAGGAGACTTTGGGGTGATCTTATAAAGGTCTATAAAATAATGAGGGGTATAGATAAGGTAGATAGGCAACCTCCTTTCCCAAAGGTAGGGGAGACAAAAATTAGAGGGCATAGGTGAGAGGGGAGAGATACAAAAGGGTCTAGAGGGGCAATTCTTTCACACAGAGGGTGGTGAGTGTCTGGAACAAACTGCCAGAGGTAGTAGTAGAGGTGGGTACAATTTTGTCCTTTAAAAAGCATTGGGTAAGATGGGTATAGAGGGATTTGGGCCAAATGTGGGCAATTGGGAGTAACATAGTGGTTAACAAAAAAGGAGCAGCATGGACAAGTTGGGCTGAATGGACTGTTTCCATGCTGTAAACATCTATGACTATAACTGACTCAAGAACAGCTTCTTCCCTGAATGACTTTTGACTGGACCTACCGTATATTAAGCTGGTCTTTCTGTACATCCTAGCTGTAACTGTAACACTATATCCTGCACTCTCTCCTTTCATTCTCCCCGATGTACCCTATGAATGGTATGTTTTGTCTGTGTAGCGCAAGAATCAATACTTTTCACTGTATCTCTGTACATGTGACAATAATAAATCAAATCAAATCAAAAATGCTAATGCGTACCATGGTCTCTTTGAGAAAGAATAACAAGTAGAATCCATAGAATTCCTCCTGTGCGGAAGAAGGCCATTTAGCCCAACAACTCTCTGAAACAGCATCCCACCGAGGCCATTCCCTCACTCTATCCCTGTAACCCAGTGAATCCACTGTGGCTAATCCACCCAATTTGCATGCACGCATGCACACACACACACACACACACACACACACACACACACACACACACACACACACACACACACACACCTATGGACACGAAGGAACAATATTTGGCATGGCCAATCCACCTAACCTGCACATCTTTGGAGTAGACACTCAATTTAAAAATAATGTTGTAGCACTTGCCTAGAAGACTAACAATTTGCAACAGCAAGTGAGTTTAATACTTCTGTAAAAAATAATGAGAGGCTGGAGAAAGATAAGCAATAAACTAGAAAAGATGTCAAAAACAAAATGCACCAGCAGAAGAAGACTTAAGTGGCCTTACCTGGAGATGAAAGTGGCAGAATGGGTTAAAGGACACCAACAAATGGTCACATTATCACACGGAACCATTTGCCTCTGCACCTACAGGAAGTGACGGAAGATGGTATCCGGTATCCAAGGCCAATGCCAGGGAATGCACAAGATTCATGAAGAGGTGTGATTTAGTGCACCATCAGAAAACTAAAATTTCAGTGTCTGCCCCCTGAAGTCGACGATAAAGTCACCACATTCCACTGTCTTGTCATCCGGCATCGAGAAAATAACGCATATTTATTGGCCTACATTGGAAATCTGGACGGAACACCAATGAACATCACCGTGCCACCAAACAAAACCGTCACCAAGATTGGTGAGGAAAAAAAGTCATTGTAAAGACAACAGACCACGAGAAGACACTTCACCCTGGTGCCATCTTGGATGGAATGATAGTCTAGGGCAAACTTTCCTCAAAGAAAACCTTCAGAAAGGTGTTGTCACCTATTTTCATGAGAAAAGTTGAATGGATAAAGCAGTTGCAAGAAATGGATCAAAGAGGTGTGGTATTTGAAACTCAGAGGACTACACAAAGAAAACAGTTTGCTCGGCTGGGATAGTGGGCGGTGGCATGGTGGTGCAGTGGTTAGTACTGCTGCCTCACAATGCCAGGGACCCGGATTCAATTCCAGCCTGTGTGGAGTTTGCACATTCTCCCCGTGTCTGCTTGGGTTTCCTCTGGGTTTTCCAGTTTCTTCCCACATTCCAAAGATGTGCCAGTTAGGCTGATTGGCCATGGTAAATTGCCCTTTAGTGTCAGGGGGATTATCAGGGTAAATACATGGGGTTAAGGGCCTGGGTGGGATTGTTGTTGGTGCAGGCTCGGTGGGCTGATTGGCCTTCTTCTGTAATGTAGGGATTCTAATTTTGTTGACCCAGTGGTCTTACGAATGTTTTTCAGCCCTTGGATGCATTATATATTAGAGTTATTGTGTGTTGCATGGTCCCACTGTCAGTCCGTAACATAATCGGCTACTTTGCGGGCGTTCTTCAGTCTAGATCCTGCCACTGTGGAATAAATAGCTACTTAATGAACCTGTACTGTTGTTACACACAAAACCCATGCACTATCACTTTCGATTCTTTGATCCTGCAACAAGTGCTACAAATATAGCCGGATCATTGGAATAGTGGCGACAAGGAGCGGATTTTAATTCTTCAGCTAAAAAAAATGACAAGAAAAATCGAAATAGCACGTCCCATCGGAAGACAATGGGAAGTCCCAACATTGGACAAATCAATGACAGGTTAGGCAACAGCAGCTGACATCAATGCTCGGTAAGGCTGTGGGCAGAATAGAAGGTTCCAAGTTAATTGACACAGCACCCTGAGGAATTCAGGCTGCAGAGCTCTCTATGTGTACCATTAGAATAGGGACAGAGGTAGAGTGGAAGAGAGAAGAATTTCTCACGGAAGTAAGTCTTTGGAGAAAAATACCTGCGACAGTTGTTTTGTACTGCCATGGAATCTAGACCAGTTCCATCAAAGGCACTGTTATGCAGTTTACAGCGCGAGTGAATAATGGCAGGAAACTTTGGCACCATTGGACCATTCCAGGAACATTCCAAGAATTGGAAGTCTTGATCTTCCTGTCTAACCTGGTTACTGTCATCCACAGCTTCCTCTCTGGTCTTCCTCTCTCAGTTTCAGCAACACAAGACTCAGTGGTTCCTTAGGCTTCTCTGCAACAATCCCATGTCAGGCAGGACTTCCCTGTTTTGATGTGAGCAGCCACCAACTGACCCATGTGTCTCCCCCAGACCCGGTCATCCTGAGTTTGAATAGTGAATGACACTGGCCCCGTCTGGGCCACCACTGTGGCAGGAACCCATTTTTCCCCCGTCGTGTAGTTCCTCGCCAACACGGTTTCTCCCTTGCTGAACTTCCTTGTCTTTTCCCCCTCTTCAGGCTATCTGCCCTTCTTGGTTCTTTGTTACCAATTCTCATGTCTCCTCTGGCCACATCAGATCAAAAGTGGTCCTCAATCTGCAGCCAAACATCAATGACGCTGTGGAAACCTGGGTCATTGCATGAGGTGTGCTTCAGAATCAATTCACTCGCCTTCCAATGGACCCCTTCCCTTGGGAAACCTTCAGGACCTGGTTTAAGGTCTGGACAAAAACTTTCAGCCTGGCCATTTGCCGCAGAGCAGTATGGAGCCGACTTCACCTGTCGGACTCTTTGGTGGTTGAGGTAGTCCACAAATTCCTTCGCCATAAACTGTGGCCCATTGTCGCTCACTGTTTGATCAGGGCTTCCAAAACCAGCAAACAACTGGTCAAGTCACAGTTTACTCACCTCTGTGGAGACTTCCCAATTGCTACTTCTGGCCATTTCGAGTGGGCACCAACCACTATCAATCGCATCTTTCCTTCAAGCAGACCTGCAAAGTCTACATGGATCCTGTGCCAAGGAGCTTCATTCCCATGTTTAAGTTTATTTATTAGTGTCACAAGTAGACTTACATTAACACCGCAATGAAGTTACTGTGAAAATCCCCTAATCACCACAGTCCGATGCCTGTCCGGGTACACTGAGGGAGAATTTAGCATGGCCAATGCACCTAACCAGCACATCTTTCGGACTGTGGGAGGAAACTGGAGCACCTGGAGGAAACCCGCGCAGACACGGGGAGAACGTGCAGACTCCCCACAAACAGTGACCCAAGCCGGGATTTGAACCCGGGTCCCTGGCGCTGTGGGGCAGCGGTGCTAACCACTGTGCCGTCATGGCACCCCGTGGGTGGAGGGGGTGACAATGGCAGTGCTTTCCGAAGTACCACACATGATTCACAAGCCTTCTCTTTGATTTGGGAGTCAACACCTGGCCACCAAGTATAGCTGCTGGCAATCTTTTTCATCCACACCACACCCAGGTGCCCTTAGTACACTTGATATAGCACCTTCCTACATAACGCGGGGGGAAATGACCATTTTCATACCCCACAAAAGACATCTACCCGTTACGGACAACTCCCACCTCCTTGACAGGTAGGGACTAAAATCAGGCTGATTCTGATGGATAGTCTTCCCTTGTTAGACTAGATCCATTACTTGACTTAAGACTAAATCGTTTCTTGTGACGTTTTGAAGCAGGGTCTCTGAAACAGGTACTTTATCAGCCAGGTGAAAATAAGCAAAATGCACCATTGGGTGAATTGATCTACAATGCTGTCAGCAAAGGGAGGTTTGAACTTAGCTGTACTCTACATTTGGGTGATTAATTACAGAAATGTTGAGCTACACAAATGTGTATCAATTAGTTTAATGATACTCCTTTTTCATTTTGAAGTTCAAAGACAATTAACAAAGTAGTCAGGTACAACAGATGTCTCCTGCAAGTTGTGACTAAAGGTAAGGATTGGGAATAATGCAGTTATATTGTTGTGGCTGCATAGCTAAAAGTCTTGCATTACAAGGATATCATGCCATCCATTGTACATGATATTTACCAAATTTACCTATTTGAGCTGTTGGAGAAACTTTGCATAGCTATAATTTATCTGAACAAAACCTATCATCTTGCTAAGCAGCATGGCAGTTTTGATTGGTCCAACCCCAGTTACTGAGATCAGCACTACCATGTATAGAAAGTGACAATTTTTTTTGCCGGACTGCATGGTGAGGAACAAGAACAGAAAAAGTCTTCAATGATGCAAGATACTCAATCTGCAGAGGTTAGAGAGAGAGGGCCATTAGATTCTGGTAACTGACCCAATTGAGGTGGATTGACAATCCAGAGAAATGATTGCTGTATTAAGAACAACTTTGCTACCAAACTACCCAGCCTTCAGGAGAACAGTGACCATGACACCACACAACCCTGCCACAGCAACCTCTGCAAGACATGCCGGATCATCAACACGGATGCCATCATCTCACGTGAGAACATCATCTACCAGGTACACGGTACCTACTCTTGCAACTCGGCCAACATTGTCTACCTGATACGCTGCAGGAAAGGATGTCCCGATGAATGGTACATTGGGGAAACCATGCAGACGCTACGACAACGGATGAATGAACACCGCTCGACAATCACCAGGCAAGACTGTTCTCTTCCTGTTGGGGAGCACTTCAGCGGTCACGGGCATTCGGCCTCTGATATTCAGGTAAGCGTTCTCCAAGGCGGCCTTCACGACACACGACAGCGCAGAGTCGCTGAGCAGAAACTGATAGCCAAGTTCCGCACACATGAGGACGGCCTAAACCGGGATCTTGGGTTTATGTCACACTATCAGTAACTCCCACAGCTTGCCTCCTGGACTTGCAGAATGTCACTGGCTGTCCTGTCTGGAGACAATACACATCTCTTTAACCTGTGCTTGATGCTCCCTCCACTCACATTGTCTGTATCTTTAAGATCTGGTTGGCTGTAGGGATTCGCATTCTAATCAGTATTCTGTAACTTGATTTTGTGTCTCTGTGCCCTGTTTGAGAGCACGTTTCCACTCCATCTGACGAAGGAGCAGCGCTCCAAAAGCTAATGGCATTTGCTACCAAATAAACCTGTTGGACTTTAACCTGGTGTTGTTAAAACTCTTACTGTGTTCACCCTAGTCCAACGCCGGCATCTCCACATCATGATGTTTACTTCTGCCAGTAGTCAAAATGCTGGAAATTGAAGTAAAATAAAAACTGTTGGAAATACTCAAGAGGTCAGGCTGCATCTGTGTAGCAAGAATCAGAGTTAATGTTTCAGGTTGATGACATTTCCTCATGTCAATGACAAAAGCTGAAAAACTATCTATTTTTCTCACTCCACTGATGCTGCCTTGTCTGGGCAGTTCTGTTTTTAATCAGGATATTATGCCAATGTATATCTGGAGAGATGACAAGGGCAAATAAATGGCTAATGTTCACCAGCATCCTCTTCAGAAAAACTCTTCATGCAGAATGGCGTGGATGTAGCTGTTACGAGGGGGCATAACTATAAGGTTCATGGTGGGAGATATAGGAGGGATGTCCGAGGTAGGTTCTTTACTCAGAGAGTGGTTGGGGTGTGGAATGGACTGCCTGCTGTGATAGTGGAGTCAGACACTTTAGGAACTTTCAAGCGGTTATTGGATAGACACATGGAGCACACCAGAATGATAGGGATAGCTTGATCTTGGTTTCGGACAAAGCTCGGCACAACATCGAGGGCCGAAGGGCCTGTACTGTGCTGTACTGTTCTATGGTCCCATGGTGTAATGGTTAGCACTCTGGACTTTGAATCCAGCGATTCGAGTTCAAAGCTCGGTGGGACCTTAACATGTTTGGGGCGGCACGGTAGCACAGTGGTTAGCACTGCTGCTTCACAGCTCCAGGGTCCCGGGTTCGATTCCCGGCTCGGGTCACTGTCTGTGTGGAGTTTGCACATTCTCCTCGTGTCTGCGTGGGTTTCCTCCGGGTGCTCCGGTTTCATCCCACAGTCCAAAGATGTGCGGGTTAGGTTGATTGGCCAGGTTAAAAATTGCCCCTTAGAGTCCTGAGATGCGTAGGTTAGAGGGATTAGCGGGTAAATATGTGGGGGTAGGGCCTGGGTGGGATTGTGGTCGGTGCAGACACGATGGGCCGAATGGCCTCCTTCTGCACTGTAGGGTTTCTATGATTTCTATGTTCTGTATGTTTAAGAAGGCTCAATTGAGGCTGGGGGTATCAATGGAGCTCCATCTGAATGGGGGTGAGATCAGCCAGAACAGATTCTGTGCTGTAACCTCCTTAATGCACTTACTGAGTCGGGACCACTTGTTGAATGGCTTGTTACAAGTTGGGCATAGCAGCAGCAAATGCCTCTAGCAACATCCACAGAAGCTGCTATGATCCAATACATTCATGATTCTAATTACTTTAGCAGTAAGTATTTGTCATTTATATTAATGATTTGGATGCGAATATGGTTAGTAAGTTTGCAGATGACACCAAGATTGGTGGCATAGTGGACAGTGCAGAAAGTTATCTCCAATTGCAACGGGATGTTGCTCAATTGGGCCAGTGGGCTGACGAATGGCAGATGGAGTTTAATTTAGACAAATGCGAGGTGATGCATTTTGGTAGATTGAACCAGGGCAGGACTTACTCAGTTAATGTTAGGGCGTTGGGGAGAGTTACAGAACAAAGAGATCTAGGGGTACATGTTCATAGCTCCTTGAAAGTGGAGTCACAGGTGGACAGAGTGATGAAGAAGGCATTCAGCATGCTTGGTTTCATCGGTCAGAACATTGAATACAGGAGTTGGGACGTCTTGTTAAAGTTGTACAAGACATTGGTAAGGCCACACTTGGAATACTGTGTGCAATTCTGGTCATCCTATTATAGAAAGGATATTATTAAACTAGAAAGAGTGCAGAAAAGATTTATTAGGATGCTACAGGGACTTGATGGATTGAGTTATAAGGAGAGGTTGAATAGACTGGGACTTTTTTCTCTGGAGCGTAGGAGGCTGAGGGGTGACCTTATAGAGGTCTATAAAATAATGAGGGGCATAGATAAGATAGATAGTCAATACCTTTACCCAAAGGTAGGGGAGTCTAAAACTAGAGGGCATAGGTTTAAGGTGAGTGGGGAGAGATACAAGAAGGTTCAGAGGAGCAATTTTTTCACACAGAGGATGGTGAGTGACTGGAACAAGCTGCCAGAGGTGGTTGTAGAGGCGGGTACAATTTTACCTTTTAAAAAGCATTTAGATAGTTACATGGATACGATGGGTATAGAGGGATATGGGCCAAATGCAGTCAATTGGGATTAGCTTAGGGGTTTTTAAAAAAAGGGCAGCATGGACAAGTTGGGCCGAAGGGCCTGTTTCCATGCTGTAAACCTCTATGACTCTATGACAATCAGGAACCTCCGATGCTCTAAGGAGAGGCAGCCTCAGAAGTGCATCAGCTTTGCCATGCTGTTCAGACTGTCTATACTGTATATCAAGGGAGTATGCTGCCAAAAGTAGTACCCATCGCTGTAACCATGCTGCTGCCATTGATGGTATTCAAGTGTGTGGCCTGAAGGTGGTGGTCAGGGACGTGATCGTTTAACAGCACAAAATGCCAGCCCTATAGAAAATGGGAGAATTTCTGCATCTCAAATGTGATATTTAACCCCTCCTTCTCGACCTGGGCATATCTTTTCTCAGCTTTATACTGACTGGCCTATTCCAAAAGCTTTTACTTTAACAAATAAACATAAACTAAACATAAATTAACAGGCAAATCAGTCAGAATATATGACATATTACACATCAAATTGAACATGCAAAGAAAGATTTCATGGGCTGACTGGGCTCACTCACCAATTTGAACCACCAAGTCCTTTAACGCTCTGGACCTCCTTGGGAAGGATTCCAGCTCCTTTTCTTCAAGGATTTAGCCACTGCTTCTCAAACTACAGCAACTCCCAATCAACCGCAGCTCCATGGGCACAGTCTTAAGCAAAATGGCACCGTTTCCCAGATGCTCCTCAGCACTGCTCATTAGCATGACCTTTAATTGAACTCTCAATGACAACCATTGTACGACTCAGTCAAGTCAGTCAACTTGAGTAATAGAGATAGCTGCAACAACTCTGTTTATTGCCAGCTCCTGGATCCATAGAAACCATAGAAACCATAGAAACCCTACAGTGCAGAAGGAGGCCATTCGGCCCATCGAGTCTGCACCGACCACAATCCCACCCAGGCCCTCCCCCCACAGCCTCAGAATCTTCTGTGTTCTGATAAAACCACTTCTCATTCTGTAAAATTCAATGGGTATAAAGAACAGTACAGCACAGGAACAGGCCCTTCGGCCCCCTGCGCCAATCACTTTGTCCTATCTAAACCAACCGCTTGTATCCCTCCATTCCTCGTCTGTTCATGTGTCTATCAAGTTAAGTCTTAAATGTGGCTAACGTATCCGCCACAGCCACCTCACTTGGAAGTGCATTCTGAGCCAGCACCACCCGCTGTGTAAAAAAAAACTTCCCCCGCACATCTCCACTGAACCTTTCCCCCCTTACCTTGAACTTGCGCCCCTTTGTAATTGTCATTTCTGCCCTGGGAAAAGGCTTCACCCTATCCAAACCACTCATAATTTTATAAACTTCTATCAGGTCGTCCCTCAGTCTCCATCTTTCCAGGGAGAACAATCCCAGTTGAACAATCACAATCTCTCCTCATAGCTAATACCCTCCATATCAGGCAACACCCTCTCCAAAGCCTCCAACGTCTCAACCTTTCCACATAGGATAAAGCCTTCATCCCAGGAGTCAGTTGAGTGAACCTTTTTTGAACGGCTTTTTAAACCATTACATGAACTCCCACCTGGTACTCAATGGGTTACATTTTATCAAAGTGCTTTCTGACTTGAAAATCTGATTTTCCATAGTCTTAGCCACATTGATTTCATTGACACATCATACCATTTGTTCCAACCATTTAGAATTCCACCATTTTAGCATAAGTGAAATAATCCTCGCCAATGTTAAATGGCCAGGTGCATTCATTAATCTTTCAAACTTGGCATGGTGACACACCCATGGTTCTACGTAGCGTGGATTGAACTGTCATTGGACACAGAGGTATCCCATAAGTGGGGCGTTCTGTAAACACTTTCTGCAACATGATTTTTAAGGTCTGAGTGCTGCACTCCACAATCCCACAGGGTGATGTACTGTATGTAACTTGAACAAAATTCCCAAGAATTGAATTGATTTGATTTGAGTTATTATTGTCACATGTATTTGGGATACAGTGAAAAGTATTGTTTGTGAGCTATACAGACAAAAACATACCATTCATAGAGTACATAGGGGAGAAGAAAAGGAGAGGGTGCAGAATATAGTGTTGCAGTTACCGATGGGGTGAAGAGAAAGATCAGCTTAATATATAATAGGACCATTCAAAAGTCTGATGGCGGCAGGGAAGAAGCTGCTCTTTAATTGGTTGATACGTGATCTCAGGCTTTTGTATCTTTTTCCCGACGGAATAAGGTAGAAGAGAGAATGTCTGGGATGTGTGGGGCCCTTGATTATGCTGGCTGCTTTATCGAGGCAGCGGGAAGTGTAGATGGAGTCAATGGATGGGAGGTTGGTTTTTGTGATGGACTGCGCTACATTCACAACCCTTTGTAGTTCCTTGCGGTCTTGAGCCATATCAAGCTGTGATACAACCAGAAAGAATGCTTTCTATGGAGCATCTATAAATATTGGTGAGAGTCGTAGAAGACATGCCGAATTTCTTTAGCCTTCTGAGAAAGTAGAGGGCGTTCGTGGGCTTTCTTAACTAGTGTGGACGTGGAGGGACCAGGAGAGATTGTTGTTGATCTGAACGCCTAGAAACTTGAAGCTCTCGACACTTTCTACTTCATCACCTTCAATGTACACAGCAGCATGTTCTCCACTAGGTTTCCTGAAAAAGTTGATGACTATCTCCTTTGTTTTACTGACATTGAGGGAGAGATTATTGTTGCTGCACCAGTTCACCAGATTCTCTGCCTCTTTCCTGTACTCCATCTCATCATTGTTTGAGATCCGACCCACTATGGTGGAGTCATCAGCAAACTTGGAAATCGTGTTGGAGGGGAATTTGGCCACACAGTCAGAGGTGTATAAGGAGTATAGTAAGGGGCTGAGGACACAGGGTTGCGGGGTATTAGTGTTGCAGATAGTCATGGAAGAGGTGTCATTACCTATCTTTACTGATTGTGGTCTGTGGGTTAGGAAGTCTAGAATCCAATCCAAGAGGAAGGAGCTGAGCCCTCGGCCATGGAGTTTGGAGATGAGTTTTGTAGAAATAATGGTGTTGGAGGCTGAGTTTCAAAACAATCCCCTGTGAAATTGGTGTCCCCATCACTGCCAGCTTGTATCGATACTCTTCACCTACAGAGCACCTCACTCAATAAGACTTCAGTGGGAGTAAGCATGACATTGGGCCTGCATGCTTCAATCTACTGAGTGAACTGGTTCACAGCTCCAAGGACCTGGGTTCGATTCCCGGCTTGGGTCACTGTCTGTGTGGAGTTTGCACATTCTCCTCGTGTCTGCATGGGTTTCCTCCGGGTGCTCCGGTTTCCTCCCACAGTCCAAAGATGTGCGGGTTAGGTTGATTGGTCATGCTAAAAATTGCCCCTTCGAGTCCTGAGATGTGTAGGTTTGAGGGATTAGCGGGTAAAATATGTAGGGATATGGGGGTAGGGCCTGGGTGGGATTGTGGTCGGTGCAGACTCGATGGGCCGAATGGCCTCCTTCTGCACTGTAGGGTTTCTATGATTCTATGATAACAAGAATTATAGAATCTCTACAGTGCAGAAGGAGGCCATTCGGCCTATCGAGCCTGCACCGATAACAATCCCACAAAGACCCTATCCCCGTAACCACACATATTTACTCTGCTGATTCCCCTGACACTAAGGGGCAATTTAGCAAGGCAAATCCACTTAACCCTCACATATTTGGACTATGGGAGGAAACCGGAGCACCCCAAGGAAATCCATGGAGACACGGGAAGAATATGCAAACACCACACAGTCACCCAAGGTTGGACTTAAACCCGAGGCAACCTTGAAGCTATGAGGCAACAATGCTAACCACTGTGCCACCATGCCACCATTGACATGGGCGTAGATAAAATTAAACTGGAATGGTGGCAGGGACTCAAGGAAATCAATCTCAAGGTGAGTCCAGTGGCCATCTGGGGCTGAGTGACTCTGAAGGAGAGTCTATGAGTACGTGTGGAAGGATTCTGCTAGGAACAGAGTAGACACTGGGAGACATGAAGATTCAGAGCCTCTTTCATTCCAGCCCACCGTGCAGGAGAAGCAATTTTTGCAAGAGTGAAACAAAAACTTCTGACCTGGTGAGGTTTTCCAGCATTTTCTGGTTTTGTTTCAGATTCCAGCAGCTACATAATTTGCTTTTATTTTTCCAAGGGTGGTTTTGGCAGAATAGTGACCAGCAAATGGAGTGGGAATAAAACAAAAACAAAAGTTAATCTCCCAACACATGGGGAACACAGGCCACAGGGCTCTGTTCCAGTGCTTGCTGGTAATAAGGTGGTGCTTCAGGGGAAGGAGGGTCAAGGAAACTCACGAGGATAGGTGCAGGCAAAGGCTGAGCTTGTTCACTGCAATAGATAAGAATCTGGTATAGTCAGCTTGGAGGGAGGCCAAATCAATTTATTGGCCAATAGCGATACGGAGGTTATTGTTCCTTCAGTTTCTGGCAATAGATGTCCAGACAGAGCAGCTTCCTTTGTGGCTGTAAATGCAGCAACATGGCCTTGAATATGCACGGAACCAGATCATCAGTGGGCAGAAGCTTTATAATATGGCAAGGTGCCTGACATTCTTTTCAGGCCTGTTAAAGGAGATGGAGCCATGATCCACAGACCAAAGGTTTTCTGAGACAAGTATGATACAAATTTTTGTGGTAGAGAGGGAGAGGTAACGCAGCATCGATGGTGCATGCTGTTTATTTAGAAACATAGAAAAACTACAGCACAAAACAGGCCCTTCGGCCCTACAAGTTGTGCTGAACATATCCCTACCATTTAGGCCTACCTATAACCCTCCATCCTATTAAGTCCCATGTACTCATCCAGGAGTCTCTTAAAAGACCCTATTGAGTTTGCCTCCACCACCACTGACGGCAGCCGATTCCACTCACCCACCACCCTCTACAAAACTGAACACCATAGATAAACATGATCTCAAATGACTAACGTTCCAGGTAGGACAAGGAAAAGGTTTCGCAGACTCTGAAACTCTTGCTGAAGCTCGGCAGTGTTGACATTAATGACAGGGAGGAGCTTGCTATCAATCCTTCACAATGGGGACAATTTGTCCATCCGGCCGCATCATCGCTTTGAGTCCCAGCGTCTTGATGATAAGGCAGAGCTGCAGCAGAAATGGAAAGAAAAGGAATCAAATCCTGCTCTCCGAATCCCAATACATGTCCTGCCCCATGGGCCCAAAGACCTGTGGGTCGAGAATCTGCTGGTAGTTCCTACCTGGAACGTTAGTCATTTGAGATCATGTTAATCTATGGTGTTCAGTTTTGTTTGCAGTCACATCATCATGGAGCAGTTGCAGGATCATAGAAATCATAGAAACCCTACAGTGCAGAAGGAGGCCATTCGGCCCATCGAGTCTGCACCGACCACAATCCCACCCAGGCCCTACCCCCACATATTTACCCGCTAATCCCTCTAACCTACGCATTTTAGGATTCTAAGGGGCAATTTTTAACCTGGCCAATCAACCTAACCCGCACATCTTTGGACTGTGGGAGGAAACCGGAGCAGCCGGAGGAAACCCACGCAGACACGAGGAGAACGTGCAAACTCCACACAGACAGTGACCCGAGCCGGGAATCGAACCCAGGACCCTGGAGCTGTGAAGCAGCAGTGCTAACCACTGCGCTACCGTGCCGCCCCTTGTGTCAAAAGGATTGTGTCAAAGTTTCTGGGACATTCAAATCTTTGGAGCTCAATTTGCAGACCTCGCAATTTACTCATTCAAATGATTTGGTCAGGTCCTTGAATTCAATGAAGAGCTCCTGGTTTTGTTCTGAACACTTTTCTGCACTACCAGAAGGACGTGGAGGCTTTAGAGAGAGTGCAGAGAAGGTTTACCAGTTTGCCTGGTATGGAGGGTATTAGCTATGAGGAGAGATTGGGTAAACTGGGCTTGTTCTCCCTGGAAAGACGGAGAATGAGAGGAGATCTAATAGAGGTGTACAAAATTATGAAGGGTATAGATAGGGTGAACAGTGGGAAGCTTTTTCCCAGGTCGGAGGTGACGATCACGAGGGGTCACGGGCTCAAGGTGAGAGGGGCGAGTTATAACTCTGATATCAGAGGGACGTTTTTTACACAGAGGGTGGTGGGGGCCTGGAATGCGCGGCCAAGTAGGGTGGTGGAGGCAGGCACGCTGACATTGTTTAAGACTTACCTGGATAGTCACATGAGCAGCCTGGGAATGGAGGGATACAAACAAATGGTCTAGTTGGACCAATGAGCGGCACAGGCTTGGAGGGCCGAAGGGCCTGTTTCCTGTGCCGTACTGTTCTTTGTTCTTTGTTCTTTGTTGAGTCACATAAAGGGTGGCACGCTCGCACAGTGGTTAGCACTGCTGCCTCACAGCGTCAGGGGCCCGGGTTCAATTGTGGGCTCGGGTGATTGCCTCTGTGGAATTTGCATGTTCTCCCCGTGCCTGGGTGGCTTTCCTCCAGGTGCTCCGGTTTCCTCCCACACTGCAAAGGTGTTAGGTGGATTGGCCATGCTAAGTTGCCCCTTAATCCCCAGGGGGATTAGCAGGGTAAATACATGGGGTTACGGAGAGAGGGTCTGGGTGGGATTGTTGTCAATGCAGGCTCAATGGGCCAAATGGCCTCCTTCTGCACTGTAGGGATTCTATGATGAAGACACATAGCAGAAACTTTCCACCCTGAGTCAATGTCTCCCTGGAAAGCAGTGACAGTTGGTGATGGTGACAATGGCTGATGTGGAAGATCAATCTCGCGGGCACAGCTGTATGCAATCCGAGAGAAAAATCATTGAAAATGGGTTTTTTTTGGCAATTTGTTTCACATTTCTCTTTACCAGCTGTAGCAATACTGAAAATGGGAAATAAAGGCTGACATTCAAGCATTTTTACAGTAACTTCATTGCAGTGTTAATGTAAGCCTACCTGTGACTAATAAATAAACTTTAACGTTTTATCCAATTGGGGAATGAGTCTTTTAGCTTTCCGATGTGAAGCAGTGTGTGACAAGGATGGATCTGCTGGATCTAGTTGGAGTGAAACCTTTGGGAATACATTTAATCACAGTGGGTATTTGACAGGCAGTCAGAAATTTCACTTACTGCAGTTAGGAGGGCCATAATTTTGGCGCAATGAGATAAATGTCGAGAACATTTCAGTTGGTGTTTTCAGATAAGATCACTGCGAATCCTGTGTGAGGGGAATCCCAAACATGGTATGATGAGCTGTCAACATAGGCGTTAGGTGCCCCTTTAATTAGTGTGTGAAATGCTGGATATGACTCATAGGCGGAGTGGAGTAACCCTAATATCCTCCTGCTCAGTCTTTGTGAAGAGACAGTGAATCCCCAGGTTTGAGATGCAAATTCAATGGAGTGTCTGGGGAATGGATGATCTTCTGTTTGTCGCTGATGCAGGGGAGGTGATGACCGAGTGGTATTATATTAGACTACTACTCCAAAAACTCAGCTAATGTTCAGGGACCTGGGTTCGAATCCACCCAGGGCAGATGGTGGAATTTGAATTCAATAAAAAAAAAATCTGTAATTAGGAATCTACTGATGACCATGAAACCATTGTAGGAAAAACCCATCTGATTCACTAATGTCCTTTAGGGAAGGAAATCTGCCACCCTTACCCGTTCTGACCTACATGTGACTCCAGAGCCACAGCAATGTGGTTGACTCTCAACTGCACTTCAAGGGCAAATAGGGATGGGCAATAAATGCTGGCCTAGCCAACAATGCCCAGGTCCCACAAATGAATCAAAAGAAGATAAAATGCCGGAAGGCCCAGAGGATTGCCAGAAGGTGGCACTCACAAACTTTCTGCTTCTAGTAGAAAACAAGATGTACATTCAATCAACTGTAATCAGCTTCTGTGCAAAGGGATGTTGAGAACTATTTAACCATTTCCTTACCCTGCGTTCGCTCACTGTCACGCTTGCTGGTGCTCTTTTCATGGGATTTGTAGTCACTGGCATGAATTGCCCATTGCTAATTGCCCTTGAAAAGATGATCGTGAGCTGCCTTCTTGAACTTGCTGCAGTCAGGTGGTTTGGGTACACTGAGAGTTAGGAATGGAAAATGAAGTCAGATGAGTGAGAATGGATCATCTGACAAGCACGTTTGTTGGAAAGGTGAATTAATTGCCAAAACAGAATGAGTAAAGTATATTTATTATCACAAGTAGGCTTACATTCACACTGCAATGAAGTTACTGTGAAAATCCCCTAGTTGCCACACTCTGGCGCCTGTTTAGGTAACACTGAGGGGGAATTTAGCACAGCCAATGCACCTAACCAGCACGTCTTTCGGACTGTAGGAGGAAACCGGAGCACCCGGAGGAAACCCACACAGACACGGGGGGAATGTGCGAACTCCGCGCAGACAGTAACCCAGCCAGGAATTGAACCAAGGTCCCTGGCGCTGTGAGGCAGCAGTGCTGCCACCATGTGCCACTGTGCCACCCTGAACATCTGATATTTTGACCAAAGCACTACCTTCTGTGCCTCATAAAGAAGGAAGGAGGAGGGAGAATGGAGAACTACAGACCCGTTCATTTAACGTCAGTTGCAGGGAAAATATTAGAATCTATTATAAAGGATGTGCTAACTGGACCTTTAGAAAAGCATGGTAAAATTGGGCGGAGTCAACATGGGTTTATGAAAGGGAAAACATGTTTGATAAACCTGTTGGAGTTTTTTGGGATGTTACTTGTAGAATAGGTAAAGGAGAATCATAGAAATCATAGAAATCATAGAAACCCTACAGTGCAGAAGGAGGCCATTCGGCCCATCGAGTCTGCACCGACCACAATCCCACCCAGGCCCTACCCCCACATATTTACCCGCTAATCCCTCTAACTACAGATCTCAGGGACAATTTGTAACCTGGCCAATCAACCTAACCCGCACATCTTTGGACTGTGGGAGGAAACCGGAGCACCCGGAGGAAACCCACGCAGACACGAGGAGAATGTGCAAACTCCACACAGATAGTGACCCGAGCCGGGAATCGAACCCAGGACCCTGGAGCTGTGAAGCAGCAGTGCTAACCACTGTGCTACCGTGCCGTAAAATCTATAGATGTAGTAAATTTGAATTTTGATAAGTTTGATAAGATCTCACACAGGAGGTTAGCAAACAAAAGGAGAGCAGATGGGATTGTGGGAAACATACTAATATGGATTGAGAATTTGTTAACAGACAGAAAGCAAAGACCAGGAATAAACAGATCATTCTCAGGATGGCAGGTTTTAACTAGTGGGCTATCGCAAGGATCCGATCCATGCTAGGCCCACAGCTGTTCACAATCTCTATAAATGTGGGGACCAATTGTAATATTTCCAAATTTACTGATAACACCAAACTAGGTAGGAAGGTAAGTTGTGAGGAGGATGCAAGGAGGTGTCAAGAGGACTTGTTCAGGCTAACTGGGTAGATTAGAGCATGGCAAATGGAATATAATGTGAATAAATGTAAAATTATCCACTTTGGTAGAAAAAAGCAGAAAGGCAGAGTATTTCTTAAATTGTGAGAGATTAGGCAGTCAGGGTGTCCAAAAGGACCTGAGTTTCCTTGTTCAAGAGTCACTAAAAACTAGTATGTAGGTTCAGCAAGCAATTAGGGAGGCAAATGGTATGTTGGCCTTCATCATGAGTGGATTTGAGTACAAGAGTAAGGATATCTTGCTGCATTTAAATAGGGCATTGGTGGGTCCTCCTTGGTAGAGTCTTGTGCACAGTTTTGGTCTGCTTAACGAAGATATACTTGCCACAGAAGGAGTTCAATGGAGATTTACCAGTTAATTCCTGAGATAGTGGGATTGTTTTCTGTGGAGAGATTGAGGAGACTGGGTCTGTATTAGAACATAGAACATAGAACATAGAACAGTACAGCACAGAACAGGCCCTTCGGCCCACGATGTTGTGCCGAGCTTTATCTGAAACCAAGATCAAGCTATCCCACTCCCTATCATCCTGGTGTGCTCCATGTGCCTATCCAATAACCGCTTAAATGTTTCTAAAGTGTCTGACTCCACTATCACTGCAGGCAGTCCATTCCACACCCCAACCACTCTCTGCGTAAAGAACCTACCTCTGATATCCGTCCTGTATCTCCCACCACGAACCCTATAGTTATGCCCCCTTGTAATAGCTCCATCCACCCGAGGAAATAGTCTTTGAACGTTCACTCTATCTATCCCCTTCATCATTTTATACACCTCTATTAAGTCTCCCCTCAGCCTCCTCCGCTCCAGAGAGAACAGCCCTAGCTCCCTCAACCTTTCCTCATATGACCTACCCTCCAAACCAGGCAGCATCCTGGTAAATCTCCTCTGCACTCCTTCCAGCGCTTCCACATCCTTCCTATAGTGAGGTGACCAGAACTGCACACAATATTCCAAATGTGGTCTCACCAAGGTCCTGTACAGTTGCAGCATAACCCCACGGCTCTTAAACTCCAACCCCCTGTTAATAAAAGCTAACACACTATAGGCCTTCTTCACAGCTCTATCCACTTGACTGGCAACCTTTAGAGATCTGTGGATATGGACCCCAAGATCTCTCTGTTCCTCCACAGTCTTCAGAACCCTACCTTTGACCCTGTAATCCACATTTAAATTTGTCCTACCAAAATGAATCACCTCACATTTATCAGGGTTAAACTCCATTTGCCATTTTTCAGCCCAGCTTTGCATCCTATCTATGTCTCTTTGCAGCCTACAACAGCCCTCCACCTCATCCACTACTCCACCAATCTTGGTGTCATCAGCAAATTTACTGATCCACCCTTCAGCCCCCTCCTCTAAGTCATTAATAAAAATCACAAAGAGCAGAGGACCAAGCACTGATCCCTGCGGCACACCGCTAGCAACCTGCCTCCAATCCGAAAATTTTCCATCGACCACCACCCTCTGTCTTCGGTCAGACAGCCAGTTACCTATCCAATCGGCCAACTTTCCCTCTATCCCACACCTCCTCACTTTCATCATAAGCCGACCATGGGGGACCTTATCAAACGCCTTACTAAAATCCATGTATATGACATCAACTGCCCTACCTTCATCAACACACTTAGTTACCTCCTCAAAAAATTCTATCAAATTTGTGAGGCACGACTTGCCCTTCACGAATCCGTGCTGACTATCTCGGATTAATCCGCATCTTTCTAAATGGTCGTAAATCCCATCCCTAAGGACCCTTTCCATCAATTTACCAACCACCGAAGTAAGACTAACCGGTCTATAATTACCAGGGTCATTTCTATTCCCTTTCTTAAACAGAGGAACAAGTTTCTCAAGTTTTGAAGAATGAGGGGTGATCTCATTGAAACTTACAAAATACTGACAGGGCGTGACAGGATGGATGTCGATAAGACGATTGCCCTGGCAAACATATAATCAGTATAAGGAGTTGGCCATTTAAGACTGAAGAGTAATTTCTTCATTCAAAGGGTTGTGAATCTTTGGAATTCTCTATCTCAGAGTAATGTGGAAGTTCAATCATTGAGCATGTTCAAGGTCGAAATCTGGAGACCAATGACATCAAGGAATATGGAGACAGTGCGGAGAAGTGGCATTGAGATAGATGATCAGTCATGATCAACTTGAATGGTGGAGCAGGCTTGATGGCCTGAATGGCCTCCTCCTGTTCCTATTTTTCTATCCAAATACAATTCTGATTATAACAAGTGATTACCTCATGCTGTGTTAGAACATCGCTGCCCAAAATTCCTTTACCGTCAGGGTTGCCATCAGAAAAAGTGACTCAGCCATTATTGGAATAGTTTTCACACGGGAGCGATTCTCCCAAAAGTGCCGAATCGGTGGGAAAACTGTTCTAAATCCCGACTGTTTTGTCAGTTCAGCTTCTCACCTGAATCTCCGCACTCTGTGCACTGCAGAGGTCAAAGTCGTGAATCTCAGGGGGCAGGGCCTATTCGCACCGGAGTTTGGCAGTTCTGGAACTCTGTGCATGTGCAGTGGCCCCGGTCTGTCAGACTCCCCGTTTGCTGGCCAGCCCGGGACCACCGCAGTGCTGCCCCTCCAGCCCCCTCCACAGCCCGATCGCAGCCCCCACAGCAATTCCTGGGCCTGCCCTGACCTCCCCCCGTCCTGGAGCACCCTAATGCACAGCTCACCCCCCTCCCCAGCAGTGGCGGTCCCTCCACGCCCCTCACCCTGGCAGACCCCCCCCCCCCCCCTGCTGACACCCCCCAGGGTCAGACCACTCCCTGGGATGCAGCCCCCCCCCGCCGGCAGACCACATCCACCCAGCCTACCCCAATCGCTGCCCTCCCTCCAGCCCAGACCGATCCTGTCTGCAGAGTGGCAGCGGGACCCCTCACCACCACTGATTGCCCCTAGGCCCCGCCCACAATCATCCCCACCCCCTTGGCACTGTCCGATGCCCGATGGACAGTGCCAATGTGCCCTCCTTTTCTTCTTTGGCTCCTCTCCTGTGTGCCAAGGTCATAGAATCATAGAGTTGCTGCAGTGCAGAAGGAGGCCATTCAGCCCACCAAGTCTGCACCGACCACAATCCCACCCAGGCCCTATCCCCGTAACCCCACATATTTACCCTGCTGATAGCCCTGACACTAGGGTCAATTTAACCTGGCCAATAAACCTAACCCGCACACCTTTGGACTGTGGGAGGAAACCGGAGCACCCGGAGGAAACCCACGCAGACACGGGGAGAATGTGCAAACTCCACGCAGACAGTGACCCAAGGCTGGAATTGAACCCAGGATCCTGGCGCAGAGGGAACAGTGCTAACCACTGTGCCACCCCCCACTGTGCCACCGTGCTGCCCCCCACTGTGCCACCGTGCCACCCCCCACTGTGCCACCGTGCTGCCCCCCACTGTGCCGCCGTGCTGCCCCCCACTGAGGTTCCCACTTTTATATCCTCCCAGGGACATGAACATTACCCCCTGTCTAGGGTTGGAGTTTTCCTACTTTTTTTGGCTAAGTGTAATTTTGGGCGGGAAAAGTGGTGATTAGCTCACCGGCAGCAGCGACAAGTTTCCACGTCGTCTTTTTAGGTACTATAGAAATAATTTTTCATGGGTGATGCGCGATAAATCACACGGGAGGCAGGATGTACCCGGGAAATAAAGGCTTTTATTGCCAACAATAACGGAGCTACTATATACAATATACAATCCCAGACTAAAGGGTCACCGGGCAGAGCAGTGACCTTTATACCTCTCCCAGGAGGCGGAGCCAACTGGGGTGTACCATAAGGACTATATGAACAGGTAGAACAGCCCAACCCTAACCCCAACAGTAACATATCTACAGACTCATAGTACTGGCCAAACCATGGCTCAGCACTCCTGGTGGTAACCAACAATGGTTCACCACATTCACCCCTCCTTTGAAAACAAAGGCCGGCGGGGCACAAAAAAACAGAACAACTGTTCATCTGTCTATAAGTTCAAACGGTTTGGGGGACCGCACCGTCGCTGCGACCTCCTCAACACTGGCGATGACGCCGGTTCAGGCAATCGCGGTGACCTTCTCTCCAAGGCGGTGTCCAGTAGCTCCTCCAGTTCCTCATGGGCTGGTAGACCGCGAGGTGGTGACAATCCGCTGGACTCGGGCACGTCTCAAAGTGGCGACAATCTCCTGGACTCAGGCAAGCTGTACACGGGAGTAAGAGGGTTAAGTGGTGGTCCCGATACTGCCCGCGCCGTGTCAGGAGGGGAGATAATGGTCGAGGGGTCCCTAACTGGGGGTGTGGGAGCGACTGGGGTTTCCAAGCCCCCTGCTGGCACCAGATCTCGAATCGAGACCGTGTCCTCTCACCCGTCAGGATATGCCACATAGGCATACTGAGGGTTGGCGTGGAGGAGATGGACCTGTTCAACCAAAGGGTCGGACTTGCGGGTCCTAACATGCCGCCGCAGGAGGACAGGTCCTGAGTACGTCAACCAAGACGGTAATGAGGTCCCAGAGGAAGACTTCCGAGGGAATGAAAACAGCCTCTCATGAGGAGTAGCGTTGGTTGCCGTACACAGGAGTGAGCGGATGGAGTGGAGCGCATCAGGGAGCACCTCTTGCCAACGGGAGACTGGAAGACCTTTAGACCTCAATGCCAGTAAGACAGCCTTCCAGACTGTAGCATTCTCTCGTTCAACCTGTCCGTTACCCCTTGGGCTGTAGCTCGTGGTTCTACTAGAGGCAATCCCATATGAGAGCAGGTATTGCCTCAAGTCGTCGCTCATGAACGACGAGCCCCTATCGCTGTGGATATAACAGGGGTAACCGAACAGGGTGAAAAGATCACATAATGCCTTGATAACCGTGGCAGCGGTCATATCAGAACAGGGAATGACAAAAGGGAATCGTGAGTACTCATCAATCACATTGAGGAAGTACACGTTCCGATCTGTCGAGGGAAGGGGGCCCTTGAAGTCCACACTCAGTCTTTCAAAAGGACGAGTGGCCTTAATGAGGTGTGCCCTGTCAGGTCGGTAGAAGTGTGGTTTGCATTCCGCGCATACCTGGTAGCTTCTGGTTATGGACCTGACATCCTCCACCGAGTAGGGTAGATTCCGGGCCTTTATGAAGTGGAAGAGCCGAGTGACCCCCGGATGGCAGAGGTCATTGTGGAGAGCCTGTAATCGATTCTCCTGCACACTAGCGCATGTTCCACGCGACAGGGCGTCCGAGGGCTCGTTGAGCTTCCCTGGACGGTACATGATATCATAATTGTAGGTGGAGAGTTCGATTCTCCACCTCAAAATTTTATCGTTCTTGATCTTGCCCCGTAACGTGTTATTGAACATGAACGCCACGGACCGCTGGTCCGTGAGCAGAGTGAACCGTTTTCCCGCCAAGTAATGGCGCCAATGCCGAACGGCCTCCACAATGGCCTGGGCCTCCTTTTCCACCGCCGAATGTCGAATTTCAGGGCCTTGGAGGGTGCGAGAGAAAAAGGCAACGGGCCTGCCCGCCTGGTTAAGTGTGGCGGCCAGGGCGAAATCAGATGCATCACTCTCCACCTGGAAGGGGATGGACTCATCGATAGCGTGCATCGTGGCTTTCGCGATGTCGGCTTTTATTCCTGCAAAGGCTAAGCGAGCCTCTGTTGTGAGGGGAAAGGAGGTAGACTTGATGAGCGGATGGGCTTTGTCCGCGTAATTGGGAACCCACTGTGCATAGTATGAGAAGAAACCTAAGCATCTTCTCAGTGCTTTGATGCTAGTGGGCAGGGGAAGTTCGAGGAGGGGACGCATACGGTCTGGATCAGGGCCAAGGACCCCGTTTTCCACCACGTATCCGAGGATAGCTAGGCGGCGCGTGCGAAATACACACTTCTCCCTGTTGTAGGTCAAATTCAGGCGAGATGCAGTGCGTAAGAATCTAAGAAGGTTGGCATCGTGGTCCTGCTGGTCATGGCCGCAGATGGTGACGTTATCCAGGTACGGGAAGGTAGCCCGCAACCCGTTCTGGTCCACCATTCAGTCCATAGCACGCTGGAAGACCGAGACCCCATTCGTGACACCAAAGGGAACCCTTAAAAAATGGTACAGGCGACCATCCGCCTCAAAGGCCGTGTATTGTCGGTCCTCTGGGCGAATGGGGAGCTGGTGGTAAGCAGATTTTAAGTCGATGGTGGAGAACACCCGGTACTGCGCAATCTGGTTGACCATGTCAGATATGCACGGGAGGGGATACGCATCCAGCTGCGTGTATCTGTTAATGGTCTGACTATAGTCTATGACCATCCGGGGTTTGTTCCCATTCTTAACCACCACGACTTGCGCTCTCCAAGGACTAGCGCTAGGTTGGATGATCCCTTCCTTGAGGAGCCGCTGAACTTCAGATCGAATGAAGATCCGATCCTCAGCGCTGTAACGCCTGCTCTTTGTTGCGATGGGCTTGCAGCCTGGCACGAGATTCTGGAATAGGGAGGGTGTGGTAATCCTGAGCGTTGAGAGACTACATGTGGAGCGCGTTGGGCAATTTAGAGGCTGCGGATCTCCCACTGAAAGCAGAGGGAGTGGCCCATCGTACTGCAGGGTTACACTCTTCAGGTGGACCATAAAATCTAGTCCGAGGAGTATTGGCGCGCAAAGGTGCGGTAACACAAGGAGCCTGAAGTTCTCGTAAAACGTGCCCTGCACCGTCAGATTGACCACGCAGCTCCCTAGCACGGTGACAGACCGGGACCTTGACGCCATCGAAATTGTCTGCTTGACAGTCCGAATTTGGAGACCACACCGCTTCACGGTGTCAGGGTGGATGAAGCTCTCCGTGCTCCCACTGTCAAACAAACAATAAATCTGGCGTCCGTTTACCTGTATGTCCATCATGGACTTGTCGAGTCTGTGAGGCTTGGCCTGGTCCAGGATGATTGACGTCACCGTTGGTTCGTGGGTGCAACTGCAGGCAGCTGAGATGGTTGATGACAGCCCCTGCTGGTCATTCGCGGTCGATGCCGACCAAAATGGCTGCCCCCATAGGTCGCACGTGGATGATGGCGCCAAAACCTGCGGCCCCTGCAGGTCGCACGTGTCTTGCGACTCCGTCGTTAGGAATGGCGACGTCCTGGAATCGCACGTAGTGGAAGACCTCGAAGACGCAGAAGACAAGGAGGCCGGCTCCGGGGAGTCACACGCCGCACTGCTGTTCTTGGATGGAAGTTTGGACCGGCATACTTTGGAATAATGTCCCTTCTTGCCACAGGCGGAGCACAACACCGCTTTAGCTGGACATCGCTGCCGAGGGTGTTTCACCCCCCCACAGAAGTAACACCGCGGGCCACCTGGAGCTGCTGCCGTCGTCAGGTCCGAGGCTGGAAATGCAATCGCGCAGTTTCTCGAAACCGCTGAATAAAGTGGAGTCTGCGGCTGCATCTGCCACAATGTCCCCACGCGGTCGTCGGGGTACATCTCCAGACTTTTGGAGGCCGTTTCTAGAGCGTCAGCTAATTCTACAGTTTTAGTGACGTCGAGGTTACCTTGCTCTAGCAGCCGAAGGCGAATGTACGACGAGCCGATTCCCGCCACGAACGCATCTCGAACTAGGTTGCTCATGTACTGGGCCGCCGACACTGACTTGCAGTTGCAGGCTCTGGCTAGCTGCTGAAGTTCACACAGGTACTGTTCCGTCGTTTCGCCGGGCTGCCGCCGTCGAGTGGCTAGAAGGTGTCGAGCATGGATCTCATTCGGCGGTTTGTTGTATCGCTTTTTGAGAAGCTCGAGGGCCCCTTTGTAGTCTTGGGCCTCACGGATCGCTAAGTATACAGCGTCGCTTACCCTCACGTGGAGGATCCGGAGTCTGTCAGCGTTATCGTTGACCGCTGTGGAGGCGTCGAGGTAATCTTGGAAACACTTCAACCAGTGGTCGAAAGTGTTCGACGCTCCCACCGCACGTGGATCCAACGTAAGCCGCTCGGGTTTCAGCATTTGCTCCATGGTTTTCTTTTGGGTTTTTTTTTACAAAAATTTTACTTGTTGGCAATAAAATTGATGCGCGATAAATCACACGGGAGGCAGGATGTACCCGGGAAATAAAGGCTTTTATTGCCAACAATAACGGAGCTACTATATACAATATACAATTCCAGACTAAAGGGTCACCAGGCAGAGCAGTGACCTTTATACCTCTCCCAGGAGGCGGAGCCAACTGGAGTGTACCATAGGACTATATTAACAGGTAGAACAGCCCAACCCTAACCCCAACAGTAACATATCTACAGACTCATAGTGCTGGCCAAACCATGGCTCAGCACTCCTGGTGGTAACCAACAATGGTTCACCACAATGGGTTTCACGTCTCTTCTGTGGTGGGCAGACTCTGATAGACCCACCCCACCATCAGCTGAATGCCTCAATCAGCAGGGGCACTCCATTTAAATGCCACCCAGTGCTCCCCAGACACTTCTTCAAGGTCCACCAATCAGAATGGCTGCTATGGGATCGGCTGCAAGATTCAGTCAGACATCTCTTTGCAGAATGATGGATGCCATGGAGGAGTGGCGGCACATCCTGTACCCACAAATGGGGAGGAGATCCTCGAGCAAGGTCACCAACCTCGCTCAGGGGGCAGTGCTGGTAAGCCCCAGTTACCTGAAGAGGAAGATGGCCATCACAAGTGGATGAGTGCTCTCTTCCATTGTAAGGAGTCTAACAACACCAGGTTCAAGACCAACAGGTTTACTTGGTAGCAAACGCCACTAGCTTTCGGAGCGCTGCTCCTTCGTCAGGTGAGTGGGAGATCTGCTCATAAACAGCAAACAGGGCATCTCAAGACACAAACTCAATTTACAGAATCATGAATAATGATTGGAATGCGAGTCTTTACAGATAATCAAGTCTTAAAGGTACAGACAATGTGAATGGAGAGAGCATTAAGACAGGTTAAAGAGATGTGTATTGTCTCCAGACAGGACAGCCTTGAGACTCTGAAGGTCCAGGCAAGCTGTGGGGATTACAGATAGTGTAACATGAACCCAATATCCCGGTTGAAGCCGTCCTCATGTGTGCGGAACTTGGCTATCAGTTTCTGCTCAGCGACTTTGCGCTGTCGTGTGTCGTGAAGGCCGCCTTGGAGAACGCTTACCCGAGGATCAGAGGCTGAATGCCCGTGACTGCTGAAGTGCTCCCCCACAGGAAGAGAACAGTCTTGCCTGGTGATTGTCGAGCGGTGTTCATTCATCTGTTGTCGCAGCGTCTGCATGGTTTCCCCAATGTACCATGCCTCGGGACATCCTTTCCTGCAGCGTATCAGGTAGACAACGTTGGCCGAGTTGCAAGAGTATGTACCGTGTACCTGGTGGATGGTGTTCTCACATGAGATGATGTCATCTGTGTCGATGATCCAGCACGTCTTGCTGAGGTTGCTGTGGCAGGATTGTGTGGTGTCGTGGTCACTGTTCTCCTGAAGGCTGGGTAGTTTGCTGTGGACAATGGTCTGTTTGAGGTTGTGCGGTTGTTTGAAGGCAAGAAGTGGGGGTGTGGGGATGGCCTTGGCGAGATGTTCGTCTTCATCAATGACATGTTGAAGGCTCCGGAGGAGATGCTGTAGCTTCTCCGCTCCGGGGAAGTACTGGACGACGAAGGGTACTCTGTCCACCGTGTCCTGTGTTTGTCTTCTGAGGAAGTTGGAGCGGTTTTTCGCTGTGGCGCGTTGGAACTGTCGATCGATGAGTCGAGCGCCATATCCTGTTCTTACGAGGGCATCTTTCAGCGTCCGGAGGTGTCTGTTGCGATCCTCCTCATCCAAGCAGATCCTGTGTATTCGGAGGGCTTGTCCGTAGGTTGTCCACTTCTCCAGCTTCCACCCTGAACACGTTAAAGAAGCCATCCCCTACGGACAAGCCCTCCGTGTACACAGGATCTGCTCGGATGAGGAGGAACGCAACAGACGCCTCCAGACGCTGAAAGATGCCCTCATAAGAACAGGATTTGGCGCTCGACTCATCGATCGACAGTTCCGATGCGCCACAGCGAAAAACCGCTCAGGAGACAAACACGGGACACAGTGGACAGAGTACCCTTCGTTGTCCAGTACTTCCCCGGAGCGGACAAGCTACGGCATCTCCTCCGGAGCCTTCAACATGTCATTGATGAAGACGAACATCTCGCCAAGGCCATCCCCACACCCCCACTTCTTGCCTTCAAACAACCGCACAACCTCAAACAGACCATTGTCCGCAGGAAACTACCCAGCCTTCAGGAGAACAGTGACCATGACACCACACAACCCTGTCACAGCAACCTCTGCAAGACGTGCCGGATCATCAACACGGATGCCATCATCCCACGTCAGAACACCATCTACCAGGTACACGGTACCTACTCTTGCAACTTGGCCAACATTGTCTACCTGATCCGCTGCAGGAAAGGATGTCCCGAGGCATGGTACATTGGGGAAACCATGCAGACGCTACGACAACGGATGATTGAACACCGCTCGACAATCACCAGGCAAGACTGTTCTCTTCCTGTTGGGGAGCACTTCAGCGGTCACGGGCATTCAGCCTCTGATCTCCGGGGAAGCGTTCTCCAAGGCGGCCTTCACAACACACGACAGCGCAGAGTCGCTGAGCAGAGACTAATAGCCAGGTTCTGCACACATGAGGACGGCCTCAACCGGGATCTTGGGTTCATGTCACACTATCTGTAACTCCCACAACTTGCCTGGACTTGCAAAGTCTCACTGGCTGTCCTGTCTGGAGACAATACACACCTCTTTAACCTGTGCTAATACTCTCTCCACTCACGTTGTCTGTACCTTTAAGACTTGATTAGCTGTAAAGACTCGCATTCCAATCATTATTCATTGTTCTGTAAATTGAGTTTGTGTCTTTATATGCCCTGTTTGCTGTTTATGAGCAGATCGTCCACTCACCTGACGAAGGAGCAGCGCTCCGAAAGCTAGTGTTGTTTGCGACCAAATAAACCTGTTGGATTTTAACCTGGTGTTGTTAGACTCCTTACTGTGTTTACCCCAGTCCAATGCCGACATCTCCACATCATCTCTTCCATTGTGCCAGGGTGGATTGAAAGGCCGAATGGAGAAGTCCCAATGCCTTTTGTCTGAGGAGATCATGCCCAGCTGAGGCAACCGAGTCAACACTGCAAGGGTGGCAGACACAGTGGAGATCTTGGTGCAAGACCTCTGTCCTGCACTGGTGGAGGGCATGAACTCCATAGTGCAAGTACTTGAAGGCATTTATGAATGCCAATAGCAGAGAATGGCTATCTTCTCGACCTTAATCCAGCTGCCCTTCTATCCCAAGAAGGACGCCAGATGCCCACGAGCACCCACAGGGAAGAAGAGAGGCTGGTCCATAGCCTGGGAACTTCAACCCAGGAGACTCCAGGAGTGTCCAGCCCATATGACTCCCTTCTGTGACTGAATCAGCTCCAGCCTCACAGGCTGAGTAGGCTGGCACCACAGCAGCACCGGAAAGCAGGCCGAGGCTCCTCCAGCCCTCGGCCAGCCAGACAATGCCTGCCAAAGTCATCACAGACAACACGTGTGGCAGACAACAGGGTGCCTCCACTTCCGCTGTGGGTCCTGGGAATACAACAAGGCGTGGCAGTAGGATTGGAAAGGTTAGGAAGAATTAGTTCAGCCTTGGGTGACTTTCAAAGCCACAGGCAGTGAATGCCCTTCAAGTACACGCAGTGCCAACTGCAGAAAGTAGCACAGGTGAGCCACTGTGTCCCTGGATAGGCAAAGTCTTCACCGACACTGTTTCTCAAAAGAACAAACAACAAAGAACAGTACAGCACAGGAACAGGCCCTTCAGCCCTCCAAGCCTGTTCTGATCATGATGCCCTAAATAAACTAAAAAAAACCTTTTACCCTTACTCAGACCGTATCTCTCTATTCCCTCCCTATTCATGTACCCATCCAGATGCCTCTTAAATGTTGCTAATGTGTCTGTTTCCACCACTTCCTCTGGCAACGCGTTCCAGACACCCACCATTCTCTGCGTGAAAAACTTACCCTGCACATCTCCCTTAAACTTTCCCCCTCTCACCTTGAATCTATGCCCCCTTATAATTGGCACTTCCACCCTGGGAAAAAGCCTCTGACTATCCATCTCTGACCATTTTGTCGACCTCTTTCAGGTCTCCCCTCAGCCTCTGTCTTTCCAGTGAAAACAATCCTAGTTTATTCAACCTCTCCTCATAGCCAACACCCTCAAGACCAGGCAACAACCCGGTGAACCTTCTTTCCACTCTCTCCAAAGCTTCCATATCATTCTGGTACTGTGGTGACGAGAACATAAAAAGATAAGAATTCGGAACAGGCGTAGGCCATCTGGCCCCTTGAGCTTGCTCCACCATTCAATAAGATCATAGAATAGAATCCTATAGTACAGAAGGAGGCCATTCGTCCCATCGAATCTGCACCGACCACAATCCCACCCAAACCTGTCCCCATTACCCAATGCATTTACCCTCGCTAGTCTCCCTGACACTAAGGGGCAATTTAGCATCGCCAATCCACCTAACCCGCACATTTTTGAACTGTGGAAAGAAATTGGAGTACCTAGAGGAAACCCATGAAGATACAGGGAGAACGTGCAAACTCCACACAGACAGTGGCCGAAGCTGAGTTTCGAACTGGGTCCCTGGCGCTCTGAGGCAGCAGTGCTAACCACTGTGCCATCATGATCATGGCTGATCTTTGCGTGGACTCTGCTCCACTTACCCACTCACTCACCATAACCCTTAATTTCTTTACTGTTCAAAAATCTATCTATCTGTCTTAAAAACATTCAATGAGGTAGCCTCAACTGCTTCACTGGGCTGGGAATTCCACAGATTCACAACCCTTTGGGTGAAGAAGTTCCTCCTCAACTCAGTCCTAAATCTGCTCACTCTATTTTGAGGCTATGCCCCCTAGTTCTATTTTCCCACCAGTGGAAACAACCTCCCTGCTTCTATCTTATCTATTCCCTTCATAATTTTATATGTTTCTATAAGATCCCCGCTCATTCTTCTAAATTCCAATGAGTATAGTCCCAGTCTACTCAGTATCTCCTCATAAGCCAAACCTCTCAACTCCAGAATCAACCTCGTGAATCTCCTCTGCACCCCCTCCGATGCCAGTACATCCTTTCTCAAGTAAGGAGATCAAAACTGTACACAGTACTCCAGGTGTGGCCTCACCAGCACCTTATACAGCTGCAACATAACCTCACTGTTTTTAATCTCCATCCCTCTATCAATGACGGACAAAATTCCATTTGCCTTCTTAATTGCCTGCTGCACCTGCAAACCAACTTTTTGTAATTCATGCACAAGGACACCCAGATCCCTCTGCACAGCAGCATGCTGCAATTTTTTACCATTTGAATAATAGTCCATTTTGCTGTTATTCCTACCAAAATGGATGACCTCACATTTACCAACATTGTACTCCATCTGCCAGACCCTCGCCCACTCACTTAGACTAACTATATCCCTTTGCAGACTTTCAGCGTCCTCTGCACACTTTGCTCTGCCACTCATCTTAGTGTCATCTGTGAACTTTGACACAATGCACTTGGTCCCCAACTCCAGATCATCTATGTAAATTGTAAACAATTGCGGTCCCAACACTGATCCCTGAGGCACACCACTAGTCACTGATCGCCAACCAGAAAAACACACCTTTATCCTCGCTCTTTGCTTTCTGTTAGTTAACCAATCCTCTATCCATGCTAATACATTACCCATAATGCCATGCACCTTTATCTTATGCAGCAGCCTTTGGTGTGGCACCTTGTCAAATGCCTTCTGGAAATCCAGATACACCACATCCACAGGTTCCCCTTTCCACTGCGCTCATAATGTCCTCAAAGAATGCCAGTAAATAAGCTAAACATGACCTGCCTTTCATGAACCCATGCTGCGTCTGCCCAACGGGACAATTTCTATCGAGATGTCTCGCTATTCTTCCTTGATGATAGATTCAAGCAGTTTCCCTACTACAGAAGTTAAGCTAACTGGCCTATAGTTCCTCACCTTTTGACTACCTCCTTTTTTAAACAGTGGCGTCGCATTTGCTGTTTTCCAATCTGCCAGAACTGCCCTAGGGTCCAGCAAATTTTGGTAAATTACCACAAGTGCTATTGCCCCCACCATCTCTTTTAGTACCCTGGATGCATTCCGTCAGGACCAGGAGACTTGTCTACCTTTAGCTTGCCCAACACTATCTCTTTAGTGATAATGATAATTTTTCGGTCCTCTGCCATTGCCTCCTTGTCATCAATCTTTGGCATGTTATTTGTGTCTTCCACTGTGAAGACCGACACAAAATACCTGTTCAATGCCTTGGCCATTGGCCATCCTACAGGACCAACATTTTTACCTTAGCCACTTTTGTTTTATATATTTGTAGGAACTTTTGCTATCTGTTTTTATACTGCACGCAGTTCTCCAAATGCAACCTAATCAAGGTTTTATATAGCTGCAACATGATTTCCCAGCTCTTGTACTCAATGCCCCAGCTGATGAAGGCAAGCATGCCATATGCCTTCTTAATCACCTTGCCACTTTTAGGGAACTGTGGACCTACACGCCCAGAACCCTCTGTATGTTAATGTTCCTCAGGGTTCTGCCATTTACAGTATAATTCACACCTAAATTTGATCCTCCAAAATGCATCACCTCGCATTTGTCCAGATTAAACTCCATCTGCCATTTCTGTGCCCAAGACTCCATCTATTTATATCCTGTTGTATCCTCTGACAATCCCCGGCATTATCAGCAACTCCACCAATCTTTGTGTCATCCGCAAACTTACAAATCAGACCACCCACATTTTCCTCCAGATTATTTATATATATAGTACAAACAACAAGAGGTCCCAGTACTGATCCCTGCAGAACACCACTAGCTACAGATCTCCATTCTGTAAAATACCCTTCCACCGCAACTCTCTGTCTTCTATGACCAAGCCAGTTCTGTATCCATCTAGCCAGCCCACCCGAATCTCATATGATTTTAGTTTTTGTACCAGTCTGCCATGTGGGATATTGAGAAACGCCTTACTAAAGTCCATATAAACTACATCCACAGCCCTTCCCTCACTATCTTTGTCGCATCTTTAATAAACTCAATCAAGTTGGTGAGACATGACCTTCCCCATACAAAACCATGCTGCCTGTCACTAACTAGTCCATCTTCTTCCAAATGTGCATATACCCTGTCCCTCAATACCTTCTCCAACAGCTTCCCCAGCTCAGATATCAGGCTCACCGGCCTATATTTCCTGGATTTTCCTTGCTTCCTTTCTTAAACAAGGGAACAACATTGTCTCTTCTCCGGACCTACCCTGTGGTCAAAGAGGATGTGAAAATATCTGTTAAAGGCCCTGCTGTTTCTTCCCTTGCCTCCCATAGCAACCTGGGATGATAGATCCCATCCGGCCCTGGGCACTTGTCAACCTTAATGCAATTTAGGATACCCAACACTTTGTCCTTCGAGATACTGACATTCTCTCGAGGTTCACACACCTTTTCCTGACCTTAACATCTGTCATGTCCTTCTCCTTGATGAATACTGATAAAAAGTAGTCATTAAGGATCTCACCCACTTCCTGGGGCTCCATGCATTAACTTCCCTCCATTGTCCTCCAGTGGGCCTACTCTTTCTCTTGCTACCCTCTTGTTCTGAATATATGCATAAAAAGCCTTGGGATTCTCCTTGACCCCGTTTGCTAAAGACATTTCATGGCCTCTTTCATCAACATGGTCATTGTTGGTCAGGGAAAATGTTACAGCGGTACTCAGGCAGGATAGATTAGGGAGCTTGTCTACAGAGGCCCTATGGGTGGAGCTGAGAAACAGGAAAGGTATGACCACATTAATGGGTTTGTATTATAGACCACCCAATAGTCAGCGAGAATTGGAGGAGCAAATCAGCGGAGAGATAGCTGACAACTGCAAGAAACACAAAGTTGTGATAGTAGGGGATTTTAATTTTCCACATATAGATTGGGACTCGCATACTGTTAAAGGTTTAGACGGGGTAGAGTTTGCAAAATGTGTTCAGGAGAATTTTCTACATCAGTATATAGAGGTGCCAACTAGAGAGGATGCGATATTGGATCTCCTGTTGGGAAATGAGTTAGGGCAGGTGATGGATGTGAGTGTGAGGGAACACTTTGGATCCAGTGATCATAATGCCATTAGTTTCAACCTGATCGTGGATAAAGATAGATCTGGTCCTCGGGTTGAAGTTCTGAACTGGAAAAAGGCCAAATTTGATGAAATGAGAAGGGATCTGGGAAGTGTGGATTGGCACAGGCTGTTCTCTGGTAAGGATGTAAATGGAAAGTGGGAGGCCTTCAAAGGAGAAATTTTGAGAGTGCAGAGTTTGTATGTTCCTGTCAGGATTAAAGGCAAAGTAAATAGGAATAAGGAACCTTGGGTCTCGAGGGAGATTGTAACACTGATTAAGAGGAAGAGAGAGTTGTATGAAATGTACAGGCAGCAAGGAACACATCAGATGCTCGAGGAGTATAAAAAGTGCAAGAAGCTACTTAAGAGGGAAATCAGGAGGGCTAAAAGAAGACATGAGGTTGCTTTGGCAGACAGAGTGAAGGAAAATCCAAAGAGCTTCTATAGGTATGTTAGGAGCAAAAGGATAGTGAGGGATAAAATTGGTCCTCTTGAAGACCAGAGTGGTAGACTGTGTATGGAACCAAAAGAGATGGGGGAGATACTAAATGGTTTTTTTGCATCCGTATTTACTGAGGAAACGGGCATGGAGTCTACGGAAATAGGGCAAACTGGTAGGGAGGCCATGGAACCTTTACAGATTAAAGGGGAGGAGGTGCTTGCTGTCTTGAGGCAAATCAGAGTGGATAAATCCCCAGGACCGGACAGCGTATTCCCACGGACCTTGAGGGAAGCTAGTGTTGAACTTGCAGGGGCCCTGGCAGACATATTTAAAATGTCAGTATTCATGGGGGAGGTGCCGGATGATTGGAGGGTGGCTCATGTTGTTCCGTTGTTTAAAAAAGGTTCCAAAAGAAATCCGGGAAATTATCGGCCAGTAAGTTTGACGTCGGTGGTGGGCAAGTTATTGGAAGGTGTGATAAGGGATAGGATCTACAAATATTTGGATAGACAGGGACTTATTAGGGAGAGTCAACATGGCTTTGTGCGTGATAGGTCATGTTTGACCAATCGATTAGAGTTTTTCGAGGAGGTTACCAGGAAAGTGGATGAAGGGAAGGTGGTGGATGTTGTCTACCTGGATTTCAGCAAGGCCTTTGACAAGGTCCCTCATGGGAGGTTAGTTAGGAAGGTTCAGTCGCTAGGTATACATGGGGAGGTAGTAAATTGGATAAGACACTGGCTCAATGGAAGAAGCCAGAGAGTGGTTGTGGAGGATTGCTTCTCTGAGTGGAGGCCTGTGACTAGTGGTGTGCCGCAGGGATCGGTGTTGGGTCCATTGTTGTTTGTCATCTATATCAATGATCTGGATGATAATGTGGTCAATTGGATCAGCAAGTTTGCTGATGATACAAAGATTGGAGGTGTAGTGGACAGTGAGGAAGGTTTTCAAAGCTTGCAGAGGGATTTGGACCAACTAGAAAAATGGGCTGAAAAATGGCAAATGGAATTTAACGCAGACAAATGTGAGATATTGCACTTTGGAAGGACAAATCAAAGTAGAACGTACAGGGTAAATGGTAGGACTCTGAAGAGTGCAGTTGAACAGAGGGATCTGGGAATACAGGTACAGAATTCCCTAAAAGTGACGTCACAGGTGGATAGGGTCGTAAAGAGTGCCTTTGGTACATTGGCCTTTATAAATCGGAGTATCGAGTATAAAAGTTGGAGTGTTATGGTAAGGTTATATAAGGCATTGGTGAGGCCGAATTTGGAGTATTGTGTACAGTTTTGGTCACCTAGTTACAGGAAGGATGTAAATAAGATTGAAAGAGTGCAGAGAAGGTTCACAAGGATGTTGCCGGGACTTGAGAAGCTGAGTTACAGAGAGAGATTGAATAGGTTGGGACTTTATTCCCTGGAGCGTAGAAGATTGAGGGGAGATTTGATAGAGGTGTATAAGATTTTGATGGGTATAGATAGAGTGAATGCAAGCAGGCTTTTTCCACTGAGGCTAGGGGAGAAAAAACCCAGAGGGCATGGGTTAAGGGTGAAAGGAGAAAAGTTTAAAGGGAATATTAGGGGGGGCTTCTTCACGCAGAGAGTGGTGGGAGTGTGGAATGAGCTGCTGGATAAAGTGGTAAATGCGGGGTCACTTTTAACATTTAAGAAAAACTTGGACGGGTTCATGGATGAGAGGGGTGTGGAGGGATATGGTCCAAGTGCAGGTCAGTGGGATTGGCAAAAAATGGTTCGGCACAGACAAGAAAGGCCAAAAGGCCTGTTTCTGAGCTGTGATTTTCTATGGTTCTATGGTTCTATCCCTCCTAATTCCGCGTTTAAGCTCCTTCCTACTTTCTTATAAGCTTCAAGGGCTTCATCAGTTTTTAGTTGCCTAGACCTCTCGCATGCTTCCTTTTTCCTTTTGACTAAGCTTTCAATTTTCCTTGTCATCCATGGTTCCCGAATCCTGCCAATTCGATCCTTCATTTTTGCAGGGACACGTCTGTATTACATTTCAATCAACTGGCTTTTAAAAGCCCCCCACATGCCAGACGTGGATTTGCCCTCATCACACTCATTTCTAGGAAAGTCAGGTGGCATCGGTGGACACTGAGCCATGGAAGCTGCCTCCAAGCAACCATTCTCGGAGGTCCCCACCCCCCCACCCCCCCACCCCCCACCCCCACCCCCCACCCCCCCCACCACCCCCACCCCCACCCCCCACCCCCCCCCACCCCCACCCCCCCCACCCTCCACCCCCACCCTCCCCCCCCACCCCCCCACTCCCCCACTCCCCCACCCCCCCACCCCCACCCCCCCACCCCCCCACACCCCCAAACCCCCACCCCCACCCCCACCCCCCACCCCCACCCCTACCCCCCCGCCACCCCCCCACACCCCCCACCCCCCACCGTGGCAGTGGAGCAGACACTGCCATTGGTTCCTCCTCAGGGTTCTGCTCCTGCCTTTGGAGATCCAGACACCAATGCTGATGTCTTCTCTTCTCTTAATGCACCAGAAGTGGGGGTAGGGCCTGGGTGGGATTGTGGTCGGTGCAGACTCGATGGGCCGAATGGCCTCCTTCTGCACTGTAGGGTTTCTATGATTTCTATGATGATTTCTATGATAGCCAGTTCCACAGGCTCCATCTCTCTCTCTCTCTCTCTCACTCTTTACACACTGCATGGGAACAAAGAGAGAGGGGGAACAGTGACAGATCAACTCAAAGAGTTGACCCTTTGCCCATTCAACTTCGGTAGCAGTGTCTCAATGGACACTGTGCTGGCCATCACGTTGAGGGTCATTCCCTAACAGTCTCCTGGAATGTCTCCTGAACAGTCATGTAAGGTGCAGGCAGCTGCAAATGGGTCACTGTAAGGGCCTGTATCCTACCCTATCAAGAAGTGGAGAGGAAGGGCCCTGTAAGGATGCCACAGCACCCATGTCTGATGGAGTAGGATGCTCTGCTGAGAATTTCTGCCTTTTCCCTGTCAGGGAGGGTGTATATGCTCACCCTATGAGAGAATGATGAAGGGAAACGATGGCACTCAAAGAATAGGGAGGTCAACATACAAGGGGTCACCTGCTGATTGGTCATCAGTAGCACTCACACCCATCAGTGGTGTGTAAGCAGGCATATTTGGCTCAACTGTCAAGCTGAACGAATGTTAATCAACTTTTTTAATTGATTCATGGGACATGGCCATCGCTGCTTGGCCAGCATTCATTGCCCATCCCTAGTTGCCCTTGGATGGCAGTTGAGAGTCAACTACATTGCTGTGGCTCTGGAGTCACATCCAGACCAGACCAGGTAAGGATGGCAGAATTCCTCCCCTAAAGGACACCAGTGAACCAGATGGGGTTTTCCCAATAGTTGACAATGTCATGGTCATCAGTAGATTCTGAATTCCAGATATTTTTATTGAATTCAAATCCCACCGGGTTCTGCCGGGTTCCCAGAACATTAACTGAGTTTGTGGATTAATAGTCTAGCGATAACACCACGAGGTCAATGCCTCCCCCCTAAGTGGCTCAGTGATCTGATATGCAAAGTTATGCTCATTGATGTCATGCCTCTCTATGAGTTAACATGCTCACTCAATAACTCACAGGCACCCCCCACCAACCTTAGTGGACCCTTCAGGATATGTCTAATGGACAACCACCAGCCCAGGTTTCCTTTCCCAGTGTCAGGGCTCTTTAAGAAGGCAGAAACTCGTCAGCTGAAGATTTCGACCTCAGGATGGGTCAGCTTTAAACGTGGATTTCTTCCCTCTTCATTTGTTCATTTTCTCTCTGCCCCCTCCCATGCCTCTGCCCATACCCACCCCCCCCCACCCCCCCTCCCCCCCTCTCCCCCCTCCCCCCCCCTCCCCACCCCCCCAGCCCCACCTCACTGGCTCTCCTCTGAGTTTGCAGCTGTAAGAGGAATTTTCTGAGGTGTCCCATTGGGGTGTCTTGTACTCAGTCGATTTCACTCAACCAATACATAGATTACGAATGACAGCATGCAGTTAAAGAATGAAAAGGAATTTAATTTGCTAATGCATGCATCAAGAGAGAGAATAGCTGATGAACACTGTCTATCGTCTCTTACTTAACATTACAGACGTAGAATTGATAAACTTTCCTGAACACTTCAATATCCCGCCCAGCCTGTCACCCAACTGGAGGGTCCAATTACAATATTACACAGTATTACCTTAGCCAATAATGTTCCACCTGTCAACAGGATTGGGAGATCATTAACTCATTGCACCTAAGGTTCCTACCCTGTTACTTAGGAAACCTAACCCACATACATCTGGTATATCCAAGGCCACAGCTAACATCTGTGAATTTTAACTGGCAAAAGGGGCCATTCTTTTGCCCGAATCTGGCCTCTCTTATCAGCTTGAGAGACTGCATCAGCCTTGATACCCAGGAGTCAATGTACTCCCATACATTCCAGACCTCTAATTAAACTTGCTCCTGTATTTCCCAAGCTGACAAGTAAGCCTGCCTTTCTGTACTCCATTGTATTAAAACATTTTGGTCTATCTACCACTGTGTTTGCCATCATGCTGAGCAGCTAGATTGCCCACTGGCCAAGGTTTACAAAACACATTAAGAATACAGTTTAATTTCATAATACTTGGTTAAATTGTGGTTATACAGTTTATAATACCTTTGCATATACTGATCCAGGCACATTGTGAATTCTCACTACATATAAGGCACTTTATAATTACCTTAACCGCGTCTACTTTTTATAGTAAAACTAAAATGAAGGGCTTTTATAATCTGATTTCAATTTACCTTTCTTCAACAGCCCAGCCATCTTAACCCTCAAACCCGCTAACCACATCCCAACTTCCTCTACTTAAGATGCTTTGATAATTGCACCCACCTCCCCTCTCCCCACTGTAAATTCAGTCCCGCCACTCTCACCCCCATTCTTCACACATACAGCTGGTTGTTCGCTGGGTGTAATAGCATGGGATGGAGGGACAGACCTGTTGGTTTGAGGAGGCCTGTGAGGAAGGGGGATTCTGAGCATGGATGGCCCAGCCTCAGTGCCTGTTGGAACATTATCCATGATGTGGGGATGCCGGCGTTGGACTAGGGTAAACACAGTAAGAGTCTCACAACACCAGATTTAAATCTGACCCACCTCTTCCACAACTGTGTGCACCTGGAATGGGCCATCCGCCATCACTAGCACTCTGGGCAGTAGGCACCCTGGAAATGCCCATCACCCTCTCCCCAACCATACAACCAACTCTCAGCGGTGATGACGCACCCCTTGTCCAGACCATTTTGGTAATATTGTCAACCTCTTCTTCGAAGACAAGAGGCAGTAGAATAGAAGACAATGTTAGATGTTAGGGCCAATCCCAAGCTTGGCTGTGCAGAAGACATTAACACCACAATGCTTCAGTAGAGACTGTTTATTGCAGAGCTGACTCCCCCTCTCAAACACAATCTCTCCCAGTGCTGGCTAACTCTTCATGTCATGATGTGGAGATGCCGGCGTTGGACTGGGGTAAACACAGTAAGAAGTTTAACAACACCAGGTTAAAGTCCAACAGGTTTATTTGGTAGCAAATGCCACTAGCTTTCGGAGCGCTGCCCCTTCGTCAGGTGGAGTGGAGAAATGCTCACGAACAGGGCACAGAGACACAAACTCAATTTACAGAATAATGATTGGAATGCAGTCTTTACAGATAATCAAATGTTAAAGGTACAAACAATGTGAGTGGAGGGAGCATTAAGCACAGGTTAAAGAGATGTGTATTGTCTCCAGACAGGACAGCCAGTGAGATTCTGCAAGTCCAGGCAAGTCGTGGGGTTACAGATAGTGTGACATGAACCCAAGATCCCGGTTGAGGCCGTCCTCATGTGTGCGGAACTTGGCTATCAGTTTCTGCTCAGCGACTCTGCGCTGTTGTGTGTCGTGAAGGCCGCCTTGGAGAACGCTTACGCGAATATCAGAGGCCGAATGCCCATGACCGCTGAAGTGCTCCCCAACAGGAAGAAAACAGTCTTACATAAGAACGTAGAACAGTACAGCACAGAACAGGCCCTTCGGCCCACGATGTTGTGCTGAGCTTTATCTGAAACCAAGATCAAGCTATCCCACTCCCTATCATCCTGGTGCGCTCCATGTGCCTATCCAATAACCGCTTAAATGTTCCTAAAGTGTCTGACTCCACTATCACTGCAGGCAGTCCATTCCACACCCCAACCACTCTCTGCGTAAAGAACCTACCTCTGATATCCTTCCTATATCTCCCACCACGAACCCTATAGTTATGCCCCCTTGTAATAGCTCCATCCACCCGAGGAAATAGTCTTTGGACGTTCACTCTATCTATCCCCTTCAGCATTTTATAAACCTCTATTAAGTCTCCCCTCAGCCTCCTCCGCTCCAGAGAGAACAGCTCTAGCTCCCTCAACCTTTCCTCATAAGACCTACCCTCCAAACCAGGCAGCATCCTGGTAAATCTCCTCTGCACTCTTTCCAGCGCTTCCACATCCTTCTTATAGTGAGGTGACCAGAACTGCACACAATATTCCAAATGTGGTCTCACCAAGGTCCTGTACAGTTGCAGCATAACCCCACGGCTCTTAAACTCCAACCCCTTGTTAATGAAAGCTAACACACTATAGGCCTTCTTCACAGCTCTATCCACTTGAGTGGCAACCTTTAGAGATCTGTGGATATGGACCCCAAGATCTCTCTGTTCCTCCACAGTCTTCAGAACCCTACCTTTGACCCTGTAATCCACACTTAAATTAGTCCTACCAAAATGAATCACCTCACATTTATCAGGGTTAAACTCCATTTGCCATTTTTCAGCCCAGCTTTGCATCCTATCTATGTCTCTTTGCAGCCTACAACAGCCCTCCACCTCATCCACTACTCCACCAATCTTGGTGTCATCAGCAAATTTACTGATCCACCCTTCAGCCCCCTCCTCTAAGTCATTAATAAAAATCACAAAGAGCAGAGGACCAAGCACTGATCCCTGCGGCACTCCGCTAGCAACCTGCCTCCAATCTGAAAATTTTCCATCGACCACCACCCTCTGTCTTCGATCAGACAGCCAGTTACCTATCCAATCAGCCAACTTTCCCTCTATCCCACACCTCCTCACATTCATCATAAGCCGACCATGGGGGACCTTATCAAACGCCTTACTAAAATCCATGTATATGACATCAACTGCCCTACCTTCATCAACACACTTAGTTACCTCCTCAAAAAATTCTATCAAATTTGTGAGGCACGACTTGCCCTTCACGAATCCGTGCTGACTATCCCGGATTAATCCGCATCTTTCTAAATGGTCGTAAATCCCATCTCTAAGGACTTTTTCCATCAATTTACCAACCACCGAAGTAAGACTAACCGGTCTATAATTACCAGGGTCATTTCTATTCCCTTTCTTAAACAGAGGAACAACATTCGCCATTCTCCAGTCCTCTGGCACCATCCCCGTGGACAGCGAGGACCCAAAGATCAAAGCCAAAGGCTCTGCAATCTCATCCCTTGCCTCCCAAAGAATCCTAGGATACATTTCATCAGGCCCAGGGGACTTATCGACCTTCAGTTTATTCAAAACTGCCAATACATCCTCCCTCCGAACATCTATTTCCTCCAGCCTATTAGCCTGTAACACCTTCTCTTCCTCAAAAACATGGCCCCTCTCCTTGGTGAACACTGAAGAAAAGTATTCATTCATCACCTCGCCTATCTTTACTGACTCCATACACAAGTTCCCACTACTGTCCTTGACCGGCCCGAACCTCACCCTGGTCATTCTTTTATTCCTCACATAAGAGTAAAAAGCCTTGGGGTTTTCCTTGATCTGACCCGCCAAGGACTTCTCGTGTCCCCTCTTAGCTCTCCTAAGCCCCTTTTTCAGCTCATTTCTTGCTAACTTGTAACCCTCAATCGAGCCATCTGAACCTTGTTTCCTCATCCCTACATAAGCTTCCCTCTTCCTTTTCACAAGACATTCCACCTCTTTCGTGAACCATGGTTCCCTCACTCGGCCATTTCCTCCCTGCCTGACAGGGACATACCTATCAAGGACATCCAGTATTTGTTCCTTGAAAAGGTTCCACTTTTCATTAGTTCCTTTCTCTGACAGTTTCTGTTCCCAACTTATGCCCCCTAATTCTTGCCTAATCGCATCATAATTACCTCTCCCACAATTGTAAACCTTGCCCTGCTGTACGGCCCTATCCCTCTCCATTGCAATAACAAAAGACACCGAATTGTGGTCACTATCTCCAAAGTGCTCTCCCACAACCAAATCTAACACTTGGCCCGGTTCATTTCCCAGTACCAAATCCAATGTGGCCTCACCTCTTGTCGGCCTATCCACATATTGTGTCAGGAAACCCTCCTGCACACACTGCACAAAAACTGCCCCATCCGAACTATTTGACCTACAAAGGTTCCAATCAATATTTGGAAAGTTAAAGTCCCCCATGACAACTACCCTGTGACCCCCACACATATCCATAATCTGCTTAGCAATTTCTTCCTCCACATCTCTATTACTATTTGGGGGCCTATAGTAAACTCCTAACAACGTGACCGCTCCTTTCCTATTTCTAACCTCAGCCCATATTACCTCAGTGTGCAGATCCCCCTCGAAGTGCCTTTCCGCAGCCGTTAAACCACTCATATCTTTATCTTTGATTAACAATGCCACTCCTCCACCTCTTTTACCAGTTTCCCAACACTTAGTGAAACATCTATACCCCGGAACGTCCAACAACCATTCCTGTCCTTGTTCTACCCACGTCTCCGTAATGGCCACAACATCGTAGTCCCAAGTACCAATCCATGCCCCAAGTTCATCTACCTTGTTCCGGATGCTCCTTGCATTGAAGTAGACACACTTCAACCCACCTTCCTGTCTACCGGTACCCACCCTTGACCCTGACACCTTCCCCAATACCTCACCACCCTCACTGACTTCTGGACTACAACTCCTTTTCCCACTCCCCTGACAAATTAGTTTAAACCCCCCTGAAGAGCCGTAACAAATTTCCCTCCTAGGATAATTTCCCTACCCTAGGATAGGGTAGTGGTCGAAGGGTCTTTTTCCAGCTGGAGGTCTGTGACCAGTGGTGTTCCGCAGGGCTCTGTACTGGGGCCTCTGCTATTTGTGATATATATAAATGATTTGGAAGAAGGTGTAACTGGTGTAATCAGCAAGTTTGCGGATGACACGAAGGTGGCTGGACTTGCGGATAGCGAAGAGCATTGTCGGGCAATACAGCAGGATATAAATAGGCTGGAAAAGTGGGCGGAGAGGTGGCAGATGGAGTTTAATCCGGATAAATGCGAAGTGATGCATTTTGGAAGAAATAATGTAGGGAGGAGTTATACAATAAATGGCAGAGTCATCAGGAGTATAGAAACACAGAGGGACCTAGGTGTGCAAGTCCACAAATCCTTGAAGGTGGCAACACAGGTGGAGAAGGTGGTGAAGAAGGCATATGGTATGCTTGCCTTTATAGGACGGGGTATAGAGTATAAAAGCTGGAGTCTGATGATGCAGCTGTATAGAACGCTGGTTAGGCCACATTTGGAGTACTGCGTCCAGTTCTGGTCGCCGCACTACCAGAAGGACGTGGAGGCGTTAGAGAGAGTGCAGAGAAGGTTTACCAGGATGTTGCCTGGTATGGAGGGTCTTAGCTATGAGGAGAGATTGGGTAGACTGGGGTTGTTCTCCTTGGAAAGACGGAGAATGAGGGGAGATCTAATAGAGGTGTACAAGATTATGAAGGGTATAGATAGGGTGAACAGTGGGAAGCTTTTTCCCAGGTCGGAGGTGACGTTCACGAGGGGTCACGGGCTCAAGGTGAGAGGGGCGAAGTATAACTCAGACATCAGAGGGACGTTTTTTACACAGAGGGTGGTGGGGGCCTGGAATGCGCTGCCAAGTAGGGTGGTGGAGGCAGACACGCTGACATCGTTTAAGACTTACCTGGATAGTCACATGGGCAGCCTGGGAATGGAGGGATACAAACGATTGGTCTAGTTGGACCAAGGAGCGGCACAGGCTTGGAGGGCCGAAGGGCCTGTTTCCTGTGCTGTACTGTTCTTTGTTCTTTGTTTGTTCTTTAAGACCATAAGACCATAAGACATAGGAACGGAAGTAAGGCCATTCGGCCCATCGAGTCCACTCCACCATTCAATCATGGTTGATTTCAACTCCATTTACCCGCTCTCTCCCCATAGCCCTTAATTCCTCGAGAAATCAAGAATTTATCAATTTCTGTCTTGAAGACGCTTAACGTCTCGGCCTCCACAGCCCTCTGTGGCAATGAATTCCACAGACCTACCACTCTCTGGCTGAAGAAATTTCTCCTCATCTCTGTTCTAAAGTGACTCCCTTTTATTCTAAGGCTGTGCCCCCGCGTCCTAGTCTCCCCTGCTAATGGAAACAACTTCCCTACGTCCATCCTATCTAAGCCGTTCATTATCTTGTAAGTTTCTATTAGATCTCCCCTCAACCTCCTAAACTCCAATGAATACAATCCCACGATCCTCAGACGTTCATCGTATGTCAGGCCTACCATTCCCGGGATCATCCGTGTGAATCTCCGCTGGACCCGCTCCAGTGCCAGTATGTCCTTCCTGAGGTGTGGGGCCCAAAATTGCTCACAGTACTCCAAATGGGGCCTAACCTGTGCTTTATAAAGCCTCAGAAGTACATCCCTGCTTTTGTATTCCAAGTAAGAAGTTTGACAACACCAGGTTAAAGTCCAACAGGTTTATTTGGTAGCAAAAGCCACACAAGCTTTCGAAGCTCTAAGCCCCTTCTTCAGGTGAGTGGGAATTCTGTTCATAAACAGAGTTTATAAAGACACAGACTCAATTTACATGAATAATGGTTGGAATGCGAATACTTACAACTAATCAAGTCTTTAAGAAACAAAACAATGGGAGTGGAGAGAGCATCAAGACAGGCTAAAAAGATGTGTATTGTCTCCAGACAAGACAGCCAGTGAAACTCTGCAGGTCCACGCAACTGTGGGCGTTACAAATAGTGTGACATGAACCCAATATCCCGGTTGAGGCCGTCCGCGTGTGTGCGGAACTTGGCTATCAGTTTCTGCTCAGCGACTCTGCGCTGTCGTGTGTCGCGAAGGCCGCCTTGGAGAACGCTTACCCGAATATCAGAGGTCGAATGACCGTGACCGCTGAAGTGCTCCCCAACAGGAAGAGAACAGTCTTGCCTGGTGATTGTCGAGCGGTGTTCATTCATCCGTTGTCGCAGCGTCTGCATAGTTTCCCCAATGTACCATGCCTCGGGACATCCTTTCTTGCAGCGTATCAGGTAGACAACGTTGGCCGAGTTGCAAGAGTATGTACCGTGTACCTGGTGGATGGTGTTCTCACGTGAGATGATGGCATCTGTGTCGATGATCCGGCATGTCTTGCAGAGGTTGCTGTGGCAGGGTTGTGTGGTGTCTTGGTCACTGTTCTCCTGAAGGCTGGGTAGTTTGCTGCGGACAATGGTCTGTTTGAGGTTGAGCGGTTGTTTGAAGGCAAGAAGTGGGGGTGTGGGGATGGCCTTGGCGAGATGTTCGTCTTCATCAATGACATGTTGAAGGCTCCGGAGGAGATGCCGTAGCTTGTCCGCTCCGGGGAAGTACTGGACAACGAAGGGTACTCTGTCCACTGTGTCCCGTGTTTGTCTTCTGAGGAGGTCGGTGCGGTTTTTCGCTGTGGCGCGTTGGAACTGTTGATCAATTGTATTCCAAGCCTCTTGAGATAAATGACAACATTACATTTGCTTTCTTAATTACGGACTCAACCTGCAAGTTTACCTTTAGAGAATCCTGGACTAGGACTCCCAAGTCCCTTTGCACTTTAGCATTATGAATTTTGTCACCGTTTAGAAAATAGTCCATGCCTCTATTCTTTTTTCCAAAGTGCAAGACCTCGCACTTGCCCACGTTGAATTTCATCAGCCACTTCTTGGACCACTCTCCTAAACTGTCTAAATCTTTCTGCAGCCTCCCCACCTCCTCAATACTACCTGCCCCTCCACCTATCTTTGTATCATCGGCAAACTTGGCCAGAATGCCCCCAGTCCCGTCATCTAGATCGTTAATATATAAAGAGAACAGCTGTGGCCCCAACACTGAACCCTGCGGGCACCACATGTCACCGGTTGCCATTCTGAGAAAGAACCTTTTATCCCAACTCTCTGCCTTCTGTCTGACAGCCAATCGTCAATCCATGTTAGTACCTTGCCTCGAATACCATGGGCCCTTATTTTACTCAGCAGTCTCCCGTGAGGCACCTTGTCAAAGGCCTTTTGGAATTCAAGATAGATAACATCCATTGGCTCTCCTTGGTCTAACCTATTTGTTATCTTTTCAAAGAACTCTAACAGGTTTGTCAGGCACGACCTCCCCTTACTAAATCCATGCTGACTTGTCCTAATCCGACCCTGCACTTCCAAGAATTTAGAAATCTCATCCTTAACGATGGATTCTAGAATTTTGCCAACAACTGAGGTTAGGCTAATTGGCCTATAATTTTCCATCTTTTTTCTTGTTCCCTTCTTGAACAGTGGGGTTACAACAGCGATTTTCCAATCCTCTGGGACTTTCCCTGACTCCAGTGACTTTTGAAAGATCATAACTAACGCCTCCACTATTTCTTCAGCTATCTCCTTTAGAACTCTAGGATGTAGCCCATCTGGGCCCGGAGATTTATCAATTTTCAGACCTTTTAGTTTCTCTAGCACTTTCTCCTTTGTGATGGCAACCATATTCAACTCTGCCCTCTGACTTTCCTGAATTGTTGGGATATTACTTGTGTCTTCTACTGTGAAGACTGACGCAAAGTACTTATTAAGTTCCTCAGCTATTTCCTTGTCTCCCATCACTAGATTACCAGCGTCATTTTGGAGCGGCCCAATGTCTACTTTTGCCTCCCGTTTGTTTTTAATGTATTTAAAGAAACTTTTACTATCATTCCTAATGTTACTGGCTAGCCTACCTTCATATTTGATCCTCTCCTTCCTTATTTCTCTCTTTGTTATCCTCTGTTTGTTTTTATAGCCTTCCCAATCTTCTGACTTCCCACTACTCTTTGCCACATTATAGGCTCTCTCTTTTGCCTTGATGCATTCCCTGACTTCCTTTGTCAGCCATGGCTGCCTAATCCCCCCTCTGATAATCTTTCTTTTGTTTGGGATGAACCTCTGCACGGTGTCCTCAATTACTCCCAGAAACTCCTGCCATTGCTGTTCTACTGTCTTTCCCACTAGGCTCTGCTTCCAGTCGATTTTTGTCAGTTCCTCCCTCATGCGCCTGTAATTACCTTTATTTAACTGTAGAACCTTCACATCTGATTCTGCCTTCCTTCTTTCAAATTGCAGACTGAATTCTACCATATTATGATCACTGCTTCCTAAGTGTTCCCTTACTTTAAGTACTTTTATAAAGTATGAATACTTTACCTCGGTATTCACGGTGGAAAGGGATCTGGGTGGTTGTACTGCTGGTTTGCGGTGGACAGAAAGGATCGAGCATGTGGACATAAAGAAAGAGGATGTGTTGGAACTATTGAATGGCATCAAGGTTGGTAAGTCGCCGGGACTGGATGGGATGTACCCCAGGTTACTGTGGGAGGCGAGGGAGGAGATTGCGGAGCCTTTGGCGATGATCTTTGCATCGTCGATGGAGACGGGAGAGGTTCCGGAGGATTGGAGGATTGCAGATGTGGTCCCTATATTCAAGAAAGGGAACAGGGACAGCCCGGGAAATTACCGACCGGTGAGTCTAACCTCAGTGGTTGGTAAGTTGATGGAGAGGATCCTGAGAGACAGGATTTATGATCATCTAGAGAAGTTTAGTATGATCAAAAGTAGTCAGCACGGCTTTGTCAAGGGCAGGTCGTGCCTTACGAGCCTGGTTGAGTTCTTTGAAAATGTGACCAAACACATTGACGAAGGAAGAGCGGTGGATGTGGTCTATATGGACTTCAGCAAGGCGTTCGATAAGGTCCCCCATGCAAGACTTCTTGAGAAAGTGAGAGGGCATGGGATCCAAGGGGCTGTTGCCTTGTGGATCCAGAACTGGCTTGCCTGCAGAAGGCAGAGAGTGGCTGGGGTCTTTCTCTGCATGGAGGTCAGTGACCAGTGGAGTGCCCCAGGGATCTGTTCTGGGACCCTTGCTGTTTGTCATTTTCATAAATGACCTGGATGAGGAAGTGGAGGGATGGGTTGGTAAGTTTGCTGACGACACCAAGGTAGGTGGTGTTGTGGATAGTTTGGAGGGATGTCAGAAGTTGCAGCGAGACATAGATAGAATGCAAGACTGGGCGGAGAAGTGGCAGATGGACTTCAACCCGGATAAGTGTGTGGTGATCCATTTTGGCAGATCCAATGGGATGAAGCAGCAGTATAATATGAAGGGTACCATTCTTAGCAGTGTAGAGGATCAGAAGGACCTTGGGGTCCGGGTCCATAGGACTCTTAAATCGACCTCGCAGGTGGAGGATGCGGTCAAGAAGGCGTACGGCGTGCTGGCCTTCATTAATCGAGGAATTGAGTTTAGGAGTCGGGAGATAATGCTGCAGCTTTATAGGACCCTGGTTAGACCCCACTTGGAGTACTGCGCGCAGTTCTGGTCACCTCATTACAGGAAAGATGTTGAAGCCATTGAAAGGGTGCAGAGGAGATTTACAAGGATGTTGCCTGGATTGGGGGGCATGCCTTATGAGGATAGGTTGAGGGAGCTTGGTCTCTTCTCCCTGGAGAGACGAAGGATGAGAGGTGACCTGATAGAGGTTTACAAGATGTTGAGAGGTCTGGATAGGGTAGACTCTCAGAGGCTATTTCCAAGGGCTGAAATGGTTGCTACGAGAGGACATAGGTTTAAGGTGCTGGGGGGTAGGTACAGAGGAGATGTCAGGGGTAAGTTTTTCACTCAGAGGGTGGTGGGTGAGTGGAATCGGCTGGCGTCGGTGGTGGTGGAGGCAAACTCGTTGGGGTCTTTTAAGAGACTTCTGGATGAGTACATGGGATTTAATGGGATTGAGGGCTATAGATAGGCCTAGAGGTGGGGATGTGATCGGCGCAACCTGTGGGCCGAAGGGCCTGTTTGTGCTGTGGCTTTCTATGTTCTATGTTCTATGTTCTATCACGTCTGGCTCATTACATAACACTAAGTCCAGAATAGCCTGTTCCCTCGTGGGCTCCATCACAAGCTGTTCCAAAAAGCCATCCTGTAAACATTCAATGAATTCCCTTTCTTTGGGTCCACTGGCAACATTATTTACCCAGTCCACCTGCATATTGAAATCCCCCATGATCACTGTGACCTTGCCTTTCTGACATGCCCTTTCTATTTCGTGGTGCATTTTGTGCCCCTGGTCCTGACCACTGTCAGGAGGCCTGTACATAACTCCCATTATGGTTTTTTTGCCTTTGTGGTTCCTCAACTCTACCCACACAGACTCCACATCGTCTTTGATATTGGTGCCTCTCTGGTTCAGGTGCACCCCGTCCTGTTTGTACAGGTCCCACCTTCCCCAGAATGTGTTCCAATTATCCACGTATCTGAAACCCTCCCTCCTACACCATCCCTGCAACCACATGTTTAACTGCACTCTCTCCCTGTTCCTCAACTCGCTATCACGTGGCACCGGCAACGTACCAGAGATGACCACATGTTTTGTCTTGGCTCTCAGCTTCCAGCCCAGCTCTAGGAATTCCTGCTTTAAATCCCCGTCCCTTCTCTTACCTATGTCATTGGTACCAATGTGTACCACGACTTGTGACTGTTACCCCTCCCCCTTCAGAATCCGGAAAACACGGTCTGAGACGTCACGGACCTTGGCATCCGGTAGGCAACATACCATCCGTGAGTCTCTTTTGCTGCCACAGAACCTCCTGTCTATCCCTCTAACTAACGAGTCCCCAATAACTATTGCCCTCCCACTCTGCCCCTTACCCTCCCAAGCCACAGAGACGGACACAGTGCTGGAGATCCTCTCACTGCGGCTCACCACTGGTATGTCATCCCCCTCAACCGTATCCAAAGCGGCATACTTGTTGCCAAGGGGAACGACCACAGGGGATCCCTGCACGGACTGCTTCCTCCCAGCCCCTCTCACCGTCACCCATCTATTTTCATTCCTCGGAGTAACTGTATCCCTGAAGCTTCTGTCTATGGCCACCTCTGCGTCCCTAATGATCCTAAGTTCATCCAACTCCAGCTCTAGCTCCCTAACACGGTTTTGGAGGAGCTGCAGATGGGTGCACTTCCCACAGGTGTAATCAGCAGGGACACTGTCGTCGTCCCTCACCTCAAACATAGTGCAAGAGGAACATTGCACTGTCTGCACACCCATCCCCTCTAGATACCCTGCCAGTACCAGGTAGAAAGTGCAGAAATGAATTTAAACTCACCTCTGCTCGCCCTTTCTGCCTAAGCCCTGTGAGCCAAAGCCTTATAGCTCACACTCTGCTTCCCACTCACTCCACTGCCCGCTCCCGAAGCTGCCCGCTGTATACTGCAGCCTACCTTTTATGCTTCACGCGCTTAAAAAACCCTTCCCAGACTCCTTAGCAGCCAACTTCCAGTTTTCACTTTAAACTTAAAATACTGCTACAAAAGTAAAGGCCAAAATAAAACACACACTAGCTGACTAATTAAATAAATAAACAATTCAATTAATCTTTCACCAGCCCTGCTGCCTCCAATCACTCCCTCTCAGCTTGCTCCAGTGGAACAATGAGGGGGAACCTCCCAGGTAACTGACTTTTAACGTTAAAATAAAAACCCTTCCCAGACTCCTTAGCAGCCCACTTCCAGTTTTCACTTTAAACTTAAAATACTGCTGCAAAAGTCTTGCCTGGTGATTGTCGAGCGGTGTTCATTCATCCGTTGTCATAGCGTCTGCATGGTTTCCCCAATGTACCATGCCTCGGGACATCCTTTCCTGCAGCGTATCAGGTAGACAACGTTGGCCGAGTTGCAAGAGTATGTACCGTGTACCTGGTGGATGGTGTTCTCACGTGAGATGATGGCATCTGTGTCGATGATCCGGCACATCTTGCAGAGGTTGCTGTGGCAGGGTTGTGTGGTGTTGTGGTCACTGTTCTCCTGAAGGCTGGGTAGTTTGCTGCAGACAATGGTCTGTTTGAGGTTGTGCGGTTGTTTGAAGGCAAGAAGTGGGGGTGTGGGGATGGCCTTGGCGAGATATTCGTCTTCATCAATGACATGTTGCAGGTTCGGGAGGAGATGCCGTAGCTTCTCCGCTCTGGGGAATTACTGGACGACGAAGGGTACTCTGTCCACTGTGTCCTGTGTTTGTCTTCTGAGGAGGTCGGTGCGGTTTTTCGATGTGGCGCGTCGGAACTGTTGATCGATGAGTCGAGCACCATATCCTGTTGTTATGAGGGCATCTTTCAGCGTCCAGAGGTGTCTGTTGCGATCCTCCTCATCCGAGCAGATCCTGTGTATACGGAGGGCTTGTCCATTGGGGATGGCTTCTTTAACGTGTTTAGCGTGGAAGCTGGAGAAGTGGAGCATCGTGAGGTTATCCGTGGGCTTGCGGTACAGTGAGGTGCTGAGGTGACCTTAATGGAAATGCGTGTGTCAAGAATGCAACCGATTCCGGAGAGTAGTCCATGGTGAGTCTGATGGTGGGATGGAACTTGTTGATGTCATCATAGAGTTGTTTCAGTGATTGTTCACCATGAGTCCAAAGGAAGAAAATGTCATCGATGTATCTAGTGTATAGCATCGGTTGAAGGTCCCGTGTGGTGAAGAAGTCTTGTTCGAACCTGTGCATGAAGATGTTGGCATATTGACGTGCGAATTTGGTCCCCATGGCTGTTCCGTGTGTCTGGATGAAGAACTGGTTGTTGAAGGTGAAGACATTGTGGTCCAGGATGAAGCAGATGAGTTGTAAAATTGCATCTGGAAACTGGCAGTTGTTGCCGCTGAGTACTGAGGCCGTTGCAGCAATGCCATCATCGTGGGGGATGCTGGTGTAGAGTGCCGAGACATCCATTGTGACAAGGAGTGCTCCTGGTTCAACTGCTCCATGTGTGCTGAGTTTCTGTAGGAAGTCCGTAGTGTCGCGACAAAAGCTGGGTGTTCTTTGTACAATGGGTTTCAGGATGCCCTTGACATAACCAGAGAGGTTCTTGCACAGGGTCCCATTGCCCGATACGATGGGACGGCCGGGTGTGTTTGCCTTGTGTATCTTCGGGAGGCAGTAGAGATCTCCAACGCGGGGAGTACGTGGGATGAGAGCACGGAGGGTGCTCTGAAGGTCCAGATCAAAGGTCTTGGTCAGAGTGTTGAGTTGACAGGTGTGTTCTTTGGTCGGATCTGCGGGGAACTGTCTGTGTTCCTCATTGTTCAGTTGTCGGTACATTTCTCTGTCGTAATCCGTTCTGTTCAGTATGATGATGGCCCCTCCTTTGCTTGTTTGATGACAATGTTGCGGTTGGTCTTGAGAGCGTGGATGGCGTTGCGTTGTGCTTGGGTGATGTTCGGGGCTGTCTTGTGAGTGCGGCTGATGAATTTGGTGTTGACGCACCTCCTGATGGCTTGGGCATACATGTCAAGTCGAGGGCAGCGGCCTTCTGGAGGAGTCCAATTCGACTCTTCCCTCTTCAGATGCACTGCGGATCTCTCTGTTGGCTGTTCCGGTTCGTTGGCTGTCTCATTGTGTTCACTGTTGGCCTCTTGGGGTTTGTGGAGTGGAGAAATGCTCACAAACAGGACATACAGAGACACAAACTCAATTTACAGAATACTGATTAGAATGCAGTCTTTACAGATAATCAAGTCTTAAAGGTACAAACAATGTGAGTGGAGAGAGCATTAAGCACAGGTTAAAGAGATGTGTATTGTCTCCAGACAGCACAGCCAGTGAGATTCTGCAAGTCCATAGAACATAGAACATAGAACATTACAGCGCAGTACAGGCCCTTCGGCCCTCGATGTTGTGCCGACCAGTGAAACCAATCTAAAGTCCCTCTAATCTACACTATTCCAATATCATCCATATGTTTATCCAATAACCATTTGAATGCTCTCAACGTTGGCGAGTCCACTACTGCTGCAGGCAGGGCATTCCACGCCCTTACTACTCTCTGAGTAAAGAACCTACTTCTAACATCTGTCCCATATCTCTCACCCCTCAATTTAAAGCTATGTCCCCTCGTGTTAGCTATCACCATCCGAGGAAAAAGGTTCTCACTATCCACCCTATCTAATCCTCTGATCATCTTGTATGCCTCTATTAAGTCACCTCTTAACCTTCTTCTCTCTAACGAAACCAACCTCAAGTCCCTCAGCCTTTCCTCATACGATTTTCCCACCATACCAGGCAACATCCTGGTAAATCTCCTCTGCACCCTTTCCAACACTTCCACATCATTCCTATAATGCGGCGACCAGAACTGTACGCAATACTCCAAGTGTGGCCGCACCAGAGTTTTGTACAGTTGCAGCATGACCACCTGGCTCCGAAACTCAATCCCTCTACCAATAAAAGCTAACACACCGTATGCCTTCTTAACAACCCTATCAACCTGGGTGCCAACTTTCAGGGATCTATGCACATGGACACCCAGATCCCTCTGTTCATCCACACGACCAAGTATCTTACCATTAGCCCAGTACTCTGTATTCCTGTTACTCCTTCCAAAGTGAATCACCTCACACTTTTCCGCATTAAACTCCATTTGCCACCTCTCAGCCCAGCTCTGCAGCTTATCTATGTCCCGCTGTAACCTGCCACTTCCCTCCACACTGTCTACAACTCCGACTTTAGTGTCATCCGCAAATTTACTAATCCATCCTTCTACGCCCTCATCCAGGTCATTAATAAAAATGACAAACAGCAGTGGCCCCAAAACAGATCCTTGCGGTACACCACTAGTAACTGAACTCCAGGATGAACATTTCCCATCAACCACCACCCTCTGTCTTCTTACAGCTAGCCAATTTCTGATCCAGTCCAGGCAAGCTGTGGGGGTTACAGATCGTGTGAAATGAACCCAAGATCCCAGTTTAGGCCGTCCTCATGTGTGCGGAACTTGGCTATCAGTCTCTGCTCAGCGACTCTGCGCTGTCGTGTGTCGTGAAGGCCACCTTGGAGAATGCTTACGCGAGGGTCAGAGGCCGAATGCCCGTGACCGCTGAAGTGCTCCCCAACAGGAAGAGAACAGTCTTGCCTGGTGATTGTCGAGCGGTGTTCATTCATCCGTTGTCGTAGCATCTGCATGGTCTCCCCAATGTACCATGCCTCGGGACATCCTTTCCTGCAGCGTATCAGGTAGACAACGTTGGCTAGGTTGCAAGAGTATGTGCTGTGTACCTGGTGGATGGTGTTCTCACATGAGATGATGGCATCTGTGTCAATGATCCGGCACGTCTTGCAGAGGTTGCTGTGGCAGGGTTGTGTGGTGTCGTGGTCACTGTTCTCCTGAAGGCTGGGTAGTTTGCTGCGGACAATGGTCTGTTTGAGGTTGCGTGGTTGTTTGAAGGCAAGAAGTGGGGGTGTGGGGATGGCCTTGGCAAGATGTTCGTCTTCATCAATGACATGTTGAAGGCTCCAGAGGAGATGCCGTAGCTTCTCTGCTCCGGGGAAGTACTGAACGACGAAGGGTACTCTGTCCACTGTGTCCCGTGTTTGTCTTCTGAGGAGGTTGGTGCGGTTTTTCGCTGTGGCGCGTCAGAACTGTTGATCGATGAGTCGAGTGCCATATCCTGTTCTTATGAGGGCATCTTTCAGCGTCCGGAGGTGTCTGTTGCGATCCTCCTCATCCGAGCAGATCCTGTGTATATTTCAATGCCAGGAGTATTGTGGGGAAGGCAGACGAGCTGAGGGTGTGGATTGACACATGGAATTATGACATTATAGCCATTAGTGAAACTTGGCTACAGGAGGGGCAGGACTGGCAGCTCAATGTTCCAGGGTTCCGATGTTTCAGACATGATGGAGGCAGAGGGATGAAGGCTGGGGGGGGGGGTGGCATTGCTAGTCAGGGAAAATGTTACAGCAGTGCTCAGGCAGGACAGATTAGAGGGCTTGTCTACCGAGGCCGTATGGGTGGAGCTGAGAAACAGGAAAGGTATGACCACATTAATGGGGTTGTATTATCGACCACCCAATAGTCAGCGAGAATTGGAGGAGCAAATCTGCAGAGAGATAGCAGACAACTGCAGGAAACATAAAGTTGTGATAGTAGGGGATTTTAATTTTCCACATATAGATTGGGACTCCCATATTGTTAAAGGTCTAGACGGGGTAGAGTTTGTAAAATGTGTTCAGGAAAATTTTCTAAATCAATATATAGAGGTATCAACTCGACAGGATGCAATATTAGATCTCCTATTAGGAAACGAGTTAGGACAAGTGACGGAAGTGTGTGTGGGGGAACACTTTGGTTCCAGTGATCATAACGCCATTAGTTTCAATTTGATCATGGATAAAGATAGATCTGGTCCTCGGGTTGAGGTTCTAAACTGGAAAATGGCCAAATTTGAAGAAATGAGAAAGGATCTAAAAAGCGTGGATTGGGACAGGCTGTTGTCTGGCAAGGATGTGATTGGTAAGTGGGAGGCCTTCAAAGGAGAAATTTTGAGAGTGCAGAGTTTGTATGTTCCTGTCAGGATTAAAGGCAATGTGAATAAGAATAAGGACCCTTGGTTCTCGAGGGATATTGGAACTCTGATAAAGAAGAGAGAGATGGATGACATGTATAGGCAACAGGGAGCAAATAAGATGCTTGAGGAGTATAAAAAGTGCAAGAAACTACTTAAGAAAGAAATCAGGAGGGCTAAAAGAAGACATGAGGTTGCTTTGGCAGACAAGGTGAAGGATAATCCGAAGAGCTTCTACAGGTATATTAAGAGCAAAAGGATAGTGAGGGATAAAATTGGTCCTCTTGAAGATCAGAGTGGTCGGCTATGTATGGAACCAAAAGAAATGGGGGAGATATTAAATGGGTTTTTTGCATCCGTATTTACGAAGGAAACTGGCATGGAGTCTATGGAAATAAGGCAAACAAGTAGGGAGGTCATGGAACCTATACAGATTAAAGGGGAGGAGGTGCTTGCTGTCTTGAGGCAAATCAGAGTAGATAAATCCCCAGGACCGGACAGGGTATTCCCTCGGACCTTGAAGGAAACTAGTGTTGAAATTACAGGGGCCCTGGCAGATATATTTAAAATGTCGGTATCCACGGGTGAGGTGCCGGATGATTGGAGGATAGCTCATGTCTTTCCGTTGTTTAAAAAATTCTCAAAAAGTAATGCGGGAAATTATAGGCCGGTAAGTTTGACGTCAGTAGTAGGTAGGGTGAGGCAGGGTAGATTTAGTTCTTAGTTGTTTCCTGTGTTATTTGAAGAAAGGGGAATTATGAGTGTGAGGCCAGTTTGTTGTTCTCGGTGTCGGATGTGGGAGGTCCTGGAGTCTCCTAGCCTCCTGGACGTCCATATCTGCGTCAGCTGCGTCGAGCTGCAGCTCCTAAGGGACCACGTTAGGGAACTGGAGCTGCAGCTCGATGACCTTCGTCTGGTCAGGGAGATTGAGGAGGTGATAGAGAGGAGTTCCAGGCAGGTGGTCACACCGGGGTCACAGGAGGCAGACAAGTGGGTCACGGTTAGGAATGGGAAGGGGAAAGGTCAGGCACGAGAGAGTATCCCAGTGGCTGTGCCTCTTAACAATAAGTACTCCTGTTTGAGTGCTGTTGGGGGGAGCAGCCTACCTGGGGGAAGCAACAGTGGCCGTGCCTCTGGCGCAGAGTCCGGCCCGGCAGCTCAGAAGGGTAGGGAAAGGAGGAGGAAGCAGTAGTGATAGGGGACTCTATAGTGAGGGGGTCGGACAGGCGATTCTGTGGACACAGACAAGAAACTCGGATGGTAGTTTGCCTCCCTGGTGCCAGGATCCGGGATGTTTCTGATCGCGTCCAAGATATCCTGAAGTGGGAGGGAGAAGAGCCAGAGGTCGTGGTACATATTGGTACCAATGACACAGGTAGGAAAAGGGAAGAGGTCCTGAAAGGAGAATATAGGGAGTTGGGAAGGGAGTTGAGAAGAAGGACCGCAAAGATAGTAATCTCGGGATTGCTGCCTGTGCCACGCGACAGTGAGAGTAGGAATGGAATGAGGTGGAGGATAAATGCCTGGCTGAGGGATTGGAGCAGGGGGCAGGGATTCAGGTTTCTGGATCATTGGATCCTCTTTTGGGGCAGGTGTGACCTGTACAATTGCACTTGAATCCCAGGGGGACCAATATCCTGGCGGGGAGGTTTGCTAAGGCTACTGGGGAGAGTTTAAACTAGATAGGTTGGGGGGTGGGAATCAAATTGAAGTGACTGGGAGAGAGGAGGTAAGCTCACAAATAGAGAAAGCTTGTCGACAGTGTGAGAGGGAGGATAGGCAGGTGATAGAGAAGGGGAGCGCTCAGACCGAAGGTTTGAGATGTCTATTTTAACGCAAGGGGTGTTGTGAACAAAATGGATGAGCTTAGAGCGTGGATCACTACTTGGAAATATGGTGTGGTGGCCATTACAGAGACTTGGATGACTCAGGGACAGGACTGGATACTTCAAGTGCCGGGTTTCAGATGTTTCAGAAGGGACAGGGAGGGAGGCAAGTGGCACTGTTGATCAGAGATAGTGTCACGGCTGCAGAAAAGATGGACACCATGGAGGGATTGTCTATGGAGTCTCTGTGGATGGAGGTTAGGAACAGGAAGGGGTTCTTTACTGGGTGTTTTCTATAGGCCGCCCAATAGTAACAGGGATGTTGAGGAGCAGATAGGGAAACAGATCCTGGAAAGGTACAATAATAACAGAATTGTCGTGATGGGAGATTTTAATTTCCCAAATATTGATTGGAATCTCCCTAAAGTAAGGGGTGTAGATGGGGAGGAGTTTGTTTGGTGTGTTCAGGAGGGTTTCTTGACACAGTATATAGATAAGCCTACAAGAGAAGAGGCTGTACTTGATTTAGTATTGGGAAATGAACCTGATCAGGTGTCAGATCTCTCAGTGGGAGAGCATTTTAGAGATAGTGATCATAATTCTATCTCCTTTACAATAGCATTGGAGAGAGATAGGATCAGACAAGTTAGAAAAGTGTTTAATTGGAGTAAGGGGAATTATGAGGCTATCAGGCAGGAAATTGGAGGCTTAAATTGGAAAGGTTTTCTCAGGGAAATGTACGGATGAAATGTGGCAAATTTTCAGGGAATAGTCTGGAGTTCTGCATAGCAATGTTCCAATGAGACAGGAAAGTTATGGTAGGTTACAGGAACCGTGGTACACAAAGGCTGTAATGAATCTAGTCGAGAAGAAAAGAAAAGCTTACAAGAGGTTCAGAGAGCTAGGTAATGTTAGAGATCTAGAAGAGGATACGGCTAATAGGAAGGATCTTAAGAAGGAAATTAGGAGAGCCAGAAGGGGTCATGAGAAGGCCTTGGCAGGCAGGATTAAGGAAAACCCCAAGGCATTCTACAAGTATGTGAAGAGCAAGAGGATAAGACGTGAAAGAATAGGACCTATCAAGTGTGACAGTGGAAAAGTTTGTATGGAACCGGAAGAAATAACAGAGGTACTGAATGAATATTTTACTTCAGTATTCACTATGGAAAAGGATCTTGGTGGTTGTAGTGCAGACTTGCAGCGGACTGAAAAGCTTGAGCATGTAGATATTAAAAAAGAGGATGTGTTGGAGCTTTTGAAAAGCATCAAGTTAGATAAGTCGCCGGGACTGGATGAGATGAACCCCAGGCTACTGTGGGAGGTGAGGCAGGAGATTGCTGAGCCTCTGGAGATGATCTTTGCATCATCAATGGAGATGGGAGAGATTCCGGAGTATTGGAGGATTGCGGATGTTGTTCCTTTATTCAAGAAAGGGAGTAGAGATAGCCCTGTAAATTATAGACCAGTGATTCTAACCTCAGTGGTTGGTAAGTTGATGGAGAAGATCCTGAGAGGCAGGATTTATGAACATTTGGAGAGGTATAATATGATTAAGAATAGTCAGCACGGCTTTGTCAAAGGCAGATCATGCCTTACGACCTGATTGAATTTTTTGAGGATGTGACGAAACACATTGATGAAGGAAGAGCAGTAGATGTAGTATATATGGACTTCAGCAAGACATTTGATAAGGTGCCCCATGCAAGGCTTATTGAGAAAGTGAGGGGCATGGGATCCAAGGGGACATTGCTTTGTGGATCCAGAACTGGCTTGTCCACAGAAGGCAAAGAGTGGTTTGCATGGAGGTCGGTCACCAGTGGAGTGCCCCAGGGATCTGTTCTGGGACCCTTACTCTTTGTGATTTTTATAAATGACCTGGATGAGGAAGTGGAGGGATGGGTTGGTAAGTTTGCTGATGACACAAAGGTTGGAGGTGTTGTGGATAGTGTGGAGGGATGTCAGAAGTTGCAGCGAGACATTGATAGGATGCAAGACTGGGCAGAGAAGTGGCAGATGGAGTTCAACCCAGATAAGTGTGAGGTGGTTCATTTTGGCAGGTCAAGTAGGATGGCGGAATATAATATTAATGGTAGGACTCTTGGCAGAGTGGAAGATCAGAAGGATCTTGGGGTCTGAGTTCATAGGATGCTCAAAGCAGCTGTGCAGGTTGAGGCTGTGGTTAAGAAGGTGTATGGTGTGCTGGCCTTCATCAATCGAGGAATTGAGTTTAGGAGTCGTGAGATAATGTTGCAGCTATATAAGACCCTGGTCAGACCACACTTGGAGTACTGTGCTCAGTTCTGGTCGCCTCATTACAGGAAGGATGTGGAAGCCATCGAAAGGGTGCAGAGGAGATTTACAAGGATGTTGCCTGGGTTGGGGAGCATGCCTTATGAGGATAGGTTGAGTGAGCTCAGCCTTTTCTCCTTGGAGAGACGAAGGATGAGGGGTGACCTGATAGAGGTGTATAAGATGTTGAGAGGTATTGATCGAGTGGACAGTCAGAGGCTTTTTCCTCGGGCTGAAATGGTTCCCACAAGAGGACACAGGTTTAAGGTGCTGGGGAGTAAGTACAGAGGAGATGTCAGGCGTACGTTTTTCACTCAGAGGGTGGTGGGTGCGTGGAATGGGCTGCCAGCAACGGTGGTGGAGGCGGATTCGATAGGGTCTTTTAAGAGACTTTTAGATAAGTACATGGAACTTAGTAAGATAGAGGGTTATAGGTAAGCCTAGTAATCGCTAAGGTAGGGACATGTTCGGCACAACTTTGTGGGCTGAAGGGCCTGTATTGTGCTGTAGTTTTTCTATGTTTCTATGTTTGTATGTAAATTATTGGAAGGAGTACTAAGAGATAGGATCTACAAATACTTGGATAGACAGGGACTTATTAGGGAGAGTCAACATGGCTTTGTGCGTGGTAGGTCATGTTTAACCAATCGATTAGAGTTTTTCGAGGAGGTTACCAGGAAAGTGCACGAAGGGAAGGCGGTGGATGTTGTCTACATGGACGTCAGTAAGACCTTTAACAAGGTCCCGCATGGGAGGTTAGTTAGGAAGGTTCAGTCGCTAGGTATACATGGAGAGGTAGTAAATTGGATTAGACTTTGGCTCAATGGAAGAACGTGATGTGGAGATGCCGGCGTTGGACTGGGGTAAACACAGTAAGAAGTTTAACAACACCAGGTTAAAGTCCAACAGGTTTATTTGGTAGCAAAAGCAAAAGGTGTGGCTTTTGCTACCAAATAAACCTGTTGGACTTTAACCTGGTGTTGTTTAACTTCTTTCAATGGAAGAAGCCAGAAAGTGGTAGTGGAGGATTGCTTCTCTGAGTGGAAGCCTGTGACTAGTGGTGTGCAAGTATGAAGTCTAACAACACCAGGTTAAAGTCCAACAGGTTTATTTGGTAGTAAAAAGGCTTTTACTACCAAATAAACCTGTTGGACTTTAACCTGGTGTTGTTAGACTTCTTACTGTGTTTACCCCAGTCCAACGCCGGCATAGAACCATAGAACCATAGAAAATTACAGCTCAGAAACAGGCCTTTTGGCCCTTCTTGTCTGTGCCGAACCATTTTATGCCTAGTCCCACTGACCTGCACTTGGACCATATCCCTCCACACCCCTCTCATCCATGAACCCGTCCAAGTTTTTCTTAAATGCTAAAAGTGCATTTACCACTTTATCCGGCAGCTCATTCCACACTCCCACCACTCTCTGCGTGAAGAAGCCCCCCCTAATATTCCCTTTAAACTTTTCTCCTTTCACCCTTAACCCATGCCCTCTGGTTTTTTTCTTTCCTAGCCTCAGCGGAAAAAGCCTGCTTGCATTCACTCTATCTATACCCATCAAAATCTTATACACCTCTATCAAATCTCCTCTCAATCTTCTACGCTCCAGGGAATAAAGTCCCAACCTATTCAATCTCTCTCTGTAACTCAGCTTCAAGTCCCGGCAACATCCTTGTGAACCTTCTCTGCACTCTTTCAATCTTATTTACATCCTTCCTATAACTAGGTGACCAAAACTGTACACAATACTCCAAATTCGGCCTCACCAATGCCTTATATAACCTTACCATAACATTCCAACTTTTATACTCGATACTCCGATTTATAAAGGCCAATGTATCAAAGGCACTCTTTACGACCCTATCCACCTGTGACGTCACTTTTAGGGAATTCTGTACCTGTATTCCCAGATCCCTCTGTTCAACTGCACTCTTCAGAGTCCTACCATTTACCCTGTATGTTCTTCTTTGGTTTGTCCTTCCAAAGTGCAATATCTCACACTTGTCTGCGTTGGCATCTCCACATCATGACTAGTGGTGTGCCACAGGGATCAGTGCTGGGTCCATTGTTGTTTGTCATCTATATCAATGATCTGGATGATAATGTGGTAAATTGAATCAGCAAATTTGCTGATGATACAAAGATTGGAGGTGTAGTGGACAGTGAGGAAGGTTTTCAAAGCTTGCAGAGGGATTTGGACCAGCCAGAAAAATGGGGTGAAAAATGGCAGATGGAGTTTAATGCAGACAAGTGTTGCACTTTGGAAGGACAAACCAAGGAAGAGCATACAAGGTAAATGGTAGGACACTGAAGAGTGCAGTAGAACAGAAGGATCTGGGAATACAGATACATAATTCCCTAAACGTGGCGTCACGGGTAGATAGGGTCGTAAAGAGTGCTTTTGGTACATTGGCCTTTATAAATCAAAGTATTGAATATAAGAGTAGGACTGTTATGGTGAGGTTGTATAAGACATTGGTGAGGCCGAATTTAGAGTATTGTGTGCAGTTTTGGTCACCTAATTACAGGAAGGATATTAATAAGGTTGAAAGAGTGCAGAGAAGGTTTACAAGGATGTTGCCGGGACTTGAGAAACTGAGTTACAGAGAAAGGTTGAATAGGTTAGGACTTTATTCCCTGGAGCGTAGAAGAATGAGGGGAGATTTGACAGAGGTGTATAAAATTATGATGGGTATGGATAGAGTGAATGCAAGCAGGCTTTTTCCACTGAGGCTAGGGGAGAAAAAAACCAGAGGACATGGGTTAAGGGTGAAGGGGGAAAAGTTTAAAGGGAATATTAGGGGGGGCTTCTTCACACAGAGAGTGGTGGGAGTGTGGAATGAGCTGCCAGATGAAGTGGTGAATGCAGGCTCACTTTTAACATTTAAGAAAAACTTGGACAGGTACATGAATGAGAGGGGTGTGGAGGGATATGGTCCAGGTGCAGGTCAGTGGGACTAGGCAGAAAGATGGTTCGGCACAGCCAAGAAGGGCCAAAAGGCCTGTTTCTGTGCTGTAATGTTCTATATTTTGATGGTTCTATGGAAGTCTTGTCCATAGGGGATGGCTTCTTTAACGTGTTTAGGGTGGAAGCTAGAGAAGTGGAGCATCGTGAGGTTATCTGTGGGCTTGCGGTACAGTGAGGTGCTGAGGTGACCGTCCTTAATGGAGATGCGTGTGTCCAAGAATGCAACCGATTCTGGAGAGTAGTGCATGGTGAGTCTGATGGTGGGATGGAACTTGTTGATGTCATCATATAGTTGTTTCAGTAATTGTTCACCATGAGTCCAAAGGAAGAAAATGTCATCGATGTATCTGGTGTATAGCATTGGTTGAAGGTCCTGTGCAGTGAAGAAGTCTTGTTCGAACCTGTGCATGAAGGTGTTGCCATATTGAGGTGCGAATTTGGTCCCCATGGCTGTTCCGTGTGTCTGGATGAAGAACTGGTTGTTGAAGGTGAAGACATTGTGGTCCAGGATGAAGCGGATGAGTTGTAAAATTGCATCTGGAAACTGGCAGTTGACGGCATTGAATACTGAGGCTGTTGCAGCAATGCCATCGTCATGGGGGATGCTGGTGTAGAGTGCCGAGACATCCATTGTGATGAGGAGTGCTCCTGGTTCAACTGCTCCATGTGCGCTGAGTTTCTGTAGGAAGTCCGTAGTGTCGTGACAAAAGCTGGGGGTTCTTTGTACAATGGGTTTCAGGTTGCCCTCGACATAGCCGGAGAGGTTCTTGCACAGGATCCCATTGCCCGATACGATGGGACGGCCGGGTGTGTTTGCCTTGTGTATCTTCGGGAGGCTGTAGAGATCTCCAACGTGGGGAGTACGTGGGATGAGAGCACGGAGGGTGCTCTGAAGGTCCAGATCAAAGGTCTTGATCAGAGTGTTGAGTTGACGGGTGTGTTCTTTGGTCGGATCTGCGGGTAACTGTCTGTAATGTTCCTCGTTGTTCAGTTGTCGGTACACGTCTTTGCAGTAATCCGTTCTGTTCAGTATGACGATGTCTTTATCTGCTGGTTTGATGACAATGTTGCGGTTGGTCTTGAGAGCGCGGATGACGTTGTGTTGTGCTTGGATGATGTTCGGGGCTGTCTTATGAGTGCGGTTGATGAATTTGGTGTTGACGCACCTCCTGATGGCTTGGGCATGCATGTCAAGTCGAGGGCAGCGGCCTTCCGGAGGAGTCCAATTTGACTCTTCCCTCTTCAGATGCACTGCGGATCTCTCTGTCGGCTGTTTCAGTTCATTGGCTGTCTCATTGTGTTCACTGTTGGCCTCTTGGGGTTTGTGGAAGGGGCAGCGCTCCAAAAGCTAGTGGCATTTGCTACCAAATAAACCTGTTGGACTTTAACCTGGTGTTGTTAAACTTCTTACTGTGTTAACTCTTTATGTAACATCCGAGTATAATTAACTTATCAATAACCAAGCCTGTTAACCTTATCATAGAATCCCTACAGTGCAGAAGAAGGACATTCAGCCCATCGAGCCTGCACTGATAACGATCTCACCCAGGCCCTATCCCGTAATCCCACATTTTACCCTGCTAATCCCCCTAACACTAATGGACAATTTATCATGGCCAATCCACCTCGCACATCTTTGGAGTGTGGGAGGAAATTGGAGCACTTGGAGGAAATCCATGTAGACATGGGGGCGGCACGGTAGCACAGTGGTTAGCACTGCTGCTCCACAGCTCCAGGGACCTGGGTTCGATTCCCGGCTTGGGTCACTGTCTGTGTGGAGTTTGCACATTCTCCTCGTGTCTGCGTGGGTTTCCTCTGGGTGCTCCGGTTTCCTCCCACAGTCCAAAGATGTGTGGGTTAGGTTGATTGGCCATGCTAAAAAATTGCCCATTAGTGTCCTGAGATGCGTAGGTACGAGGGATTAGTGGGTAAAATATGTCGGGATATGGGGGTAGGGCCTGGGTGGGATTGTGGTCAGTGCAGACTCGCTGGGCCGAATGGCCTCTTTCTGTACTGTAGGGTTTCTATAATTCTATGGGGAGAATGTGCAAACTCCACACAGATAGTGACCCACGCCGGGACCTGGCGCTGTGAGGGAACAGTGCTAACCACTGTGCCACCATGCCGCCTCATCAGCATCTCTCCCACCATACAACCAACCCTCAGCGGTTTATTACCTTAAACAGCTAACTATTTAATACCCATCAAAAGAACCTATTAAATACTAACACATTCCCCCTACTTTCTTGAAATTAAATTGATATGCAAACAAGAACTATTCATAAGGAAAATTACAAAACGATAATACATGTTATTGCTTGTGTAAGATCTTTAACATACTCCAAATCCCACCTCCATCTTGAAAACCAAAAATAATTTAATAAGGTTACAACAAGAACATGTCAATGTTCTCATAATCTATTATAAAACAAGACATCCCTCTTCGAGAATAGACAATTTCTTTGGACAAGCAGTTCTTTTTGTGAAATAATCCATCAATCCATTTTATTTTGGAAATCTCCTGCCTTACAGCACAGTAAGAAGTCTCACAACACCAGGTTAAAGTCCAACAGGTTTATTTGGTAGCAAAAGCCACTAGCTTTTGGAGCGCTCGCTGCTCCTTCGTCAGGTGAGTGGTGAGCATCTCCACATCATTACAGCACAGGAACAGGCTCTTCAGCCCTCCAAGCCTGCACCGGCCATGCTGCCCATCTGAACTAAAACCCCCTACCCTTCCGGAATTCATATCCCTCTATTCCCATCCTATTCATGTATTTGTCCAGACGCCCCTTAAAAGTCACTATCGTATCTGTTTCCACTACCTCCCCCGGCAGCGAGTTCCAGGCACCCACTCTCTGTGTAAAAAAACTTGCCTCGTACATCTCCTTTAAACATTGCCCCTCGCCCCTTAAACCTATTCCCCCTAGTAACTGACTTTTCCACCCTGGGAATAAGCATCTGACTATCCACTCTGAAAGAACAATGGCCATTGGGGGATTGTCAACAAATCTCCCCATGGGTCTCATTGAATATGAGTTCCCTTTTCTGGTGAAAGGAGCATCACCCAATAGGAGAAGGAGCTGCAGGGGGTTTAAAACACTCTGGCCAGCAGGCAAAAGGGCTGACCTGCATTCTAATAGCTGCTGAGCTGCACTTTGAGCATGTTGTCAATAAATGGTGATGGTGACGGAAGACTGGCCTCGGTAAGATTATTACACTGGCGATGAGGAGTCAAGCGAGTTTCTTCTTCCCTCCGGACCATCTTTACTGTCAAGACAAGTAATTGTCCAGTGAGAAAAATGCCTCTTTTTGGTCAACTTGAAGCCTAAAATGCAAGTATGGAAGAATGGGCTCAATACGCAGAGCACACATGTTACTAATTTTGGGCCAAAAGTCTTGAGGGGGACAAGAATCAGAAAGTGGCCCTGTTGATGGCATGCGACATCCTGACCTTCAGTGTATTAAAAAGCCTGACCTATCTGGACACCCTGCCTCCAAAACCTTTAATGAATTGGTGGACTTGGTTAAAGGCTATTATGACCCAAAACCCCCCATAATACTCCAGCGATTCCACTTTAACATGGCAGGGCGGACCCCCGGGGAACCTGTCACCAAATTTCTGACCACTTCTGTGGACTTCTTAAGCTCAGCACGAAGAAGCAACCTGCAGAGACAACTAACGTGATTTTTCTTCGACTACAGGACTACTATTATAGAAAGAATATTATTAAACTAGAAAGAGTGCAGAAACGATTTACTAGGATGTTACCAGGACTTGATGGTTTGGGTTATAAGGAGAGGCTGGATAGACTAGGACTTTTTTCTCTGGAGCATAGAAGGCTGAGGGATGATATTATAGAGTCTATAAAATAACGAGGGGCATAGATCAGCTAGATAGTCAATATCTTTTCCCAAAGATAGGGGAGTCTAAAACTATAGGGCATAGGTTTAAGTTGAGAGGGGAGAGATACAAAAGTGTCCAGAGGGGCAATCTTTTCACACAGAGGGTGGTGAGTGTCTGGAACGAGCTGCCAGAGATAGTAGTAGAGGCAGGTACAATTTTGTCTTTTGAAAAGCATTTAGATAGTTACATGGGTAAGTTGGGTATCGAGGGATATGGGCCAAATCCGGGCAATTGGGACTAGCTTTGGGGTTTAAAAAAAAAGGGCGGCATCGACAAGTTGGATCGAAGGGCCTGTTTCCATGCTGTAAACCTCTATGACTCTATGACTCTACCCCTCACACACCGACAGCAGAAGATGAGGTGGGGAGGTGATGGCCGAGTGATATTTTCGCTAGACTGTTAATCCAGAAACTCAGCTAATGTTCTGGGGGCCTGGATTCAAATCCTGCCATGGCAGATGGTGGAATTTGAATTCAATAAAAAATATCTGGAATTAAGAATCTACTGATGGCCATGAAACCATTGTTGATTGTCGTAAAAACCCATCTGGTTCACTAATGTTCTTTAGGGAAGGAAATGTGTCCTTCTTACCTGGTCTGGGCTACACGTGACTCCAGAGCCACAGCAATGTGGTTGATTCTCAACTGCCTTTGAGCAACACAGGGACGGGCAATAGCCACACCCATGATCCATGAATGAATTTTTAAAAAATTGTTAATGGGATGGAAGCTTCAGGTGAGATTAAGTTTACTGTTCCCTGCCAGGGAGGGTGAGGTCCCAGGAAGAGAACCAGAAGAAGAATTATGATTCCATAAGGACTGACGGTTCAAAACCGGCAATTCTGTCCACGTGAAGAACCTCTGGAATGGCCTCAGTGGGTGCCCAGGATCATAATGGAAAAAACAGGGTCCGTGTCTTATAAGGTCCAAGTGCAGGGCAAAATTGTCAGAAAACACCTGGACCATCTCAGGAGTAGGGAGTCTGTGCCAGAGCAGGCCTCATTACCAGCCCAGGGGATGGCCGCTGCAAACTCCGAGCCACTTCACATCCCCTCACCTGGTCATTCCTCTAATCGACACCAGACTAATCACTAAGCGGCAGAAAAGGCCACGCTGTGGCCTGTTGGGGAAGAAACAGACTTGAAGGGGAGGGATGTTATGATGACCACAGGGGATCATCAATAGGTCTCCCCGTGGGCCTTGTAGAATGCTCTATAAGGCGAGTCGAGGCTTGCCCAATAGGGAAGGAGCAATGGGAGGTTTAAAATCAGTTGGCTCCACTTAGGCTGGCAGTCAAATTACTTCAGTCCTGACCTGTATTCTATAGCCGCTGAACGGCATATTGTAAATAAAGGGTGACAGTGACGGAAGACTGGCCTCAGTAAGATTATTAGTCATAGACGTTTACAGCATGGAAACAGGCCCTTCAGCCCAACTTGTTCATGCCGCCCTTTTTTTTAAAACCCCTAAGCTAGTCCCAATTGCCTGCATTTGGCCCATATCCCTCCATACCCATCTTACCCATGTAACTATCTAAATGCTTTTTAAAAGACAAAAGCTTGTTTCAGACACTCAACACCCTCTGTGTAAAGAAATTGCCCCTCTGGACCCTTTTGTATCTCTCCCCTCTCACGTTAAACCTATGCCCTCCAGTTTTAGGAAAAGATATTGACTATATAGCTGGTCTATACCCAGCATTAATAATGAATCCAACTGTACTCGAACAACCATTAGAAAGGGGTGGCACGGGGGCACAGTGGTCAGCACTGCTGCCTCACAGTGACAGGGACCCGGGTTCAATTTCTGGCTTGGGTCACGTCTGTGCGGAGTCTGCACATTCTCCCCATGTCTGCGTGGGTTTCCTCCAGGTACTCAGGTTTCCCCCCACAGTCCGAAAGACATGCTGGTTAGGTGCATTGGCCATGCTAAATTCTCCCTCAGTTTACCTGAACAGGCGCCAGAGTGTGGCGACTAGGGGATTTTTCACAGTAACTTTATTGCAGTGTTAAGGTAAGCCTTCTTGTGACACTATAAATAAATCAATAAATGAAGGTTAGCAGGTGAAACATCATTAAAAGCAACTAATTTATTCCTTTCTGAGTCACCCAGGTGTGGAAATCTGAGTGTATATTCTTCTGTACTTAATTTCATCACTATCTTATTTGCATTTAGCTCTTCCTCGTCGGTAGCATACTTCAGCACGGTGCTCAATTCTAATACCTCAAAGTCTGAACCCGGTCTAGTTTGTGCGCATAACCAGTGCCCAATTCATCTTCCATACTGCTCTGCTTCTTTCTTGGTTGTAGATTCTCCTTTTTTGTGAGGATCTGGCCTGATTTATTGGAAGTTATTAACATTATCTCGATATGATTGTTGATTCCCATCCCAGCCTACCTAACACCTAACCCGATATAATTAAAACTCACCCTGATGAAGGACGAGCGTTCCGAAAGCTCGTATTCCAAGTAAACCTGTTGGACTTTAACCTGGTGTTGTCAGACTTCTTACTATATAATTAAAAGCCCGAATTCCTTTATAATTTTATCTACCACAGATTTCTCAATACTGCAGATCCACCCACAGATCATCTGCACACATTAAGAAAATCCCCGTTTGTTCTCCTTCATCATCCCAGTAAAACATTGCTGCATCTGCTTTAAGCTGAAGGATGGACCCAACTTTTTTTTGATTTGATTTATTATTGTCACATGTATTAGCACACAGTGAAAAGTATTGTTTCTTGCACGCTATAGAGACAAAGCATACCACTCATAGAGAAGGAAACGAGAGAGTGCAGAATGTAGTGTTACAGTCATAGCAAGGGGTGTAGAGAAAGATCAACTTAATGCAAGGTAAATCCATTCAAAAGTCTGATGGCAGCAGGGAAGCAGCTGTTCTTGAGTCAGTTGGTACGTGATCTCAGACTTTTGTATCTTTTTCCCGAAGAAGGTGGAAGAGAGAATGTCCAGGGTGCATGGGGACCTTGATTATGCTGACTGCTTTGCCGAGGCAGTGGGAAGTTTAGACAGAGTCAATGGATGGGAGGCTGGTTTGTGTGATGGATTGGGCTACATTTACGACCTTTTGTAGTTCTTTGTGGTCTTGGGTAGAGCAGGAGCCATACCAAGCTGTGATACAACCAGAAAGAATGCTTTCTATGGTGCACCTGTAAAAGTTGGTGAGAGTCGTAGCTGACATGCCAAATTTCCTTAGTCTTCTGAGAAAATAGAGGCCTTGGTGGGCTTTCTTAACTATAGTGTCGGCCTGGGGGGGACCTGGACAGGTTGTTGGTGACCTGGACACCTAAAAACATGAAGCTCTCGACCCTTTCTACTTTGTCCCTGTTGATGTAGACAGGAGCATGTTCTCCTTTACGCTTCCTGAAGTCGATGACTATCTCCTTTGTTTTGTTGACATTGAGGGAGAGATTATTGTTGCTACACCAGTTCACCAGATTCTCTATCTCATTCCTGTACTCTGCCTCATCATTGTTTGAGATCCGACCCACTACGGTGGTGTCGTCAGCAAACTTAAAAATTGAATTGGAGGGGAATTTGGCCGCACAGTCAGAGGTGTATAAGGAGCATAGTAGGGGGCTGAGAACACAGCCTTGTGGGGCACCGGTGTTGAGGATGATCGTGGAGGAGGTGTTGTTGCCTATCCTCACTGATTGCGGTCTGTGAGTTAGGAAGTTCAGGATCCAGTAGCAGAGGGAGGTGCCGAGGCCCAGGTCACGGAGTTTGGAGATGAGTTTCGTGGGAATAATAGTGTTGAAGGCGGAGCTGTAGTCAATAAATAGGAGTCTGACATGCGTCTGAAAATTATCAGACACCGAATGCATCAGTTAGCCCATAAACACATTTATTCAACCTTCATAACTTCCCCTCTATGGCTGGGATTCTCCACACCTGTTTTTAGCAGGCAGGAAAGACGGTGGGGGCGGAAAATCCAATGGGAATCCTCAAACGGCTTTTACGCTGGCAGTATTTCCTGTTCCCATTGTGCCCTCCCTCCGGCCCCCACCAAGGGACTTAATGGGGTTCCATCATGAAAGGTCAATTTAAAACATTAACTGACTTTCTCTACACAGACGCTGCCAGGCCTGTCGAACGTATCCTGCATTTCCTGCTTTGTTTTCAGTTTTCCAGCAGTAATTTCTTTTTACCCTTCCTGTTGTTTTGGAGTCTGCTCTAACCTCCTGCTCACCCAAACCTCAAATCCCCAAACTACAAGTCTAGACATAGCTTTATACGTACCATTGGGGAGTACTTATTCATCCATCGATGGGACAACGCTGTCAGTCTGGCACCTCTGTGTAAAAGTTCCCTCCAAATGGAAAGGAGGTCCTCCCCCTACACACTCACACACTCTCCCCCCACACTCACTCACTCTCCCCCCACACTCACTCACTCTCCCACCCCCACACTCACTCACTCTCCCACCCCCACACTCACTCACTTTCCCCCCCCCACTCACTCACTCTCCCCCCACACTCACTCACTCTCCCCCCACACTCACTCACTCTCCCACCCCCACACTCACTCACTTTCCCCCCCCCACTCACTCACTCTCCCCCCACACTCACTCACTCTCCCCCCACACTCACTCACTCTCCCACCCCCACACTCACTCACTTTCCCCCCCCCACTCACTCACTCTCCCCCCACACTCACTCACTCTCCCAACCCCACACTCACTCACTCTCCCCCTACACACTCACACACTCTCCCCCCACACTCACAAACTCTCCCACCCCCACACTCACACACTCTCCCCCCACACTCACACACTCTCCCCCCACACTCACACACTCTCCCACCCCCACCACTCATTCACTTCCCCCCCCCACTCACTCACTCTCCACCCACACTCACACACTCTCCCACCCCCACCACTCACTCACTTCCCCCCCCCCCCCACTCACTCACTCTCCACCCCACACTCACTCACTCTCCCACCCCCACCACTCACTCACTCTCCCCCCACACTCACTCACTCTCCCAACCCCACACTCACTCACTCTCCCACCCCCACACTCACTCACTCTCCGATCCCACACTCACGCACTCTCCCCCCCCCACACTCACTCACTCTCTCCCTCCACTCACTCACTCTCCCCCCCCCACTCACTCACTCTCTCCCCCCACTCACTCACTCTCCCACCCCCACGCTCTCTCACTCTCCCACCCCCACGCTCACTCACTCTCCCCCCCCACACTCACTCACTCTCCCCCCACACTCACTCACTCTCCCCCCACACTCACTCACTCTCCACCCACACTTACTCACTCTCCCCCCCACACTCACTCACTCTCCCCCCACACTCACTCACTCTCCCCCCACACTCACTCACTCTCCCGCCCCCACTCACTCACTCTCCCCCCCCACACACTCACTCTCCCGCCCCCACTCACTCACTCTCCCCCCACACACTCACTCACTCTCTCCCCCCACACTCACTCACTCTCCCACCCCCACGCTCACTCACTCTCCCCCCCCACTCACTCACTCTCTCCCCCCACTCACTCACTCTCCCACCACCCCACTCACTCACTCTCCCCCCACAATCACTCACTCTCCCCCCCCACACTCACTCACTCCCCACCCCCCCACTCACTCACTCTCCCCCCCCACACTCACTTACTCTCCCCCTCACTCACTCACTCTCCCAACCCCACACTCACTCACTCTCCCCCTACACACTCACACACTCTCCCCCCACACTCACAAATCCCACCCCCACACTCACACACTCTCCCCCCACACTCACACACTCTCCCCCCACACTCACACACTCTCCCACCCCCACCACTCATTCACTTCCCCCCCCCACTCACTCACTCTCCACCCACACTCACACACTCTCCCACCCCCACCACTCACTCACTTCCCCCCCCCCCACTCACTCACTCTCCACCCACACTCACTCACTCTCCCACCCCCACCACTCACTCACTCTCCCCCCACACTCACTCACTCTCCCAACCCCACACTCACTCACTCTCCCACCCCCACACTCACTCACTCTCCGATCCCACACTCACGCACTCTCCCCCCCCCACACTCACTCACTCTCTCCCTCCACTCACTCACTCTCCCCCCCCCACTCACTCACTCTCTCCCCCCACTCACTCACTCTCCCACCCCCACGCTCTCTCACTCTCCCACCCCCACGCTCACTCACTCTCCCCCCCCACACTCACTCACTCTCCCCCCACACTCACTCACTCTCCCCCCACACTCACTCACTCTCCACCCACACTTACTCACTCTCCCCCCCACACTCACTCACTCTCCCCCCACACTCACTCACTCTCCCCCCACACTCACTCACTCTCCCGCCCCCACTCACTCACTCTCCCCCCCCACACACTCACTCTCCCGCCCCCACTCACTCACTCTCCCCCCACACACTCACTCACTCTCTCCCCCCACACTCACTCACTCTCCCACCCCCACGCTCACTCACTCTCCCCCCCCACTCACTCACTCTCTCCCCCCACTCACTCACTCTCCCACCACCCCACTCACTCACTCTCCCCCCACAATCACTCACTCTCCCCCCCCACACTCACTCACTCCCCACCCCCCCACTCACTCACTCTCCCCCCCCCACACGCACTTACTCTCCCCCTCACTCACTCACTCTCCCCCCACACTCACTCACTCTCCCCCCCCACACTCACTCACTCTCCCCTCACAATCACTCACCCTCCCCCCCCACACTCACTCACTCTCCCCCCCCACTCACTTACTCTCCCCCTCACTCACTCACTCTCCCCCCACACTCACTTACTCTCCCCCCCCACTCACTCACTCTCCCCCCACACTCACTTACTCTCCCCCCCACACTCACTCACTCTCCCCCCCCCCACTCACTCACTCTCCCACCCCCCCACTCACTCACTCTCCCCCCCCACACTCACTTACTCTCCCCCTCTCACTCACTCTCCCCCCACTCACTCACTCTCCCCCCCACACTCACTCACTCTCCCCCCACTCACTTACTCTCCCCCCCCACTCACTCACTCTCCCCCCACACTCACTCACTCTCCCCCCCCCCACTCACTCACTCTCCCCCCACAATCACTCACTCTCCCCCCACTCACTCACTCTCCCCCCACACTCACTCACTCTCCCCCCACACTCGCTCACTCTCCCCCCCCACTCACTCACTCTCCCCCCACTCACTCACTCTCCCATCCCACACTCACTCACTCTCACCCCACTCACTCACTCTCCCCGCCCACACTCACTCACTCTCCCCCCACTCACTCACTCTCCCCCCACACTCACTCACTCTCCCCCCACACTCACTCACTCTCCCCCCACACTCACTCACTCCCCCCACACTCACTCACTCTCCCCCCCCACTCACTCACTCTCTCCCCCACTCACTCACTCTCCCACCCCCACACTCACTCACTCTCCCCCCACACTCACTCACTCTCCCCCCCCACTCACTCACTCTCTCCCCCACTCACTCACTCTCCCACCCCCACACTCACTCACTCTCCCCCCCCCACACTCACTCACTCTCCCCCCCACTCACTCACTCTCCCCCCACACTCACTCACTCTCCCCCCCACTCACTCACTCTCTCCCCCACTCACTCACTCTCCCCCCCCACACTCACTCACTCTCCCCCCACTCACTCACTCTCCCCCCACTCACTCACTCTCCCCCCACACTCACTCACTCTCCCCCCACTCACTCACTCACTCTTTCCCCACGCTCACTCACTCTCCCCCCACTCACTCACTCACTCTCCCCCCCCACTCACTCACTCTCCCACCCCCACACTCACTCACTCCCCCCCACACTCACTCACTCTCCCCCCACACTCACTCACTCTCCCCCCACTCACTCACTCACTCTTTCCCCACGCTCACTCACTCTCCCCCCACTCACTCACTCACTCTCCCCCCACTCACTCACTCACTCTTTCCCCACGCTCACTCACTCTCCCCCCCACTCACTCACTCACTCTCCCCCCCACACTCACTCACTCTCCCCCCCCCACACTCACTCACTCTCCCATCTCCCCACTCACTCACTCTCTCCCCCACACTCACTCACTCTCCCATCTCCCCACTCACTCACTCTCCCCCCACTCACTCACTCTCCCCCCACTCACTCTCTCTCCCATCCCCCCCATTCATTCACTCCCATCCTACGCTCACTCACTCTCCCACCTCACACTCACTCTCCCATCCCACACTCACTGACTCTCCGCCCCCACCACACTCACTCACTCCCTCCCCCACACTCACTCACTCATTCCCCCCACACTCACTCACTCTCCCCCCCACTCACTCACTGTCCCCTCCACACTCACTCACTCTCCCCCCCCACTCACTCACTGTCCCCCTCCACACTGACTCACTCTCCCCCCTACACTCATTCACTTCCCCCACACACACTCACTCGCTCTCCCCACCCTGCCACACTCACTCTCCCTCTCCCCCCCACATTCACTCACTTACTCTCCCACACTCATTCACTCTCCCCACACTCACTCTCCCCTCACACTCACTCACTATCCCCCTTCCACGTCCCGACTCGATCTCCCCCTCATAGAATCCCGCAGTGCAGAAGGAGGCCATTCGGCCCATCGAGTCGGCACCGACCACAATCCCACCCAGGCCCTATTCTGTAATCCCATGCATTTATCCCAGTTAGTCCCTCTGACAGTAAGGAGCAATTTAGCATGGCCAGTGCACCTAGCCCGCACATCTTTGGACTGAAAACCGGAGCATCCGGAAAAACCCATGCAGACACAGGGAGAACATGCAAACTCCACACAGATAGTGACACAAGATGGGAATGGAACCCAGGTCCCTGGCGCTGTGAGGCAGCAATGCTAACCACTGTGCCACCATGTCCTCCTGGGCTCTGACTTGAACCTGCTCTCCCTGGCACTGACTCGATCTCTCCCTCTCGGGCCCTGACTCAATCTCCACTTCCTGGGCCCTGACTCGATCTCTCCCTCCCAGACCCTGACTCGATCTCACCCTCGGGGCCCTGACTTGATCTTCTTCTCCCAGGCCCTGATTGGATCTCTCCCTCTCGAGCCCTGACTGGATCTCCCCCTCTCGAACCATGACTCAATCTCCCCCTCTCGCACCCTGACTCGATCTACCCGTCTTGGAACTTGATTCAATTTCCCTCCCCTTCTCAAGCCTTGACTCGATTTCTCCCTCCCAGGCGCTGACTTGATCTCTCCCTCTCAGTTCCCTGACTGGATCTCCCCCTCTCGGGCCTTGACTCAATCTCCCCCTCCCAGGCCCTGACTTGATCTCTCCTTCTCGGGCCCTGACTCGATCTCCACCTCCCGGGCCCTAATTCGATCTCCCCCTCCCAGGCCCCGACTCGATCTCTCCCTCTCGGGCTCTGACTGGATCTCCCCCTCCCGGGCCCTAATTCGATCTCCCCCTCCCAGGCCCCGACTCGATCTCTCCCTCTCGGGCTCTGACTGGATCTCCCCCTCCCGGGCCCTAATTCGATCTCCCCCTCCCAGGCCCCGACTCAATCTCTCCCTCTCGGTTCCCTGACTGGATCTCCCCCTCCTCAGCCCTGAGTCGATCTCCCCCTCCCAGGCTCCGATTCAATCTCTCCCTCTCAGTTCCCTGACTTGATCTCCCCTTCCTGGGCCTTGACTGGATCTCTCCCTCCCGGGCTTTGACTCAATCTCTCCCTATCGGGCCCTGACTCAATTTCCTCCTCACGGGCCCTGATTTGATCTCCTCCTCCCAGGGCCTGACTCGATCTCCTTCTCATGGGCCCTGACTCAACCTCGCGCTCTTGGACCCTGATTTGAACTTGCCCTCCCGGGCCCTGTGAACAGACTATGGGTGAGTTTTTCTGGCCTCGCTTGCGGAACATATCCCATTCGAGGTCGATGGACCTTTCCACGGTTCACCCTCCCCCCCCACCCCCCCACCCCCCCACCCTCCACCACCTGCTACGATTCCCATGTGGGTACTTGTAATACATTGTCATTGCATGAATAATCATCAGTGTAAATTTTTTTTCATAATTTCCTACATAAGAACATAAGAACATAAGAAATAGGAGCAGGAGTAGGCCATCTAGCCCCTCGAGCCTGCCCCGCCATTCAATAAGATCATGGCTGATCTGACGTGGATCAGTACCACTTACCCGCCTGATCCCCATAACCCTTAATTCCCTTACCGATCAGGAATCCATCCATCCGCGCTTTAAACATATTCAGCGAGGTAGCCTCCACCACCTCAGTGGGCAGAGAATTCCAGAGATTCACCACCCTCTGGGAGAAGAAGTTCCTCCTCAACTCTGTCTTAAACCGACCCCCCTTTATTTTGAGGCTGTGTCCTCTAGTTTTAACTTCCTTACTAAGTGGAAAGAATCTCTCCGCCTCCACCCTATCCAGCCCCCACATTATCTTATAAGTCTCCATAAGATCCACCCTCATCCTTCTAAACTCCAACGAGTACAAACCCAATCTCCTCAGCCTCTCCTCATAATCCAAACCCCTCATCTCCGGTATCAACCTGGTGAACCTTCTCTGCACTCCCTCCAATGCCAATATATCCTTCCTCATATAAGGGGACCAATACTGCACACAGTATTCCAGCTGCGGCCTCACCAATGCCCTGTACAGGTGCATCAAGACATCCCTGCTTTTATATTCTATCCCCCTCGCGATATAGGCCAACATCCCATTTGCCTTCTTGATCACCTGTTGTACCTGCAGACTGGGCTTTTGCGTCTCATGCACAAGGACCCCCAGGTCCCTTTGCACGGTAGCATGTTTTAATTTGTTTCCATTGAGATAGTAATCCCATTTGTTATTATTTCCTCCAAAGTGTATAACCTCGCATTTATCAACGTTATACTCCATTTGCCATATCCTCGCCCACTCACTCAGCCTGTCCAAATCTCTCTGCAGATCTTCTCCGTCCTCCACACGATTCACTTTTCCACTTATCTTTGTTATCTTTATCTACATTGAAGAGAATCCAGTCACATTTGGTTCATTGTGTAGAAAGTTGGCCAATCACCTCTGTGCAGTTGTATCTGAGGTCAGTGGATTTCCTTGTTGCACTCTCCAAGATCAGTTTGGACAGATTTCATTGGTACCATTCCTTCCCACGTTTCACTGCTTTATTCCTTCTGGGAAGGGAGGTGGGATCGGAGAATGTCAGCTCACATGGAGGTGCAGGACTGACAAGAGTGAGTCAGTGGTGCAGCGGAATGGAAAAGGGATCCAGGCAAGGCAGAGGATGGGCATAGAGAAATGAAGTGGGCTGTGGCATCGTGGGTGTGCTGGACAGTCACTCTGGGTAAGTGAACAAGGGGCCTGAAAGGTGTGATCAGTGCTGTCCAAATATGAGTCCACCTCAGGGTGTTGGTTGGGAGAGTCCTGTAAGTAGTCTCACAACATCAGGTTAAAGTCCAACAGGTTTATTTGGCAGCACAAGCTTTCGGAGTCTCGCTCCTTCTTCAGGTGAGTGAGGAGTTCCGTTCACAAACAGGGTGTATATAGACACAAACTCAATTTACAAGATAATGGTTGGAATGCGAGTTTTTACAGGTAATCAAGTCTTAAAGGTACAGACAATGTGAGTGGAGAGTCCTTCCAGGGTTTTCAGTTCAGTACCAACATTTCAATTATCCAGTGACCTACAATAACCTGCTTTACAATGTACAGAATGGAGACACAGCTGAACCTGTAAAATTCTACCTTGTGTCTCACCCCTTGAACTGACAAAGCTAATTGCCCTCCTCTGTGAACTGACAAACTGTAATGACTTCAATGAGGTCCATAAGATTGGCCTCTTGGAGTATGAGCTCCCTGATTGCCTGTCCAATCAGGGAACCTCACCAGTATATAAATATGGAAGTGTCAGGTCCACTGGCACTCCAGATTCTGACTTTGTATCTGAAGCACCGTAAGGAGTGGAACTGAGTTTGTAAATAAAGGGAATCTGGTGAAGGGGCACTGGCCTCAAATCTAATTCTCCTCCTTGTGAACAATCCCAATTCCTTGGCCAGATTTTCATGTCTCTGTGTGTGTTGGAATGGAGAAGGGTGGGTTTTCAAACTGGGGGAAATGTCTCAATTCCAGGATTTCTTCCTCCTTCCCATTGCTGGCAATTTCAAGCAAAGCAGGATAAGAATGCACCTCATGATGAAAAGAGTGTTGATAGGAAACAGGATCACAATCCAGAAATGACCCAACTTATGGTTTCCACGTCAAAGATGAAAATCCAAGCTGCTATCTCCTTCTCTCTCCTCTCTCAGCTCTAAACTTCTGTGTAAATCCACATCTGCACTATTAGCCTCAGGGATCAGTGCTGGGTCCACTGTTATTTGTCATTTATATTCATGATTTGGATGAGAATCTAGGGAGCATGGTTAGTAAGTTTGCAGATGGCACTAAGATTGGTGGCATAGTGGACAGTGAAGAAAGTTATCTCCAATTGCAACGGGATCTTGATCAATTGGGCCAGTGGGCTGACGAATGGCAGATGGAGTTTAATTTAGACAAATGCGAGGTGATGCATTTTGGTAGATTGAACCAGGGCAGGACTTAGAACATAGAACATAGAAAGCCACAGCACAAACAGGCCCTTCGGCCCACAAGTTGCGCCGATCACATCCCCACCTCTAGGCCTATCTATAGCCCTCAATCCCATTAAATCCCATGTACTCATCCAGAAGTCTCTTAAAAGACCCCAACGAGTTTGCCTCCACCACCACCGACGTCAGCCGATTCCACTCACCCACCACCCTCTGAGTGAAAAACTTACCCCTGACATCTCCTCTGTACCTACCCCCCAGCACCTTAAACCTGTGTCCTCTCGTAGCAACCATTTCAGCCCTTGGAAATAGCCTCTGAGAGTCTACCCTATCCAGACCTCTCAACATCTTGTAAACCTCTATCAGGTCACCTCTCATCCTTCGTCTCTCCAGGGAGAAGAGACCAAGCTCCCTCAACCTATCCTCATAAGGCATGCCCCCCAATCCAGGCAACATCCTTGTAAATCTCCTCTGCACCCTTTCAATGGCTTCAACATCTTTCCTGTAATGAGGTGACCAGAACTGCGCGCAGTACTCCAAGTGGGGTCTAACCAGGGTCCTATAAAGCTGCAGCATTATCTCCCGACTCCTAAACTCAATCCCTCTATGACTCTATGAGCCACTGATGTAAATTCACCAATTAACATCCAGAGAAGGAAATCTATTTGCAATATTCTGACTAATTCCCTCTCCTTGAATGGAATTGTATCAGTAGCTTGCCATTTCTGATCGTGGAATTGGGAAGTGTCATTAACTTACTTAGTTAATGGTAGGGCATTGGGGAGAGTTACAGAACAAAGAGATCTAAGGGTATATGTTCATAGCTCCTTGAAAGTGGAGTCATAGGTGGACAGAGTGGTGAAGAAGACATTCGGCATGCTTGGTTTCATTGGTCAGAACATTGAATACAGGAGTTGGGATGTCTTGTTGAAGTTGTACAAGACATTGGTAAGGCCACACTTGGAATACTGTGTACAGTTCTGGTCACCCTATTATAGAAAGGATATTATTAAACTAGAAAGAGTGCAGAAAAGATTTACTAGGATGCTACCAAGACTTGGTAGTTTCAGTTATAAGGAGAGGCTAGATAGACTAGGACTTTTTTCTCTGGAGCGTAGGAGGCTGAGGGGTGATCTTACAGAGGTCTATAGAATTATGAGGGGCACAGATCAGCTAGATAGTCAATATCTTTTCTCAAAGGTAGGGGAGTCTAAAACTAGAGGTCATAGGTTTAAGGTGAGAGGGGAGAGATACAAAAGTGTCCAGAGGGGCAATTTGTTCACACAGAGGGTGGTGAGTGTCTGGAACAAGCTGCCAGAGGTAGTAGTAGAGGCGGGTACAATTTTAAAAGCATTTGGATAATTACATGGGTACGATGGGCATAGAGGGATGTTGGCCAAATGCGGGCAATTGGGATTAGTTTAGGGGTTTAAAAAAAGGGCGGCATGGACAAGTTGGGCCGAAGGGCCTGTTTCCATGCTGTAAACCTCTATGACTCTATGAGCCACTGATGTAAATTCACCAATTAACATCCAGAGAAGGAAATCTATTTGCAATATTCTGACTAATTCCCTCTCCTTGAATGGAATTTTATCAGTAGCTTGCCATTTCTGATCGTGGAATTGGGAAGTGTCAAACGCTTCCGTTTTTTCCCCATTTTCCATGCAATTGTAATTAAACTTTAAGGTATGGATGGCGTGCACAAGGAAACACACGTGATTCCACAGGGGTGCGAGGCTGCGGGGGGAGGGATTGAATTTTTCGTGTGAAAAATTGTCAGCTGTCAATGCAGGTACAGATCCTGGTCACACTGAGATTCTTTATCATGGCAAATTGTACTGGCATGCTTCAAGGTTGACACACATTGATTACAGGCGAACAAGGGACAGCTCCTCTATTGTGGAGGAAGAAATACTTTTATTTTGTTCCTTCAGTGAATGTTGACGTTAGTGCTCAGTGTTGTACTCACTACTCTGTGAGACATGGCGAAACTTGCAGGCTCAGCTGGCCCTCCCTTCTATACATTGTAAAGGAGACTGTCTGAGTGCAAACACAGCAAGTACTAATAGAAAAGTTGAAGGTGTAACCTGCCCATACCCTGTATGGGCTCTCCCAGCCAACACCCTGAGATGGGCCCACATTATGACAGCACTGACTGTCCCTCATTTTCTCACCTTGATTGGTTGTCCCCATTACACCAGAACCCCAAGCCCTTCCCACTTCACTCCTCATGCCCTGATCTGACCTTCTGTTCTCCCACGGATATCTCTTCCACTCCTTCATGCAACAGACTCCCAACCCTTCAATTCCCAAAAGCCCCTCACCCCTGATTGACTCTTACTGGTTCTTCGCCCCATTGTGAGCTGTCATTCTCCTGTTCCCTTCCCCCCCCCCCCCCCGTGCTGCAGAGTTCAACAGGAAAACCATTGACCTCCTACACAACTGCACAAAGCTGACCAGATGCCATCATAAACAAACATGAACCAGGTGCCATGACATTGTGAACCACTAATTTTATTTTGAAGGTAGGACATGATTAAAAATGTTTTGCGCTAGTGAGTATTACAAGTCCGAACCCACTAGAGAACAGCGTGAGGCTTGACACTCTGCAAGCGCTGCCTCTGACTTAACCTCCTCATCCGAACCTCCAGCAGGAAATCAAAATTTAGCATAATTGAGTCACCCTGCATGCCACTTTCCCCTCTCTTGCAGACTCCTTTAACATCCCATCCACCCATCTAATACCCCATTCCATATGCAATATCCCCTTTATAATTCAACCATGTGCAAACCCCTGTATAATTTCTGCTTTAGCAGCCTCCTATGTATTCCCCCCCACAGTGAAACTCTTCCCCAAGTTGAATCCCCCCCGTATCTCCTTTCATGTATAATTCCTCCAAACAGTGAAAATATTTCCTGCCCATTGTGTAAACTGCTTTTCTGGGTCTGGGTATACCTCACAACGATCATTAATTCCTGATTGAATAAATAGCTGCAAATAGCTGGAACTCAATAAAATCTCCAGCCAAATGGAGAGTTAAACGTAGATCGAGGACACAGAGGGGCTGACTGGTATTCTGACCCTTCTATGCATAGGATGATCCCAGCCTCAGACATTTCCCTCACTGCGGAAAGGAGTTTCATCTGCACCCCCATCAATACACAAGGAATCCAACCCCAAACCTGAGCTTGGTGACACGGGAGGGTGGATGTAGAAAGGTATTAGAAAGTGACAGGACAAGTTGAGAAAGCTGTTAAAACTGTTTTAAAGGAAGTATTAAAACTTGACTTTACAAAAGCAAGGAAGTTATGCTGAGCATTAATGATTTGATGGTAAATTACAGCTGGAATATTGTGTTCAATTCTGGGCACCATACTTTAGGAATGTAACCCCCTGCTGACAACTATATGCTCTGACCAGCTGAGTTAAGTAAATCTGTACCTGGGATGTGCTTGATGTTATAAGGGGCTACTATGTAAATGTTCAATTAACAGGATCCTGAGTTCTTAGCGGTTGGTGTTGAGTGAGGCTAAATTTCCTATTTACCAATAAATGTCAGTACAGGCGTGAATGAAAAGGATTAGTGTATGCAGTTGCAATCTAGAGTAATAACCTATTAATAATAGCGTGGTGCCTCTTAAAATGGTAAGTATGTAAACATTATAATAAGAAAAGGTTCAGGACAACCATGCAAAAGGAATAACAAAAATAAATTTATTTTCTTGCATTGTTGCATCTCATAAAACAGGTAAAGAGCCCAAACTAAAGATTTTTCAATTAAACAGTTTCAACCCTGAGAAATGTTCAAAATATTACCAAGCGCTTGGATTTATAAACGTTGGGGCACATATGAAGAAAACACGCCCTCAACAACACACTGCTGATACCATTCAGTGTCTGATAGTATAGTCTCCAGTTACTCACGCAACCACGACACACACAGTCCAGAAGAGTCTGCCAACGGGAAGATGATGCAGCAGGAAAAGAAAATGCAGCAAGCTGTCCGTGTAGTGACGCAGGTCCAGTGCGCTGAAGTCTGTCCTCCTCGGCAGTGCTACTTAGCAAGTTAGCTTCAGCTAATCCTCGTTCTCTCCGTCTTAGTGAAAACTACGCCCGGCGTTTATAGCTGACTGTCCCTCACCGGCAGTTTCTAGCAGAAACGTCCACGCTTGAGAGTACAAGACGATGCGCTTTACACTTTTTCTCAACAGTAATGAAAATAACAAACAGGACTAAACCTTGCTGCCTTTCACTTCAAACTGGAAAAAACGAGTTACTAAACTGCGACAAACACGAGCTTTAACTGCTCAGTAATATTTGTGCCCTTACTGTGAAGTACGTTAGTCTACAAATATTATTTGCCTCGACGTTAAAACCGGGTTTTTACCGCATAGAAACAGCTTCCTCTTCCCCACGTGTGTCTCCCCACTGCAGCTCCCTCTTCCCCACGTGTGTCTCCCCACTGCAGCTTCCTCTTCCCCACGTGTGTCTCCCCACTGCAGCTCCCTCTTTCCCACGTGTGTTTCCCCACTGCAGCTTCCTCTGCCTCCCGCCGTTTTTCTTTTTCCCTCCCCCTAAGTAATCTGATTGGCTTAAAGTGCAGCTCTCGAGAAAACAGTTTGGCTTATCTTACATCACTCAAACAAACAGTATCTGTTCATTTCCACTCCATCTGACGAAGGAGCAGCGCTCCGAAAGCTTATGGTATTTGCTACCAAATAAACCTGTTGGACTTTAACCTGGTGTTGTAAGACTTCTTACTGTGTTCACCCCAGTCCAACGCCGGCATCTCCACATCATGGTATTTGGCCCAGGAAACAGGATATTGAAACTCACAAGAAAACAAAGAACAATGGTAAATGTCTTTTTCATTAAATTTACCCATATTTCAAGAGAACACACTCTTTTCATTTTTCTTTCATTTATCCTTTTTTTCAGGCTCCGACAGGAAGGATAGTGTCAAGATGAGAATATAGCTGGTGTGGGAATTCCCCGCGGCAAAGACCGCCCAGATAACAAAGCTATCTTAAAACTGCGCAGAACCGTGTTCCTTTACATCACTGTAAACTGTCAGCAAGTTTGCAAATGGCATAATTACCTGTAGCAGCAGACTGTAAATGTTCTCACGTTACAGAAGTTATCTATCATCAGCATTACATATTTCTACTGAAAGCAATTCAACTTAAGATGTCGAACCGTGAGCACAGTGGTAAGAAAATACTTTATGTTTGATTCAGAAAACAGATTGTTTGCGTTGGTCAGCTGATTTACTGCTGTTGTGATTAAAACGACTTCTTTTTTTGTGTATCTAACTTCAGTAACTGCAAGTTCCTTAAACTAAAATATTATCTTTGCGGGTAATTTCATTTTCTACCATGCTTCATCAATCTAAACTGCCAATTCTCACTTTCGGCAATTTCAGAAGTAATCATTCATCTCCACAATAGATCAGGAATGAAAGTAGAAATAATGGAATCGTTCAGAATGCTGTAAAGATAGGAAACTTTAGTGGCATTCTAGGTGGACACATAAAGTGAAGTTATCTTGTCATCTTTTATAGTTTAAATTATTTTCCTGCACAAAAGCCATTCATCTAATTCCACTACTGCCCCTCCTTTCCTTTCCTGTACTCTGCCACTAAGTCTAATACAATAAGAAGTTTAACAACACCAGGTTAAAGTCCAAAAGGTTTATTTGGTAGCAAAAGGTGTGGCTTTTGCTACCAAATAAACCTGTTGGTCTTTAACCTGGTGTTGTTAAACTTCTTACTGTGTTTACCCCAGTCCAACGCCGGCATCTCCACATCATGACTAAGTCTAATCCCATTCTCCCCCTCACCACTCATTCCTGTAACATCCCACCCAGTCTAATCCCATTCTCCCCAAACTCTCCATTCCTGTAACATCCCACCTAGCCTAATCCCACTCTTCCCTCACTTTCCACAGCCCAGTTCGCTCCTCACATCCTAAATTGTCAAGAAACAATCCAATTTTCTTTTAAACATACTCATGGATTCTGGTTCAACAACAGTTTTCATTCAGAGACACACAGAGAAACGGTGAGATTTCTACAATGGGTGTTGGTCGAAAGAGGATCTTGGGTGAGAGGAGGAACTAATGTGAGCTCCGGAGCTGGGTTCACCAGAAGTCCAGATTGAGTGATCCGGAGAAGTGAGGGAAGAGTTCTGATGGTAATATTTCCCAACCCCCAGTAGGACTGAGGGAATAAACATACAATACGTACGCACATATTAATTAGGAACAGGGGTGGGTCATTGGATAACTCAAGCTTGCCCTGTAATTTGACAAGATCAAGGCTATCTGATTATGGCATCAATTTTACTCTCCCTTTGACTCCTTTGTCAGTCAAAAATCTAATTCAGCTTTAAAAATATTCAATATTCCAGCCTCCACTCCTTTCTGGGGAAGAGAACTCCACAGACAAATGATTTTCTGAGAATGTTTTTAAATCATTCATTCAAGGGATCACTGGCTAGGCCAGCATGAATTGCCCATCCCTAATTGCTCTTTGGAAGGTGGTGGTGAGCTGTCTTCTTGAACCGCTGCAGTCCATATTTTTTTTAAATTTATTCCAATTCAATCAAATCAAGTCCAATTCAGAGTCTCAACAAGTTGAGACATTCCCGATCCAAGCCGACAAGACGGGGCTCTCACCTCCTGTCTTGGGCCTGATCTACATGATCCAAGCTGATTGGAGTAGGTGCAAGTCCTCCTCCTCCAAGGCTTGATCTCATTTGCATCTTAGCCAAAAGGCCGAGATGCCGCTTTTAAAAATTGCTTCAAATGAAGCTTAAATGCAACCTAATGACCTCAACCAAGTGCAGCATCCTGTCCATACTACACTTGATCTTAGCCAAAAGGCCGAGAACCGTTGCAGTCCATATGGTGGAGGCACACCCACAGTTCTGTTAGGGAGGGCGTTCCTGGATTTTGACCCAGCAACAGTGAAGGAACAGCTTATGTTTCTAAGTCAGGGTGGTGTGTAACTTGGAGGTGAACTTCCAGGTGGTGGTGTTCCCATGCGTCCACTGTTCCTGTCATTTTAGATGGCGGTGTTCGTGGGTTTGGAAGGCACTGTCAAAGAAGCCTTGGTGAGATGCTACAGTACATCCTGTAGATGGTACACATGGCTGCCACTGTTAGTCGGTGATGGAGGGAGTGAATGTTTGTGGATGTAGTGTCAATCAAGAGAGCTGCTTTGTCCTATAGGCTGTCAAATTTATTTGGTGTTGTTTGAGCTGGACTCGTCCAGGCAAGGGGAGAGTATTCCATCACACTCCTGACTTGTGCCTTGTAGATGGTGGACAGGCTTTGGGGAGTCAGGAATTCCACAGGATTCCTAGCCACTGGCCTGCTAATGTTGCCACAGTATTTATATGGCAAGTCCGGTTCAGTTTCAAGTCAATGGTAACTTCCAGAATGTTGAGAGTGGGGAATTCAGTGATGGTAATGCCATTGAATATCTCCTCATCTCCATCTTAAATGGGAGACCCCTGTGTCCGAAAGATCTGGGGCTGTATTTTACATGGCACTACCAGGTGCATTTTCAGAGGTGAAATGTAAAGGAAGGTGGGTGTCCAGCCCATCGCTTTTGACTCATCTCGAGCTGATCCCCATAATGAGGGGGATGGGCAGAGACTGATATCTATTTCATAGAATAGCATTATAGAATCTCTACTCTGCAGAAGGAAGCCATTCGGCCCATTGAACCTGCACTGACAACAATCCCAACCAGGCCCTACGTATTTACCCTGATAATCCACCTGACACTAAGGGGCAATTTAGCATAGCCAATCCACCTCACCCGCACATCTTTAGTCTGTGGGATTAACCGGAGCACCCGGAGGAAACCCACACAGACACAGGGAGAATGTGCAAACTCCACACAAACAGTGACCCGAGGTTGGAATTGAACTTGGGTCCTTGGCACTGTGAGGCAGAAGCGCTAACCGTGTCCCCCCCCCCCCCCCCCCCCCCCCGCGCCCCCACCCAGATAATCAAGGGTCAATTAGGCTTGTCGTCAAGCCTTATCATAAAATGTTTAGGTGGGAGTGTGTAGCCGAATTTGTAAATAAATCCTTCAAAGGCAGGAGGAAGGTGGTGCTCTATCTTTAGGAGTTGCTCTTTACCAACAAGATAGAACAACCATTCCCCCCCCCCCACCTTTTCCTTTTCACTTTTAATTCCAACCCCCCACCCCCTCCCTGACCTGCCCCAACCCTCCCTGGCCCAGACCCGTGACTTACCTGTTTCCAGGGATCCATGGGCCTTCTTCCTCCTCCTCTTGGGAGCTCACAAATGCGCTTTTAGCACTGCTGGGACCAATCCAATTGGTGGGAAGATCCTATAGGTGGGATTTCCTTCCCAGAGCGGGCAGAAGCTCCACTCAGCCCTCAGCCTGTTATGGTTGTGAGGCAAGCTGGCATGGGACAGGTTGAGAGTGGGCAAACCCCGTCACCTCTCCATAACATCCAAACCCTATCAGTATCCACCCTGTCAAATGCCCACAGGATCTACATGTTTCAAGAAGATTGCCTCTCATTCTTCTAACCTACAATGGATAAAAGCCCAACCTTCCCTCACCCCTTCACCCCAGGAAACAGCCAAGTGAACCTTCTCTGAACTGCTCCCAATACAAATGTATCTTTTCTGAGATAAGGAAACCAAAACTGTACACAATACTCCAGATGTGGTCTCACCAATGACCTGTGCAAATGTAGCAAAACTTCCTTACTTTTATATCCGATTCCACCTGCCATAAACATTCCCTTTTCCTTCCTAATCACTTGCTGAACCTATGTGCTAACTTTTTGTGTTTCATGTACTAGGATAATCAGATTCCTCTGTACCACTGGGTTCTGCAATCTCTCTCCATTTAAATTATATGCTCCTTTTCTATTCTTTCAAAGTGGTTAAGTTCACATTTTCCCACATTATACTCCATGTGCCAATTTTACGAGCACTCATTTAACCACTATTCTATGTCCCTTTGCAGACTCCTTATATCCTCTTCATAACATATCTATCTTTGTGTCACCAACACATTTAGCTACTATATCTTAGGTCCCTTCTTCCAAATCATTGATATAAATTGTAAATAGTTGAGGCCAACACTGATCCCTTTGGCACTCCATTTACTGCATCTTGCCAACCTGAACATGACCTATTTATGGCGCAGTGGTTAGCATTGCTGCCTCACAATGCCAGGGACTTGTGTTCGATTCCAGCCTTGGGTCACTGTGTTGAGTCCGCACGTTCTCCCTATGCCTGCGTGGGTGTCCTCCAGGTGTTCCAATTTCCTCCCACAGTCCGAAAGATGTGCTGGTTAGGTGGATTGGCCATGCTAAATTCTCCCTCAGCGTACCCAAATGTGTAGGTTAGGAGGTTTAGTGGGGTAAATGTGTGGGGTTATGCGGTGGGGCAGGGAGTAGGTCTGAGTAAGATGCTGAGTAGAGAGTTGATGCAGACTTGATGTGCCAAATAGCCTTCTTCTGTGCTGTAGGGATTCTATGATACTCTCTGTTTCCTGTTAACTAACCAATCCTCTATATATGTTCATATGTTACCCCCAATGCCATGAACTCTTACTTTGCACAGTAACCTTTGATGTGCACCTTGTAAAATGGTTCTGGAATCCAGGTACACTACATCTACAGGTTCCCCTTTATCTAAGTTAAAAAGAAAGGGAAAGTAATTACTACTTTCAAATGTCTGTAATGCTCTTTTGATTGTATTGAAGCATCTCAGGATGCAACATGATCCATAGAGAAAACTTGAATATTATTGCCCTTTCTGTGATGGCTATTTTGAAATGTTTTGTAAGGTTCTTTCAGATATGAATAAAGTATATTTTTGCAAAAAAAATGAGCTCAGTTATAAGAGTTCTGCTGAAATTCTTGTTCAAGTCAAAGTAGACCAATGAGTTACTAATTTACTGCATTGAATTTCTTAGGGAAAACTGAGTACGACGTTTATGCAGAATGCCTTGGTAAAGCCCTGTGCTATATCCCCACCCCCACGACAGTTGGACTGTATGCACCCTGGGGATCTGGAATCAACCGGCTTCTGCACAATGTCCAAAGTAAGTTCATTTTGTTTTGACATTTTCACTGCGGCTAAATCATTTCAGCCAATTCCTTATCCATCTCTGGGCTTTAAATGGAATACTCAACCTGTCTGTTTAATAAGATAGCCATTTATCCTTGTCCTTAATGCCATCACAAGGACTAAGACATTCTGAGGTGTCTGTTAATACTTGTTATGTGTCAAAACACTGCTACAACCTCTATCATGTAGTGCCCATGAGACTGGTACCAAAAGCAACTCGTGTCATGGACCCACTGGGCACTCTAAGCTTTCTTAACAGAATTCATGTGGTTATAGTTGTGATGAAGGGCTGTTAGTTTGGACAGAAACAAACTTTAATTCACACTGATTAATATCAGGATTAATTTTACACAACTGTCTTGCAGTATCACATTGAATGGCAAAGAACAAATACAATCTGTTTACCTTGCTCGTTCAAGTCTCGTTCAAGTTACTCAGACCTGAGGAGAAATTTGTTCATACATCACCATTTTTGTCGATTTCCTGGGGGCAGACAGAACCATGGGAAACTAGTAGTTCTAGGGGTTAATCAGCTGCCTGAATGTTACAACATGATGAATTTAGTAATAGTTAGTGTGAAGAAATGGGAAAGGAATGCTGATGAGCAAGTTTGGTGCCAGATAGACTGGAAACTGGAAACTGGAAGGGGGAGTGTGAGGCTCCAATAAAATTCATTGTAGATTATGTCAGATCAGCAGAAAAGAATCCATGCTTGACAGGAATGTTTATTCACCTAGCTAGGAAAATTAACAAAGACTTGAAATTAATATTCAAGTCAAGGACGGCACGGTAGCAGAGTGGTTAGCACTGCTGCTTCACAGCTCCAGGGACCTGGGTTCGATTCCCAGCTTAGGTCACTGTCTATGTGGAGTTTGCACACTCTCCCCGTGTCTGCGTGGGTTTCCTCCGGGTGCTCCGGTTTCCTCCCATGGTCCAAAGATGTGCAGGTTAGGTTGATTGGCCATGGTTTAGCGATAATACCACTAGGCTATCGCCTCTCTAAAATTCCCAAATGTGTCCACTTGGACTCAACCTAAACAAAGAGATACATTCGTATTTTGCAAGGAATTGTGTGCGCTGACAATGTCATTCTTTTACAGGACAAATGATAGTGGAAGTGCTTAGGAGAGAAAAAAAGGAATTGACGAGGACCCAGGAAAAACCTCGATCAACCACTGGTCTTGGGTTTGTTTACCTTTTGTTGCATTTGGTTTTCCTCCAGCCCCAATTGACGGAACGGCATCAAAAGCGGAAAAATGTCCGATTCATATTTATTCAGTTCAGCGCATGGGAATTTGCAGGAAGTGAAAAGCTATGGGCTGGACTCATAACAACATTGTGTGACAACATTAAAGATCAGTTTGGATGCATTCCGACCAGCATTGTTAGGTCCCTTGGTCACCAGGCCACTATAGAAAAAAGCCAATCCAACTGCGAATGGGTGTCTAAGAAAATCCTTGGAATTCCAGTTTGGCTTATCTTCAGTTTCCTCCTAGTGCTAGCTCTGGCACTATTACTGGTCATCTTAAAGTTTGGCTTTTCTGTTGGCGAAATGGGAAGTGATTACATCATGGCCCTTGAAGGTGTTGGTTTTGGATTAATTGGATGCTCTGCCCTTCTGACAATGAAGAACTCCTTAATGGTGGGCAAGAATATGCTAGTCAGCCAAAAGGCCAAAATGGAAAGCCTAATGAATAAAACAGATTTCAGCAGTCAGCTGGGGTTTATGAATGATATCAAACAAGAAGTTAAAGTTCTTACAAACTTCATCCACTACATAGAAATATTTGAACGAAGAAAGGTTCGAATTGTGCTGGAAATCATGAGCCTTGACAGGTGCACTCCAGATAAAGTTGTTGGAGTCTTAGATGCTATGAACATCCTACTTTCTGATCCGGATGCGCCTTTTATTTCCGTGTTGGCTGTTGATCCGAGCATTATTGTAGCTTGTGTGGAGAAATCTAATACTCTTAAAGGTATGGCAGACAATGGCTACGTGTTCCTTAATAGGATCGTGACACTACCTTTTTCTGTCCCAAAAATGGATACTCAGACCAAACTCAACTTTATTCAGGAGGTAGTGAAAGGCAAAGATGCCCTGATGGAAGACACCCCACTGCAGCCTGAACAACTCGAAGCAAACAAGTGTCAGGGAAATTGTTTGGAAATTGAGCCGCTGATTAATGTTTCTAGTGGGCATGGCCAACCTTCTATGCAAATAAATAGCAAAATGAGCATAGGTTACCATATCCATCAGGCCTATCAGTGCTTAATGGACAGAGGTAGCAATCTCCATGAGTACATCGAGGAGAACTTCCTGCAAATGAGGAGGATAGTGAACATAATTCCAATTATGATGATGCTCATGTTGAATAAAAATGTTTCAATGAGTTCCTTTCCTCCTCAGAGAATCGCTGCGTGGGTTATTCTAGCCAGCTGCTGGCCATGTCGCCTCAGTTGGATCTGGCAATGCTTGGAAGATGCAGAGCAAAGGGATGAGTTAAGCGAAGAAAAGTGTATTAATGACGAAATGCTACTGTGGACCATTTATGAAAATTCCTCAGATAAGTTGATATTAATTCAATCCAGTATCGAAAAATTACTGTCACTGGATGGAGATCCAGAAATTTTTCAGAAGTTTCTATCAATCAGTTACAAATTCACCGTTAAAGATGCAAAACTTATCCTGCCGTATACAATTAATCTGGACTATTCCTTAAAGAGGAAAATGGAGTTATTTCTTGGAAGCCAATTATTAGGAAGAAAAACAATCTCACCTTCTGCCAATGCTACAAGTTTGGGATGAAAGGTCATATATATATATATATATATATATGAGGAAGAAATTATTTTTAAAAGCAATTAAATGATTACTTGTCTACAGATCAATGATTCCTCAAGTATACCAGCTTGACTGTTGAACCATATTGCCCAAATATACAAGAATAATAATGGATGTGAGGCAGGCAAGAACACACTTTGCTAAGAACTGAACAGACAGGAGGAGATACCCGAATTATACCATAATCAACAAAATTGTGCACTTTGCTACATTAAGTACACATATGAAGAAACTCCTGCTTCAGTTGCTGAATTTAATTTTATTACTTTTAGTGCAGGGGCACACATCAGCCAGATGGTCAACATCTTTTCCTGAATGTAGGTGAAGTCGGAAAATATACCTCTATAGGCTGGTATGAGTCAAAAATACAGTCAGGCTTTATTCTCACAAGCTTATGGGAGAACTTGACCCCTTGAGAGCGGAAGCCAAAGTTCTCTCTGAACACAAGAAACGTGGATATTTATACATCAGGGTTCCCAATACAAGCCATAAAGCAAAGTCCAGTTAACAGTCCTTGATCGTAAATTATAGTTCCTTTAACAGCTTCTGATAGTCTTTGGATCATGGTTAGAGACCATCTGGTATCCTTGGGTCATAAAGCACAATTCTTCTGGTCGTTGCAGTCAAGGTGTCACCTCTGGTCCCCTGCTCTTCCCGCAGCGTTTCCTTTGAAGTGACTGAGTGACTGAGTGCAACTGTCCCAGTGGGAGTTCTCCTTCAAACGGCCATTCTCGCACTCTACCATTTGGTCGCTGCTTCCTCTGCTTAAATCACAGACAAGCCTCCGGGAAAGCCTCCTAACATCTATATTCAACTGTCTGTTTTATCAGAATGATATAAACAAGCGAGAGAACCATGAACAAATGGCTTATACTAAAGGTAACAGATGAAAGACATGAACAAATGGCTTATGCTACTACCAGGAGCAATATAAAAAAGGGGTGACTCGCCACAAGGAAACGTTATGGTTGTGATACAGTCCAGGTACAAAGTTCAACCTTTTAGGTACAAAATACATTGAGTACAAAAAACATTAACCCTTTCCCTTCTTCAGTAGGAGAGTCTAAAACTAGAGGGCACAGGTTTAAGGTGAGAGGGGAGAGATACAAAAGGGTCCAGAGAGGCACTTTTTCACAGAGGGTGGTGAGTGCCTGGAACGAGCTGCCAGAGGTAGTAGTAGAGGCGGGTACAATTTTGTCTTTTAAAAAGCGTTTAGACAGTTACATGGGTAAGATGGGTATAGAGGGATATGGGCCAAATGCAGGCAATTGGGAATAGCTTAGTGGTAAAAACTGGGCGGCATGGACAATTTGGGTAGAAGGGCCTGTTTCCATGCTATAAACCTCTATGACTATGAGGTTTAGGCAAAATACGCATCCTAATCTTGGATTCATAAACTGTTATTATGTTGAGAATAATATTATTGTTCCTTCATGCAAAAAGTAGAATAAAGTGAGTATGAATGTTACCTTCAACGTTCTTTTTCTTTCCAAGCTAAGCCAATGATGTTCTTACCAATCTGACACTTAATCCATGCTAATTACCAAGTAGTGAGTTCCAGACAGAATGAAGTATCCTTCGCACTGTCATGGCATTGCACTTTCATGCTGATCTCACAAGAACATTGCTACTATACGAACCTGGTGTTTCCACGGCACGGTAGCACAGTGGTTAGCACTGCTGCTTCACAGCTCCAGGGTCCCGGGTTCGATTCCCGGCTCGGGTCACTGTCTGTGTGGAGTTTGCACATTCTCCTCGTGTCTGCGTGGGTTTCCTCCGGGTGCTCCGGTTTCCTCCCACAGTCCAAAGATGTGCGGGTTAGGTTGATTGGCCAGGTTAAAAATTGCCCCTTAGAGTCCCAAGATGCGTAAGTGAGAGGGATTAGCGGGTAAAATATGCGGGGGTAGGGCCTGGGTGGGATTATGGTCGGTGCAGACTCGATGGGCCGAATGGCCTCCTTCTGCACTGTAGGGTTTTGATTCTATGATGTACAATCTTTTTTATTTCTAGAATCAAATCATAGGTGGTATAAAGAAACTGACTTACCTCTTGTCTGTAATTAAATTGAATTCCGATCAAATGGTTCAGTTCACCAGCTTTCAATGTACAGCAGAAAGGACTCTACCTGGTATTAGAGGTAGCGCATTCATCCCATCAAGATCTCAGGGGTGTTCTCCCAAGATCTTTTGTCTGTGGATACCAGTCATATTAACTGGACTTGCTAGCATTTTGGAATGTGAAAGGAAGAGTGAGAGTAGATAGCTGGGACTCTTTTCTCTTGTGAAGAGAAGGCTGAGGGGTGACCTCAGAGGTCTTTAAGATTATTTAAAGGTTGATAGATAGACATGGATAAGGCATTTCCACCTGCTAGGCACACCAGAACATGGAGGTTATACATGCAAGATAGTTACTAATAAATCCAATAGGGGATGCAGGAGAAACTTCCTTACCAAGAGAATAATGAGAATGTGGAACTCACAAGTAGATATGGCAGCTAGCATAGCATCATTTACTGTAAAGAGGAAGGATATTTGGCCTATTGGGCGCAGGCTGGTTCTCCATGGAGCAATTCTATCAGACTCACTGTCTACTGGATCCTCATAGCTCTGCATGTTTATTTCCTTCAAACACAAGTTACTTTTGAAGTGATTGATTGTTTCTGCTTCCACCCACCTGGTGGGCAGCGAGTTGCAGGTTATTAGCACTCGCTATGTAAAAATGTTCTTCTGCACATTTCTCCCTGAAGCTCTTGCCCAAAACATGAAATCAGTGTCTCCTCAACTAATGGCAAAAGTTTTACCTTGTCTACCTAATCCATACCTGTCATATTCTTCTACACATCTGTCAAATCTCCCTCAATCTCCTTTGCTCCAAGCAGTCTCTGATAGATGCAGCAAGAATGGGACAAAATTCGGGCTTGGGCTGACAATGGAAACTATTATTTGTGCCTCTCAAGTGTCAAGAAATGATCATCTCCAATAAGAGAGAATCTAACCACCTCCCCTGATATTCAATGGCATTACCATTGCTGAATCCCCCACTATCAGAACCCTGGGTGTTACCCAGCGACTGAGTGGAACCAGCATGTAGCTGACAGAATTACAAGAGCTGGTCAGACGAATCCTGCAGCGAGTAATTCATTTCCTGACTCCCCAAAGACTGTCCACCATCCACAAGACACAAGTAAGGAGTGTGATGGAACATTTGCCTGGATGAGTGTGGTTCCAACAACACTCAAGCTCAACACCATCCAGGTCAGAGCAACCTGTCTGATTGGCACCCCACACACCATCTTAAACATTGACTCTCTCCGCTACTGGCATACAGTGGCAGCCATGTGACCCTCTATAAGATTCACAGCTGCAACTCACCTAGATTCTTTCAACAGTACCTTCCAAACCCATGACCTCTATCATCTAGTGGACAAGGGCAGCAGATAGATGGGAACACCACCACCTGGAAGTTTCCTTCCAGGTCACACACTATCCTGACTTGGAAATATATCACCTTTCCCTCACTGTTGCTATGGGTTTTAAAAAATTTTTAATATGGTCGACTTAAACAGAGTTGGTGTATTTGGTGACTGCTTTCGTGCCCTGGAGACAGTGTGTTTAGCCAGTTCTCCAGGCAGCATGAGGGGGTTGATGCTCTGGACCTCCCTGGCAGAGATGGTGTGCCACTTGCTGTAGTGAATGAGGTGCAAGGCCTCGGAGGTAATACGTTCGAAAATATCAACGATGAAGGAGTTCGTGAAGCTCATGGCCTTGAGCGAGGTCCGGGTGGAAAGCTGGATCTGGGTCAGCACCCAGTACATGTAAGTGGAGTGGGTAGTAGGTCTGCTTGCAGGTTTTCCCTGCTTCAAGTGGCTTCTTGGTGACTTTAGTCAGTAACTGCTTTGACTCCCTGCCCTTAGTCGCAGCTGCCAATGGCATCACTTGGACTGCAGTGGTTCAAGAAGGCAGCTCACTACCACCTTCTCAAGGATAATTAAAGATGGCCAATAAACGCTGGCCTAGCTAGCGACACCCACATCCCTGAAACAAATAATTTAAAAAAAGAAACTGTATCATGAAAATTTCCATTCCCTTTGATCATTCTGGTAAATATCTTCTGCAGAATATTATTTCATAGAATCCCTACAATGCAGAATGAGGCCATTCAACCCATCGAGCATTTCATAGAATCCCTACAATGCAGAATGAGGCCATTCAACCCATCGAGCATATACCGACAACAATCCCAACCAGGCCCTATCCCCACACATTTATCCTGCTAATCCCTCTGATAATAAGGGGCGATCCAATGTCTCTGGTCGAGTCCCAGAAATCCTGAAGGGGGAGGGAGAGGAGCCCAAGGTCGTGATGCATATAGGTACTGCTGACATCGGTAGGAAGAGGGAAGGGGTCATGAAAAGAGAATATAGGGAGTTGGGTAGACAGCTGAGAAAGAGGAATGCAAAGGTAGTAATCTCGGGATTGCTGCCTGTGCCGCGGGAGAGTGAGAACAGGAATCGGTGGAGAATTAATGCGTGGCTGAGGGACTGGAGCAAGGGACAAGGATTTGGGTACTTGGATCATTGGGACCTCTTTAGGGGCAGGTGTGACCTGTTTAAAAAAGACGGGTGGCACTTGAATCCCAGGGGGACCAATATCCTGGCGGGAAGGTTGGCTAAGGCTACTGGTGAGACTTTAAACTAGAAAGGTTGGGGGGAGGGAATCGAAATGAGGGGACTGAGAGCGAGGAGGTTAGCTCGCAAATAGATAAGGAATGTAGACAGGGTAAGAGGGAGGTTAGACGAGTGAGGGAGAAGGGAAGTGCTCAGGCTGAAGGTCTGAGATGTGTCTATTTTAATGCCAGGAGTGTAGTGAATAAAGTGGATGAGCTTGGAGCGTGGATTGCTGCTTCGAATTGTGATGTGGTGGCCATTACGGAGACTTGGATGTCTCAGGGACAGGACTGGGTGCTTCAGGTGCCGGGTTTTAGATGTTTCAGGAAGGACAGGGAGGGAGGCAAGAGAGGGGGGGGAGTGGCACTGTTGATCAGGGATAGTGTCACGGCTGTAGAGAAGGTGGACGCCGTGGAGGGACTGACTACGGAATCTCTGTGGGTGGAGGTTAGGAACAGGAAGGGGTCGGTAACTTTGCTGGGTGTTTTCTATAGGCCGCCCAATAGTAACAGAGATGTTGAGGAGCAGATGGGGAAACAGATCCTGGAGAGATGTAGGAATAACAGAGTTGTCGTGATGGGAGATTTTAATTTCCCAAACATAGATTGGAATATCCCTAGGGCTAGGGGTTTGGATGGAGAGGAGTTTGTTAGGTGTGTCCAGGAGAGTTTCCTGACACAGTATGTGGATAAGCCTACTAGAGGAGAGGCTGTTCTTGATCTGGTGCTGGCTAATGAACCTGGACAGGTGGAGGATCTCTCGGTGGGTGAGCATCTTGGGGATAGCGATCATAATTCTATCTCCTTCACGATAGCATTGGAAAGAGATAGGGTCAGGCAGGCTAGGAAAGTGTTTCTCTGGAGTAAAGGGAAATACAGTGTCATCAGGGAGGAAATTAGACGGGTAAATTGGAAGGAGGCATTCTTGGGGAAAAGTGCCGAAGGAAAGTGGAGGATTTTCAAGGAATGTTTGTCTGGAGCTCTGCATGACAACGTTCCGATGAGACAGGGGGGTGTTGGTAGGGTACGGGAACCGTGGTGCACGAAGGTTGTGATGAACCTGGTGAATAAGAAAAGAGAGGCGTACAGAAGGTTCAGAGAGCTAGGAGGTATTAAGGATTTAGAGGAGTATACGCGATGTAGGAAGGAGCTTAAGAAGGAAATTAGGAGAGCGAGAAGGGGTCATGAGAAGACCTTGGCGGGTAAGATTAAGGAGAATCCCAAGGCTTTCTACAAATATGTCAAGAGTAAAAGGATGAGATGTGAAGGCATAGGACCCTTAAAAGGTGAAGGGGGAAAAGTTTGTGCGGAACCGTTAGAAATGGCGGAGCTGCTTAATGAATACTTTACCTCGGTATTCACGGTGGAAAGGGATCTGGGTGGTTGTACTGCTGGATTGCGGAGGACAGAAAGGATCGAGCATGTGGACATAAAGAAAGAGGATGTGTTGGAACTATTGAATGGCATCAAGGTTGGTAAGTCGCCGGGACCGGATGGGATGTACCCCAGGTTACTGTGGGAGGCGAGGGAGGAGATTGCGGAGCCTTTGGCGATGATCTTTGCATCGTCGATGGAGACGGGAGAGGTTCCGGAGGATTGGAGGATTGCGGATGTGGTCCCTATATTCAAGAAAGGGAACAGGGACAGCCCGGGAAATTACCGACCGGTGAGTCTAACCTCAGTGGTTGGTAAGTTGATGGAGAGGATCCTGAGAGACAGGATTTATGATCATCTAGAGAAGTTTAGTATGATCAAAAGTAGTCAGCACGGCTTTGTCAGGGGCAGGTCGTGCCTTACGAGCCTGGTTGAGTTCTTTGAAAATGTGACCAAGCACATTGACGAAGGAAGAGCGGTGGATGTGGTCTATATGGACTTCAGCAAAGCGTTCGATAAGGTCCCCCATGCAAGACTTCTTGAGAAAGTGAGAGGGCATGGGATCCAAGGGGCTGTTGCCTTGTGGATCCAGAACTGGCTTGCCTGCAGAAGGCAGAGAGTGGCTGTGGAGGGGTCTTTCTCTGCATGGAGGTCAGTGACCAGTGGAGTGCCCCAGGGATCTGTTCTGGGACCCTTGCTGTTTGTCATTTTCATAAATGACCTGGATGAGGAAGTGGAGGGATGGGTTGGTAAGTTTGCTGACGACACCAAGGTAGGTGGTGTTGTGGATAGTTTGGAGGGATGTCAGAAGTTGCAGCGAGACATAGATAGAATGCAAGACTGGGCGGAGAAGTGGCAGATGGACTTCAACCCGGATAAGTGTGTAGTGATCCATTTTGGCAGATCCAATGGGATGGAGCAGCAGTATAAAATGAAGGGTACCATTCTTAGCAGTGTAGAGGATCAGAAGGACCTTGGGGTCCGGGTCCATAGGACTCTTAAATCGGCCTCGCAGGTGGAGGATGCGGTCAAGAAGGCGTATGGCGTACTGGCCTTCATTAATCGAGGGATTGAGTTTAGGAGTCGGGAGATAATGCTGCAGCTTTATAGGACCCTGGTTAGACCCCACTTGGAGTACTGCGCGCAGTTCTGGTCACCTCATTACAGGAAAGATGTTGAAGCCATTGAAAGGGTGCAGAGGAGATTTACAAGGATGTTGCCTGGATTGGGGGGCATGCCTTATGAGGATAGGTTGAGGGAGCTTGGTCTCTTCTCCCTGGAGAGACGAAGGATGAGAGGTGACCTGATAGAGGTTTACAAGATGTTGAGGGGTCTGGATAGGGTGGACTCTCAGAGGCTATTTCCAAGGGCTGAAATGGTTGCTACGAGAGGACACAGGTTTAAGGTGCTGGGGGGTAGGTACAGGGGGGATGTCAGGGGTAAGTTTTTCACTCAGAGGGTGGTGGGTGAGTGGAATCGGCTGACGTCGGTGGTGGTGGAGGCAAACTCGTTGGGGTCTTTTAAGAGACTTCTGGATGAGTACATGGGATTTAATGGGATTGAGGGCTATAGATAGGCCTAGAGGTGGGGATGTGATCGGCGCAACTTGTGGGCCGAAGGGCCTGTTTGTGCTGTGGCTTTCTATGTTCTATGTTCTATGTTCCACCTAAACTGCAAGTTTTGGACTGTGGGAAGAAACTGGAGCACCCAGAGGAAACCCATGCTGACATGGGGAGAACGTGCAAACTCCACACAGTCACCCAAGGTTGGAAGTGAACCCGTGTATCACCGTCCCGCCTTTAACTAAAGAAAGGCTGCAGAATGCTGCAATACAGAGGAACATGTACACAAATAACAAAACGTCAGCATGCAGGTACAAGTAATTAGGAAGACAAACTAATTGTTGACTTTTATTTCCAGGAGGCTGGAATATAAAAGTAGGGAAGTCTTGCTACAACTGTACAGTTTTGGTCACATTACTTGAGGGAGTTGAAAGTGACAGCCCTTAACATCAAGGCAGTGTTTGACCAAGTATGGCATGAAGGAACCCCAACAAAACTGGAGTAAATGGGAATCAGGGTAAAACTCTCCCTGATTGGTTGGAGTCATACCTGGCACAATGGAAGATGGTTGCGGTTGTTAGAGGTCAATCATCTTAGTTCCAGAACATCGCTGCAGGAGTTCCTCAGGGTAGTGTCCTAGGCCCAACCATCTTCAGCAGCTTCATTAATGGCCTTCCCTCGGGTCATAAGGTCAGAAGTGGGGATGCTCACCGATGATCGCACAATATTCAGCATCATTACGGAGATGAGGTGACATTTTTTCACTCAAATGGTTGTGAGTCTTTAGAACTCTATTCCTACGTCAGGGGACACATAGACTTTGAATATTTTTAAGGCAAATATGGATAGATTCTTGGTAGGCAAAGGGATAGTAGGTTGTCGGGAGTAGTAGATTTGAGGTTACTATCACATCTGCCACAATCTTATTAAATGGCGCAGCAGGCTCGAAGGGCTGAATGGCCTACTCCTACTCCTTGTTCAGATGTTTGTCATTCGCAACTCCCCAGATACTGAAGTAGTCCATGTCCAAATGCAGCAAGACCAGGACAATATCCAGACTTAGGCTGACAAGTGGCAAGTAACATTCGTACTACACAAGTGTTAGACAATGACCATCTCCAACAAAAGAGAATCTAACCATCTTACCCTGACATTCAATGGCATTACCATCGCTGACCACCCCCCCCCCCCCTCCCCTCCCTTCCCCCACTAACGACCATAAACTGAACTGGACCATCATAAATACATTGCTGTAAGAGTAAATCCAGACACTGGGAATTCTATGGAGTAACTCACCTCCTAAATCCCCACAAAACACAAGTCGGGAGTGTGATGGAATACTCTCCATTGGCCTGGATGAGTACAGCTCCAGCAATACTCAAGAAGCTTGATATCATCCATGACAAAGCAGCTAACCTGATTGGCAACCCACCCACCATCTCCAACATTCACTCTCCACCACTGATGCACAGTGATAGCTATGTATACCATCTACAAGATGCAATGCAGCAACTCACCAAGGTTCCTTTAACAGCACCTTTCCACGGCTTCTACCATCTAGAAGGACAAGAGCAGCAGATACCTGGGAACACCACCACCAGGAAGTTTCCCTCCAAACCACTCACCATCCTGACTTGAAAATCTATTGCTGTTCCTTCACAGTTACAGGAACAAAACCATGGAACTCCCTTCCCAATACATCAGAAGGGACTGCAGTGGTTCAAGAAGGCAGTTCACCACCACCTTCTCAAGGGCAGCTAGGGATGGGCAATAAATGCTGGCCCAGCCAGCGACACCCACATCCCATAAATGAATGAAAAAAATACTTGTATTGGAAACAGCTCAGAGAAGGTTCAATTGACTAATTCCTGGGATGAAAGGGCTGACTAATGAAGAAAGGTTGAGCAGATTGGGGTCTATGCTCACGGAGTTTAGAAGAATGAGAGGTGGTCTTTTAGAACATATAAAGTTGTGAGAAGGTTTGACAGGGTAAATGCTGAAGGGATGTTTTACCTTTCTGGAGAAATCTCAAACTAGAGTCACAATTTCAAAATAAGGAATCTCCCATTTAAGATGGAAGAGATTTTTTTTTCTTTCTCATAGGGTTTTTGTTCTTTGGAGACCTCTTGTCCAGACAGCAGTGAAGGCTGGCTCAATGAATATATTCAAGGCTGAGTTAGAAAGGTTCTGATTGATAAGAGAGTTGAGGGTCAAGGCGGGGGCAGGCAGTTAACTGGAATTATGGCCACAATCAGATCAGCCATAAAACTATAAGATATAGGAGCAGAATTAGGCCATTCGGCCCATCGAGTCTGCTTCGCCATTAAATTATATCTGATAAGATTCTCAACCTCATTCTCTCACCTTTTTCCCGTAACCTCTGATCCCCTGACCAATCAAGAACCTATCTATGTCTTAAGTACACTCAATGTGAGGGGAGGCGATGGCCTGGTAGTATTATCACTAGACTATCAATCCAGAAACTCAGATAATGTTCTGGGGAGCCAGGTTCGAATCCCGCAACAGCAGATGCTAGAATTTGAATTCAATAAAAAATCTGGAATTAAGGATTTACTGATGAACATGGAACAATTGTCGATTGTCGGAAAAACCCATCTGGTTCACAAATGTCCTTTAGGGAAGGAAATCTGCCATCCTTACCTGGTCTGGCCTCCATGTGACTCCAGAGCAACAGCAACGTGGTTGACTCTCAACTGCCCTCAGGCAACTAGGGATGGGCAATAAATGCTGGCCAGCCAGTGATGCCCATGCCCCATGAATGAATGAATGAATTTAAAAAATGTTCTGACCCTCTCAAGGATCCTCAAATCCTTCCTAAGGTTTGTTTGGAAGGAACATAGAAAAATATGAGCAGGAGTAGGCCATTCGGCCCCTTGAGCCTGCTCCACCATTCAACTAGCTCATGGCTAATCATCCACATCAATACACTTTCCGTGCTATCTCAATATCCCTTGATGTCATTAATATCTAGAAATCTATCGATCTCTGTTTTGAACATACTCTCGGGTATGTAATTTTATGGATTCTTCCCTCAAAGTGATGAAATTGCTCATCTCAGTCCTAAATCTTTGGATACCTACACATCTTTGAATACTATGGGGCAATTTAACATGGCCAATCCACCTAATCTACACATCTTTGGACTGTGGGAGGAAACTGGAGCATCCAGAGGAAATTCACGCAGACACGGGAGAACCTGCAAACTCCACACAGACAATGCTGGAACTGAACCTGGGTCCCTGGTGCTGTGAGCAGCAGTGTTAACCACTGCATCGCACTTAAATGGCTTGCCTCTTATTCTGAGATTGTATCCTTTGGTTCTAGGGCAACCCCAGTCAAGGGAAACATTATTTATGCATCGACCCTGTCTAGCCCTTTCAGAATTTTGTAAGTTTAAATGAAACCACCTCTCATTTTTAACTATACAGACCCATTGCACTCAATCTCTCCTCATATGAAAATACCATCATCCCAGCATTAGTTCGGTGAACTTCTGCTGCCTTCCCTGTATGGAAAGTACATCCTTCCTCAGGTAAGGGGACCAAAACTGTGCACAATACATTCCGAAGCAGTCTGACCAAGGTTCTGTCCGTGAAGCAAAACATCTTTATTCCTGTGCTCAAATCCCCTCATGATAAAGGCCATACTCCATTTACCTTCATAATTACTTGCTAAATCTGCATGTTGGCGTTTAGTGGCTTATGAACAAGGAAACCCAAGTCCCTTTGGACACACACACTTCTAAATCTCTCACCATTTAAGAAATACTCTGCCTTTCTGGGGTTTTTTCTACCAAAGTGGATAACTTCACACTAATTCACATTATATTCCATCTGCCATGTTCTGGTCCACTCTGGCCTGTCTAAATCCCTTTGAAGCCTCTTTGCATCCTCCTCATAACTCACATTCCCACCTAGTTTTGTGTCATCTGTGAACACAGAAATATTACATTTAGTCGCCACATTCAAATCATTGACATAGATTGTAAAATAGCTGAAGCCCTTGTGACACTCTATTAGTCACAGCCTGCCATAACCCATTTATTTCTATGGTGAGTTTCTAGCCATTAAACAATCCTCAATCCATACCAGAATATCACCCCCCCCCCCAAACAAGCAATGTGCTCTCATTTTGTTTTCTAGCTGCCTGTATGTGGTCTTACCGAAAGCCTTCTGAAATTCAAATTCACCACATCCACTGGTTTTCACTTATCTACACTTCTCATAACTTACTCAAAAAACTCCAACAGGTTTGTCAAAGATAATTTCTCTATCATAAATTCATGTTGATTCTGTCCAATCAAATTTTTATTTTCTTCGTGTCCATTATCACATTCTTCATAATAGTTTCTGTTATTTTCCCTACTACTGACGTCAGGACAACAGGTCTGTAGTTCTTGTTTTCTCTCTCCCTCCTTAAACAGTGGGGGTTACATTTGTCAGCTTCCAATCTGCAAGAACTGTTCCAGAATCTATAAAATTTTGGAAGATGATCATAAATGCACCCACTATCTCTAGAAACCTCTTTCAACTTTCTGGGATGCAGATCATCAGGTCCCAGAGATTGATCTACTTTCAGTTCCATTAATTTCACCAATAATACTTTATTTTGAACAATAAATGCCTTCAGCTCTTCATTCTAACTAGTCCCTTAGGTTCACTATTATTCCTGGGAGATTCCTTGTATATGCATCCACGAAAACAGACACAAAGGATGGGATTTTCCGGCCACGCTCACCACAAGGCCAGAAAATCCCACCCAAGGTTAACAGACCTTTGCATGGTCCATGTCCTGCCCACAACAATTCCCATGGCAGGCGGGATGGGAAAATTCTACCCAAAGTAATTATTTAACTTTCAGGTTCCAGAATCTGAAATAATATCTGATCAGATATTATTAAACTAGAAAGAGTGCAGAAGAGATTTACTAGGATGCTACCGGGACTTGATGGTTTGAGTTATAAGGAGAGGCTGGATAGACTGGGACTTTTTTCTCTGGAGCGTAGGAGGCTGAGGGGTGATCTTATAGAGGTCTATAAAATAATGAGGGACACAGATCAGCTAGATAGTCAATATCTTTTCCCAAAGGTAGGGGAGTCTAAAACTAGAGGGCATAGGTTTAAGATGAGAGGGAAGAGATACAAAAGTGTCCAGAGAGGCAATTTTTTCACACAGGGTGATGAGTGTCTGGAACAAGCTGCCAGAGGTAGTAGTAGAGGCGGGAACAATTTTGTCTTTTAAAAAGTGTTTAGACAGTTACATGGGCATAGAGAGGGATATGGGCCAAATCCGGGCAATTGGGAATAGCTTAAGGGTTTAAAAAAGAGCGGCATGGACAAGTTGGGACGAAGGGCCTGTTTCCATGCTGTAAACCTCTATGGCTCTATAACTTCTCTGCCATTTCCCTATATTCCATTATAAATTCTCCTGTCTCTGCCTGTATCCTTGCTAATATTTTCCTTTATAAAAACGTATAGAAGCTTTCACAGACAATTTATGTTCTAGTCTATGTTCATATTCTATTTTCTCTTTCTTTATCAGTTTCTTGGTCCTGCTTTGCTTATTTCTAAAATGCTCCCAATCCTCAGGCTTACTTCTTTTTGTCAACTTTCTATGCCTCTTCCTTTGATTTAATACAATGTCGAACTTCCTTTGATTACTTTTCTTGCTGACTTTTTGTGCCTTAAAGGAACGTATATTTATTGTAAACTGTGGCAGGGATTTTCCGGCCCCCCCCCCGGTGAGATTTCCTGCGATGGACATGGGTTGCCATTAGTTACCGGCAGGATCTGCTGGTCCCACCAAAGTCAATGGCTGTTTGTGCTGGTTGCCAAATACACCAGCGGGGAGTTGTCTTCAGCGGGACTCCCTGATTGTGTGTCTTGCAAGCATCACAAATGGTTATTGACTTCAGCGGGAGTAGAAGGTTGCACCAGCTGGAAATTGGTGGCACAGTCAGTAGCACTGCTGCCTAACAGCACCACGGATCTGGGTTCAATTCCAGCCTTGGGTGACTGCGCGGAGTTTGAACATTCTACCCGTGTCTGCGTGGGTTTCCTCTGGGTGCTCCGGTTTCCTCTCACAGTTCAAAGTTGCGTGAATTAGGTTGATTGGCCCCTTAGTGTCAGAGGGTTAGCAGGGTAAATATGTGGGGTTAAGGGGATAGGGCCGTTGGGGGGGGGATTGCTGTTGGTGCAGGCTCGATGAGCTAAATGGCCTCTTTCTGCACTGTAGCCATTCTATGAAAATCTCACCCCATGTATCCGGCTTTTAAATACTAGCCATTGTCTGACTACTGTTGTACCTTTTAGTGTGTTTTTATGTTTATTGTATTTTAGGCAGTTACTAAAGAACAACATAAGAATATATGTAAGAACTCGGAGCAGGAGTAATTCAACCCCTTGAATGCTCCGTCATTCAATATGATTATGGCTGATCGCATCTCCACCTCATCATCACCTTCCTGGCCCCTCCCCATGACCCTTCATCCTGCACCTAATCTAAAGCCTATACTGAAAACCTGAAACATAAATTAGGATAGTCATAGTGTAAAGGGTTTAGAGAAGCGATTTCTCGACATTTATTCAGGGGAATTTTTTGTATCAATGTAGAAGAATGGAGCTGGCCAAAGTGAAATTGTGGGAAAGTCTACAGTGGAGCAGTGGGGGGGCATTCAAAAAATGATTTCTATGAAATGGGGGGAGTACAGGTCCAATATGTTCCCTACAGAGGGAAATGAAGGAGCAATAAGTTCAGGGGACCCTGGATGTCTAGGTCAATTTAGGACTGGATAAGGAAGAAAAGAAAGGCTTATAGCAAGTACAAAGTGAGCCATTCAGCCCTGGAGGAATATAGGAAGTGCAAGAGAGAACTTAAGAAAGCAAATAGAAGAACAAAATGGGGGCATGAAAACAGACTTGCAAAACAAGATTAGGGAGAAATAGGACAAAGTCCTACCATTATTGGAATGGCCAAAGCAGGTCTGAAAACATAGAAAATGATGGTAGGTTCCTACCTAATGTAACTTCTCACATCCTACATCTCCTTCATCCCACAATCATTACTCATTTTCAAGATGTAGATGGTGGCAGCATGAACACCTTGTTTTCTTTCACTTCTCGCCTTTATCCTTTCGATATCAAATAACTGCTACTTGCACAAGCACTAAAGAGGGAACATGAAATGTAAGGGCAGCAGACTAATGAAGAAGAAACACTGTCCTGATCTCACACTTGCAGCCACCAGCTGAACATAGATACTGAGTGCGGTCATACTTTAGAGAGTAATACTGAGGAGGGATGCACATGGTGAGTCACAGAGTCTCATAGTCAGTGCAGAGACTGAAATAAATTGTGCAAATATCAGATTCCTGGAGGACACGGTCACACAACAGGTTCTGTTGCAGATGACTCAGATGTGGGTGGCGTTTCGAAAATGGTTGATAGGCATGTAGATTGGTGCACTGACAAGCATAGAATCATAGAGGTTTACAGCATGGAAACAGGCCCTTCGGCCCAACTTGTCCATGCCGCCCTTTTTTTAAACCCCTAAGTTAAACCCAATTGCCCGCATTTGGCCCATCTCCCTCTGTACACATCTTACCCATGTAACTATCTAAATGCTTTTTAAAAGACAAAATTGTACCCGCCTCTACTGCTACCTCTGGCAGCTTGTTCCACTCACCACCCTCTGTGTGAAAAAATTGCCCTTCTGGACACTTTTGTATCTCTTCCCTCTCACCTTAAACCTATGCCCTCTAGTTTTAGACTCCCCTACCTTTGGGAAAAGATAGAATCATATAAACCCTACAGTACAGAAAGAGGCCATTCGGCCCATCGAGTCTGCACCGACCACAATCCCACCCAGGCCCTACCCCCAAATCCCTACATATTTACCCACTAATCCCTCTAACCTACACATCTCAGGACACAAAGGGGAATTTTTAGCATGGCCAATCAACCTAACCCGCACATCTTTGGACTGTGGGAGGAAACCGGAGCACCCGGAAGAAACCCATGCAGACACGAGGAGAATGTGCAAACTCCACACAGACAGTGACCCAAGCCGGGAATCGAACCCAGGTCCCTGGAGCTGTGAACCAGCAGTGCTAACCACTGTGCTACCATGCCACCCAATGTTGACTATCTAGCTGATCTGTGCCCCACATTATTTTATAGACCTCTGTAAGATCACCCCTCAATCTTCTACGCCCCAGAGAAAAAAGTCCCAGTCTATCCAGCCTCTCCTTATAACTCAAACCATCAAGTCCCGGTAGCATCCTAGTAAATCTTTTCTGCACTCTTTCTAGTTTAATAATATATTTTCTATAATAGGGTGACCAGAATTGCACATAGTATTCCAACTGTGGCCTTACCAATGTCTTGTACAACTTCAACAAGACGTCCCAACTCCTGTATTCAATGTTCTGACAAATGAAACCAAGCATGCTGAATGCCTTCTTCACCACTCTGTCCATCTGTGACTCCACTTTCAAGGAGTTATGAACATGTACCCTAGTTCTCTTTGTTCTGGAACTCTCCCCAACACCCGACCATTAATGAGCAAGTCCTGCCCTGGTTCAATCTACCAAAATGCATCACCTCGCATGTATATAAATTAAACTCCATCTGCCATTCGTCAGCGCACTGGCCCAATTGATCAAGATCCTGTTGCAATCGGAGATAACTTTCTTCACTGTCCATTATCCCACCAATCTTGGTGTCATCTGCAAACTTACTAACCATGCCTCCTATATTCTCATCCAAATCATTAATATATGACAAATAACAGTGGACCCGACACTGATCCCTGAGGCACACTGCTGGTCACAGGCCTCCAGTTTGAAAAACAACCCTCTACAACCTCTGTCAAGAAGCCAATTTTGTGTCCATTTAGCTACCTCACCCTGGATGCCATGAGATTTAACCTTATGCAACAACCTACCATGCGGTACCTTGTCAAAGGCCTTGCTAAAGTCCATGTAGACACCATCAACTGCCCTGCCCTCATCTACCTTCTTGGATACCCCTTCAAAAAACACAATCAAATTTTCCACTCTCAAAGCCATGCTGACTGTCCCTAATCAGTCCTTGCGTCTCGAAATGCCTGTAGATCCTGTCTCTCAAAATACCTTCCAACAACTTACCCGCCACAGATGTGAGGCTCACTGGCCTGTAGTTCCCAGACTTTTCCCTGCAACCCTTTTTAAACAAAAGCACAACATTTGCCACCCTCCAATCTTCAGGCACCTCACCAGTGACTATCGCTAGGGGGCCCACAATTTCCTCCCTAGCCTCCCACAATGTCCTGGGATACACTTCATCAGGTCCTGGGGATTTATCTACCTTGATGCGTTTTAAGACTTCCAGCACCTCCTTCTCCGTAATATGTGTACTCCTCAAGACATCACTATTTATTTCCCCAAGTTCCCTAACATCCATGCTTTTCTCAACAGTAAATACCGATGAGAAATATTCATTTAGGATCTCACCCATCTCTTGTGGATCCGCACATAGATGACCTTGTTGATCCTTAAGAGGCCCTACTCTCTCCCTTGTTACTCTTTTGCCCTTTATGTATTTGCAGAAACTCTTTGGATTCTCCTTTGTCTTATCTGCCAAAACAATCTTGTGTCCGCTTTTTGCCCTCCTGATTTCTCCCTTAACTCTACTCCTTCCCCCGCTATACTCTTCAAGGGATTCACTTGATCCCAGCTGCCTATGCATGTCATGTGCCTCCTTCTTCTTCTTGACCAGGGCCTCAATATCCCGAGTCATCCAGGGTTCCCTACTTCTAGCAGCCTTGCCCTTCACTCTAAGAGGAATGTGCTTACCCTGAACCCTGGTTAACACACTTTTAAAAGCCTCCCACTTACCAGGCATACCTTTGCCTTCCCACAGACTCCCCCAATTAACTTTTGAAAGTTCCTGCCTGATACCATCAAAATTGGCCTTGCCCCAATTTAGAATTTTAACTTTTGGGCCAGACCTATCATTCTCCATAGCTATCTTAAAACTAATAGAATTATGGTCACTGGTCCCAAAGTGATCCCTCACTAACACTTCTGTCACCTGCCCTTCCTTATTTCCCAAGAGGAGGTCAAGATTTGCCCCCTCTCTAGTCGGGTCATCTACATACTGAATGAGAAATTCCTCCTGAATACACTCAACAAATTTCTCTCCATCTAATACTATGGCTGTCCCAGTTAATGATGGGAAAGTTAAAATCCCGACTATTACCACCCTATTTTTCTTGGCGGTATCTGTAATCTCCTTACATATTTGCTCCTCGATTTCCCGCTGACTATTGGGGGCCTATAATACAACCCTATCAAAGTGATTTCCCCCTTCTTATTTCTCAGTTCTACCCATATAGACTCAATGGGTGAACCTTCGGATATATCCCCCCTCAGTACTGCCGTGATGTTTTCCCTAATCAAAAGTGCAACTCCTCCTCCTCTCTTACCTCCTATCTTTCCTATAGCATCCGTACCTTGGAATATTGAGTTGCCAGTCCTGTCCCTCCCTTAGCCATGTTTCAGTAATTGCTATTATATCCCAATACCACGTACCCATCCATGCCCTGAGTTCATCTGCCTTGCCCGTCAGGCCTCTTGCATTGAAATAAATGCAGTTTAATCTGGACTTCCCTTGCTCTCTGTTTTGCTTTTGCCTGATCTGTCGAGCACTAGGATTACTGTCACTGCCTTTACTACTTAATGTGCTCTCTTCAACTTCAGAGGGTCCGATGCCACAGTCAAGAAACATGGGGAATCTGGCTCCAGCTTAGCACAAGATTTTGCACAGAGCCGAAACCCATTCCTTCCAGCAGATAAGTCATGGCCAACTCAAGGAATGCTTGATGAGTCAATGATGAAGTAGTGTCTGATAACTAATGTCTCAGCTTTTGTTGCAGTGGAACCAAAAACCCCTCTCATCCAATGGTGCTGTGGGAACCCAGGCAAAGGCATAAAATCTCAGCTCATTGTTAGAAACATAGAAAAACTACAGGACAAAACAGGCCCTTCGGCCCCACAAGTTGTGCCGAACATACCCCTACCTTTTAGGCCTACCTATAACCCTCCATCCTATTAAGTCCCATGTACTCATCCAGAAGTCTCTTAAAAGACCCTATTGAGTTTGCCTCCACCACCACTGACGGCAGCCGATTCCACTCGCCCACCACCCTCTGTGTGAAAAACTTCCCCCTAACATTCCCCCTGTACCTACACCCCAGCACCTTAAACCTGTGTCCTCTCGTAGCAGCCATTTCCACCCTGGGAAAAAGCCTCTGAGAGTCCACCCGATCTATGCCTCTCAATATCTTATATACGTCTATTAGGTCTCCTCTCATCCTACGTCTCTCCAAGGAGAAAAGACCGAGCTCCCTCAGCCTATCCTCATAAGGCATGCCACTCAATCCAGGCAACATCCTTGTAAATCTCCTCTGCACCCTTTCAATCTTTTCCACATCCCTCCTGTAATGAGGCGACCAGAACTGAGCACAGTACTCCATGTGGGGTCTGACGAGTGTCTTATATAGCTGCATCATTATCCCCAGACTCCTAAACTCAATCCCTCGATTGATAAAGGCCAACCACCATGCTTGCTGAGGCTGCTACTGCTGTAGCTGCAGATACCAGTGTTCAAAGGGACTTTGCAGGGCTCTCATAGCAGCCTAACAATCTTTACTTCAGTGGATTATTAGGATTGTCAAAGATTGGGGGTGCTGCGGATAGTAAAGATTGCCAGAAGTAACAGCAGGATATAGATAGGCTGGAGACTGGGGCAGAGAAATGGCAGATGGACTTTAAGGAGTCTAACAACACCAGGTTAAAGTCCAACAGGTTTATTTGGTGGCAATTTGGACTTTAATCCAGACAAATGTGAGGTGATGCATTTTGTAAGGTCTACTAATGCAAGAGGGAAGTGTATTGCAAATGGCAGAACCTTTAGAAGTATTAACATACAGAGGGATCTGGACGTAGATCCAGATCCAGATCTGGTCCACAGTTCCCTGAAAGTGGCAACTCAAGTGGATAAGGTGGTCAAGGCGGCATATGGCATGCTTGCCATGATCGGTTGGGGCATAGAGTATAAAAACTGGCAAGTCATGTTGCAGCTGTATAGAACTTCAGCTAGGCCACATTTGGAATATTGAGTTCAGTTCTGGTAGTCACCAGAAGGATGTGGAGGCTTTGGAGAGGGTACAGAAGGGGTTTACCAGGACGTTGTCTGGTTTGGAGGGTATTTGCTATGAAAACAGATTGGACAAACTTGGTTTGTTTTCATTTGAATGTCAGAGGCCGAGGGGTAACCTGATAGGAGTTTACAAAATTATGAGAAGCATGGATAGAATGGAAAGAACATAGAGTCGAAGAGTCTTTTCCCCCAGGGTAGAATTGTCAATTACATGGGGACATAGGTTAAGGCAAAAGGTGGAAAGTTTAAAGGTGACACAGAGGGTGGTAAGTGGCTGGAATGCGCTGCCAGAGGAGGTGGTAGAAGCAGATACAGTAGCAATGTTTAAGAGGCATCTTGGCAGAAACATGAATAGGCAGGGAATAGAGCGATTTGGACCGCGTAGAGGCAAAAGTTCTTTAGTTTAGAAAGATGAGTGTAAGTGCAGGCTTGGTGGGCCGAAGGGCCTGTTCCGATGCAGTATTTTCCTTTGATTGCTGAGGCGAGTGGCAGTGGTTCTTTTGAGCCAGAAACAGCTATCGCATTCACACTGTCATTCTGTCACTTCACCATTGTATTGCCTGTCAAATAATGTGCCTAAATTGGTGCCAGCCATGAGTATCTCTCAGCCCAAGAGTTGCTCAAAGGTGTCCTGCAAAACCAACTGCACATTCCTCTACTGGAAGTCAGCAACGTTGTCATGTGTCTAAAAAGGTTGCAGGTTGCTGATCACATGATTTGATGGTGATGTCATTAGGGTATTTGCGGAGACTTTCAGTTTTGTATTCTGCACAGAATAGAGAACAGTTCTTCAATAAAACCTGCTGTATGTTAGTTTGAATATACATGTACAAACCACATTCTTTTCTTTTTGTTAAAACCCAAGACATCTAAAATAGTTAGGACATTACAGCATCCACCTGCAGCCTCAAGAATAGCACTGTTGATTTCCACTCCATCTGACGAAGGAGCAGCGCTCCGAAAGCGAATGGCTTTTGCTATCAAATAAACCTGTTGGACTTTAACCTGGTGTTGTTAAAACTCTTACTACAGGCACAATCGCTCAGGCAAAGGCATTGTTAAGACAAGAGCAGCAGGAATGTACAAGACTGAATGTTTTCCTGGATAAAGTTGGTATAGAAGGCTTGTTTTGTCATGGCTTCCATGTCAGCATTGTGACGAACAGCATGGTCAGTGGATGAGATGGTGTACTCTGGGACTCTATTGAGTGGAAACAAAAGTGAAAGGAGACAAACACAAACAGAAAATCTCAGCAGGTCTGTAGAGAGGCAACGGAGCTAATGTTTTGCGTCTGGATGTCTTTTCAACAGAGCCAAACGCAGTCTGGTTTGCCTTATTCCTGGCAACAAGCACAACACTCTCATGATGCATTCGGCGTGCTTGCCTTCATCAGTCAGGGCATCGAGTATAAAAGTTGGCAGGTCATTCTGCAGCTGTACAGAACCTTAGTTAGGCCTCATTTAGAATATTGTGTACAATTCTGGTCGCCACACTACAAGGAGGATGTGGGTGCTTTGGAGAGGGTACAGAAAAGGTTTACCAGATGTTGCCTGGTCTGGAAGGTATTAGCTATGAGGAGAAGTTGGATAAACAAAGTTTGTTCTCACTGAAATGACGGAGGTTGAGGGGTGACCTGATAGAGGTTTGAAAGATTATAAGTGGCATGGACAAAGTGAACAGTCAGATGCTCTTTCCTAGGATAGAAAAGTCAAGTACGAGGAGACATAGGCTTAAAGTGAGTGGGGAAAAGTTTAGAGGAGATGTGCAAGGCAAATGTTTTACACAGAACGTGGTGAATGTCTGGAACGCACTGCCTAGGGAGGTGGTGGGAGCAGGTATGATAGTGGCATTTAAGGGGCAACTAGACGAATACGTGAATAAGATTGGAATGGAAGGACTCCGTAAGTGCATACGGTTTTAGTTAGGTAGGCTTCATGATCGGCGCAGGCTTGGAGGGCCAAAGGGCCTGTTCCTGTGCTGTACTTTTCTTTGTTCTTTGGTGGCCACATTTTGGTCAGTGTGCAGACCACCATGAATCAGGGCATCCACTTGGAGAGCACCACAGGGCTCCTCCATCATACAAATGGTCTGCTCCATGCTGTTTTGGATGACAGTACAGCTCTCGTGTTGGCCACCTGTGGTTTGATTGCTGAATGGAGTTGTGTTGGGTGTTAAGCAGATCATGGGTTAGTAAACACCCTCTGGTTTGATGTGCAGCTCAAATACTGAAGCAATAGCTGATTGGCACAGAATAAAAACATGACGACAGTTGGCAGGACAAGGGGCATTCGGCAGCATAGTTGCATACCAACTGCACGCTCAGTGAATGGCTGTGCTCAGCATTTAGATGCAGCATCCATAAACTTATGCAGATGCAGTCAATGACACTGTCACCGTGGGAATAAAATAAAATCCCCTCTCATGGCATAGCATCAAAGAATGGTGCTTGTAAAGGAGGCCAATTATTCCATCTCTGAAACAGAGAGTGAGCTATCCCTTTCTCCTGCCTATATTTTCACGTAGCCCTGAAAATCCTTTACCTTCAGATAATTATCTAATTCACTTTGGAAAGCCTCGATTAAACCAGTTGCCACCACACACTCAGACAGTGCATTCCAGATCCTAATCATTTATTGCATAAGTATTTAGGTGAAGCACCAAACATGGATTCACCTTAACTTCCTTGTCACCTCTCTTGACACAGCAGTGGGTGTGAATTAGGCAATATTACTGATGTTGGCTGCTCCAGCCTGGAAGGATCTTGAGTCCTAGGTCAGGTAAAGGCACCTGCTAGGCAGGCATCACAGGAATGAACAAGGATGAACAGCATTTGTATGGAATATTGGATGTTTCACAGAATTATAAAAATGTTACAGCGCTGAAAGAGGCCATTTGGCCCATCATGTCCGCATCAGCTCTTCGAATTAGCAATTCACTTAGCGCCTTTCTCCTGCCTTCTACCCATAACCCTGCACATTCTTCCTTTTCAGATAACAGTCTAATTCTTTTTGCAAATGCTTCAGTTGAACCAGCCTCCACCACACTCAGACAGTGCTGAACACTTGCTGTGGTGAAAAAGATTTTCCTCATGCCACATTTGCTTATTTTACCAATTAATTTACATTTGTGCCCTCTTGTTCTCAATCCTTTTGTGAGTGGGGACAGTTTCTCCCCATCTATTCGGTCTCTCCCTATCTACTCAGACCCCTCATGGTTTTGAATGCTTCCATCAAATCACCTCTCAACCTTTTCCCCCGGTCACAGGGGAGGTGCCAGAGAACTGGAGAACAGCTGATGTGGTTCAGCTATTTAAGGAGGTTTGTAGAGATAGGCCAGGGAACTACAGACCAGTAAGTCTCACTCTGGGTAACACACTGCCACTCAGCCTTGATATCACGCAGCCAGTCAGCCGATATAATGTACTGCTGCACTACTCACCTCCAGGCAACATTTGTCTTGTTGCAGCTCGGCTACAAGGAGGCCTAAATAAAGCAGCGATTATTGAGAGAAGAGGGTTGGTGTTAGCAGCATTCACTTTAGAAGTTAAATTTATCTTCCAGAAATACTCAATCACCTTAAGAAAAAGTGCAAAAATGTTTTACTGGTTATGTTGAGAATCTTGTTATAAACATTTATAAAGACAGCTTCTGTCCACTTCACGATGTCATAAGTGCATATGTATAATACTAATTCTGGATCGCTTTCATTGCAACAAGTTAGTCTTGGACTCAGCAATATTTAATCTATAAATCTGTGGTTGTACCTACTGCAGAGCTGCATCGAGCATTTCAGTAAAACACTGAGGGTGTGAAATTCCCATTCTGAACTGTAAAACAACACCCATCGATGCCATTCACAGAGTGCTTTGAACTGTAAAACGCTCAATTATTAAAATGTGCTAAATGGGAACTATTTGAGACAATGAGTAAGGAGCATGATATGCAGTTTATCAGACAGACTTTGGAGATTTTTCTTCCTGATACATTAGTAACAATGTCGCAAGTGTTAACAGCAGTATAATTCAACACTATAATCATTAAGTACTAGAATTTTACCATTACTGAGCAATGTGCATGATCTGCTGACCCATCGGAGGCAGATAATAAGGTGATATAAATTAAATTCTAAAAGAATTCCTGAGCTTAGCTTCAAATAAACCCTCCCTCAGTGTGTGTAACCTGGGTCTGAACCATAATCAGCCAAGTGTAGTTATTTAAGCTGTCACAGATTTCCTGAAACCCTCATTCTGCAGGGACCCAACCTGCAATAAGGCTGCACCTATTTCTATAAACAAGCTCAGACACGGGCTAGCCTTGCTGCCGTGGGGGGAATCTGGATGTCAGGGAGTAGATTGCAGCTGGTGATTATGTCCATTTTCTCTGTCACAGATTTCAAATCCTCTAAAATTAAGCGGATGCTGTGTGAGGCATTGATGATGCCGCTCTGGGAGTTGCTCAGGTGACTGGTGGCTGTTCGGATCTCCTTGGCGGCGTTCTCATACATTTGTTTCACCGCCTGCTCCACGTCCTGGTAAAGGCGCCCGTTGCTCTCCCTCAGTTTCTGCTGCAGCAAGGTACTGAACCGCCCCTGGTGGCGAATCTTCACAGCCGGCTTCTCCTCCACTGCGGTCAGGATGTCAGACTGCTCATCCCGGATCACTATCAGCGGTGGAAGGGCACGCTGAACGACCTGCTGGATATCTCGCACCGCTGTCACACAGTCTTCATCCTCATCGTCAGTTTCCGAAGCTTCGCCGGGCACTTTGGTTCCGGTCTGTAAGATGCCCACCTGCGATGAGGATGTGAGGTACAGCTCCTCTTCAGAGTCCGTCTCAGATGCCTCTCCCTGAATAATGGTCTTGTATTCTGCAGAGGTCATACTTCTTGCTCAGCTGAAAAACAGAACACATTGTTATTTTTATGCCCTCTGTATATTCTGCTCCCTCTACCATCACTGAATGACAGAGAATATCAGAACTGATTAACACTGCTGCCTGACAGCAACAGGGACCTGGGTTCGATTCCCGGCTTGGGTCACTGTCTGTGTGGAGTCTGCACGTTCTCCCCGTGTCTGCGTGGGTTTCCTCCGGGTGCTCCGGTTTCCTCCCACAGTCTGAAAGACATGCTGGTTAGGTGCATTGGCCGTGCTAAATTCTCCCTCAGTGTACCTGAACAGACGCCAGAGTGTGGCAACTCGGGGATTTTCACAGTAACTTCATTGCAGTGTTAATATAACCCTGCCTGTGATACTCATAAACAAACTTAAATTTCCCTCAGTGAATGATGGAATTAGGCAGCCAGCTCAGATGGTAAATTACTTCAAGTGAGGGCAGGGACTGTTCCAGGGACAGAGATCACCGCTTCAAAAAAGTTAGATTTGGCATATGACGATCAGGATCAGCGTGATCTCCTGGACTTGTGGAGTGGGATCTGGAGGAGGATTCCCAAGACGATGCTTGCCTACACTGCTCCGAGTTCGGATTTTGTCCTGTTTCTCAGGAGATCACATGGTTTGGGCAGGATGCAGAGTGTGATATGGTGACAATAAAAGGAATGTGTGGGATAAGCTGACTGGACCATAGTAGAGGCAGGTACAATTTTGTCTCTTAAAAAGCATTTGGACAGTTATAGGGGTAAGATGGGTCGAGGGATAGGGGCCAAATGCAGGCAATTGGGGGATGGGACTAGCTTAGTGGTAAAAACTGGGCGGCATGGACAAGTTGGGCTGAAGGGCCTGTTTCCACACTGTAAATCTCTATGACCAGCTCCCTTGCCATCTGTCATGGTTTAGATGTAAATACAGCCCGTCAATGAAGGCAGTAACTTATAACTTTGGGAGTTATCTGGCCAGGTAACAGGGTGGCCTAGCTGGCTCACTCATCTACCTGGACAGGACACTCATTCCCTACACTACTGGGGAAAATATTGGTTGAATCAGCAAAACAGTTTTCATTCACCCCAAACTATGTTCGTTAATCCAATTATCTCTACTAATTTGATTTAGAGACATAGAAATTTTACAGCCTGGAAACAGGCCCTTCGGCCAACTTGTCCATGCCGCCCTTTTTTTTTAAAACCACTAAGCTAGTCTCCCTCATTGTTCATCCATAGGAAAATATTGGTTGAATCAGCAAAACAGTTTTCATTCACCCCAGGCTATGTTCGTCAATCCAATTATCCAATTATCTCTACTAATTTGATTTAGAGACATTGAGGTTTACAGCCTGGAAATAGGCCCTTTGGCCAACTTGTCCATGCCGCCCTTTTTTTTATAAAAACCACTAAGCTAGTCTCCCTCATTGTTCATCCATAGCGAGGCAAAGAGGAGTGATTTGTTGCAGGAGCCTGGGGTAAGAGATCGACTTTTACATTACTTTATTTGCGGGCTTTATTTTTTAAAACTTTAAAGTACAAACGGGAAGTAGCCGCGGGGTATTGTGGGAAGTGTGTAGGTTTTCTTTTCAGCGCGGGAGGGTTAAGAGCAGGCCGCACTACCCAGCAGGCCACACTACCCAGCAGGCAGCGGAGTGAGCAGGTAGTAGAGTGAGGGCTGAAGGGCTTTTGCTCAACGGGCTTAGTCGGAAACGGGCGAGGCATGTTAGGTTCATCTTGTAGTTTTACCAGTGTACTTGAAGAAAGGGGAATTATGAGTGAAAGTCCAGTTTGTTGTTCTCGGTGTCGGATGTGGGAGTTCCTGGAGTCGGCTAGCCTGCCGGACGTCCATATCTGCACCGGTTGCATCGAACTGCAGCTCCTAAGGGACCGCGTTACGGTACGGGAGCTGCGGCTCGATGACCTTCATCTGGTCAGGGAGAATGAGGAGCTGATAGATAGGAGTTACAGGCAGGTGGTCACACCGGGGCCACGGGAGGAAGACACGTGGGTCACAGTTAGGAAAGGTAAAGGTCAGGTACTAGAGAGTACCCCAGTGGCTGTGCCCCTTAAAAATAAGTACTCCTGTTTGAGTGCTGTTGGGGGGAGCAGCCTACCTGGGGGAAGCAACAGTGGCCGTACCTCTGGCGCAGAGTCCGGCCCGGCAGCTCAGAAGGGTAGGGAAAGGGAGGATGAGCAAACTGACCACAGCACCAGGGTACAGGGAGCCGTTCAAGTGGGGGGAGAAACAAAAAATGTAGTAGAAATTGGGGATAGTACACTTTTGGATGCTGTTGGGAGGGGGGGGGTACTTAGCAGGAGTAAGCCATGGTGTACAGGTCACTGGCTCAGAGTCTGTCCTTGTGGCTCAGAAGGGAAGGGGGGAGAGGAGTTGAGGATTAGTCATTGGGGACTCCATAGTTAAAGGGACGGATAGGAGATTCTGCGGGAACGAGAGAGACTTGCGGTTGGTGTGTTGCCTCCCAGGAGCCAGAGTCCACGATGTCTCGGATCGTGTTTTCGAAATCCTTAAAGGGGAGGGGGACCAGCCCCAAGTTGTGGTTCACATAGGCACTCAAGACATAGGTAGGAAAATGGGTGGGGATGTCAGGCAGAAATTCAGGGAGTTAGGGTGGAAGCTTAGGGCTAGAACAAACAAAGTTGTTATCTCTGGTTTGTTACCCGTGCCACGTGATAGTGAGGAGAGGAATAGGGAGAGAGAGCAGTTGAACACGTGGTTACAGGGATGGTGCAGGAGGGAGGGATTCAGATACCTGGACAATTGGGGCTCTTTCTGGGGTAGGTGGGACCTCGACAAACAGGATGGTCTGCACCTGAACCAGAGGGGTACCAATATCCCGGGGGGGAAATTTGCTAATGCTCTTCGGGAGGGTTTAAACTAATTCAGCAGGGAGGTGGGAACCTGAATTGTAGCTCCGGTGTACAGGAGGTTGAGAGTAGTGAGGTCATGGATGAGGTTTCAGGGTCGCAGGAGTGTACTGGCAGGCAGGAAGGTGGTTTGAACTTCAACGCCAGGAGCATCCGGAATAAGGTGGGTGAACTTGCAGCTTGGGTTGGTACCTGGGATTTCGATGTTGTGGCCATCTCGGAGACATGGATAGAGCAGGAATAGAAATAGTTGTTGCAAGTTCCAGGGTTTAGATGTTTCAGTAAGTGCAGGGAAGGTGGTAAAAGAGGGGGAGGTGTGGCATTGTTAGTCAAGGACAGTATTATGGTGGCAGAAAGGACATTTGATGAGGACTCGTCTACTGAGGTAGTTTGGGCTGAGGTTAGAAACAGGAAAGGAGAGGTCACGCTGTTGGGAGTTTTTTATAGACCTCCAAAAAGTTCCAGAGATGTAGTGGAAAGGATTGCAAAGATGATTCTGGATAGGAGCGAAAGTAACAGGGTAGTTGTTATGGGGGACTTTAACTTTGCAAATATTGACTGGAAAAGCTATAGTTCGAGTACTTTAGAGGGGTCAGTTTTTGTCCAATGTGTGCAGGAAGGCTTCCTGACACAGTATGTAGACAGACCAACAAGAGGCGAGGCCACATTGGATTTGGTACTGGGTAATGAACCAGACCGGGTGTTAGATTTGGAGGTAGGTGAGCTTTGGTGATAATGACCACAATTCGATTACGTTTACTTTAGTAATGGAAAGGGATAGGTATATACCGAAGGGCAAGAGTTATAGCTGGGGGAAAGGAAGTTATGATGCAATTAGGCGAGATTTAGCTGGCATAGGTTGGGGAAGGAAACTACAGGGGATGGGCACAATTGTAATGTGGAGCTTGTTCAAGGAACAGCTACTACGCGTCCTCGATAAATATGTACCTGTCAGGCAGGGAGGAAGCAGACGTGTGAGGGAACCATGGTTTACTAAAGAGGTTGAATCTCTTGTGAAGAGGAAGAAGGAGACTTATGTTAAGATGAGAAGTGAAGGCTCAGTTAGGGCGCTTGAGAGTTACAAGTTAGCCAGGAAGGACCTAAAGAGAGAGTTAAGAAGAGCCAGGAGGGGACATGAGAAGTCTTTGGCAGGTAGGATCAAGGAAAACCCTAAAGCTTTCTATCGGTATGTCAGGAATAAAAGAATGACTAGGGTAAGATTAGGGCCAGTCAAGGACAGGAGTGGGAAGTTGTGCGTGGAGTCTGAAGAGATAGGAGAGGCACTAAATGAATATTTTTCGTCGGTATTCACACAGGAGAGGGACAGTGTTGTCGAAGAGAATACTGAGATACAGGCTGTTGGACTGGACGGGATTGAGGTTCATAAGGAGGTGTTAGCAATTCTGGAAAGGGTAAAAATAGATAAAGTCCCCTGGGCCGCATGGGATTTATCCTAGGATTCTCTGGGAGGCTCGAGAGGAGATTGCAGAGCCTTTGACTTTGATCTTTGTGTCGTCATTGTCTACAGGAACAGTGCCAGAAGACTGGAGGATAGCAAATGTTGTCCCCTTGTTCAAGAAGGGGAGTAGGGACAACCCTGGTAATTATAGACCGGTGAGCCTTACTTCTGTTGTGGGCAAAGTTTTGGAAAGGATTATAAGAGATAAGATTTATAATCATCTAGAAAGGAATAATTTGATTAGGGATAGTCAGCACGGTTTTGTGAAGGGTAGGTCGTGCCTCACAAACCTTATTGAGTTCTTTGAGAAGGCCGAAGGGCCTGTACTGCGCTGTAATGTTCTATGTTCTAGTCCCAATTGCCCGCATTTGGCCCATATCCCCCTATACCTATCTTATCCATGCAACTGTCTAAATGCTTTTTAAAAGGTAAAATTGTTCCCACCTCTACTACTACCTCTGGCAGCTTGTTCCAGACACTCGCCACCCTCTGTGAAAAAATTGCCCCTCTGGACAATTTTGTATTTCTCCCCTCTCACCTTAAACCTATGCCCTCTAGTTTTAGACTCCCCTATCTTTGGGGAAAGATGTTGACTATCTAGCTGAGCTATGCCCCTCAATATTTTATAGACCTCTGTAAGATCACCCCTAAGCCTCCTACGCTCCAAGGAAAAAAGTCAGAGTCCATCCAGCCTGTCCTTATAACTCAAACCATCAAGTCCTGGTAGCATCCTAGTAAATCTTTTCTGCACTCTTTCTAGTTTAATAATACCCTTTCTGTAATAGGGTGACCAGAACTTTATACAGTATTCCAAGCCTTACTAATGTCTTGTACAACTTCCACAAGATGTCCCAACTGCTGTATTCAATGTTTTGACCAATGAAACCAAGCATGCCGAATGCCTTCTTCACTGAATGCCTTCTATCGACCTGTGACTCCACTTTCAAGGAGCTATGAACCTGTATCCCTAGATCTCTTTGTTCTATAACTCTCCCCAACGCCCTACCATTAACTGAGTAAGTCCTGTTCTGGTTCGATCTCCCAAAGTGCATCTTTTGATTTATTGTTACATGTATCGGTATGCAGTGCAAAGTATTGTTTCTCCCTATACAGACAAAGCAGACCACTCAGAGTACATAGGGGAGAAGGAGAGGAGAGGACGCAGAATGTAGTGTTGCAGTCATAGCTAGGGTGTAGAGAAAGATCAACTTAATATATGGAGGTCCATTCAGAAGTCTGATGGCAACAGGGAAGAAGCTGTTCTTGAATCGGTTGGTGCTTGATCTCAGACGTTTGTAGCTTTTTCCCAACGGAAGAAGGTGGAAGAGAGTACATCTGGGGTGCGTGGGGGTTCTTGATTATGCTGACTGCTTTTCCAAGGCAGTGGGAAGTGTAGACAGAGTAAATAGATGAGAAGTTGGTTTGCATGATGGACTGGGCTATGTTCACAATCCTTTGTAGTTTTGTCATTTTTATGTGGGGAAAAAGTGAGGCTGTCCACTTGGGAAGGAAGAATAGAAAAGCAGAATACAATTTAAATGGAGAGAGACTGCAGAATGCTGCAGTATAGAGGGATTTGGGTGTATTTGCTTACACTTGTTGGTCAATTTGCCTCTGACAGCGGAGGGGAAAGCAGATTTGGGTATCCTTGTATTCTTGAATGACAAAATGTTAGTCTGCAGGTACAGCAAGTTATTGGGAAGGCAACTGGATGTTCATTATGCTAATTCCTGGGATGAAGGGGTTATTTAAAGATGGAGATGAGGAGGAATTTCTTCTTTCAGAGGCTTGTTAACCTCTGGAATTCTTCCTGGACAGCAGTGGAGGTTGCACCATTGAATATATTCAAAGAACAAAGAAAAGTACAGCACAGGAACAGGCCCTCCAAACCTGCGCCTATCGTGATGCCTGCTTAAACTAAAACCATATGCACTTACGGAGTCCGTATCCTTCCATTCCCATCCTATTCACGTATTTGTCTAGTTGCCCCTTAAATGCCGTTATTGTACCACCACCTCCCCGGGTAGTACGTTCCAGACATTCGCCACCCTCTGTGTAAAAACTTGCCTCGCACATCTCCTCTAAACATTTCCCCACACACTTTAAACCTATGTCCCCTAGTACTTGACTTTTTCTACCGTAGGAAAGAGCATCTGAATATCCACTCTGTCCATGCCACTCAATCTTGTAAACCTCTATCAGGTCACCCCTCATCCTCCGTCGTTCCAGTGAGAACAAACCAAGTTTATCCAACCTCTCCACATAGCTAATACCCTCCAGACCAGGCAACATCCTGGTAAACCTCTTCTGTACCCTCTTCAAAGCATCCACATCCTTCTAGCAGTGTGGCGACCAGAACTGTACACAATATTCTGAATGAGGCCTAAGGTTCTGTACAGCTGCAGCATGACCTGCCAATTTTTATACTCAATGCCCCGACCAATGAAGTTGAAGCACGCCGAATGCTTTCTTGACTACCTTATCCACCCGTATTGCCACTTTCAGTGATCGGTGGACATGTACGCCCAGATCTCTCTGCCTGTCGATACTCCTAAGGGTTCTACCATTTACTGTATAATTCCTACATGCATTGGACCTTCCAAAATGCATTATCTCACACTTGTCCGGATTAAACTCCATCTACCATTTCTCTGCCCAAGTCTCCAACCAGTTAATATCTTGCCGTATCCTCTGACAATCCACTTCACTATCCGCAACTCCACCAATTTTTGTGTTGTCTGTGAACTTACCAATCAGACCAGCTACATTTTCCTCCAAATCATTTATATATACTACAAACAACAAAGGTCCCAGAACGGATCCCTGTGAAACACCACTAGTCACAGCCTTCCATTCAGAAAAACACCCCTCCACTGCTACCCTCTGTCTCCTATGGCCAAACCAGTTCTGTATCCATCTTGCCAGCTCTCCTTTGATCCCGTGTGACTTCACCTTTCGTACTAGTCCATGAAGTACCTTGTCAAAGGCTTTACTCAGGTCCACGTATACAACATCCACTGCCTTTCCCTCATCTATCATCTTCGTCACTTCCTCGAAAAACTTGATCAAGTTCACAAAACCATGCTGTCTATCACTAATAAGTCCATTTGTTTCCGAATGTGAGTAAATCCTGTCCCTAAGATTCTTTTCCAATAATTTCCCTACCACTGATTTAAAACTCACCGGCCTATAATTTCCTGGACTGTCCCTGCTGCCCTTCTTAAATAATGGAATAACAGTGGCTATCTCCAGTCCTCTGGAACTTCACCTGTAGCCAATGAGGATACAAAGATTTCTGTCAAGACCCCAGCAATTTCCGCTCTTACCTCCCTCAGTATTTTGGGGTAGATCCCATCAGGCCCTGCGGACTTATCTAGTTCAATGCTTTTTAAGACGCCCAATATCCCCTCCTTTTTGATATCGGCATGACCCACAATATCTACATATTCAAGGCTGAGTTTGAGCAAAAAGGGAATTGAGTGTTATGGAAGACAGCCAATTAAGGCCATAATCAGATCAGCCATGACCTTACTGAATGGTGTAGCAGGCTCGAGGGGCCGAATGTTGTTCAGTTCTGTGATCTTATGGTGACTAGAATGAAAAGCACTTGGACTCAAATCTGCCCAAAGTGCTTGGTGGTCAATGACATACTTCTGAAGAGCAACTTCTCTGATTAAATCAAACAGCAACTAATAGTGAGGCAAGTTACCACATGTTAAATGCCTTAGTGCTGGGGCTGTGGGAACAAGGACTCCCACTCACCTAAAGAAGGGGCTTAAGGCTCCGAAAGCTTGTGGCTTTTGCTACCAAATAAACCTGTTGGACTTTAACCTGGTGTTGTTAGACTTCTTACCGTAGAACAAGGACTGGCCAGGACACCAGAATTCCCAGTTCTTGTTTTAAAAAAGGGGGCTTGATTCAAGATTCCAAGTGGGAGAGGGGTGGAGGAACGTAGTAGTGGTAGCGGACAGCATATTCAGAGGCTGGATACTGTTCTCTGCAGCTGCAACTGGGAACTCAACGTTTGTGTTGCCTGCCTGGGGTCAGTGTTAAGCACATCTTCTCATGACTACAAATGAACTTGTGCACTGGGAGGGGTTGTAACCCCATTGTCTTGGTCCAGGTAGGAGCCAACAATATAGGCAGAACTAGGAATAATGATCTGTTGAGTAAGTTGAAATGCAGATCATCATTTTAGGATTCAAGTGCTAATTGGCACAGGGTCCAGCAGATTTGAGAATGAGATGCCTAGTTGAAGAACGCGGGGGGAAAAAAGGAGTTTTGACCCATGGTGCACTACCACTCTATATGCAGAGGAGTTGGGGGGGGGGGGGAGAGGTTGCTTATTTAGTAGGGAGAGGGAGGTCTGGGAAGAGGGGCTGCTCAGTGAGTTGAGGCGGGGGGTTAAGGACAGGAGGTTCTTATGTGTGTGTCAGGGAGGTGGGTTGGGCAGAAGCGTTATATAGTAGCACGAAACTTCGAGGGACTCAGATTGATGAAGCAACACACAGTGTTCTTGGATTTCAGGAAGTATTTTACCTGTTGAATGATACGAGGACAAATCTTTGATGTTTGGCCATTCTTTTGGACCTTCTCAGCCCTGTAGACACTCAGCACTTTGTTTCTCAATTCAAACATCCCTTACTTTCCCACAGATAATTATTTCAATAGAAACAATGTGCAAGGGGAAAAGGCAGGCCAATGGCAGGATAATGCTCATTTGGAGAGCCAGTGCAGACACGATGGGCTGAATGGCTCCTCCACACCTGACACAGTCTCAGGATATGGGGTAGGCCATTTAGGACTGAGATGAGGAAAAATGTCTTCACTCAAAGGGTAGTGAACCTGTGGAATTCTCTACCAAACAAAGATTTTAATAGGATCAATGGGTATGGGGAGAGAGCGGGAATTTGGCATTGAAATAGAGGATGATATTGAATAGCGGAGCAGGTTAGAAGAGCCGAATGTCCTATTCCTCCTCCAAGTTTCTGTGTGACACTTTTGTGACTCTCCAACACCCTCCCCCCGCCTCCCTCCCACCACCACCTCACCTTCAGTCAAAGTGTTCCTTCCTCTTTTGCAATTGTTGACCACCCTGGCCAAAATACAACAATGATTACACTCCAAAAGCACCTGAACTGTGAATCATTTTGGAACCGAAAGGTGCTGTGAAAATGCCAGTCTTCTATTTCTTTCACGCAGCACAAAATGAAGCCAGTTGGTCCATCGCATCAAGATCCAATCAATTAGTCCCTTAATTTAAAAAAACTGGGAAATTCTGGCACGGTGGCACAGGAGTTAACACTGTTACCTCACAGTACCAGGGACACAGGTTCAATTCCTGGCTTGGAGTTTGCACGTTTGTAGTCTGCACGTTTGTAGTAGAAACATAGAAACATAGAAACCCTACAGTGCAGAAGGAGGCCATTCGGCCCATCGAGTCTGCACCGACCACAATCCCACCCAGGCCCTCCCCCCACATATTTTACCCACTAATCCCTCTAACCTACGCATCCCAGGACTCTAAGGGACAATTTTTTAACCTGGCCAATCAACCTAACCCGCACATCTTTGGACTGTGGGAGGAAACCGGAGCACCCGGAGGAAACCCACGCAGACACGAGGAGAATGTGCAAACTCCACACAGACAGTGACCCGAGCCGGGAATCGAACCCGGGATCCTGGAGCTGTGAAGCAGCAGTGCTAACCACTGTGCTACCGTGCCGTAGTCTGCACATTCTCCCCGTGTCTGTGTGGGTTTCCTCCAGGTGCTCCGGTTTCCTCCCACAGTCTGGAAGACGTGCTGGTTAGGGTGCATTGGCCGTGCTAAATTCTCCCTCAGTGTACCCGAACAGGCGCCAGAGTGTGGTGGCTCAGGTATTTTCACAGTAACTTCACTGCAGTGTTAATGTAAGCCTACTTGTAACACAAATAAATTAAACTTTAAACCACTCACAGGGCCAGGCAGCAGCTTCAGTGGAGAAATGTATTGTTTGTATAGGTGGGAACAGGTTGGAAGGGCAGAATGGCCTCCTCCTACTGCTACGCGTGACGTCACAATTACCCAGTGGCAGCCTCCCATTGGTTCGTTGGGCTGTCAATCACGGAATCGCAGCCCAATCACCGCTGGCAGTGGGTTGAGTCCCGTCAAGCAGCGGTAGCGGTTGCAGGCGCCGCTGGGACTGCCGCCGCCGCCGCCTGGCCCCGAATCCCCGGTACTGGCCCAAATAATTCAACACTTACTGTGACCAATCCACGTTTCACCCACCCTCCCTCCGGGCTGCAAGATTCAGGCCGGCGCCGCTCCCTGACAGGGTTCGCGCTGCGTCTCCCCCAGCAAAACAAGCAGCCTGCTCACGTGATCGCCACAGCGACGTCTCGCAGCTTTAGGAGGGTTTGCTGTTCGCCGACTGCAGCTCCCCCAGCAGGCCCGGAGGGAGCAATACTCCCATTGCTGTGCTATTAATGACTACAGCTCCCCCAGCAGGCCCGGAGGGAGCAATACTCTCATTGCTGTGCTATTAATGACTACAGCTCCCCCAGCAGGCCCGGAGGGAGCAATACTCCCATTGCTGTGCTATTAATGACTGCAGCTCCCCCAGCAGGCCCGGAGGGAGCAATACTCCCATTGCTGTGCTATTAATGACTGCAGCTCCCCCAGCAGGCCCGGAGGGAGCAATACTCCCATTGCTGTGCTACTCATAACAGTAAGTCTCACAACACTAGGTTAAAGTCCAACAGGTTTATTTGGTAGCAAAAGCCACACAAGCTTTCGGAACAGACTGTCCCTTCGCCAGGTCCTGACGAAGGGACGGTCTGTTCCGAAAGCTTATGGTATTTGCTACCAAATAAACCTGTTGGACTTTAACCTAGTGTTGTTAGACTTCTTACTGTGTTTACCCCAGTCCAACGCCGGCATCTCCACATCACTACTAATAACTACAGCTCCCCCAGCAGGCCCGGAGGGAGCAATTCACCTCAATGTTACAACTCCCCCAACAGGTCTGGAGGGAGCAATACTCCCATTGCTGTGCTATTAATGACTACAGCTCCCCCAACAGGCCTGGAGGGAGCAATACTCCCATTGCTGTGCTATTAATGACTACAGCTCCCCCAACAGGTCTGGAGGGAGCAATACTCCCATTGCTGTGCTATTAATGACTACAGCTCCCCCAACAGGCCTGGAGGGAGCAATACTCCCATTGCTGTGCTATTAATGGCTACAGCTCCTGTGGTAGTGTCGAGTGTGAAATTCCCGCAGATTGTTGTTCTACTATCGGTCATTCATCCCTGCGAGCCCATGACCTTTTTAAAATGATGATAAAGTGCCCCTGGCGATTTAAAGAGTGTAGTGATGGTGCATTGCCCCCTGGTGGTTTGGAGGGTTTAATGATGGTACAGTGCCCTCTGGTGAATGCGCCATCGTGGTTTGGAGCATTAGTGATGGTGCATTGCCCCCTGGCGGTGTGGAGGGTGCCGTGATGGTAAATGTTCCCTGGAGATTGGGCATAGCATTGATAACATTGGCCATTTGCAGGGAGATGGTACCTATCTGAATCAGGGAATGTTTATGAACATCTTGTGCCGAGTCCCAAACGTCTGATTTAGTTATGAGAGAAGACTGGAGAAATTTGAGACTTTTACCTTTTTAAAGGAAGGGCAGAGCAACATGGAAAGCTAAATCTTACTTAATTCCTTACAGTTAATTGCATGTGTTCAGACAGCTTCAAAATAGTTAAAAGTGGAAATTAGGATGCATGTCAGGACGTTCGAAACATAAAATGTCATTAACAGTTGGAATGTTCTTCCAAACAGAGTCTTTGAAGCAAGTATGCTGGGACTTTCTGATGAGTGTTGATTACTGCATTTTAGTGACAATTGGACATTTTCCAAATGCAAGAAATTAAGGTGGGTAAAATTACCTTCCTTATCCATAATTATTTTACAAGTTAAATGATTTATAAAATAGTGGCAGAAGGATTGGTAACTAGGATGTGGAGATGCCAGAGTTGGACTGGGGGTGGGCAGATCACCTGTAAAGGCTCACATTCCAACTATTATCTTGAAATTGAGTCTTTGTCTATATATCGCCCTGTTTGTGAACCCAATTTGCCACTGACCTGATGAAGGGGCAGCGCTCCGAAAGCTCGTGCTACCAAACAAACCTGTTGGACTTTAACCTGGTGTTTTGAGACTTCTTACTGAAAGCTAGAGTTTACAGATTTACAGTCATCAGCAAAAAAGGGCAGAAGTGACAAGAGGGAAAAGAAATTCCACAGCTTGATGTTCCGATGCAGAATGGTGAAGACTGGTGAAAGCAGATTCAATAATTAATTTTGAAAGGCAATTGGATGATTTGATTTGATTTATTATTGTCACACGTACTGGGGTACAGTGAAAAGTATTGTTCCTTGCATGCTATACAGGCAAAGCATACTGTTCATAGAGTAAAAGGGAAGAAGGAAAGAAGAGGGTGCAGAATGTAGTGTTACAGTCATAGCAAGGGTATGGAGAAAGATCAACTTAATAAAAGGTAGGTCCATTCAAAAGTCTGACGGCAGCAGGGACGAAGCTGTTCTTGAGTCGGTTGGTATGTGACCTGAGACTTTTGTATCATTTTCCCGACGGAAGAAGGTGGAAGAGAGAATGTCCGGGATGCATGGGGTCTTGATTATGCTGGCTGCTTGGCCGAGGCAGCAGGAAGTGTAGCCGGGGCGCCACGGTGGCACAGTGGTTAGCACTTCTGCATCACAGCGCCAGGGACCCGGGTTTGATTCCCGGCTTGGGTGACTGTGCGGAGTTTGCATATTCTCCCTGTGTCTGCATGGGTTTCCTCCCACAGTCCAAAAATGTATGGGCTAGGTTGATTGGCCATGCTAAATGGCTCCTTAGTGTCAGGGGAATTAGTAGGGTAAATATGTAGCGTTAGGGGGATATGGGTAGGATTGCTGACAGTGCAGGCTCGATGGGCTGAATGGCCTCCTTCTGCACTGTAGGTATTCTATAATTCTACGGAATCAATGGATGGGTAGTTGGTTTGAGGAATAGACTGGGCTTTGTTCACAACCCTTTGTAGTTTCTTGTGGTCTTGGACGGAGCAGGAGTCATCCGTAAAAGTTGGTGAGAGTCATAGCGGGCATGCCAAATTTCCTTAGCCTTCTGAAAAAGTAGAGGCATTGGTGGGTTAACTATAGCGTCGCTGTGGAGGGACCAGGGCAGGTTATGAAGAAAATGGGTGGGGCTATAGGGAAAGAGCAGAGAAATAGGTCTGTTGGACAGCAAAGAGCCCGCACAGATACAGCATCTTTCTGTGTTTAATCATTCTACTGTTCAAAAAATACTGTCCCTTCTTGACAGCTCACACGTACCTATCTGTTTCTTATTGCGTATCACCTCATTCCAGGAACATTGCTCATTTCCTCACGAACCCACATACACTATCTGTTTTCATAGCTTTTGGTGGAAAGACCTCCACATATTTCACAATACAGCTTTGAGCAGGTCTGCCTGACTTAATCATAACCCTATCAATTTCAGCAAATATCTGTTCGGTACATAATCTTGTGTTCATATTGATTTAAACTGTTCAGGTGACACTCCAGTCAGAGTTGATGGTACTTTGATGGAACTTTCCTTTGAATGGGATGTCAAAGCTGCTTTTTAAACAGAAACTGCTGGAAATGCTGAGCAGGTCCGGCAGCCTCTGTGCTGAGCTGAGAGATTTCCTGTATCTGCCGGGTTCTGCTTTCCGGGGAGTTACAGATTCCATGGCACTATTAGAAGCAGAGCAGGAAGCTTTTTCTTGGTGCCCTGACCAACATTCTTTCCACAACCAACGCCCGCTAAAAATAGATGAATCAGTTATTCATCACTTTGTTATTTGTGAGGACGGACTGTCTGTCAAATGCAGCTCTCGCTTGTTTTGGATCTGCCTTCTTCAATCTAGTCATTGGAAACTCAGATAAGCAAATGTGTCCACACCATGTTTGGCTACAAGATCATATTCTGATGTTGGGGAAAGTCCAACCCAGTTGGCAAGGTTGTGAACCCACTTTGGCATGACTTGCACATGTGAGAAATGTGGCCGGTTGCTGTGAAGTTGTATTTGTGAATCTGGGCACCTACTGTTCCACATGTGGTCACTGAACCTGTCCTTCAGGTAACTGAAAATGGCCATTTGGTCACTTGAAGCTGCTGAATTCAACCATTCAATTATATCATGGCTGACCTGTATCCGCCTATCTGTCTATCCGCCTTGATGCCATACCCATCAACATTCTTACTTCATGAAAACCTGGGGAGGCAGTGGCATTGACCTATTAATCCAGGGACTCCGGGTAATACTCTGGTGACCGAGCAGGGAGGTTTGCTTGTGCTGTTGGAAGGAGTTTAAACTAATTTGGCAGGGGGTTGGGATATAAAGTGGAAGTACAACGGGGGATGATGCACAGCCAAATGTAGAAGAAAAACTAAGCCAGTTTGGAAGGCAGAACGGCACAGCGGTCAGCACTGCTGCCTCTCAGCACCAGGGACCCAGGTTTGATTCCCGGCTTCGGTCACTGTCTGTGTGAAGTCTGCACGTTCTTCCCGCGTCTGCATGGATTTCCTCCCGATGCTCCGGTTTCCTCCCACAGTCCGAAAGACGTGCTGGTTAGGGTGCATTGGCCATGCTAAATTCTCCCTCAGTGTACCTGAACAGTTGCCGGAGTGTGGCGACTAGGGGATTTTCACAGTAACTTCATTGCAGTGTTAATGTAAGCCTACTTGTGACACTAATAAATAAACTTCTCTTTAAAAACTTTTTTAAAAATTCCAGGCATAAGGGAATGTGGCAAGGCTGCATGACATTTATCTTAATGCAAGGAGTCTTACAGGTAAGGCAGGTTAATTGAGGATGTTGATTAACACATGGGAATGTGTTACCATCCGCCACTCTGCCTCCCAGGCTGGCTTAGTTTTTCTTCTACATTTGGTTCTGCATCACTCGCTATTGTACCTCCACTCTGTATCCCTATTGCAATCACAGAGACATGGTTGGGGGTTGGGTGGGTGGTTGGGGGTCGGTGGGGGGGGGGCGGGGGGGTGGGGGGGCGGGGGGGTGGGGGGGGGGGGAGTTGGGGTGGGGGGGGCGGTGTAGAGCTGGTGTTCCACAGGGCTCGGTGTGGGGCCCCTGCTGCTGCTTGTTTTATATTTTAACGATTTGGACTTGAACGTGAGGGGCACGATTGAGAAATTTGCAGTTGGCTCAAAACTTGGCCGTGTAATGGAGAGGGTAGAGGAAAGCTGTAAGCTCCAAAATGGCATAGATGGACTAGTGGAGTAGGTGCGAAAGTAGCAGATGGAGTTCACCTCTGATGAGTGTGAGGTAATGCATTTAGAGAGGTCAAACAAGAAAAGGGAGTGCTCAATAAACGTGAATACACTGAGAGGGGTAGATGAAGTGAAAGATGTTGGCGTGCAAGCGCACAGGTCCCTAAAGGTAGCAGTACAGGTGGATAAGGTTGTAAAGAAAGCATAAGGAATGCTGTCCTTCATTGGCAGAGGTACAGAATATAAAAGTAAGGATATAACGTTGGAATTGTATAAGACACTGGTGAGGCCACAACTTTTTATTTATTTATTGGTATCACAAGTAGGCTTACATTAACACTGCAATGAAGTTACTGTGAAAATCTCCTAGTTGCCACCCAACCTTTCGGACTGTGGGAGGAAACTGGAGCACCTGGAGGAAACCTGTGCAGACACGGGGAGAATGTGCAGACTCCGCACAGACAGTGATCCAAGCTGGGAATCGGCTGTGAGGCAGCAGTGCTAACCATTGTATTCAGTTCTGGTCACCACATTACAGGAAGGATGTAATTTCTCCAGAGAGGGCACAGCGAAGATTTATTAGAATGTTGCCAGGGCTGGAGAATTGTAGCTATGGGGAGGGATTGAAGAGGTTGGGGTTGTTTTCCTTGCAACAGAGAAGGGTGTCATGTTTGAGGCAGACAAAATTGTGAGAGGTAGAGATAGAGTAGACAGGAGGAACCTGTTTCCCTTGCAGAGAGTTCAAAAACCAAAGATCATAGATTCAAGCTACGTGGCAGAAGGATTAGAGGAGATGGTGCAGAAGGTGAAGTCGCATGGGATCAGAGGTGAGCTGGCAAGGTGGATACAAAACTGGCTCGCTCAAAGAAGACAGAGGGTAGCGGTGGAAGGGTGCATTTCTGAATGGAGGCTGTGACAAGTGGTGTTCCTCAGGGATCAGTGCTGGGACCTTTGCTGTTTGTAATATATATATAAATGATTTGGAGGAAAATGTAACTGGATTGATTAGTAAGTTTGCGGACGACAAAGGTTGGTGGATTTGCGGATAGCGATGAGGACCATCAGAGGATACAGCAGGATAGAGATCAGTTGGAGACTTGGGCGGAGAGATGGCAGATGGAGTTTAATCCGGACAACTGTGAGGTAATGCATTTTGGAAGGTCTAATACAGATAGGAAATATACAGTAAATGGCAGAACTCTTAAGAGTATTGATAGGCAAAGGGATCTGGGTGTACAGGTACACAGGTCACTGAAAGTGGCAATGCAGGTGGAGAAGGTAGTCAAGAAGGCATACGGCATGCTTGCCTTCATCGGTCGGGGTATTGAGTTTAAAAATTGGCAAGTCATGTTGCAGCTTTATAGAACCTTAGTGAGGCCGCACTTGGAATATAGTGTTCAATTCTGGTCGCCACACTCCCAGAAGGATGTGGAGGCTTTGGAGAGGGTACAGAAAAGATTTACTAGGATGTTGCCTGGTATGGAGGGCATTAGCTATGAGGAGAGGTTGGAGAAACTTGGCTTGTTCTCACTGGAGCGACGGAGGTTGAGGGGAGACCAGATAGAAGTCTACAAGATTATGAGAGGCATGGACAGAGTGGGTAGTCAGAAGCTTTTTCCCAGGGTGGAAGAGTCAACTACTAGTGGGCATAGGTTTAAGGTGCGAGGAGCAAGGTTTAAAGGAGATGTATGAGGCAGATTTTCTACACAGAGAGTAGTGGGTGTCTGGAACTCGTTGCCGGGGGAGGTAGTGGCAGTAGATACGGTCGTGACTTTTAAGGGGCCTCTTGACAAGCACACGAATAGGATGGGAAGGGTAGGAGTTTTAGTTAAGCCGGGCAGCATGGTTGGTGCAGGCTTGGAGGACCGAAGGGCCTGTTCCTGTGCTGTAATTTTCTTTGTTCTTTGAGACATGAGGAAAAATGTTTTTATGCAAAGGGTGGTAGGTGACCCGAGATTGCTTTGGCAGATAAGGCAAAGGAGAATCCAAAGAGCTTCTACAAATACATAAAGGGCAAAAGAGTAACTCGGGAGAGAGTAAGGCCTCCTAAGGATCAACAAGCATATCTACTTGAATTCGCTGCCTGAGTTGATGGTGGAGACAGAAACCCTAAACTGGCTTATTGACAGGTTGTGGAGATGCCGGCGTTGGACTGGGGTAAACACAGAGAGAGTTTTAACAACACCAGGTTAAAGTCCAACAGGTTTATTTGGTAGCAAATGCCATTAGCTTTCGGAGCGCTGCTCCTTCGTCAGATGGAGTGGAAATCTGCTCTCAAACAGGGCACAGAGTGCCCTGTTGTTAACCTGGTAACCTGGTGTTATTGACAGGTGACAGAGCGTAATGGTCAAAGGTTGTTTCTATAACTGGAAGTCTGTCCAGTGGTGTACCGCGTGGATCGGTGCTGGGTCCCCTTGCTGTTTGTAGGTGTATATTAATGATGTAGTTGCGAATGTGGGAGGTCTGATCAGTAAGGTGGTAGATGACACAAAAATTGGTGGTGTGATAGTGAGGAGGAAAGCCTTATATTACAGGATGATATAGACAGGCAGGACAGATGGACAGAAGACTGGCAATTGGAATTCAATGCTGAAAAGTGTGAGGTGATGCATTTTGGGAAGATGAACAAAGTAATATGACATGCATAGGCAGCTGGGACCAAGTGGATCCTTTGAAGAGTATACAGGAGTAGAGTTAAGAGAGAAATCGGGGGGGAAAAAGGGGACATGAGATTGTTTTGGCAGATAAGGCAAAGTAGAATCCAAAGAGCTTCGACAAATACATAAAGGGCAAAAGAGTAACTAGGGAGAGAGTAAGGTCTCTTAAGGATCAACAAGATCATCTATGTGTGGATCTACAAGAGATGGGTGAGATCCTAAATGAATATTTCTCCAGTATTTACTGTTGAGAAAAGCATGGATATTAATAATAATAGAGGCTGGTACAATTTTGTGTTTTAAAAAGCATTTAGTCAGTTACATGGGTAAGATGGGTATAGAGGGATATGGGCCAAATGCGGGCAACTGGGACTAGCTTTGTGTAAAAATTGGGAGGCATGGACAAGTTAGGCCGAAGGGCCTGTTTCCATGTGGTAAGCCTCTATGACGACCATGAAACCATTGTCAATTGTCATAAAAGCCCACCTGGTTCACTAATGTCTTTTAGGGAAGGAAATTTCCCATCCTTACCTGGCCTACATGTGACTCCAGATCCACATGTGGTTTACACTTAAATGCCCTCTGAAATGGCCACACAAGCCCTCAGTTCAAGGGCAATTAGGGACGAACAATAAATGTTTGAATGAATTTAAAAAAACCTAATCCCAACAGCTTTTTGGGGGGACAGAGTTCAGACTTCTGCTGCCCTGTGTGTGAAGAAGTGTTCCATGACATTTCCCCTAACAGAACGTTGCAACACAGAAGGAGGCCATTCAGTCCATTGTGACTGCCTTGGCTCTTTATTAGTGCTGGGACTAATATATTGTAATATATGTAAATGATTTGAAGGAGAATGTAGGTGGTCTGATTGGTAAATTTGCAGATGACACAAAGATTGGGTCTTTAGTTTAGAAAGGCGCCAGGTATCAGCACAGGCTTGGTGGGCCGAAGGGCTTGTCCCTGTGCTGTACTGTTCTTTGTTTTGTTCCAACTATCCAATTAATTCGACTCTTCTCTTTCCCCAGAGCCCTGTAATTTTTATCTCCTTCCAAGTAGTTATTCTGTTCTCTTTTGCAGGTTATTATTGAATCTGCTTCCACCACCCTTTCAGGAAGTGCTTTCCTGGTCACATAGCTCACTTAAAATGATTTCTCTGGTTGCTGTGCCATCTCTTCCTGGAAACAAATTCTCCAAATTTCTCTCTTGCAATTATTCATTATTTATCAAATCTCCTCTTAAACTTTGCCCCTAAATCAGTATTTCAAAAGCAATTCAAATATGACAGATTATAGAATCCCTTCAGTGCAGAGAGAGGCCATTCGGCCCATTGAGTCTGCTCTCCGAATGAGCTTCTCACCCAAGCCCTCCCCTCTATCCCACCCCCTCCCCTCTGTCCCACCCCGCACATTTAGCATGGCCAAACCACCCAACCTACACATCTCTGGACTGTGTGAAGAAACTGGAGCACCTGGAGGAAGCCCACGCAGACACCGAGAGAACCTGCAAACTCCACACAGTCACCCAAGGCCGGAATCGAACCCAGCTCCCTGGCGCTGTGAAGCAGCTGTGCTAACCACTCTGTCATCATGCTACAATGTTAGAAATCTGAAATAAAAACAGAAGATGTTGGAAAAACTCAGCAGATCTGGCAGCATTTGCGGAGAGAGGAACAACGTTAACTTTTCAGATCACTGACCTTTCTTCAAAACACATCGGAATTCGTCATTCTTATAGGATTTCTTGAGGAATGAAAGCTCCACTGGAAATGCACAATATTTTATTAATCAGTCACATTAAGGAGACACCACAAGCAATATGTGAATTGGCAACCATATTAAATATAAATAGAAAACAGCTGGTATTTTAGAACCAGACCCATTATTTCAAATTATTCCAAACATCAAAGAAGGATCACGGAAATAGACGCACATAGTCGAGGTTAGCTGCAAGATCCAAGTTGCTCAATGAACTGCTATGGAGGGCCGGGGACCTGGTGCGAACACAGTTGAAACATTCTTGTGATGCGCTATCAATAAGGCGAAAGACTACCGGTGTGCCAATACAAGTGTAGGCTTTTATTCACAACAGAATCAGGAGCAGATCCCAACAAATAACCGACCTGGACTGAACAAGGGGGAGGAGACAGCCACCTTTATACTAGGTGCCAAGGGGAGGAACCAAACTGGAAGGGGGTGTGTCCAGGTATGACAAGCACACACAACGGTGGTCCATATAGGACAAAGGCACAACTGAGGTCCACCACATTCACCCCTTCCTTTAAATAAACAACACGGGGGTGAAGCGGAAACAATATTACAAGTCCAGACGAACCGGTGGCTTGATCCGCCGTCGCGATCGTCATAGTGCAGGTCGCAGAGCCGTCCGAGCAGGGAGCGATGTCGGCCCAGGCTCCGTACAGTGAGCGTCGAGGGAAGGCGCCAGATGGTGTGAAGCGGACCAATCCGTCGTCCCGTCCAGTCGTCGGGTACTGCGTGGCGACGGCTCTGGCGACTCAAGCGAGCTGTACACAGGGGCAAGAGGAGTGAGCAGTGGCCCTGGTGGCGTATGGAGAACAGTGGGAACCGGAGCTGGGGGGTGGGGGGCCGCAACAGGCTCTGGGCACACTACATTGGGGACAGGGACTGAGGGAGGAAGAGGCGCAGCAATCTCCGAGTGGACAACACCAGGGACCGTGGGGCGGAAGGACGCGGTGACCTCAGGGGCACCCGCGGGTGCCAAGTCATGGACAGAAACCGTGTCCTCCTGCCCATCAGGGTACGCTACATAAGCGTATTGAGGATTAGCGTGGAGCAATTGGACCTCCTTGACCAAGGGATCTGCCTTATGGGTCCGGACATGCTTCCGAAGCAGGACGGGCCCCGGGGACATCAGCCAATCTGGGAGTGAAGTACCCGAGGAGGACTTCCTGGGGAACGCAAACATCCGCTTGTGAGGGGTCGTATTGTTCGCTGTGCACAGGAGTGACCTAATGGAATGTAATGCGTCCGGAAGGACGTCTTGCCAACGGCTGACTGCAAGGCCCCTAGACCGTAACGCTAATAGAATGGCCTTCCAGACGGTTGCGTTCTCCCGCTCTACCTGACCATTGCCCCTGGGGTTATAGCTGGTGGTGCGGCTGGAGGCAACGCCTTTGGCGAGCAGGTACTGCCTCAGCTCGTCACTCATGAAAGAGGACCCACGGCCGCTATGGACATAGGCTGGGAAGCCGAACAGGGTGAAGAGCGTGTTCAGGGTCCGAATCACTGTAGCCGTGGTCATGTCCAAGCAGGGGAAGGCAAAAGGGAAACGTGAGTATTCGTCAATGATATTCAAGAAATAAACATTGCAGTTAGAGGAGGGGAGGGGGCCTTTAAAGTCAATGCTCAGGCGCTCAAACGCGCGAGTGGCCTTTACAAGGTGCGCCCTACCTGGCTGGTAGAACTGCGGTTTGCACTCAGCGCAGACCCTGCATTGCCTGGTAATCGTCCGAACTTCCTCGAGGGAGTAGGGCAAGTTACGGGACTTGACAAAGTGGAAAAATCTGGTGACACCCGGGTGACAGAGGTCGTTATGGAGGGAATGTAGCTGGTCTAGTTGGCGCTGGTGCATGATCTACGGGACAGGGCATCTGGGGACTCATTGAGCTTCCCGGGCCGGTACATGATGTCATATCTGTAGGTGGAGAGCTCAATCCTCCACCGCAAGATCTTGTCATTCTTAATCTTGCCCTTTTGCCTGGTGTTAAACAGGAAGGCAACTGACAGCTGGTCCGTAATTAAGGTGAATCGTTGGCCCGCAAGATAATGGCGCCAGTGCCGGACAGCTTCCACGATGGCCTGGGCCTCCTTCTCGACCGAGGAGTGTCGAATCTCAGGGCCTTGTAAGGTCCGGGAACAAAAGGCCACCTGACGGCCCCTCTGGTTAAGGGTGGCGGCTAGGGCAAAGTCAGATGCATCACTTTCCACTTGGAATGGGATGGATTCGTCCACAGCATGCATCGCGGCCTTCGCCAGGGAAAAAGAGGTCGATTTTAGGAGTGGACGGGCTTTATCCGCGTAACGGGGAACCCACTGGGCATAGTAGGAGAAGAAGCCCAGGCATCTCCTCAGTGCTTTGAGGGTAGTAGGGAGGGGAAGCTGCATAAGGGGGCGCATACGGGCTGGGTCGGGGCCAAGGACACCATTTTCTATCACGTACCCAAGGATGGCGAGGCGGCGTGTCCGGAAAACACACTTCGCCTCATTATTTGTGAGGTTCAGGAGAGTGGACGTACGAAGGAATTTTTGTAGGTTGGCATCATGATCCTGCAGGTCATGGCCGCAGATGGTGACGCTATCCAGATACGGGAAAGTAGCCCGTAGCCCGTGCTGGTCCACCATTTGATCCATGGCCCACTGGAAGACTGAGACCCCATTGGTGACACCAAAGGGGACTCGGCGGAATTGGTAGAGGCGGCCATCCGCCTCAAAGGCAGTATATGGGCGATCCTCCGAGCGGATTGGGAGCTGGTGGTAAGTCGATTTCAAATCGACCGTCGAGAAAACCCTATAGTGCGCGATGTGGTTGACTATGTCCGTGATACGGGGAAGAGGATACGCATCTAGTTGGGTATACCTGTTTATGGTCTGGCTGTAGTCAATCACCGTGCGGTGTTTCTCCCCCGATTTAACTACGACCACTTGCGCCCTCCAGGGGCTGGTGCTGGCCTGGATAATCCCTTCCCGGAGCAGACGTTGTACCTCGGACCGAATGAAGGCCCGGTCATCCGCACTATAGCGCCTACTCTTGGTGGCTATAGACCTACAATCCGGGGTGAGGTTATCAAATAAGGGGGGGGTGATCTTGAGGGTCGAGAAACTGCAGGTGGTGCGCGAGGGGCGCTGCAGTGACGGCGCCTTGCAGACGGAGAGCGGGGGATAAGGGCCATCATACTGCAGGGTGACGCTCCTATGATGGCTGAGGAAATCTAACCCCAGCAGTACAGCTGCGCAGAGTCGCGGCAGCACGAGGAGCTGAAAACGCTCGTAGACTGTGCCCTGTACCGTCAGCGTCACCAAGCAGCACCCGAGGACCTCCACTGAGTGGGAATTCGAGGCCGTGGAGATGGTCTGGCTCCAGGGTCGCACGGGAAGGGCATATTGATGCACTGTGCGAGGGTGTATAAAACTTTCTGTGCTCCCACAGTCGAACAGGCAGTTTTCTGCATGACCATTTACCTTGATCTCCATTATTGACTTGGAGAGTTGATGAGGCTGCGACTGGTCCAGGCAAATCGATGCCACCGTCGAATCCAAGAAGAATCCGTCTTCGTCCCCGTCTGATGACGTCACGGATAAAGCTTCCTGCTCAGCGCGTCTTGATGCCAGTCTCAAAGATGACGATTCCCGCGCTTCCGGTGACCGCATCAAAGATGGCGATTCCCGCACTTCCGGTGACCGCATTAAAGATGGCGATTCGCGCGCAGCCCCCGCCTGCCTTAAAGATGGCTGCGCCCGCGGAACACACGTGGCGCCACGAGGCTTCGGAAGCGGCTTTGCCCGGCAGACTTTAGCGAAGTGGCCTAGCTTACCGCATCCGGAGCAAATCGCGTCTTTCGCCGGGCAGCGACGCCGAGGGTGCTTGGGTAGGCCGCAAAAGTAACATTTGGGCCCCGCCGGAACAGCCGTCACGGTGGAGCTGTCGATAGAACGGGATGCAGGGTAAGACCCGAGATTGTGAGAGGTCGCTTCTAACATTTCAGCCATCGTGGCTGTTCTTCGGAGATCTAGGTCATCTTGTTCCAGCAGGCGCTGCCGGATGTATGTAGACTCAATGCCTGCAACGTAGGCGTCGCGGATCAGGTCCTCCGTGTTCTGAGCTGCTGTAACAGCCTTACAGTCACAAGCTCGAGCTAGGACCCGCAGGGCGTGCAGAAATTGGGCGCACGATTCTCCTGGCTGCTGCTTACGGGTAGTTAGGAGATGTCTGGCGTAAACCACGTTAGGGCTCTTTCGGAACTGCCCTTTTAGGAGTTCGATAGCGTCCGCGTATGTAGCAGCATCCCGGAAGATTCCATAGACAGCTTCGCTTACCCGGGCGCGGAGCACGTGGAGTTTAGCGGCGTCGGTGTCGATGGCCGTAGCGGTGTCGACGAATGCTTCGAAGCAGTCCAGCCAATGATCGAATTTATCAGAGGCTCCAACCTCTTGAGGGTCTAATGCTAACTTGTCGGGTTTTAGAAACTGCTCCATGCTGGTCAACTGTTGTGAATAAAATTGATGCGCTATCAATAAGGCGAAAGACTACCGGTGTACCAATACAAGTGTAGGCTTTTATTCACAACAGAATCAGGAGCAGATCCCAACAAATAACCAACCTGGACTGAACAAGGGGGAGGAGACAGCCACCTTTATACTATGTGCCGAGGGGAGGAACCAAACTGGAAGGGGATGTGTCCAGGTATGACAAACACACACAACGGTGGTCCATATAGGACAAAGGCACAACTGAGGTCCACCACATCTTGTTTATTTTGTTTTGGCATTGTTGAAACCGTCTCTTCTAATTTGGGAAGCAGCTTCGAGTGTTTTTCACTGAAGCTCTGTGTGAATATATGGTGCAGAGATGAAGTGACAATTTCATTGTCGTTGGCTTTATGCACATGTGTGAAATGACCTGGACTCATTTGCAGTCAGCTCAGGCAAGCATTAATGCGACCATTTGACTTACAAATACCATAAAGGGAGGTACTGTGGACAAATGGAAGTGGAACAGCTGGGAGGAAGTTGCTTATCTGACCTTGCTGCTAAAGCATGTAGCAGTAACCTCTGTGGCACCTAAGCCAGGAGTGGCTGAGGTTATCACTGGTTGTAAAGAGGAAATGTGCCTTTTTCCTGAATACTGTTGCCCTCCAAGTTAATGACCACAGCAAACTCACTGCAAAAGGATTTGGCACAGGATGTGAAGTTATTGCACTCAATCAGCCCCACAGTGTCTGTCCTTGCCCTTTGAAAGTGTCTTCTGTTATCAGTGTAGGAAACGTCTCCAGAGAATGATGTACAACTGCCCCTCCTCAGAAAATCACCTCACTGTGTCCTTGAAGCCACCAACAGCAGTATTTTTGTAGTCACTGAAGACCATAGTCTAGGATGCCTGATATTTAGTTAAATGTCTCAAACAGTCTCTGCCCCAAACCTATTTCACTCAACGGTGCTCATGTGTAAAACAGTTTAGCTGTGTGCGGTGAGGGTCAAAGTCTGAAACCTGGTGACCTACCCGCCTCTACTCCTACCTCTGGCAGCTTGTTCCAGACACTCATCACCCTCTGTGTGAAAAATTGCCCCTCTGGGCCCTTTTGTATCTCTCCCCTCTCACCTTAAACCTATGCCCTCTACACAGAACATAGAACAGTACAGCACAGAACAGGCCCTTCGGCCCACGATGTTGTGCCGAGCTTTATCTGAAACCAAGATCAAGCTATCCCACTCCCTATCATCCTGGTGTGCTCCATGTGCCTATCCAATAACCACTTAAATGTTCCTAAAGTGTCTGACTCCACTATCACTGCAGGCAGTCCATTCCACACCCCAACCACTCTCTGAGTAAAGAAACCATTCTCTGAGTAAAGAGTTTGAGACTCCTCTACCTTTTGGAAAAAATATTGACTATCCAGCTGATCGATGCCCCACATTATTTTATAGACCTCCATAAGATCACCCTTAAGCCTCCGACGTGCCAGGAAAAAAGTCCCAGTCTATCCAGCCTCTCCTTATAACTCAAACGTCAAGTCCTGGTAGCATCCTAGTAAATCTTTTCTGCACTCTTTCTCGTTTAATAATATCCTTTCTATAATAGGGTGACCATAACTGTACACAGTATTCCAAGTGTGGCCTTACCAATGTCTTGTACAACTTCAACAAGACGTCCCACCTCCTGTATTCAATGTTCTGACCACTGAAACCGAGCATGCCGAATGCCTTCTTCACCACTCTGTCCACCTGTGACTCCAGTTTCAAGGAGCTATGAACCTGTACCCCTAGATCTCTTTGTTTTATAACTCTCCCCAACGCCTTGCCATTAACTGAGTAAGTACAGGTTCGATTTGCCAAAATGCATCACCTTGCATTTGTCTAAATTAAACTCCATCTGTCATTCATCAGCCCACCGGCCCAATTGATCAAGATCCAATTGCAATCCTGGATAATCTTCTTCACTTGGTGTTAGCTGCAAACTTACTAACCGTGCCTCCTAAATTCTCATCCAAATCATTAATATAAATGACAAATAACAGTGGACCGATCCCTGAGGTACACCGCTGGTCACAGGTCTCCAATTTGAAAAACAATCATCTACAACCACCCTCTGTTTTCTGCCAAGCCAACTTTGTATCCAATTGGCTTCCTCACCCTGGATCCCAAGAGGTTTAACCTTATGCAACAACCTACCATGTGGTGCCTTGTCAAAGCTCTTGCTTAAGTCCATGTAGACAACATCAACTGCACTGCCCTCATTTACCTTCTTGATTACCCTTCAATCAAATTTGCAAAACATGATTTTCCACTCACAAAGCCATGCTGACTGTCCATAATCAGCCCTTGCCTCTCTAAATGCCTGTAGATCCTGTCTCTTAGAATACCTCCTAACAACTTGCCCACTACAACGTTACGCTCACCGCTCTGTAATTCCCAGGCTTTTTCCTGCAGCCCTTCTTAAACAAATGCACAACATTTGCCACCCTCCAATCTTCAGGCACCTCACTTGTGGCTGTTGATGATTCAAATATCATCGACAGCCACAAGTGACCCACAATTTCCTCCCTAGCCTCCCACAACATCCTGGGAAACACTTCATCAGATCCCAGGGATTTATCTACCTCGATGCACTTTAAGACTTCCAGCACATCATTCTCTGTAATATGTACACTCCTCGAGACATCACTGTTTTTTCCCCCAAGTTCCCTAACATCCATGTCTTTTTCAACAATAAATATTGATGAAAAATATTCATTTAGGAGCTCACACATCTCTTGTGGATCCACACATGGATGACCTTGTTGATCCTTAAGAGACCCTACTCTCTCCCTAGTTACTCTTTTGCCTTTATGTATTTATAGAAGCTCTTTGGATTCTCCTTTGCCTTACCTGCCAAAGCAATCTCATGTCCCCTTTTTGCCCTCCTGATCTCTCTCAACTCTACTTCGACATCATCTATAACCTTCAAGGGATCCATTTAGAACATAGAACAGTACAGCACAGAACAGGCCCTTCGGCCCACGATGTTGTGCCGAGCTTTATCTGAAACCAAGATCAAGCTATCCCACTCCCTATCATCCTGGTGTGCTCCATGTGCCAATCCATTAACCGCTTAAATGTTCCTAAAGTGTCTGACTCCACTATCACTGCAGGCAGTCCATTCCACACCCCAACCACTCTCTGCATAAAGAACCTACCTCTGATATCCTTCCTATATCTCCCACCATGAACCCTATAGTTATGCCCCCTTGTAATAGCTCCATCCACCCGAGGAAATAGTCTTTGAACGTTCACTCTATCTATCCCCTTCATCATTTTATAAACCTCTATTAAATCTCCCCTCAGCCTCCTCCACTCCAGAGAGAACAGCCCGAGCTCCCTCAACCTTTCCTCATAAGACCTACCCTCCAAACCAGGCAGCATCCTGGTAAATCTCCTCTGCACTCTTTCCAGCGCTTCCACATCCTTCTTATAGTGAGGTGACCAGAACTGCACACAATATTCCAAATGTGGTCTCACCTAGGTCCTGTACAGTTGCAGCATAACCCCACGGCTCTTAAACTCCAACTCCCTGTTAATAAAAGCTAACACACTATAGGCCTTCTTCACAGCTCTATCCACTTGAGTGGCAACCTTTAGAGATCTGTGGATATGGACCCCAAGATCTCTCTGTTCCTCCACAGTCTTCAGAACCCTACCTTTGACCCTTGATGCACATCAATTTAGACACGAGGCTCGAAGCTCAGTAAATGAAGGCTTTTATTTACTATTAATGAAGCTATCAGAACTTATGTACACTATCCCAGACTGAAGGGGTCCCGGCCAGAGCAGGGACTCTTATACCTCTCCCAGGAGGCGGAGCCCGACTGGGATGTGCCACAGCAGTATCATACACAGATGTAACAACCCCACCCTAACCCAACAGCAACAATAGCACAATCCAACAGTAACATATGTACATCCTTGTAGTCCTGGCCAGCCCCTGGCTCAGCACTATCCAGTGGGAACCAACGATGGTTCACCACATTCACCCCTCCTTTGAAAACAAAGGCCGGCGGGGTACAAAAACCAGAATAAAATGTCAGCAGTCTATAAGTTCAGACGGTCAGGGGGACCGCACCGTCGTTGTGACCTCCTCAATACCGGCGGTGACACCGGAGTAGGCACTAGCGGTGGCGTTCTCCCCAAAATGGCATCCAGCTGTTCTTCCACGGACTCACAGGCCGGTTGACCCTGAGGTGATGGTAGTGCAGGGGATCCTGACACGCCCTGCGGTGGCAACCATCTTCTGGGCTCAGGCAAGCTGTACATGGGAGTAAAATTGTTAAGCAATGGTCCCGATGCTGCCCGCGCCGTGTCCGGGGAAGAAATGAGAGATAATGGGCGGCATGGTAGCACAGTGGTTAGCATGCTGCTTCACAGCTCCAGGGTCCCGGGTTCGATTCCCGGCTCGGGTCACTGTCTGTGTGGAGTTTGCACATTCTCCTCGTGTCTGCGTGGGTTTACTCCGGGTGCTCCGGTTTCCTCCCACAGTCCAAAGATGTGCGGGTTAGGTTGATTGGCCAGGTTAAAAATTGCCCCTTAGAGTCCTGGGATGCGTAGGTTAGAGGGATTAGCGGGTAAAAATATGTGGGGGTAGGGCCTGGGTGGGATTGTGGTCGGTGCAGACTCGATGGGCCGAATGGCCTCCTGCACTGTAGGGTTTCTATGATTTCTATGAATGGGTTTGTTACTGGAGGTATGGGAGCGACAGGGGTTGCTACGTCCCCTGCTGGCGCCAGATCTCGGATCGAGACCGTGTCCTCTCGCCCGTCAGGGTATGCCACATAGGCATACTGAGGGTTGGCGTGGAGGAGATGGACCTGTTCAACCAAGGGGTCGGACTTGCGGGCCCTTACATGTCGCCGCAGGAGGACGGGTCCTGGGTACGTCAACTAAGACAGTAAAGAAATCCCCGAGGAAGACTTCCGAGGGAATGAGAACATCCTCTCGTGGGGAGTAGCATTGGTTGCCGTACACAGGAGGGAGCGAATAGAGTGAAGCGCATCAGGGAGGACCTCCTGCCAACGGGAGACTGGAAGACCTTTGGATTTCAACGCCAGTAAGACAGCCTTCCAGACTGTAGCATTCTCTCGTTCCACCTGTCCATTACCCCTAGGGTTGTAACTCGTGGTCCTACGAGAGGCAATCCCGTATGAGAGCAGGAATTGCCTCAAGTCATCGCTCATGAACGACGAGCCCCTGTCGCTATGGATGTAGCTGGGGTACCCGAACAGGGTAAAAAGATCACGGAATGCCTTGATCACCGTGGCAGTGGATGTATCCGAGCAGGGAACAACAAAAGGGAACCGGGAGTACTCATCGATGATGTTTAGAAAGTACACGTTCCGATCTGTTGAGGGAAGGGGGCCCTTAAAATCAACACTCAGTCTCTCGAAGGATCGAGTGGCCTTGACCAAATGTGCCCGGTCAGGTCGGTAAAAGTGCGGTTTGCATTCCGCGCAAATCCGACAGCTCCTTGTTACCGACCTGACGTCTTCCACCGAGTAAGGCAGGTTGCGGGCTTTTACAAAGTGGTAGAGCCGAGTGACCCCAGGATGGCACAGATCATTATGGAGGGCGTTCAAACGATCCTCCTGAATACTAGCGCATGTTCCACGTGAGAGGGCATCCGAGGGCTCATTGAGTTTCCCTGGACGATACATGATATCGTAGTTATAGGTGGAGAGTTCAATTCTCCACCGCAAGATCTTGTCATTCTTGATCTTGCCCCTCTGCGTGTTGTTAAACATGAACGCCACGGACCGCTGGTCCGTGATCAGGGTGAACCATTTTCCCGCCAAGTAATGGCGCCAGTGTCTGACAGCCTCCACAATGGCCTGGGCCTCCTTTTCCATCGCTGAATGCCGAATTTCGGGGCCTTGGAGGGTGCGGGAAAAAAATGCGACGGGCCTGCCCGCCTGGTTAAGTGTGGCGGCCAGGGCGAAATCAGATGCATCGCTTTCCACCTGAAAGGGGATGGACTCGTCGACCGCGTGCATCGTAGCTTTCGCGATGTCGTCTTTCAATTTCTTGAAGGCCAATTGGGCCTCTGGCGTTAGGGGAAAAGTCGTGGACTTAATAAGCGGACGGGCTTTGTCCGCGTAGTTGGGAACCCACTGCGCATAATATGAGAAGAAGCCTAGGCATCTTCTCAGTGCTTTTGCACTAGCAGGCAAGGGAAGTTCAGCAAGGGGGCGCATACGGTCTGGATCAGGGCCAATGACCCCGTTTTCCACCACGTATCCTAGGATGGCTAAACGGCGCGTACGAAATACACACTTCTCCCTGTTGTAGGTCAAGTTCAGGCGAGATGCAGTGCGTAAGAAGTTCTGGAGGTTTGTGTCATGGTCCTGCTGGTCATGGCCGCAGATGGTGACATTATCCAGGTATGGGAAGGTAGCCCACAGCCTGTTCTGGTCCACCATTCGGTCCATAGCACGCTGGAAGACCGAGACCCCATTGGTGACACCAAAGGGAACCCTAAGAAAATGATACAAGCGACCATCCGCCTCAAAAGCCGTGTATTGTCGGTCCTCTGGGCGAATGGGGAGTTGGTGGTAGGCGGACTTGAGGTCCATGGTGGAGAACACCCGGTATTGCGCAATCTGATTGACCATATCAGATATGCGCGGGAGAGGATACGCATCCAGCTGCGTATATCGGTTAATGGTCTGACTGTAGTCAATGACCATCCGGGGTTTGTTCCCGCTCTTGACCACCACAACCTGTGCTCTCCACGGACTAACACTGGGTTGTATGATCCCTTCTTTGAGGAGCCGCTGAACCTCGGATCTAATGAAGATCCGATCCTCAGTGCTGTAACGCCTACTTTTAATAGCGATGGGCTTGCAGCCTGGTACCAGATTCTGAAACAAGGAGGGAGTGGTGATCTTTAACGTCGAGAGGTTGCAGGCGGGGCGCGTTGAGCAATTTGGAGGCTGCTGCTGCTTTCCCACTGCCAGTGAAGGGAGTGGCCCACCGTACTGTAGGATTACACTCCTCATATGGACCATGAAGTTTAGTCCGAGAAGTATTGGCGCGCAAAGATACGGCAACACAAGGAGCTTGAAGCGCTCGTAGACTGTGCCCTGTACTTTCAAGGTTACCACGCAATTCCCTAGCTCGGCAACAGACCGGGACCTTGATGCCATAGAGATTGTCTGTTTGGCAGGTTGAATCTGGAGTCCACACCTCTTCACATAATTGTTTACCTGGATATCCATCATTGAACGATCAAGTCTATGAGGCTTGGCCTGGTCCAGGATGATCGACGCCACCGTTGGTTCATGAACGCCACTGCAGGCAGCTGAAATCGATGCGGAGGACCCCTGCTGGTCGTTCGTGGTCAGTGTCGACCAACATGGCTGCCCCCATGAATCGCACGTGGGTGAGGGCGCCAAACTCAGCGACCCCTGGTGGTCATACTCCTCCGACTCCGTCGACCGTAATGGCGTCGTCCTGGACTCGCACGTGGACGAACCCCGCGACGACTTCGACGATGATGATGATCCAAGCTCCGAAGGGTCGCACCGCCGCTCCTGGGTTTCGATCGGCACACCTTTGCATAATGCCCCTTTTTACCGCATGCGGTGCACAATACCGCTTTAGCGGGACACTTTTGTCGGGTATGTTTCGCTCCTCCACAGAAATAGCACCGCGGGCCGCATGGGGCTGCAGCCGTCGTCTGGCCCGAATGGGAGCACGCCATTACACAGCATTTCGAACCCGAGGGGCGAGGAGGGATTTGCGACTGCTCCTGCCACGTTGTCTCCACGTGGTCCTCCGGATACAGGACCAAGCTCTTCGAAGCCGACTCGAGCATTTTCTGCTAATTCGATGGCCTGGGTAAGGTTGAGATTACCCTTTTCCAACAGTTTGAGACGGATGTATGATGATCCGACCCCGGCCATAAACGCATCTCGGGCGAGGTCGTACATGCTCTGCTCAGCCGACACAGCTTTGCAGTCACAGCCCCTGGCTAGCTGTAAGAGCTCATTGGCATAGTCCTCCATCGTTTCACCCGACTGCCGTCGTCGTGTGGCTAGGAGGTAACGAGCGTGTATCTCGTTAGGTGGTTTTGTATAGCGCTTCTTTAGAAGCTCGAGGGCCTTAGGGTAATTAGTGGCCGCACAGATCGCGAGGTAGACTGTGTCGCTTACCCTCGCATGGAGGACCCGGAGTCTGTCATCATCTGTGGTGACCGCTGCGGAGGCTGCTAGGTAATCTTAGAAACACTTCAGCCAGTGGTCGAAGGTGTTAGAAGCGCCCACCGCACGTGGATCTAGCGTCAGACGTTCTGGCTTGAGAATTTGCTCCATACTCTCTCTTCTTTTTTTTCCGTCGAGAGTTTAATAATAGTAAATAAAATTGATGCACATCAATTTAGACACGAGGCTCGAAGCTCAGTAAATGAAGGCTTTTATTTACTATTAATGAAGCTATCAGAACTTATATACACTATCCCAGACTGAAGGGGTCCCGGCCAGAGCAGGGACTCTTATACCTCTCCCAGGAGGCGGAGCCCGACTGGGATGTGCCACAACAGTATCATACACAGGTGTAACAACCCCACCCTAACCCAACAGCAACAATAGCACAATCCAACAGTAACTTATGTACATCCTTGTAGTCCTGGCCAGCCCCTGGCTCAGCACTATCCAGTGGGAACCAACGATGGTTCACCACAACCCTGTAATCCACATTTAAATTAGTCCTACCAAAATGAATCACCTCACATTTATCAGGGTTAAACTCCATGTGCCATTTTTCAGCCCAGCTTTGCATCCTATCTATGTCTCTTTGCAGCCTACAACAGCCCTCCACCTCATCCACTACTCCACCAATCTTGGTGTCATCAGCAAATTTACTGATCCACCCTTCAGCCCCCTCCTCTAAGTCATCAATAAAAATCACAAAGAGCAGAGGACCAAGCACTGATCCCTGTGGCACTCCGCTAGCAACCTGCCTCCAGTCCGAAAATTTTCCATCCACCACCACCCTCTGTCTTCGATCAGATAGCCAGTTACCTATCCAATCTGCCAACTTTCCCTCTATCCCACACCTTACTTTCATCATAAGCCGACCATGGGGGACCTTATCAAACGCCTTACTAAAATCCATGTATATGACATCAACTGCCCTACCTTCATCAACACACTTAGTTACCTCCTCAAAAAATTCTATCAAATTTGTGAGGCACGACTTGCCCTTCATGAATCCGTGCTGACTATCCCGGATTAATCCTCATCTTTCTAAATGGTCGTAAATCCCATCCCTAAGGACCTTTTCCATCAATTTACCAACCACCGAAGTAAGACTAACCGCTCTATAATTACCAGGGTCATTTCTATTCCCTTTCTTAAACAGAGGAACCACATTCGCCATTCTCCAGTCCTCTGGCACCATCCCCGTGGACAGTGAGGACCCAAAGATCAAAGCCAAAGGCTCTGCAATCTCATCCCTTGCCTCCCAAAGAATCCTAGGATACATTTCATCAGGCCCAGGGGACTTATCGACCTTCAGTTTATTCAAAACGGCCAGGACATCCTCCCTCCGAACATCTATTTCCTCCAGTCTATTAGCCTGTAACACCTTCTCTTCCTCAAAAACATGGCCCCTCTCCTTGGTGAACACTGAAGAAAAGTATTCATTCATCACCTCGCCTATCTCTACTGACTCCATACACAAGTTCCCACTACTGTCCTTGACCGGCCCTAACCTCACCCTGGTCATTCTTTTATTCCTCACATAAGAGTAAAAAGCCTTGGGGTTTTCCTTGATCCGACCCGCCAAGGACTTCTCGTGTCCCCTCCTAGCTCTCCTAAGCCCCTTTTTCAGCTCATAACTTGCTAACTTGTAACCCTCAATCGAGCCATCTGAACCTTGTTTCCTCATCCCTACATAAGCTTCCCTCTTCCTTTTCACAAGACATTCCACCTCTTTTGTGAACCATGGTTCCCTCACTTGGCCATTTCCTCTCTGCCTGACAGGGACATACCTATCAAGGACACCCAGTATTTGTTCCTTGAAAAAGTTCCACTTTTCATTAGTGCCTTTCCCTGACAGTTTCTGTTCCCATCTTATACCCCCTAATTCTTGCCTAATCGCATCATAATTACCTCTCCCCCAATTGTAAACCTTGCCCTGCTGTACGGCCCTATCCCTCTCCATTGCAATAACAAAAGATACCGAATTGTAGTCACTATCTCCAAAGTGATCTCCCACAACCAAATCTAACACTCGGCCTGGTTCATTTCCCAGTACCAAATCCAATGTGGCCTCACCTCTTGTCGGCCTATCCACATATTGTGTCAGGAAACCCTCCTGCACACACTGCACAAAAACTGCCCCATCCGAACTATTTGACCTACAAAGGTTCCAATCAATATTTGGAAAGTTAAAGTCCCCCATGACAACTACCCTGTGACCCCCACACATATCCATAATCTGCTTAGCAATTTCTTCCTCCACATCTCTATTACTATTTGGGGGCCTATAGTAAACTCCTAACAACGAGACCGCTCCTTTCCTATTTCTAACTTCAGCCCATATTACCTCAGTGTGCGGATCCCCCTCGAAGTGCCTTTCCGCAGCCGTTAGACTATCCTTGATTAACAATGCCACCCCTCCACCTCTTTTACCAGCTTCCCTACACTTACTGAAACATCTATACCCCGGAACGTCCATCAACCATTCCTGTCCTTGTTCTACCCACGTCTCCGTAATGGCCACAACATCGTAGTCCCAAGTACCAATCCACGCTACAAGTTCATCTACTTTGTTCCGGATGCTCCTTGCATTGAAGTAGACACACTTCAACCCACCTTCCTGTCTACCGGTACCCACCCTTGACCTTGATACCTTCCCCAATACCTCACCACCCTCAACACTGACTTCTGGACTACAACTCCTTTTCCCACTCCCCAGACAAATTAGTTTAAACCTCCCTGAAGAGTCGTATCAAATTTCCCTCCCAGGATATTGGTGCCCCTCTGGTTCAGGTGCACCCCGTCCTGTTTGTACAGGTCCCACCTTCCCCAGAATGTGTTCCAATTATCCACGTATCTGAAACCCTCCCTCCTACACCATCCCTGCAACCACATGTTTAACTGCACTCTCTCCCTGTTCCTCAACTCGCTATCACGTGGCACCGGTAACGTACCAGAGATGACCACATGTTTTGTCTTGGCTATCAGCTTCCAGCCCAGCTCCCAAAATTCCTGTTTTAAATCCCCGTCACTTCTCTTACCTATGTCGTTGGTACCAATGTGTACCACGACTTGTGACTGTTTCCCCTCCCCCTTGAGAATCCGGAAGACACGGTCCGAGACGTCACGGACCCTGGCATCCGGTAGGCAACATACCATCCTCGAGTCTCTTTTGCTGCCACAGAACCTCCTATCTATCCCTCTAACTAACGAGTCCCCAATAACTATTGCCCTCCCGCTCTCCCCCTTACCCTCCCGAGCCACAGAGACGGACACAGTGCTGGAGATCCTCTCACTGCGGCTCACCACTGGTATGTCATCCCCCTCAACCGTATCCAAAGCGGTATATTTGTTGCCGAGGGGACCGACCACAGGGGATCCCTGCACTGACTGCTTCCTCCCAACCCCTCTCACCGTCACCCATCTATTTTCATTCCTCGGAGTAACTGTATCCCTGAAGCTTCTGTCTATGGCCACCTCTGCGTCCCTAATGATCCTAAGTTCATCCAACTCCAGCTCCAGTTCCCTAACACGGTTTTGGAGGAGCTGCAGATGGGTGCACTTCCCACAGGTGTAATCAGCAGGGACACTGACGTCGTCCCTCACCTCAAACATAGTGCAAGAGGAACATAGCACTGCCTGCACACCCATCCCCTCTAGATACCTTGCCAGTACCAGGTAGAAACAGCAAAAATGAATTAAACTCACCTCTGCTTGCCCTTCCCCCGAAGCCCTGTGAGCCAAAGCCCTTACAGCTTTCACTCAGCTTCCCACTCTCTCCCCTGCCCGCTCCGGACGCTGCCCGTTGTATAGAGTGACTTTTATACTAAAAAACACAATCTCCCAGAATCCCCTGTAGCCTACTCCCACTTCCTCAGAGTTTAAACCCTTGAAAAAACGGATTAAATAAATCACAGCACTTTACTCACCCTCAGTACTCCTGCTGAGAATCTCTCCCTCTGTCCTGCACCACTTCGAACAAATGATCCCAGCTGCCAATGTATGTCATATACCTCCTTCTTCTTCTTGACCAGAGCCTCAATATCCCGAGTCATCCAGGGTTCCCTACTTCTGCCAGCCCTGAACTTCATTCTAAAAGGAATATGCTTACCCTGAATCCTGGTTAACACACTTTTGAAAGCCTCCCACTGACCAGACGTCCCTTTGCCTGTGCTCATCTAACTCTGCCTTCTCGAATATTCCTAATTTTAATCCAGATGCCTGTTGGAAGGGGTCCCAGGTGGGTCAACAGGCATCTGGGCTGGGGGCAGGAGGAGGGGGTGGGGAGGGAGGGGGGCATTGGTGCAGCAGGGGGTAGCCAGCAGGAATATGGGGAAAGCTGCCAGGGACTCGGTGGGGGGGGGGGGGGGGGGGCTGGTCAACGGGGGAGAGAGAGAAACTGGTAGGGACTTTGGGCAAGTGGGGTGGGAGCTGAAGGAATCCGGGGGAAGCCTTGTGGGGTGTGGGGGAGCCAGCAGGACAGGATTCCTGGGAGGACGGGCAGGAGCTAGGGACCCAGCATTGGGAGGGCGGGGGGAGTTGGCAGGACTCTGGGGGGAGTGGGAGAGGAAGGGAGCCAGCAGGTCTCTGGGGGGAGGTGGGGGGGGATGTGAGGGCGGAGATTAGCCAGCAGGACTCTGGGGGGAGTGGGAGGCATGCAAGAGGGAGCTGCTAGGAACCCAGTGTTGGCGGGGTGGGGAAACCGGCAGTACTCTGCGGGAGTGTGGGCGGGGAGGCGGGGATAGCCAGCAGGACTTTGGGGGGAGTTGCTGGGGGAGCTGGCAGGATTCGGTTCGGGATGGTTGTTGGGGGCAGCTGAATAAAAGGTGCAGGAGCCTGGAATGAGTGGCAGCAACTGTGAGGGATGCAGCCAGAGCCTGGATCAAGCAGCGGCAGCTGTGAGAATAGTGAGCCTATCGGCAGCAAATGCTGGAGACAGTTCCCTCAGAAATCTTCATCTTCACTGACCTTGTACCCCTCACATTTTCACCAATCGACTTGGAGGCCCTTGGGTTACAGTTTGGATAAGTCAGCACTAAGGAATTAAGGAGGTCTATAAAATAATGAGGGGCACAGATCAGCTAGATAGTCAATATCTTTTCCCAAAGGTAGGGGAGTTTAAAACTAGAGGGCACAGGTTTAAGGTGAGAGGGGAGAGATACAAAAGTGTCCAGAGGGGCAATTTCTTTCACACAGAGGGTGGTGAGTGGCTGGAACAAGCTGCCAGAAGTAGAAAAAAGAAAGGGCGGCATGAACAGAGGGCCTGTTTCCATGCTGTAAATCTCTATGACTCTAACTGCCAACCTTATATCAGATTATTTCAGAGGTACCAAATTCCATGTGCAACAAGTCATCATAAAAGATAGCTGATTTTCTGGAGCTTCAGTGACTGCCCTGGGAGAGCAGGAGATGTGTGATTCAGCAATGATCCTGTGAAAAGCCCATATATTAAAAGTTGAACCATTTCGGAAATGAGGAATGAGACTGGGTTTACAGCTGCGAACAATTAAGGTGTAAGTTTCTGAAAAGTGCTTCTGTTTCACAAATAATTTTTATTGTCTGCATTTTTCTGGCACCTTAATTCCAACGGCTTCTGGTCCATTTCCCATTTTGGGTCTGTTGCCTCCCCAGGAGGGTGCAGATATTGAGGGCGAAAGGAAACGCAGAGAATGCCAATCGGGATGAAGTAATGTGGGAGGCGGCTCATGGGGAGCAAAATACTGGAGCAGCTGTTCTCCTGGTCGGCTTCTCAGCTCACACCCACTGTAAACTCCAGGTTATCCGAAACTCTGCTGCCGGATCGGCTGGAGTCTCCAGGACTTGCAAAGCTGGAAAGAAAGATGAATCGGGGCATTAAAATAGATTGCTTTTTTTGTCATTTTCTTGGAACATTTCGCTTTACAAGATATTGCAAATGGGAAAAAGGTTGTTTGGTTGACAGTTGAAACATCATCCAATTGGGTAGATACAAATGAAGAACAGTAGGCCATTCAGCCCATCAAGTCTGTTCATGGCTTTAAGTTTATTTATTAGTGTCACAAGTAGGCTTACATTAACACTGCAATGAAGTTACTATGGAAATCCCCTAATTGCCACACTCCGGTGCCTGTTCGGGTACACTGAGGCAAAATTTTAGCATGGCCAATGCACCTAACAGCACGTCTTTTGGACTGTGGGAAGAAACCGGAGCACCCGGAGGAAACCCACACAGACACGGGGAGAATGGACAGACTCCACACAGAGTGACCCAAGCCGGGAATCGAACCTGAGTCCCTGGCACTATGAGGCAGCAGTGCTAACCACTGTGCCAGCGTGCTGCCCTATAATAACCTCAAATAGGCATTCAGCCTACCCCCAATAACCTTTCACCCCCTTGCTTACCAAGAATTTACCCATGTCTGCATTCAAAGCATTCAAAGACTCTGAGTTCCAAAGACTCACAACTTTCTGACAGAAAAGTTTAAGTTTATTTATGAGTGTCACAAAAAGGCTTATGTTAACGCTGCAATGAAGTTAGTGTGAAAATCTCCTAGTTGCCACACTCCGGCGCCTGTTCAGGTATACTGAGGAAGAATTTAGCATGGCCAATGCCTAACCAGCACGTCTTTCCGACTGTGGGAGGAAACCGGAGCACCCGGAGGAAACCCACGCAGACACGGGGAAAACGTGCAAACTCCGCACAGACATTGACCCAAGCCAGGAATCGAACCCGGGTCCCTGGTGCTGTGAGGCAGCAGTGCTAACCACGGTGCCACCATGCTACCAAAGGGAAATGTGGGAAAAGATTTTGCCTTAGGGGACGGAGTGTAGGGTAACGAAGTTTGCAGACGACACAAAGATAAGTGGAAAAGTGAATCGTGTGGAGGACGGAGAAGATCTGCAGAGAGATTTGGACAGGCTGAGTGAGTGGGCGAGGATATGGCAAATGGAGTATAACGTTGATAAATGCGAGGTTATACACTTTGGAGGAAATAATAACAAATGGGATTACTATCTCAATGGAAACAAATTAAAACATGCTACCGTGCAAAGGGACCTGGGGGTCCTTGTGCATGAGACGCAAAAGCCCAGTCTGCAGGTACAACAGGTGATCAAGAAGGCAAATGGGATGTTGGCCTATATTGCGAGGGGGATAGAATATAAAAGCAGGGATGTCTTGATGCACCTGTACAGGGCATTGGTGAGGCCGCAGCTGGAATACTGTGTGCAGTATTGGTCCCCTTATATGAGGAAGGATATATTGGCATTGGAGGGAGTGCAGAGAAGGTTCACCAGGTTGATACCGGAGATGAGGGGTTTGGATTATGAGGAGAGGCTGAGGAGATTGGGTTTGTACTCGTTGGAGTTTAGAAGGATGAGGGGGGATCTTATGGAGACTTATAAGATAATGCGGGGGCTGGATAGGGTGGAGGCGGAGAGATTCTTTCCACTTAGTAAGGAAGTTAAAACTAGAGGACACAGCCTCAAAATAAAGGGGGGTCGGTTTAAGACAGAGTTGAGGAGGAACTTCTTCTCCCAGAGGGTGGTGAATCTCTGGAATTCTCTGCCCACTGAGGTGGTGGAGGCTACCTCGCTGAATATGTTTAAAGCGCGGATGGATGGATTCCTGAGCGGTAAGGGAATTAAGGGTTATGGGGATCAGGCGGGTAAGTGGTACTGATCCACGTCAGATCAGCCATGATCTTATTGAATGGCAGGGCAGGCTCGAGGGGCTAGATGGCCTACTCCTGCTCCTATTTCTTATGTTCTTATGTTCTTATCTCCATTTTAAATGAGTAAACCTTTATTTTTAAACAGTCCTAGAATCTCCCACAAGAGGAAACATCCTCTCCACATCCAACCTGTCAAGACCCCTCAAGATCTTGTATGTTACATGTAATGAGTCTTTTTGCCCTACCATTGGTGTAGGAAGATGGATGTGTTGGTCAACTAAGCGTGAGGGAAAGTCATGTGATGCAACTTCCAGGAATACATTTAATCACAGTTGGCAACCCTAGTGCTCCAAATTCACACCAACTCTGATTCATTTGTTCTAATCCCCCTCCCCTGTCACCAACACCACTCCCAACCCCCCCCCCTCCCCCCCCCCCCCCCCCCCGTCTCCATGCCCCCCTGTGGTCACAAATCTATATTCCATTGCCTGAAAATACTTCACTTTTAAAATTCTCATTATTGTTTTAAGATCCCTGCAAGACCTCACCCTCCGTATCTCTGTAATCTCCTCCTGCCCACACCCCTCCGAGATATCTGACATTCCTTAAATTCTGCTCTCATGAGCGTTCCTGATTTTAATTGCTCCACAGTGATTGCCATGGCTTCCGGTTGCCTTTGCCCTAAAAAAATTGTGGAAATTCCTACATCTCTCCAGCTGTCTACCTCACCTTCCTCCTTTAAGATACGCCTACCTCTTTGACCAAACCTTTGGTCACCGTACGTAGTTTCTGCTTACGTGGCTTAATGTCAAATTTTATCTGATGACATTTCTGCGTGGCCCGTTGAATGTCGTACAATGGTGTAGCATAAATTTGTTATCATTGGGCCAGAGAGAAGTCCCTTTGCTGTGCAAATTGATGTATTCCTCTCTTAAACAGATCTCACTCCACGCATTTTTCAGAAATCAACCTTAGTGACTGTGCTTTGGCGTGAACTAACATTTTCCACATATGAGACAATGCTGAACCGTACAAGTCTCGTGCCAGATGTGTCTAAGCTGACAGCTGGGAGAGCTGAGGACATGTGTATGTGAAGAGCTTAACAAGCATACCATGATGTTAGATTCGTCAGCCAGATAAATCTTTCAAACAAATACACACAACCACTGTTTACAGATTGTGCAAATTGTGCTCAAACTACAGTTTAAAACATTTGGTACAAATTAAAGCTTTGCGGGTGGATTTTACACACACTTTTCCATTTTTGTACCTTTTTTGCTGAGCATTAGGGCCTGGGAGAGAGAGAGGTTGCAGATGGTGCTAACCACCGAGGCACGGGGTTGGAGATAAGATGAGGGTTGAGGGTGTAAGTGAGGGGACGAAGTGGGAGGCTGAGGGAAGGGCATGGATGTGGGCAAGGCAAGGGGTTGGGTGACTTGATGGGATGGGGATTGGGGAATGAAATGACTGGGTGGGGTTGTATGGGGCGAGGTGAGGGGGTGTTGGTTGCGGGGGTGTGGGGGTACAGCATGGAGTGGGGGTCACTTTTATGGTTTTAGTACCACAAAGTTAAATATGGTGCATGTCTCAAAATTCACTTTTGAATGTAAACCAGCAAATAAATAGCAGTCTAAATTATCATCGTGTTCTGCATTAGATCCTGATGACACGCTATGTTGATGTACCAAAGTTGTGAGAATCTTGGGCTTTGTTAATATAAATGTAACAAACTAAAATCACAAGTTGCAATGGAAGGTTGTTTAGGGGAAGCTTCTCCAAACACAGATTTTTAACTCCTTCTCCTTGCTGACAGGCTTGATACTGAGTTGGAGTTGGGTGAGTGGGGTGAACAGTGTGCTGGGGCCACTTTGAGAAGAAGCTGGCTGCGAGGCCTTTGTGTGAGATGGTCTGGAGCCCCAGGTTGGTGGGAGAGGTAGGTGGGGATGCTTAATGTTGTGTGTGTCTTTCCTGAAAACGCCCAACTTCTTGAAATTCAGTTCATTGTTCTGCTAAACCTTGTATTTCTGAAATTTTCTCATCAGCCCTTGGAATGATTTTTGATTTGATTTATTATTGTCACGTGTATTACCATACAGTGAAAAATATTGTTTCTTGCGTGCTGTACAGACAAAGCATACCGTTCATAGAGAAGGAAACAAGAGAGTGCAGAATGTAGTGTTACAGTCATAGCTAGGGTGTAGAGAAAGATCAACTTAATGCAAGGTAAGTCCATTCAAAAGTCTGACAGCAGCAGGGTAGATGCTGTTCTTGAGACGGTTGGTACGTGACCTCAGACTTCTGTATCTTTTTCCCAAGGAAGAAGATGGAAGAGAGAATGTCCGGGGTGCGTGGGGTCCTTAATTATGCTGGCTGCTTTGCCGAGGCAGTGGGAAGTGTAGACAGAGTCAATGGACGGGAGGCTGGTTTGTGTGATGGATTGGGCTACATTTACGACCTTTTGTAGTTCTTTGTGGTCTTGGGCAGAGCAGGAGCCCATACCAAGCTGTGATACAACCAGAAAGAATGCTTTCTATGGTGCATCTGTAAAAGTTGGTGAGAGTCGTAGCTGACATGCCAAATTTCTTTAGTCTTCTGAGAAAGTAGAGGCATTGGTGGGCTTTCTTAACTATAGTGTCAGCATGGGGAGGACCAGGACAGGTTGTTGATGATCTGGACACCTAAAAACTTGAAGCTCACGACCCTTTCTACTTGGTCCCCGTTGATGTAGACAGGGGCATGTTCTCCTTCACGCTTCCTGAAGTCAATGACAATCTCCTTTGTTTTGTTGACATTGAGGGAGAGATTATTGTTGCTGCACCAGTTCACCAGATTCTCTATCTCATTCCCGTACTCTGTCCCATCATTGTTTGAGATCCGACCCACTATGGTGGTGTCGTCAGCAAACTTGAAAATCAAATTGGAGGGGAATTTGGCCACAGTCATAGGTGTATAAGGAGTATAGTAGGGGGCTGAGAACACAGCCTTGTGGGGCACCGGTGTTGAGGATGGTCATGGAGGAGGTGTTGTTGCCTATCTTCACTGATTGCGGTCTGTGAGTTAGGAAGTTCAGGATCCAGTCGCAGAGGGAGGTGCCGAGTTTGGAGATGAGTTTCGTGGGAATGATAGCGTTGAAGTCTGAGCTGTAGTCAATAAATAGGAATCTGACATAAGTGTCCTTGTTATCCAGGTGTTCCAGGGTTGAGTGCAGAGCCAGGGATATGGCATCTGCTGTGGACCTGTTGTTCTCAGCCCCCTACTATACTCCTTATAATTTCTCCCTCAATGTCAACAAAACAAAGGAGATTGTCATTGACTTCAGGAAGCGCGAAGGAGAACATGCCCCTGTCGACATCAACGGGGACCAAGTAGAAAGGGTCGTGAGCTTCAAGTTTTTAGGTGTCCAGATCATCAACAACCTGTCCAGGTCCCCCCATACCAACACTATAGTTAAGAAAGCCCACCAATGCCTCTACTTTCTCAAAAGACTAAGGAAATTTGGTATGTCAGTAGGCAAACTGTAGTGGATCCAGGCAGTCCGGGAGGCTGGAATTGATTCATGCCATGACCAACCTTTCGAAGCACTTCATAATGATGGATGTCAGAGCCATTGGCCTATAGATGAGGGTAATATGCAAATGTGACCCTTGGACAGAAAAGGTTGGACAATCCTGCTGTACACCATCCTAGGTTCACCCCAGATAAGCTGCAAATTCACAGTGTACAACACTATTATAATGACCGCATCTAGGGGAAGGGGAAACAATTCAGTTCTTAAGTTAAGAAAGTACTGAGTTTTTGTACCATGTATCATTCCTCCCCTTAAAAATTCAGATCAATGATTCAATGTACCTATTTTTCCTAGTTGCTGGTTGTGGTGAACCATTGTTGGTTCCCACCAGGTATTGCTGAGCCAGGGTCTGGCCAGTACTATGAGTCTGTATATATGTTACTGTTGGGGTTAGGGTTGGGCTGTTCTACCTGTAATATAGTTCTTGTGGTACATCCCAGTCGGGCTCCGCCTCCTGGGAGAGGTATAAAGGTCACTGCTCTGTCTGGGACCCTTTAGTCTGGGATCGTGTATTATATATGGTAGCACTATTGTTGTAGTCAATAAAAGCCTTTATTTCCCCGAGTACCTCTCGCCTCGTGAGTTATATCGCGCATCACTGGTATGTCTTATTAACAAATTCTGTAGATAGTTCCATTCCCATAAAAGGAACAGGTGCAATTTACGGTATATTGTGGATTTGTACCAGAGAAGTCAGAATGGTGAGGATGTGTTAGCAACAGAGTTGAATTGTTTTGTAAATGTGGTGATTTCTTTATAGATACTTTCCTAGCATTAGTTGATTGTTCTGTGATTCATTATCCTGAGAGAATCAGCATTGGGCCTCCAATTTCACAGTTACTACAATTTGCCAACTGCATGCAGGTGTAATGAAAACATACAAAACCTACAATTACACTGAATTTTTCACAATGTCCCAGTTTTACAGCCAATTAAATATACTTGTTGTATTAGTCACTTGTATAATGTGGGCAATGTGATCAAATGACAGCAGGCTCAAGGGATCAAATAGCCTATTCCTACTCTGAATACATAAGTTTGTATGCAATTTAGATTGATGAAATGAGCGGGCTAGATGGCTTTTACCCATTTTGCTTTTGTGTCAGATAGAAATAAACAGTTGCTGCAGTTCCCCCATGCGTTCCTTGAATGTTTGCCATTGCCTATCCACTGTCATCCCTTTCAGTAACTCTCCCCAATCTATCAAGGCCAACTCATGCCTCATATCCTCATATTTCCTTTATTTAGATTCAGCAAACTAGTCTCCGAATCAACTACTTCACTCTCCATCTTGATAAAATGTTCTATCATGTTATGGTCACTCATCCCCAAGGGGTCTCATACAGCGAGATTAGCAATGATTCCCTTCTCATTACATAGTACTCAGTCTAAGATAGCCTGTCCTCTAGTTGGTTCCCCCACATATTGGTTAAGAAAACCATCCCGTATACACTCCAGGAATTCCTCCTCTACGGCATTGTGGCTAAGTTAATTTGCCCAATCTGTGTGCGGATTAAAATCACCCATGATCACCGATATTCTCTTATCACATTTTGTGTTTAATGCCATTCCCAACATCAGCGCTGCAGTTTGGGGTCTATATATGACACCCACTAATGTTTTTTACCCCTTGGTATTTCTCAACTCTACCCATACAGACTCCACATTGTCAGAGCTAATATCCTTTCTCACTTAATTTCCTCTTTAACCAGTGGCACCCAGGCAAGAGGAAGTTTCCTAATTCTTCTACAGAATGGAAAAGATCTTGTGTCATTTATTTGGGTTGAAAGTATTCAATATTTCCCCACTGTCACCGTGTCCATGTTGTGCAATGTGCCGAACATGTTAATGAGGGCGAGGCAGTCACCAGAATCAGTGTTATCGTCTGGACACTGGGATATTTTCCTGTCAAATTAACAATATTTTATGATGCTGTCAAAGTAAAAATTGTACTCTGTTTAATAGTCACAACAGGATCACTTATATACTGCACACAAACTAGCACTACATTATATTGTTACTGCTCTGAATATTAATGACCCACGCTACATATATATTGGATGATATTTGTAACCAGATGCCAACAATGGACATTATCATTTTACTCAGACCTTTCTGTGATCGTTTGGTGAATTGATTGGTAAAACGGAAAGAGGAAAATTGTCATGCCTGAATGGAGGGGAGGGTTAAAGGGGCAGTGGGGGAAGAGGTGGAATAATGGACCCAGGGTCCATGATTTCTTTTACTGGAATCTGCTGAGGAGTCTTGCCTTTTATTAGGAGGTTGTTTCAGAGGCACCGGATTGCCCTCCAGCCCTTCACCCAATGCCTATTTATCAAATATAAATCCAAAATTCAATCACAGAGGGGTGCAACCAGCTGAGCCTGACCCTGGCTTTCACTTGGAAAGAAAACATAGGAACCCTCTGTCATTGAATTAGATCTTGGTTGACCGGTATCCTAACTCCTTCCACCCATCTTAACTCTGTGACCCTTAATAGCCTTGGCGAGCAAAACATATTTCAATTCCATTGTCAAACTTCCAGCAAGGATTCATCTGATATGAGGATGAGAAAGAACCAGCTGATTGACAAGGTGTGACAAGGTAACACCACTGACCTAGCTCCCTGCTCTGCTTCCTGCCAATCAGACAATATCCTGAGGTCACTGATATGTGAAGAGGGACATGCTGACTGTCAGTTCTTGACTTTAGGATATTATGAAGGACATGGCGTTTTAGGCTCACCCATAACCATATTTATTAACAAAAAAAACACTCCTAATCCCCTGATACAAGAGCTGTAAACTAGTGTGATTATGCCACACAATACTCAAAACCATGACTTTTTAATAAAAGCCTCGATTGAAACGCAATGCTTCTGCCTAAACTTTAACCAGTTCAACTCAAACCCCCTCAGGATTTAGTTGCTACCCTTAAACTATCCTTAAACATCAGGCTCAGTATACCTCAGATCACAACTCCCTACATGGTACCGCCGGTGCGAGCTGTAGGTCCATCAATCAGGTTGACCCTTCCCAATACTCCTTGGTGATTGCAGTGTAAGACTCAACTGGCTTTGCCTCTTTATTACATAGAACATAGAACAGTACAGCACAGAACAGGCCCTTCGGCCCACGATGTTGTGCCGAGCTTTAACTGAAACCCAAATCAAGCTATTTCCTCCCTATCATCCCGAAGTACTCCATGTGCCTATCCAATAGCTTCTTAAATGTTCCTAAAGTTTCTGACTCCACTATCCCTGCAGGCAGTCCATTCCACACCCCAACCACTCTCTGAGTAAAAAACCTACCTCGGACATCCTTCCTATATCTCCCACCATGAACCCTATAGTTATGCCCCCTAGTTACCGCTCCATTCACCCGAGGAAATAGTCTTTGAACGTTCACTCTATCTATCCCCCTCATCATCTTATAAACCTCTATCAAGTCTCCTCTCAACCTCCTCCGCTCCAAAGAGAAAAGCCCAAGTTCCCTCAACCTTTCCTCATAAGACCTACCCTCCAAACCAGGCAGCATCCTGGTAAATCTCCTTTGCACTCTTTCCAGTGTCTCCACATCCTTCTTATAGTGAGGTGACCAGAACTGCACACAATATTCCAAATGTGGTCTCACCAAGGTCCTGTACAGTTGTAGCATAACCCCACGGCTCTTAAACTCAAACCCCCTGTTAATGAACGCCAGCACACTATAGGCCTTCTTCACGGCTCTATCCACTTGAGTGGCAACATTCAGAGATCTATGGATATGAACCCCAAGATCTCTCTGTTCCTCCACATTCTTCAGAACCCTACCTTTGACTCTGTAATCCACATTTAAATTTGTCCTACCAAAATGAATCACCTCGCATTTGTCAGGGTTAAACTCCATTTGCCATTTTTCAGCCCAGCTGTGCATCCTATCTATATCTCTTTGCAGCCTACAATAGCCCTCCACCTCATCCACTACTCCACCAATCTTGGTGTCATCAGCAAATTTACTGATCCACCCTTCAGCCCCCTCCTCCAAGTCATTTATAAAAATGACAAATAGCAGAGGACCAAGCACTGATCCCTGTGGCACTCCGCTGGTAACCAGTTTCCAGTCCGAAAATTTTCCATCCACCACCACCTTCTGTCTTCGATCAGACAGCCAGTTATCTATCCAATCGGCCAACTTTCCATCTATCCCACACCTCCTCACTTTCATCATTAGGGCGGCACGGTAGCACAGTGGTTAGCACTGCTGCTTCACAGCTCCAGGGTCCCGAGTTCGATTCCCGGCTCGGGTCACTGTCTGTGTGGAGTTTGCACATTCTCCTCGTGTTTGCGTGGGTTTCCTCCGGGTGCTCCGGTTTCCTCCCACAGTCCAAAGATGTGCGGGTTAGGTTGATTGGCCAGGTTAAAATTGCCCCTGAGATGCGTAGGTTAGAGGGATTAGCGGGTAAATATGTGGGGGTAGGGCCTGGGTGGGATTGTGGTCGGTGCAGACTCGATGGGCCGAATGGCCTCCTTCTGCACTGTAGGGTTTCTATGATTTCTATAAGCCGACCATGGGGGACCTTATCAAACGCCTTACTAAAATCCATGTATATGACATCAACTGCACGACCTTCATCGACACACTTAGTTACCTCCTCAAAAAATTCTATCAAATTTGTGAGGCAAGACTTGCCCTTCACAAATCCGTGCTGACTATCCCAGATTAAGCTGCATCTTTCTAAATGGTCGTAAATCCTATCCCTGAGGACCTTTTCCATCAACTTACCGACCACTGAAGTAAGACTAACCGGCCTATAATTACCAGGATCATTTCTATTCCCTTTCTTAAACAGAGGAACCACATTCGCCACTCTCCAGTCCTCTGGCACCACCCCCGTGGACAGTGAGGACGCAAAGATCAATGCCAAAGGCTCTGCTATCTCATCCCTTGCCTCCCAATGACTCCTAGGATATATTTCATCAGGGCCAGGGGACTTATCAACTTTCAGTTTATTCAAAATTGCTAGTACATCTCCCCTCCAAACATCTACTTCCTCCAGCCTATCAGCCTGTGACACCCTCTCTTCCTCAAAAACATGGCCTCTCTCCTTGGTGAACACCGAAGAAAAGTATTCATTCATCACCTCTCCTATCTCTTCTGACTCCATGCACAAATTCCCACTGCCATCCTTGACCGGCCCCAACCTCATCCTAGTCATTCTTTTATTCCTCACATAAGAGTAAAAAGCCTTTGGGGTTTTCCTTGATCCGACCCGCCAAGGACTTCTCATGCCCCCTCCTAGCTCTCCTAAGCCCCTTTTTCAGCTAATTTCTTGCTAACTTGTAACCCTCCATCGAGCCAACTGAACCTTGTTTTCTCAACCTTACATACGCTTCCTTCTTCCTCTTGACAAGACATTCCACCTCTTTTGTGAACCATGGTTCCCTCACTCGGCCATTTCCTCTCTGCCTGGCAGGGACATACCTATCAAGGACACGCAGTATTTGTTTCTTTGAAAAAGTTCCACTTTTCATTAGTGCCTTTCCCTGACAATTTTTGTTCCCATCCTATGCTTCCTAATTCCCGCCTGATTGCATCATTATTACCTCTCCCCCAATTGTAAACCTTGCCCTGCCGTATGGCCCTCTCCCTCTCCATTGCAATAACAAAAGACACCGAATTGTGGTCACTATCTCCAAAGTGCTCTCCCACAACCAAATCCAACACTTGGCCCGGTTCATTTCCCATTACCAAATCCAATGTGGCCCCACCTCTTGTCGGCTTATCCACATATTGTGTCAGGAACCCCTCCTGCACACACTGCACAAAAACTGCCCCATCCGAACTATTCGACCTATAAAGGCTCCAATCAATATTTGGAAAGTTAAAGTCCCCCATGACAACTACCCTGTGACCTCCACACCTATCCATAATCTGCTTAGCAATTTCTTCCTCCACATCTCTATTACTATTTGGGGGCCTATAGTAAACTCCTAACAACGTGACCGCTCCTTTCCTATTCCTAACCTCAGCCCATATTACCTCTGTAGGCAGATCCCCTTCGAAATGCCTTTCTGCAGCCATTACACTCTCCTTGATTAACAGTGCCACTCCTCCACCTCTTTTACCAGCTACCCTACACTTACTGAAACATCAATACCCCGGAACTTCCAACAACCATTCCTGTCCTTGTTCTACCCATGTCTCCGTAACGGCCACAACATCGTAGTCCCAAGTACCAATCCACGCCCCAAGTTCACCTACCTTATTTCAGATGCTCCTTGCATTGAAGTCGACACACTTCAACCCACCTTCTTGACTGCTGGTACCCACCTTTGACCATGATACACTTCCCAGTACCTCACTACACTCACTGACCTCCGGACTACAACTCCTTTTCCCATCCCCCTGACAAATTAGTTTAAACAAAACTTTATCAAAAATATCAAAGCATATTTCCTGGATATGTTCTGTGTGGAACTTTTCATCTCTTATAGCCTGGTTCACGATTTAGTCCAGACAAACCTATTCATCACAATATTGTTTCCATGACTGAAACCATGGCCTCTGGCTCCCAAGTTGATATGTGTGTGATAAAGTCCATTTCTCTTTCGCTGTTGTTGATGTTTGTTTGTATAATGGCTGCTGTCTGGGGTCATCAGCCCTGACTGTCTCCTTGTTTAATTGGGTTATCTGATGGCCACTGTTTTGTCTTTGAGATGGTAATGTCCCAGTGTCTTTACATAGTATTGACTTGCTTTTGGTATTGACATGTTTTGAAGATTAATCCTTACTGTAGGCACAGTGGCACAATGTTAGCACTGCTGCCTCACAACACCAGGGACCCGGGTTCAATTCACGACCTCGGGTGACTGTGTGGAGCTTGCACGTTCTCCCCGTGTTTGCATGGGTTTCCTCTGGGTGCTTCGGATTCCTCCCACACTCCAAAGATGTGCAGTTTAGATTGATTGGCCATGATAAATTGCCCCTTAGTGTCAGGGTGATTAGCAGGGGGTAAATACATGGGGTTACACGGCTAAGACCTGGGTGGGATTGGTGTCAGTGCAGATCTAAGGCCAGAATTGAACCCATATCCCTCGTGTGAGGCAGCAGTGCTAACCACTGAGCCGTGAATACTCAAGAGATTCATGCCCAGCTTCCATAAAATAACCAAGCTAAACTTCAGAATAACATAGTAATCCCCCTAATCCCACCTGATCCACAATTTATTCTCTGTAACTGCTTTTCTCCCTCAGGAACTGGTCACTCGATAATGATCTCGGGACAGAAGTGGGAATCTGGCATTGCCATGTGGGATGGCTTGATGTTAATCTCAATCAAAGTTATAGAGTCACAGAGTCAGAGGTTTACAGCATGGAAACAGGCCCTTCGGCCCAACTTGTCCATGCCGCCTTATTTTTTTTAAAACCCCAAAGCTAATCCCAATTGCCCGCATTTGGCCCATATCCCTCTATACCCATCGTACCCATGTAACTATCTAAATGCTTTTTAAAAGGTAAAATTGTACCCGCCTCTACAACTACCTCTGGCAGCTTGTTCCAGTCACTCACCACCCTCTGTGTGAAAAAATTGCCCCTCTGAACACTTTTGTATGTCTTCCCTCTCACCTTAAACCTATGCCCTCTAGTTTTAGACTCCCCTACCTTTGGGAAAAGATATTGACTATCTACCTTGTCTATGCCCCTCATTATTTTATAGACCTCTATAAGGTCACCCCTTAGCCTCCTACGCTTCAGAGAAAAAAGTCCCAGTCTATTCAGCCTCTCCTTATAACTCAATCCATCAAGTCCCGGTAGCATCCTAGTAAATCTTTTCTGCACTCTTTCTAGTTTAATAATATCCTTTCTATAATAGGGTGACCAGAATTGCACACAGTATTCCAAGTGTGGCCTTTCCAATGTCTTGTACAACTTTAACAAGACGTTCCAACTCCTGTATTCAATGTTCTGACCGATGAAACCAAGCATGCCGAATGCCTTCTTCACCACTCTGTCCACCTGTGACTCCACTTTCAAGGAGCTATGAAAATGTACCCCTATATCTCTTTGTTCTGTAACTCTCCCAAATGCCCTACCATTAACTGAGTAATTCCTGCCCTGGTTCAATCTACCAAAATGCATTACCTCACATTTGTCTAAATTAAACTCCATCTGCCATTCGTCAGCCCACTGGCCCAATTGATCAAGATCCCGCTGCATCATAGAAACCCTACAGTGCAGAAGGAGGCCATTCGGCCCATCGAGTCTGCACCGACCACAATCCCACCCAGACCCTACCCCCAATATTTACCCACTAATCCCTCTAACCTACGCATCTCAGGACACTAAGGGGCAATTTTTAACCAGGCCAATCAACCTAACCTGCACATCTTTGGACTGTGGGAGGAAACCGGAGCACCCGGAGGAAACCCACGCAGACACGAGGAGAATGTGCAAACTCCACACAGACAGTGACCCAAGCCGGGAATCAAACCCGGGACCCTGGAGCTGTGAAGCAGCAGTGCTAACCACTGTGCTACCGTGCCGCTGCAATTGGAGATAACCTTCCTCACTGTCCACCATGCCACCAATCTTGGTGTCATCTGCAAACTTACTAACCATGCCCCCTATATTCTCATCCAAATCATTAATATAAATGACAGATAACAGTGGGCCCAGCACTGATCCCTGAGGCACACTGCTGGTAAGAAGTTTAACAACACCAGGTTAAAGTCCAACAGGTTTATTTGGTAGCAAAAGCCACACAAGCTTTCGAGGCTCTGAGCCCCTTCTTCAGGTGAGTGGGAATTCTGTTCACAAACAGAACTTATAAGACACAGACTCAATTTACATGAATAATGGTTGGAATGCGAATACTTACAACTAATGGATTAGTTGTAAGTATTCGCATTCCAACCATTATTCATGTAAATTGAGTCTGTGTCTTATAAGTTCTGTTTGTGAACAGAATTCCCACTCACCTGAAGAAGGGGCTCAGAGCCTCGAAAGCTTGTGTGGCTTTTGCTACCAAATAAACCTGTTGGACTTTAACCTGGTGTTGTTAAACTTCTTACTGTGTTTACCCCAGTCCAACGCCGGCATCTCCACATCATGACTACCATGCACACTGCTGGTCACAGGCCTCCAGTTTGAAAAACAATTCTCTGCAACTATCCTCTGGCTTCTGTCAAGAAGCCAATTTTGTATCCATTTAGATACCTCACCCTGGACCACGTGAGATTTAACTTTATGCAACAACCTACCATGCGGTACCTTGTCAAAGGCCTTGCTAAAGTCCATGTAGACAACATCAACTGCACTGCCGTCATCTACCTTCTTGGTTACCCCTTCAAAAAACTCAATCAAATTTAATTAAAAGTTGTGCAGATTGTGTTTAAAGTTTAATTTTAAGTTTATTTATTAGTGTCACAAGTAGGCTTACATTAACACTGCAATGAAGTTACTGTGAAAATTTGCCAGTCGCCACACTCCGGTGCCTGTTCGGGTACACTGAGGGAGAATTTAGCATGGCCAATGCACCTAACCAGCACATCTTTTGGACTGTGGGAGGAAACCGGAGTACCCAGAGGAAATCCATGCAGACATGGGGAGAACATGCAGATTCCACACAGACAGTGACCCAAGCCAGGAACCGAACCCGGTTCCCTGGCGCTGTGAGGCGTCGATGGTAGTCATGATGTGGAGATGCTGGCGTTGGACTGGGGTAAACACAGTATGAGTTTTAACAACACCAGGTTAAAGTCCAACAGGTTTATTTGGTAGCAAATACCATTAGCTTTCGGAGTGCTGCTCCTTCGTCAGATGGAGTGGAAATTTCCACTTTCTGCACTGCAGGGATTCCATGCATAAATCAGCAGAAAAGCGTTGAAGTAGCAATTTGCATACAGCAAGCTCCCATAAACATCTGTATGGTAGTGATCAAATCATCAACTTTAGTGGTGTTAGGTGAGGATTAAACTCAGACATTGCTTCGAAAAAAAGGAATTCAGTTTTTTCTCACTGCTATGTCTCATGGGTAAGCACCTTGGAACAGGAAAACGGAGGTGTGGAGAATCATTTAAGAAATAATTACATTCTGGGTTTGAGGGTCCCATGGGTTGTTTCTTTCTGGATGTGCTAAAGTGCTCCTGTAGATCTTCCTTGTCCTTGCTTGTTTTGTGATCATGCGATTCAGCCCTCCTCCTGCCTCACTGGGCTACCTGGTACCATTCTCACACCTCGATTTGCACTGTACCCTCAGACTGCTTTCAGCAAGGTGCCTGCATCAGTTTTATTGTTGCCCATGTGGAACAGAAGGGGAAAAAAAAATCACAGCAGAAAACAGGAAGCCAACATGCAACGGATTGATGGCATTTTGCCGAGTGCATCTCCTGAGAAAATAATCCCCCAGGATTGATAGCACTGTGGATTATCAAACAAAGAAACCAAATCACTTTACGTTTGTATCAGGCAGAATGTTGAGCAGATGTTTAAGCCCATTAGAATATAAGATGGAGTATTGGGTCAGCTCATCATAATATAATGCACTCGATGTGAATCATAGAATCAAACAACACAGAATGAGGCCATTTGGCCGGCCATGCTTGTGCCAGCTATTTGGCGAAATGGTCCAATGGGACCCACTCCTGTTTTTTCTCAGTGTCCTGTTTTTTTGCTTTTCAGGCATTCATCCAATTTCTTTCAGAAATGATTATTGATTCTGCTTCCTGTGCCCTTTCAAACAGCACATTCCAGACCTTTACAATTTGTTGCTTGAAAAAATTCTCCTCATCTTGAGCTCCCCGCCCATGGTTCTTTCCTCGATTATCTTAAACCTGTATGCTCTGGTTACTGACTCTCCAACTTCTTTGTCTTAAACAAAGGAAACTACAATGGGATGAGGGTGGAGTTGGCTAAGGTAGACTGGGAGCAAAAACTTCATGGTGAGACAATTGAGGAACAGTGGAGGACTTTCAAAACAATTTTTCACAGTGCTCAGCAAAAGTATATACCAGTGATAAGGAACAACTGTAGAAAAAGAGATCATCCATGGATATAGAACATAGTAAGAAGTCTCGCAACACCAGGTTAAAGTCCAACAGGTTTATTTGGTAGCAAATACCATAAGCTTTCGGAGCACTGCTCCTTCGTCAGATGGAGTGGAAATGTGCTCTCAAACAGTGCAAACAGACACAAAATCAAGTTACAGAATACTGATTAGAATGCGAATCCTACAGCCAGCCAGGTCTTAAAGGTACAGACAATGTGGGTGGAGGGAACATTAAACACAGGTTAAAGAGATGTGTATTGTCTTCAGACAGAACAGCTAGTGAGATTCTGCAAGCCCAGGAGGCAAGCTCACTAGCTTGGTAGTCTGCCTACCTGGTGCTGGGGTACGGATGTCTCCGAGCGGATAGGAGGCATATTAAAAGGGGAGGATAAAGAAACGGATGTCATTGTACACATTGGTGCAAATGACGTAGATAGGAAGAGCAGGGGGATCCTACGAGAGCAATTCAGGGAGTTGGGAAATAGGCTAAAAAGTAGGGCCTCCAGGGTGGCAATCTCTGGGCTGCTCCAATGCCTAGGGCCAGTGAGGCTAGGAATAGGGAGATAGTACAATTGAACGCTTGGCTAAAGGACTGGTCCAGGAGGGAGGGCTTCATATTCCTGGATCACTGGGAAGTTTTCAAGAGAGGAGGGCACCTGTACAAGAAGGACGGGTCACAACTAAATTGGAAGGGCACGAATATCCTGGCTGGGAGTTTTGCTAGTGCAGTTCGGGTGGGGTTAAACTAATGTTCCGCACACATGAGGACGGCCTAAACCGGGATGTTGGATTTATGTCACATTATCAGTAACCCCCACAGCTTGCCTCCTGGACTTGCAGAATTTCACTAGCTGTTCTGTCTGGAGACAATACACATCTCTTTAACCTGTGTTGAATGCTCCCTCCACCCACATTGTCTGTACATTTAAGACCTGGCTGGCTGTAGAGATTTGCATTCTAATCAGTATTCTGTAATTTGATTTCTGTGTCTGTTTGCACTGTTTGAGAACAGATATCCACTCCATCTGATGAAGGAGCTGTGCTCCGAAAGCTTATGGTATTTGCTACCAAATAAACCTGTTGGACTTTAACCTGGTGTTGTGAGACTTCTTATTAAACTAATATGGCAGGGGAGTGGGGATCAAAAAATTATGTCTACAAGTGTAGAGGCTGGGGACAAGCTTGGGGCCAGGACAAGCCTGGCAAAGAAGAAGAGCACTCTGGCGGAAGATAACCTCACTGGGCCTGGAGGTCTGGAGTGCTTATTCTTCAACGCAAGGAGCGTAGCAGGTAAGACAGACAAACTTAGGGCCTTATTGCTTACGAGGAATTTGGATGTGGTTGCGGTGACAGAGATTTGGTTGAAAGAGGAACAGGACTGGCAGCTGAATATTCCGGGGTACAAGTGTTTTAGGCAAGACAGAGGAGGGGCCAAAAGAGGTGGGGGAGTAGCGGTATTAGTTAGAGAACATATTACAACGGTGCAGAGGGGTCATGTAACGAGTCACTGTGGGTGGAGCTCAGAAACAGGAAGGGCGCAGTCATTATGTTGGGGGTATATTACAGGCCCCCTAACAGCCCAAGGGAAGTGGAAGAACGGATATGTCAGGAGATAATGGATAGGTGCAGGAAAAATAGAGTTGTTGTAGTGGGAGACTTCAATTTCCCTGGTATAGACTGGAAATCGCACAGGGCTGGGAGTCTGAATGGGGAGGAATTTGTAAAATGCGTACAGGAGGGTTCTTTGGAACAATACGTAGATAGCCCGACTAGAGAGGGGGCTATACTGGAGCTAGTACTGGGGAATGAGCCCGGTCATGTCTTCAAAGTTTCGGTAGGGGAACATGTGGCAAATAGTGACCACAATTCTGTTAGCTTTAGGATAGTGATGGAAAAGGATGAGTGGTGTCCCAAGGGTAAAGTGTTGGATTGGGTGTTGGCTAGCTTTAGTGGGATTAGGCAGAAATTGGCAGCTGTTGATTGGGAGAGGCTGTTTGAGGGTAAATCCACATCTGGCATGTGGGAGTCTTTTAAGGAACAGTTGTTAGGGCTGCAGGATAGGCATGTGCCTATAAAAAAGAAGGATAGGAAGGGTAGGATTCGAGAACCGTGGATAACCAGGGAAATTGAGGGATTGGTCAAAAAGAAAAGAGAGGCGTACGTTAGGTCCAGGCAGCTAAAAACGGAGGGAGCTCTGGAGGAATACAAAGAAAGTAGGAAAGAACTCAAATGAGGAATTAGAAGTGCAAAAAGGGGTCACAAATGTCCTTGGCAGACAGGATTAAGGAGAATCCCAAGGCATTTTATTCATGCGTTAGGAACAAAAGGGTTGTCAGGGAAAAAATCAGACCTCTCAGGGACAAAAGTGGGGAATTATGCTTAGAGCCCAAAGAAGTAGGGGAGATCCTAAATGAATACTTTGCGTCAGTATTCACAAAGGAGAGGGATGTGTTGACTGGGAGTGTCTCGGAGGGGAGTGTTGACCCGTTAGAGAAAATCTCCATTACAAGGGAGGAAGTGTTAGGTTTTTTAGGGAATATAAAGACTGACAAATCCCCAGGGCCTGATGGAATCTATCCAAGGCTGCTCAGGGAGACAAGAGATGAAATCGCTGGGCCTCTGACGCAAATCTTTGTCTCGTCACTGGACACAGGTGTGGTCCCAGAGGATTGGAGGATAGCTAATGTGGTCCCATTAATTAAGAAGGGTAGGAAGGATAACCCGGGAAATTATCCGGTGAGCTTGACGTCCGTGGTAGGGAAGTTGTTGGAGAGAATTCTTAGAGATAGGATGTATGCGCATTTAGAAAGGAATAAACTCATTAACGATAGTCAGCATGGTTTTGTGAGAGGGAGGTCATGCCTCACTAATCTGGTGGAGTTTTTTGAAGAAGTGACTAGAATGGTTGACGAGGGAAGGGCCGTGGATGTCGTCTATATGGACTTTGGTAAAGCGTTTGACAAAGTCCCTCATGGTAGGTTGATGCAAAAGGTTGGATCTCATGGGATAAAGGGGGAAGTGGCTAGATGGGTGGAGAACTAGCTTGGTCACAGAAGACAGAGAGTGGTAGTGGAAGAGTCTTTTTCCGGCTGGATGCCTGTGACTAGTGGTGTAACTAGGGTGATCAATAAGTTTGCGGATGACACGAAAATGGCTGGACTTGCAGATAGTGAGGAACATTGACAGAGGCTACAGAAGGATATAGATAGGCTGGAAATTTGGGCAAAGAAATGGCAGATGGAGTTCAATCCAGATAAATGCGAAGTGATGCATTTTGGTAGAACTAATGTAGGGGGGAGCTATACGATAAATGGCAGAACCATAAAGGGTGTAGATACGCAGAGGGACCTGGGTGTGCAAGTCCACAGATCCTTGAAGGTGACGTCACAGATGGAGAAGGTAGTGAATAAGGCATATGGCATGCTTGCCTTTATAGGATGGGGCATAGAGTATAAACGTTGGGGTCTGATGTTGCAGTTGTATAGAACGTTGGTTCAGCCGCATTTGGAATACTGCACCCAGTTCTGGTCGCCACACTACCAGAAGGACGTGGAGGCTTTAGAGAGAGTGCAGAGGAGGTTTACCAGGATGTTGCCTGGTATGGAAGGGCTTAGTTATGAGGAGAGATTGGGTAAACTGGGGTTGTCCTCACTGGAAAAACGGAGGATGAAGGGTGACCTAATAGAGGTGTATAAAATTATGAAAGGCATAGATAGGGTGAACGGTGGGAAGCTTTTTCCCAGGTCGGTGATGACGTTCACGAGGGGTCATAGATTCAAGGTGAGGGGGGGGAGGTTTAACACGGATATCAGAAGGACGTACTTTACGCAGAGGGTGGTGGGAGCCTGGAATGCGCTGCCGGGCAAGGTGGTGGAGGCAGACACACTGGGAACGTTTAAGACTTATCTAGATAGCCACATGAATGGAGTGGGAATGGAGGGATACAAAAGAATGGTCTAGTTTGGACCAGGGAACGGCGCGGGCTTGGGGGGCTGAAGGGCCTGTTCCTGTGCTGTATTGTTCTTTGTTCTTTTGTATTCGACCTGCCAAAATGAACCACCACACACTTATCTGGGTTGGAGTCCATCTGCCACTTCTCCGCCCAGTCTTGCATCTTATCTATGTCTCGTTGCAACTGCTGACATCCCTCTACACTATCCACAACCCCACCAACCTTTGTGTCATCAGCAAACTTGCCAACCCATCCTTCCACTTACTCATCCAGGTCATTTATAAAAATCACAAAGAGCAAGGGTCCCAGAACAGATCCCTGGGGCACTCCACTGGTGACCGACCCCCATGCTGAAAAAGACCCATCTGCAACCACTCTTTGCCTTCTGTGGGCAAGCCAGTTCTGAATCCACAAGGCAATGTCCCCTTGTATCCCATTCCCCTTCACTTTCTCAATAAGTCTTGCATGGGGCACCTTATCAAACGCCTTGCTGAAATCCATATAAACTACATCTACCGCTCTTCCCTTATCTATGTGTCCAGTTACATCTTCAAAAAATTCAATTAGGCTCGTAAGGCATGATCTGCCTTGGACAAAGCCGTGCTGGCTATTTCTGATCATACTATTCCTCTCCAGATGTTCATAAATCCTGCCTCTCAGGATCTTCTCCATCAACCTACCAACACTGAGGTTAGACTCACTGGTCTATAATTTCCTGGGCTATCTCTTCTCCCTTTCTTGAATAACGGAACCACATCCGCAATCCTCCAATCCTCCGGAACCTCTCCCATCTCCATTGATGATGCAAAGATCATCGCCAGAGTCTCAGCAATCTCTTCCCTCACCTCCCACAGTAACATCCCATCTGTCCCGGCGATTTATCTAACTTGATGCTTTTCAAAAGCTCCAACACATCCTCTTTCCTAATGTCCACATGCTCAATCTTCTCAGTCCACTGCAAGTCTGTACTGCAACCACCAAGATCCTTTTCCACTGTGAATACTGAAGTAAAGTATTCATTGAGTACCTCTGCTATTTCTACCGGTTCTATACAGACTTTCCCACCGTCACATTTGAAATGTCCTACTCCTTCACATCTTATCTTCTTGCTCTTAACATACTTGTAGAATGCCTTGGGGTTTTCCTTTATCCAAGGCCAAGGCCTTCTCATGACCCCTTCTTGCTCTTCCAATTTCCCTCTTAAGTTCCTTCCTTTTCGTTGTATACTCTTCTCGATTTCTAACATTACCTAGCTCCCTGAACCTTTTGTAGGCTTTTCTTTTCTTCTTGACTAAATTCGTTACAGCTTTCGTGCACCATGGTTCCTGTAACCTACCATAACTCCCCTGTCTCATTGGAATGTTGCTGTGCAGAGCTCCAGACAAATTTTCCTTGAAACTTTGCCACATTTCTTCTGTACATTTCCCTGAGAAAACCTCCTTCCAATTTATGCCTCTAATTTCCTGCCTAATAGCCTCATAATTGCCCTTACTCCAAATAAACACTTTCCTAGCTTGACTGATCCTATCTCTCTCCAATGCTGATGTAAAGGAGGTAGAGTTATGATCACTATCCCCAAAATGCTCTCCCACTGAGAGATCTGACACCTGCCCAAGTTCATTCCCAAATACCAAATCAAGTACAGCCTCTCCTCTTGTAGGCTTATCCACATACTGTGTCAGGAAGCCCTCCTGAGCACACCTGACAAACTCCTCCCCATCTAAACCCCTTACCCTAGGGATATTCCAATCGATATTTGGGAAATTAAAATCTCCCATCACGACCACTCTGTTATTATCACATCTCTCCAGGATCTGCTTCCCAATCTGCTCCTCCATATCCCTGCTACTATTGGGCGGCCTATAGAAAACACCCAGTAAAGTTATTGACCCCTTCCTGTTGCGAACCTCCACCCACAGAGATTCTGTAGACAATCCCTCCGTGGCGTCCATCTTTTCTACAGCCGTGACACTATCCCTGATCAACAGTGCCACTCCCACATCTCTTTTGCCTCCTTCCCTGTCCCTCCTGAAACATCTGAAACCCGGCACTTGAAGTATCCAGACCTGTCCCTGAGATAACCAAGTCTCTGTAATGGCCACCACATCACACTTCCAAGGGTATCTAAGGAAATAAAGGAGGGTATCAAATTGAAAGAAAATGCATACAAAGTGGCAAAGAATAATGGGAAACTAGAGGCTTGGGAAATCTTTAAGGTCAACAGAAAGCCACAAAAAAAGCTATTAAAAAAAGTACGATGGATTATGTGAGTAAACTAGCTCAGAATATAAAGACAGATAGCAAAAGTTTCTACAAATATATAAAATGAAAAAGAGTGGCTCAAGTAAACATTAGTCCTTTCGAGGATGAGAATGGGGATGTAATAATTGGAAATGAGAAAATGGCTGATGCATTGAACAGGTATTTTGTGTCGCTCTTCACAGTGGAAGACACAAATAACATGCCAAAAATTGATGACAGGAAGGCTATGGCAGGTGAGGACCTTGAAACTATCATTATCACGACAGAGGTAGTGTTGGGCAAGCTAATGGGGCTAAACGTAGCCAAGTCTCCTGGCCCTGATGGAGTGGCCCTAAAAGAGATGGTGGGGGAAATAGCAAATGCACTGGTGGTAATTTACCAAAATTCGCTGGACTCTGGAGTGGTTCCCGCAGATTGGAAAACAGCAAATGTGACGTCACTGTTTAAAAAAGGAGGTAGACAAAAGGCGGGTAACTATAGGCCGGTTAGCTTAACTTCTGCAGTAGGGAAAATGCTTGAATCTATCATCAAGGGAGAAATAACGAGACATCTGGATATAAATTGTCCCATTGGTAAGATGCTGCATGGGTTCATGAAGGGCAGGTCATGTTTGACTAATTTGGTGGAATTCTTTGAGAACATTACATGTGCAGTGGACAATGGGGAACCTGTGGATGTGGTGTATCTGGATTTCCAGAAGGCATTTAACAAGGTGCCGCACCAAAGACTGCTACATAAGATAACGGTGCACAGTGTTATGGGTAATGTATTAGCATGGATAGAGAATTAGTTAATTAACAGAAAGCAAAGAGTGGGGGTAAATGGGTGTTTCTCTGGTTGACGATCAGTGACCAATGGTGTGCCTCAGGGATCAGTGTTGGGACCGCAATTCTTTACGATTTACACAGATGATTTGGAGTTAGGAAGGGTTGACTCATGAGGAGAGACTGAGTAGACTGGGGCTATACTCATTGGAATTCAGAAGAATGAGGGGAGATCTTATAGAAACATATAAGATTATGAAGGGAATAGATAAGATAGAAGCAGGGAAGTTGTTTCCACTGGCAGGTGAAACTAGAAGTAGGGGGCAGAGCCTCAAAATAAGGGGGAGCAGATTTAGGACTACGTTGAGGAGGAACTTCTTCACACAAAGGATTGTGAATCTGTGGAATTCCCTGTCCAGTGAAGCAGTTGAGGCTACCTCATTGAATGTTTTTAAGGCAAGGAAAGGTAAATGTTTGAACAGTAAAGGAATTAAGGGTTGTGGTGAACGGGCGGGTAAGTGGAGCTGAATCCACGGAAAGATCAGCCATGATCTTATTGAATGGTGGAGCAGGCTCGAGGGGCCAGATGGCCTACTCCTGCTCCTAGTTCTTATGTTCTTATGTTGTGTTCTTAACTGCTGGAAACAATTTCTCCCAGGTATTCCATCAAATCATTTTGAACACCCCTGTGAAATCTCTTAACTTTGTCTGCGCTAAGCTTCTCTCGTTCAACACCATATGTAGACTGTTACTGTGATTCATTGCAGATGACTCTTCCTGACACCAGAAACTACATTTCAGAAGCACGTCATTAGCTGTAGTGCATTTTGAGACATTGAGATCATATAGGTGCTAGATAAATGCAAGTTGTTTTCTTTATTTTATACACTACTTCATGCTGACCTCACAAAAAGATCAGCCACAGAAGGGTAGAGCAAAGATTCACTGGAATACAATAAATATTTATATAGTGCCTTTTACATTCACAATCCCAAAGCACTCGACAGCCAATTAAGTACTTCTGATGAGTAATCACAATCCACCAGCCAGCTTGTGTACAACAAGCTCCCACAAACTATGAGATAATGACCAGATAATGTCTTTTAATTTTTCAGTTGGGAGTGACATGTTGACTTTCCGAACACCCCTGCCTTTCTCCAAAACAGTAAACATTTTATCTGAAAGACAACACCGCTGACAGTGCAGCATTCCCTCTGCGTTCAAATGCCAATTTACTCTTCTCCTCAAATCTCTGGAATTGATTTGATTTGATTTATTATTGTCAGATGTCTTAACATACAGTGAAAAGTATTGTTTCTTGCGCGCTATACAGACAAAGCATACCATACATAGAGAAGGAAAGGAGAGGGTGCAGAATGTAGTGTTACAGTTGTAGCTAGGGTGGAAAGAAAGATCAACTTAATGCGAGGTAGGTCCATTCAAAATTCTGATGTCAGCAGGCAACAAGCTGTTCTTGAGTCAGTTGGTACTCAGACTTTAGTATCTTTTTCCTGACGGAAGAAGGTGGAAGAGAATATGTCCGGGGTGCGTGGGATCCTTAGTTATGCTGTCTGCTTTGCCGAGGCAGCGGGGAATGTAGACAAGGTCAATGGATGGGAGGCTGGTTTGAGTGATGGACTGCGCTTCGTTCACGACCTTTTGTAGTTTCTTGCGGTCTTGGGCAGAGCAGGAGCCATACCAAGCTGTGATACAACCAGAGAGAATGCTTTCTATGGTGCATCTGTAAAGGTTGGTGAGAGTCGTAGCTGACATGCCAAATTTCCTTAGCCTCCTGGGAAAGTAGAGGCGGTGGTGGGCTTTCTTAACTATAGCGTAGGCATGGAGGGACCAGGACAGGTTATTGGTGATCTGGACAGCTAAAAACCTGAAGCTCTCGACCATTTCCCACTTAGTCTCTGTTGATGTAGACAGGGGCATGTCCTCAACTACGCCTCCTGAAGTCGATGACCATCTCCTTTGTTTTGTTGATATCGAGGGAGAGATTACTTTCGTTGCACCAGTTCACCAGATTCTCTATCTTTTTCCCTGGTCTAGAATGGTCTAGTTTGGACCAGGGAGCGGCGCGGGCTTGGAGGGCCGAAGGGCCTGTTCCTGTGCTGTATTGTTCTTTGTTCCTATACTCTGTCTTGTCATTGTTTGAGATCTCACCCACTATGTTGGTAAACTGACAGCTACTATTTACTCAGAAAGGTTGATAAAAATGGTCTTTATTTTTGTTGGAATAGGGCAGGTTATAGTTTCATATAGCGCAGAAAATGTCCTTTGGACCATCAAGTCTACACCGAGAATAACTACCACTAAAGATGCGCTAATCTCATTTTCCTGCATTCAAGGATAATGGGGAAGATTCTCCCAGCCCACTGCGCTGCTCGAGTAGTGCAACAGGTAGGGACACATCAGCAGGGGCTGTTTCCCAGACTTCCCACTGGGTGTCACGGCCTCTGCGTGTCTCCGGGACCGTGTTTTTCAGCAGCATCAGCATCACGCTGGAAATTGGCACAGAGCTGATTAGCATATTGAAATTGCGATTTCAATATGATTAGTGGGACCCGGACTGAACTCTCCAGACCTGCTACCATCTCCTTGCCCCACACCTTGGCGGGACTAGTTCCCTCGGGCAAGATTTACTCCTGCTCCCCACGAACGGGGAACAGGTGTCCCAACCCCGACCCCGCTGGAGGGAAGGGAGGTAATTGATGCCCCCCCACAGGAGGGGGGGGAGGGGGGGGGTGCCTCAATACGTGGCACTCTGGCACTGCTCAAGGGACAAACTGGCACTGCCCAAGGGGCACTGCCCACTGGGAATAGGGCAGTGCCAAGGGGGCGGGGCCAGAGGCAGTGGGGGCGGGGGATGGTGGGGAGGGGACCCGTTGCCACCCTGCAATTGTAGCGTTGGGAGAAGGAGGGAAGAGGTGATCAGGACTGGCCATCCGGATGGGAGTCATCGCACCTTTCGGGGCTGGGGAGGAGAACATCTGGACTGGCAGGGGCTGAGGAACATCGGGGTTGATCAGTGGTTTTGGGGGGCTGCCGGGGCTGGGGAACATCGGTGCTGGTCAGTGGGATTGGGGGGTTGGGTGCCAGGGCTGGCAGAGGCTGGGAAACATTGGGGCTGGTCAGTGGGATTGGGGGAGCTGTCAGGGCTGGCTGGGGTGGCAGGGACATAGGGGCTGGTCAGTGAGATTGGGGGGGCTGGCAGGGGCTGGGGAACATTGGGGCTGGTCAGTGAGATTGGGGGGGCTGTCGGGGCTGGCTGGGGTGGCAGGGACATAGGGGCTGGTCAGTGAGATTGGGGGGGCTGTCAGGGCTGGCTGGGGTGGCAGGGACATAGGGGCTGGTCAGTGAGATTGGGGGGGCTGTCAGGGCTGGCTGGGGTGGCAGGGACATAGGGGCTGGTCCGGGAGGCCAGCAATCAGTGTGTGGGGTGGGGTTGGGAAGGCAGCAAAGCGGGCTTACTGGGGAAGCCAGCGATCAGGCTGGCCAGCGATCCGGAGGCCAGCAATGAGGGGGGCCACTGCGCATGCACGGATCTCTGCACTGACAGAGCAGCGCATGCACGGTGGCGTTATGCTGCCGGCCTCTCGGGCGCGAATAGGTCCCATCCCCAGATTTCCAGAGTGAATCATGCTCGGACACTCTGACATTCATTCTAGAAATCACGCTAAAAAATCCAGCTGGGGTTACTCCCATTTTCCTGCACGTTGTTGGGAATTTAGAATTTGTTTGGGAGAATTCCAGCCAACATATCCTTGAATATTATGATATTTCAAATCCCCTCTGAATCACCTGTCCCTAATCCTAAAATCCCTTGTGATTGACCCCTCAACCAAGGGGGACAGCTGCGTCCTATTCACCCTATCCAAGCCCCTCATAATCTTCCTTCCACCAACAGGAACAGTTTCTCCCTGCCTACTCTCATGATTGTGAGCAGGTCTATTGAATCTCTGCTCAACCTTCTCCAACTACCCATGTAACTGCAGTTCCTCACTCCTGGAGCTGTGATCATGCACTCTGTAACTCCTGCTGCCAACTGGAAAGATGGCAGGAACAGTTGTGCACACACACTCGACTCACACTGCAGCTGCAGCACATGTGCAGCTGTTCTTTTGTCTTTTGGGTTGGGTAGCAGGAGATCAAAATTTGGAGGTTCCAGCAGGTTTATTATGCTACATGCCTCAAGCTGCGGCATGCCTAGTGGCTGAATTTCCACTGCAAGATACCCATTCTCTGGCTAGACCCTTGCTGGGGAGAGATGTGTACTATATGCCTTTCCCTCAAGTTACATCATTTGGGTGCCCACACACGAGCACCCATGGTAACATTGACAGATATTGTGCATGTAATCCTCTTCCTATTGCATACATATTCCTTTCTATTAATGCTCTGCTTTGTGGAAGGTGTCCACAGGTAATCTGGTTTAAAGTTAAAGTTTATTTGTTAGTGTCACAAATAGGCTTACATTAACACTGCAATGAAGTTATTATGAAAATCCCCTAGTTGCTACACTCCAGTGCCTGTTCGGGTACACTGAGGGAGAGGTTAGCATGGCCAATGCACCTAACCAGCACGTCTTTCGGATTGTGGAGGAAACTGGAGCACCCGGAGGAAACCCACTGTCTGTGTGGAGTCTCCGCACAGACAGTGACCCAAGCTGGGAATGGAACCAGGGTCCCCGGCACTGTGAGGCTAACCACTGCAGTGCTAACCACTGTGCCACCGTGCCGCCCCACTTAGCTTAATTAGTAGATAAAGGGACTCTCAAACCAGTTCTCCTGAAGAGTCATCCGGACTTGAAATGTTATTCTGGTCTCTCTCCACAGGTGCTGTCAGATCTTTTGAGATTTTCCAGCGTTTTCTGTTTTCGTTTCAGATTCCAACATCCGCAGTTATTGCTTTTATCTTAAGGTTCATATCTCGTTTGTGTATTGAGTTTTTCTTGAATATTTTCATCCATTCACCCATTCACTAATATTCACACTGGACATTTAAACTTACCACACAGCAGCTAGTATCATTTAAAAAAAAGGGCATGTCTTCTACGCTTATCCTTTACACAAGTCTCTTTGTGGATTTCTGTGCTGAGGGAGTTTTTCAGGATTCTGCATCGAAAGGCGGATACCTTTGAATGTGACCAGGTAGTGATCAGCTTTCTGTCTGATCAGTGTCCGACTCAGTGTCTGGAATTCTCCAGTGGGATTCTCTGGTCCTGTTGGCAGCTCACCCCCATCCGCGGGTTTCCTGCCGACGTAGGGTGGTGTCAATGGGAATTCCCATTGATAGTGGCGGGACCAGAGAATCCCGCCACTAACAAACAATGCGCCACTTCCTGCCAGTGGGAAACACGTGGCTGGGAGGCCGAAGAATTTCACCCAGCGTTTCCAACTCTGATCAAAAGCTTTGGGCCATTGTTTCTAAACGCTTCTCCATCACTGAGGTTAAACTGGGTTGCTAGGTTTATCCTTACAGCTTTTGTTGAACAAGGGTGTAATGTTTTCAATTATCTAGTTCTCTGGCATCATCCATCATTTAAGGAGGACTGGAACATTATGGCCAATGCTCCACAATTTCCAGCCTTCTCTCATTATCCTTGGATGCATCTCATCCGGTCTTGGTGATTTATCAACTTTAAGTAGACAGATTATTGCTATCATTTTTAACCTATCAAGTGTCACAACTACTTCCTCTTTCAGAATGACTTGGGCAACATCTTCCTTGGTAAAACAGATGCAGAGTCCTTATTTAGTACCTCAGTCACATTTCCTGTCTCCTTGTGTAAATCCTATTTTTTTCATTATTCAGGCACTGGCTAGGCCAGCATATATTATGATGTGGAGATGCCGGCTTTGGACTGGGGTAAACACAGTAAGAAGTTTAACAACACCAGGTTAAAGTCCAACAGGTTTATTTGGTAGCAAAAGCCACACAAGCTTTCGGAGCTCTAAGCCCCTTCTTCAGGTGAGTGGGAATTCTGTTCACAAACAGAGCTTATAAAGACACAGACTCAATTTACATGAATAATGGTTGGAATGCGAATACTTACAACTAATCAAGTCTTTAAGAAACAAAACAATGTGAATGGAGAGAGCATCAAGACAGGCTAAAAAGATGTGTATTGTCGCCAGACAAGACAGCCAGTGAAACTCTGCAGGTCCACGCAACTGTGGGAGTTACAAATAGTGTGACATGAACCCAATATCCCGGTTGAGGCCGTCCTCGTGTGTGCGGAACTTGGCTATCAGTTTCTGCTCAGCGACTCTGCGCTGTCGTGTGTCGCGAAGGCCGCCTTGGAGAACGCTTACCCGAATATCAGAGGCCGAATGCCCGTGACCGCTGAAGTGCTCCCCAACAGGAAGAGAACAGTCTTGCCTGGTGATTGTCGAGCGGTGTTCATTCATCCGTTGTCGCAGCGTCTGCATAGTTTCCCCAATGTACCATGCCTTGGGACATCCTTTCTTGCAGCGTATCAGGTAGACAACGTTGGCCGAATTGCAAGAGTATGTACCGTGTACCTGGTGGATGGTGTTCTCACGTGAGATGATGGCATCTCTGTCGATGATCCGGCACGTCTTGCAGAGGTTGCTGTGGCAGGGTTGTGTGGTGTCATGGTCACTGTTCTCCTGAAGGCTGGGTAGTTTGCTGCGGACAATGGTCTGTTTGAGGTTGTGCGGTTGTTTGAAGGCAAGAAGTGGGGGTGTGGGGATGGCCTTAGCGAGATGTTCGTCTTCATCAATGACATGTTGAAGGCTCCGGAGGAGATGCCGTAGCTTCTCCGCTCCAGGGAAGTACTGGACAACGAAGAGTACTCTGTCCACTGTGTCCCGTGTTTGTCTTCTGAGGAGGTCGGTGCGGTTTTTCGCTGTGGCGCGTTGGAACTGTTGATCAATGAGTCTAGCGCCATATCCTGATCTTATGAGGGCATCTTTCAGCGTCTGGAGGTGTCTGTTGCGATCCTCCTCATCCGAGCAGATCCTGTGTATACGGAGGGCTTGTCCGTAGGGGATGGCTTCTTTAATGTGTTTAGGGTGGAAGCTGGAGAAGTGGAGCATCGTGAGGTTATCCGTGGGCTTGCGGTACAGTGAGGTGCTGAGGTGACCGTCCTTAATGGAGATGCGTGTGTCCAAGAATGCAACCGATTCCGGAGAATAGTCTATGGTGAGCCTGATGGTGGGATGGAACTTGTTGATGTCATCATAGAGTTGTTTCAGTGATTGTTCACCATGAGTCCAAAGGAAGAAAAGGTCATCGATGTATCTAGTGTATAGCATCGGTTGAAGGTCCCGTGCGGTGAAGAAGTCTTGTTCGAACCTGTGCATGAAGATGTTGGCATATTGAGGTGCGAATTTGGTCCCCATGGCTGTTCCATGTGTCTGGATGAAGAACTGGTTGTTGAAGGTGAAGATATTGTGGTCCAGGATGAAGCGGATGAGATGTAAAATTGCATCTGGAAACTGGCAGTTGTTGGCGCTGAGCACTGAAGTACCCTTTGTTGTCCAGTACTTCCCCGGAGCGGAGAAGCTACGGCATCTCCTCCGGAGCCTTCAACATGTCATTGATGAAGACGAACATCTCGCCAAGGCCATCCCCACACCCCCACTTCTTGCCTTCAAACAACCGCACAACCTCAAACAGACCATTGTCCGCAGCAAACTACCCAGCCTTCAGGAGAACAGTGACCATGACACCACACAACCCTGCCACAGCAACCTCTGCAAGACGTGCCGGATCATCGACAGAGATGCCATCATCTCACGTGAGAACACCATCCACCAGGTACACGGTACATACTCTTGCAATTCGGCCAACGTTGTCTACCTGATACGCTGCAAGAAAGGATGTCCCAAGGCATGGTACATTGGGGAAACTATGCAGACGCTGCGACAACGGATGAATGAACACCGCTCGACAATCACCAGGCAAGACTGTTCTCTTCCTGTTGGGGAGCACTTCAGCGGTCACGGGCATTCGGCCTCTGATATTCGGGTAAGCGTTCTCCAAGGCGGCCTTCGCGACACACGACAGCGCAGAGTCGCTGAGCAGAAACTGATAGCCAAGTTCCGCACACACGAGGACGGCCTCAACCGGGATATTGGGTTCATGTCACACTATTTGTAACTCCCACAGTTGCGTGGACCTGCAGAGTTTCACTGGCTGTCTTGTCTGGAGACAATACACATCTTTTTAGCCTGTCTTGATGCTCTCTCCATTCACATTGTTTTGTTTCTTAAAGACTTGATTAGTTGTAAGTATTCGCATTCCAACCATTATTCATGTAAATTGAGTCTGTGTCTTTATAAGCTCTGTTTGTGAACAGAATTCCCACTCACCTGAAGAAGGGGCTTAGAGCTCCGAAAGCTTGTGTGGCTTTTGCTACCAAATGAACCTGTTGGACTTTAACCTGGTGTTGTTAAACTTCTTACAGCATTTATTACCCATCCCTAGTTGCCCTTGAGAAAGTGATCTTTGAGCAGGTGAACTGCCTTCTTGAAACGCTGCACTCCATTTGGCATAGATACACCCACAGTGCTGTTAGTGAGTTCTAGGATTCTTTTAGGTCCCTAATTGGACCACCCTGCCTTTTACCACCCTTTTATTATTTTATACCCTGATGATTCTTATCAATAAAAAACAAAGGTTTAGTAGTGTGCTGGTTAGAGTGATACCTGGTCCATAGGAAGATGGTTGTGGTTGTGGAGGGTCAGTCATCTCAGCTCCAGGACATCTCTGCAGGAGTCCCTCAGGGTAGTGTCCTAGGCCCAACCATCTTCAGCTGCTTCATCAACGACCTTCCCTCTGTCATAAGGTCAGAAGTGAGGATGTTCGCTGATGATTGCACAATGTTCAGCATCATTCGCGACTCCTCAGATACTGAAGCAGTCCATGTTCAAATGCAACAAGATCTGGACAATATCCAGGCTTGGGCTGACAAGTGGCAAGTGACATTCACGCCACACAAATGCCAGGCAATGACCATCACCAATAAGAGATACTCTAACCACCGCCCCTTGACATTCAATGGTGTTATCGCCCCCATCACTGAATCCCCCACTGTCAACACCTTTGCGATTAACATTGACCAGAAACTCAACTGGACTCACCACATAAACACTGTGGCTACAAGAGCAGGTCAGAGGCTAGGAATACTGCGGCGAGTAACTCACCTCCTGACTCCCCAAAGCCTGTCCACCATCTACAAGGCACAAGTCAGGAGTGTGATGGAATACTCCCCACTTGTCTGGATGAGTGCAGTTCCAACAACACTCAAGAAACTTGACACCATCCAGGACAAAACAGCCCCGCTTGATTGGCACCACATCTCCAAACATTCAATCTCTCCACCACCGACGCTCAGTAGCAGCAGTGTGAACTATCTACAAGATGCACTGCAGCAATTCACCAAAGATCCTTAGACAGCACCTTCCAAACCCACCACCACTTCCACCTAGAAGGACAAGGGCAGCAGATGGGAACACCACCACCTGCAAGTTCCCCTCCAAGCCACTCATCACCCTGACTTGGGAAAAATTGCTGTTCCTTCGCAGTCGCTGGGTCAAAAGCCTGGAATTCCCTCCCTAATGGCATTGTGGGTCAACCCACAGAACAAGGACTGCAGCTCACCACCACCTTTTCAAGGGCAACTAGGGTTAGGCAATCAATGCTTGCCAGCCAGCGATGCCCATGTCCCACGAATGAATAAAGAAATAGGCAGTGACCCTAGCTGGGAATCGAACCCAGGTCCCTGGCACTGTGAGGCAGCTATGCTAACCACTGTGCCACCGTGCCAGCCCCATGATCTCAAGAAATGGGCTGAATGCGCTGGATACAAGATGCCGGCTGTAGTATTGTCCTCAGAACTAGCCATACCCTTTGCCAAGCTGTACCAGTACAGCTACAACACTGATATCATAGAATCATAGAAACCCTACAGTGCAGAAGGAGGCCATTCGGCCCATCGAGTCTGCACCGACCACAATCCCACCCAGGCCCTACCCCCACATATTTTACCCGCTAATCCCTCTAACCAACGCATCCCAGGACTCTAAGGGGCAATTTTTTTTTTAACCTGGCCAATCAACCTAACCCGCACATCTTTGGACTGTGGGAGGAAACCGGAGCACCCGGAGGAAACCCACGCAGACACGAGGAGAATGTGCAAACTCCACACAGACAGTGACCCGAGCCAGGAATCGAACCCGGGACCCTGGAGCTGTGAAGCAGCAGTGCTAACCACTGTGCTACCGTGCCGCCCCCTGATATCCACCCAATGATTTGGAAAATTGCCCAGGTACGTCTTGTCCACAAAAAGCAGAACAATCCTAATGATTTCTACTTCACAGTCTCCTATCAATCATCAGCAAACTGATGGATGGTTTTCAGGTAGCAGTGCTATCAAGCAGCACTCACCTGCCCACTGGTGCTGAGTTTGGAGTTCACCCAGGGCCTCTCGGCTCCAGACCTCATTACAGCCTTGGTCCAAACATGAAGCAAAGAGCTGAATAGCGGGAGTGAGGTGCGAGTGACTGCCCTAAAAATCAAGGCAGCATTTAACTGAAGGAATCCGAGCAAAAGTGAAGTCAATGTGAATAAGAGGGAAAACGTCCCACTAGATGAAGTCATACCTGGCACAATGTTGTGGTTATTGGAGGCATCTCAGCCCCAGGATATTGCTGCAATAGATCCTCAGGGGAGTGCCTAGGCCCAAGCATCGTCAGCTACTTCATCACTAACTTTCCATCACAGCATCAGAATTGGGGATATTCACTGATGATTGAAGTGTTCAGTACTATTCGCAGCTTTTCAGATAAGGAAACAGTTCATCTCCATATGCAGCAGAGTTGGACAATATACAGGCTTGGGCTAATAAGTGGCGAGTAACATTGGCATGCAGTGCAGCAGTGTATACCATCTACAAGATGCACTGCAGAAATCCACCAAGCCTCCTTCAATAGCACCTTCCAAACCCATGACCTACACCACATGGCATGCAGCAATTCAAGGAGGTGGCACTCTTCTCAAGGAAAGTCAGAGATGGGCAACAACTGCTGGTCCAGCTCTTCCTAGTAAGAAGTCTCACAACACCTGGTTAAAGTCCTACAGGTTTATTTGGTAGCAAAAGCCACTAGCTTTCGGAACAGGCCGTTCCTTTGTCAGGTGAGTGGGAGTTCTGTTCACAAACAAGGCACAAAGACACAAACTCAATTTACAAAATAATGATTAGAATGCGAGTCTTTACAGGTAATCAAGAGCTCTCTCCACTCACATTGTCTGTACCTTTAAGACTTGATTACCTGTAAAGACTCGCATTCTAATCATTATTTTGTAAATTTAGTTTGTGTCTTTATATGCCCCGTTTGTGAATAGAACTAGGAGCAGCGCTCCGAAAGCTAGCGGCTTTTGCTACCAAATAAACCTGTTGGACTTTAACCTGGTGTTGTGAGACTTCTTACTGTGTTTACCCCAGTCCAACGCCGGCCTCTCCACATCATGACTAGCTCTTCCTCCCTTCTTTCAGTCTTGATAAATGTTCCATAATACTGCCTCAATTAACTGGGCTTCAGTTTTAACAGCAATCATTTCATGTAACTCGACTACCACATTTTTACTGCTCTGTGACAGGTGTCTTTTCAAGGACAAAGCTGCAAAGTTTGTTGTCTCTGTTAATTTCATATCAGCAAAGACTGTTGGTCCTTGTTCTGTGTCTGTATCTTATCAGCTAGAGCTCTCTGACTAGAATTCATTTTAATTTAAACTGTCCTTCCAACAGTAATGTTCTTAACAGATGAAAGTAAAACATTAGAATTAACCGTTTCCTTACAGCATGTGGCTACAGTGACTGCAATGGCATTAAAAGGGAACGAAATAAATATTTAGAATCATCATGGAATAGTGCAGAAGGATGCCATTCAGCCTATCAAGTCTACACCCACTCTTACCCAGACCCTATCCCCATAACTACATGTATTTTACCCTGCTAACCCCCCTCCCCCTAACCTATATATATCATGGGACACTAAGGGGCAATTTTAAATGGCCAATCCACCTAACCTGTACATCTTTGGACTGTGGGAGGAAACCGGAGCACCTGGAGGAAACTCACACAGGCACAGGGAGAAAGTGCAAACTCCACACAGACAGACAGACCATCACCCAAGGCCAGAGTTGAACCAGGGTTCCTGGTGCTGTGAGGCAGAAGTGCTAACCAATGTGCCACCGTGCTGCCCTGTAACACAAAAAGCATAAAATAATATCAGAAAAGGGCTGGGAAATGAGATGTGGGTAGCTGGGCATTGTACTAGCACAGACAGGAAGGGCCAAATGGTCTTTTCTATGTTGTTAATTCCATGATACCATAAAAGAGGAATATCCCATGAAGGGGATCACATGTGTTACACTGCAATGCTTTAACATTGATAAACACTAAGATAAAGGCCTTAGAGTTAGTTCAAGGCTTCACTTCATTTTGGCTGCACAATGAGTTGATTATTCTGGTCGCCTCACTATAGGAAGGATGTGGAAAAGATTGAAAGGGTGCAGAGGAGATTTACAAGGATGTTGCCTGGATTGAGTGGCATGCCTTATGAGGATAGGCTGAGGGAGCTCGGTCTTTCTCCTTGGAGAGACGTAGGATGAGAGGAGACCTAATAGAGGTATATAAGGTGTTGAGAGGCATAGATCGGGTGGACTCTCAGAGGTTTTTTCCCAGGGTGGAAATGTCTGCTACGAGAGGACACAGGTTTAGGGTGCTGGGGGGTAGGTACAGGGGAGATGTTAGGGGTAAGTTTTTCACACAGAGGGTGGTGAGCGAGTGGAATCGGCTGCCGTCAGTGGTGGTGGAGGCAAACTCAATAGGGTCTTTTAAGAGACTCCTGGATGAGTACATGGGACTTAATAGGATGGAGGGTTATAGGTAGGTCTAGAAGGTAGGGATATGTTCGGCACAACTTGTGGGCCAAAGGGCCTGTTTGTGCTGTAGTTTTTCTATGTTTCTATGTTCTATGTTTCTATGTTCTATGTTTCTATTATCATAATTACGTAAATATATTGTTACCTGTTTCTTCAAAACCATACTTCCAAATGGCTCATTCTCAAATTTTACAAATTAGAGGGCTGTAACTAATCAAATTTCAAGCAGGAAAACTGCTGCTGGTGCTTCTCAACTTTGGGCAGCTTCATGATTTCCTGTCAAGCTTTTAAAGAAAATCCGAATCATGAAGCTGCTCAGGAAACTAGGGAGATTTGGCATGTCCGCTACAACTCTCACCAACTTCCACAGGTGCACCATAGAAAGCATTCTTTCTGGTTGTATCACAGCTTGGTATGGCTCCTGTTCTGCCCAAGACCACAAGAAACTACAAAAGGTCATGAATGAAGCCCAATCCATCACTCAGTCCAGCCTCCCATCCATTGACACTGTCCACACTTCCTGCTGCCTCGGAAAAGCATAATCAAGGACCCCACGGACATGCTCTCTTCCACCTTCTTCCGTCGTGAAAAAGATGCAAAAGTTTGAGGTCATATACCAACTGACTCAAGAACAGCTTCTTTCCTGCTGTCATCAGACTTTTGAATGGACCTACCTCGTATTAAGTTGAGCTTTCTCTATACCCTAGCTATGATTGTAACACTACATTCTGCACTCTCTCCTTTCCCTCCCTATGTACGGTGTGCTTTATATAGCGCGCAAGAAAGAATACTTTTCACTGTATACTAACACATGTGACAATGATAAATCAAATCAAATAGGTTGGAAGCAGCAGCAGCAACTAGTAAAGTTGACTTGATGCTGACAGGCTGGCTCTAAAAAATATCCAAGCTCTCAACCTGACAGATTTGTTTTTTTAAAGTCAGTCTTTCAGGTCTGCAGCTTATGCTGCGAAGCATGGATGATGAGAAACTGTTGAAAACCCTGGACCTGCTTCCCCCACCTGTCTCCCCACCACCAGAATCCAGATCCCAGTGTTTTGCACCATCTGCACCCTTCTCTCCCAGGCTATGCCTCTCTGTCCTTTCCCGACTAAAACCCAACTCTAATGTACCTTTCTTCACAGTTTCTGCAGGGTTAAAATCTCTTTTTATTCTTACATTTTTCTTTTTCCCTTTCTCTGTGAAAGACACAAGCCTATGCTGGGTTCAGATTTCCCCACTGCTTGCTGGCACCCAAGTTACTCATGCACGGTTTTAGATGGGTGGAGTGGAAAATCCATAGCTCACATTCTTCATGGTTGTGATTGCGGTTTCACACAAAGCACCCGCCTCACACGTCGTTGGCATGGGGCAAAAAAAGAGGTGTAAGTGAATCACCTGCTCACAGCAGCCAGAAAGAACAGTGTCTGGACAACTCTGCACATACACCGTTTCTGAAAGCAGATTGAAATGTAGCTGTAACGGTGTAAAACATCTCAGCCATGTGCAATACCTTCTCCAATTCCAACATCTGTACAGATATCCTGGAAACTAGCATTACCCACTGAAAGCAGGCAGGGGTGTGGGTGTTCTCACCATCCATAATAGCAATGCAACTGTTGTATGTTGCTTTTGATTGCTGAGGAATGATTACAGGTATATAGATATGCGTGAACAATGGTTTATTGAATGAAGATACCTATATGCAGTATTTGGAGTATTGCATGCAGTCCTGGTTGCCACACTACCAGAAGGACATGGAAGCTTTGGAAAGAGTGCAAAGAAAGTTCACCAGGATGTTGCCTGGTCTCAAGAGTGTTGGCTATGAGGAGAGGTTGAATAAACTAGGATTGTTTTCACTGGAAAGATGGAGGCTGAGGGGAGACCTGATATGTGGGTGGCACGGTGGCACAATGGTTAGCACTGCTGCCTCACAACGCCAGGGAGACGTGTTCGATTCCCGGCTTGGGTCACTGTCTATGTGGAGTTTGCACATTCTCCCCGTGTCTGCGTGGGTTTCCTCCGGGTGCTCCGGTTTCCTCCCACAGTTTAAAAAGCGTGCTGGTTAGGTGCATTGACCCAAACAGGCGCCGGAGTGTGACAACTAGGGGAATTTCACAGTAACTACATTGTTAATGTAGGCCTTACTTGTGACTAATAAATAAACTTTAACTTTAGAGGTCTACAAAATTATGAGAGGCAGAGACAGGGTGGATAGCCAGAGGCTTTTTCCCAGGATGGAAGTGCCAATTACAAGGGGCACAGGTTCAAGGTGAGAGGGAGAAAGTTTAAGGGAGATGTGCGGGGCAAGTTTTTCACACAGAGATGGGTGGGTGCCTGGAACGCACTGCCAGAGGAAGTGGTGGAAGCAGGCACATTAACAACATTTAGGAGGCATCTGGATGGGTTCATGAATAGGGAGGGGATAGAGAGATACGGTCTGAGTAAGGGTAGAAGGTTTTTTTTTAGTTTAGTTAGGGCATCATGATCGGCACAGGCTTGGACGGCTGAAGGGCCTGTTCCTGTGCTGTACTTTTCTTTGTTCTATATATAGATTATACACGGCTTCTGGTGTTATGAGTGTAAGCCATGAACCACCTTCCATCTAATTCTTGGGTCATGTGTCTCTCTCTCACATTATTGTGTGGGTGGTACTGTTCCACCAGTTCCACACATTAACATTTTCAGCTCTGAACACCCCAATACGACAATAATACAATACTACAGCAATCAGGTCATTTTACATTGAACTTTTGCAACACAGGAACAGCCTTTCAGCCCAGCTGGTCGACACTGGTGTTTGTGCTGCAGGTTGGTTTGCTTCCAATGGTGGTGCTGTTGTCAGAAACATTACTGTTGACCTCATCCAAAAGAGGAATGAGCTGTTTTGCCTTCAGGCATCCTTTACAGACTTCAGCTGCTGATCATATACAAAGAAGCTGAGCGGAGACACTCCTGTGGTTGAGATGCACTGACAGGTTCATGAAGTTCCAGATGGGAATAATTGTTTTTTAAATCTTTTGGCCAGTATTCACTGTATAAAAAGTTATTTTTACTTTGGGAATCTGTTTAAGGTTGAGCCAGAATAAACTCGAGTATTTCTGATGGTTTTTGAGACAGGAACTGACAGTTTCCTGTGTAAAGGACCAAAGCATTTTTCCTGAGCTCATCCAGTGGATCCACTCATATGTCGGTAGGATGTGGAAAAAGCCTGTATTTAGGCCTCAGTGCACTGAGAAACATATCAAATCTCCAGATTTGGCTTATTTACCTTTGCAAAATGCTCCAGCTCTCCACCTATGAGATATCCACTGCTTGCTGAAGTCCAGGTCTGAGGCGTTCAAGTCAGGCGACACTGACCTATACAAGAAAGCCAGATACGATCGAAGGAGATCCATCAAAGATGTCAAAGGATTGTACCGGACCAAGCTAGAGTCCCAGGCTAGCCACACTGACCTCCGCGGACTATGGCAAGGTCTGCAAGACATAACAGACTACAAGATGAAGGCATGTAAAATCGCCGGCTCCAACGCACCCCTCCCTGATGACTCAATGCATTCTCTGCCCGTTTTGAGCAAGAGGTCAGCGAGAGCACGCCCTCTACCCTGGAAACCATGGATGAACCTGTATCTGGGGTCACCATTGTAGATGTCAGAGCAGTTTTCTCGAAGGTCAACCCACGGAAAGCGACTGGCCCGGATGGGGTACCCGGACGAGCACTCAGATCCTGTGCGGATCAGCTGGCAGGGGTATTCACAGACATCTTCAACCTCTCTTTACAACAATCTGAGGTCCCTGTCTGCTTCAAGAAGACGACCATCATCCCGGTACCTAAGAAAAACCAAGCAGCGTGCCTTAATAACTATCGGCCGGTGGCTCTGACATCCATCATTATGAAGTTCTTTGAAAGGCTAGTCATGGCACAAATCAATTCCAGCCTCCTGGACTACCAGGATCCACTACAGTTTGCCTACCGCCGCAACAGGTCCACAGCAGACGGAATTTCCCTGGCCTTGTACTCAACCCTGGAACACCGAGATAACAAGGTCACCTATGTCAGACTCCTATTTATTGACTACAGCTCAGCCTTCAACACTATTATTCCCACGAAACTTATCTCCAAACTCTGTGACCTGGGCCTTGGCACCTCTCTCTGTAACTGGATCCTGAACTTCCTAACTCACAGACCACAATCAGTAAGGATAGGCAACAACACCTCTTCCACGACCATCCTCAACACCGGTGCCCACAAGGCTGTGTTCTCAGCCCCCTACTATACTCATTATACACCTATGACTGTGTGGCCAAATTCCCCTCCAATACGATTTTCAAGTTTGCTGATGACGCCACCGTAGTGGGTCGGATCTTAAACAATGACGAGACAGAGTACAGGAATGAGATAGAGAATCTGGTGAACTGGTGCAGCAACAATAATCTCTCCCTCAATGTTAACAAAATGAAGGAGATTCTCATCGACTTCAGGAAGTGTAAAGAAGAACACGCTCCTGTCTTCATTAATGGGGATGAAGTAGAAAGGGTCGAGAGCTTCAGGTTTTTAGGTGTCCAGATCACCAACAACCTGTCCTGGTTCCCCCATGCCGACACTATAGTTAAGAAAGCCCATCAATGTCTCTACTTTCTCAGAAGACTAAGGAAATTTGGCATGTCAGCTACGACTCTCACCAACTTTTACAGATGCACCAGAGAAAATATTCTTTCAGGTTGTATCACAGCTTGGCATGGCTCCTGCTTTGTCCAAGACCGCAAGGAACTACAAAAGGCCGTGAATGTAGCCCAATCCATCTCGCAAACCAGCCTCCCATCCATTGACTCTGTCTACACTTCCCGCTGCCTCGGCAAAGCAGCCAGCATAATCAAGGACCCCACACATCCCAGACATTCTCTCTTCCACCTTTTTCCTTCGGGAAAATGATACAAAAGTCTGAAGTCATCTACCAACCGACTCAAGAACAGCTTCTTCCCTGCTGCTGTCAGACTTTTGAATGGACTTACCTTGAATTAAGTTGATCTTTCTCTACACCCTAGCTGTGACTGTAACACTATATTCTGCACTCTCTCGTTTCCTTCACTATGAACGATATGTTTTGTCTGTATAGTGCGCAAGAAACAATACTTTTCACTGTGTGTTAATATATGTGACAATAATAAATCAAATCAAATCAAAATCAACAGGTCCATTTCTGCCTTGGTGTCAACTATAGCTCAGTGGGTAGCACCTGAATCTTTGCATCACCAGGAACCCGGGTATGATTCTCGGCTTGGGTCCCTGTTTGTGTGGAGTTTGCATGTTCTCCCCGTGTCTGCGTGGGTTTCCTCCGGTGCTCTGATTTCCTCCCACAGTCTGAAAAATGAGCTGGTTAGGTGCATTGGCCATGCTAAATTCTCCCTTAGTGTACCCGAACAGGCGCCAGAGTGTGGCGACTCAGGGGGTTTCACAGTAACTTCATTGCAGTGTTAATGTAAGCCTACTTATGACACTGATAAAATAAAATTAAAAAACTTAAACTTTAAAAATCAGAAGTTCATTGGTTCAAGTCCTGCTTAACTGACATAAGAGCAGTCTTTAAGCTGTTACTCTAGTGCTGGACTGGGAGTGCTGCACTGTTGGAGATTGCCATCTTTCAGATGAAATGTTAAACCAAGGTTCTGCCTGCCCTCTCAAGTTGACGTAAGAAATCTCGGTCACTATTTCAGAGCAGTTTTACCCAGTGTCTTGGCCAATATCATTCATCTGGTTATTATCACACCTTGTCTGTGGAAGTTTTCCTTGTAAAACATTTACAATGTCCTTCAGCTGGTGAACAAAATGGAAGTATTTTTTCCCTTGGCCATTTATGTGGCTTTGGTTCCAGAGGCCCACCCCATCGGGGTCTGTCCCTGGGATCAAGGTGGACATGTTGAAATAGGAGAATAACTTCAGGTTTAAGAGGCCACAATCCTGACTGCCTGGGTTAGGATCTTTTGACTGGAGATGGGGAGCAGCAGTTTAAAATGCTGACTGGCAATTTCCCACAAGAGAGAGAAGTCGCTGGTGGGAGTAATCTATAGGTCCCCTAATAGTAGAGTCATAGAGTCAAAGAGGGTTACAGCATGGAAAAATGCCCTTTGGCCCAACTTGTCCATGCCACATTTTTTTTTTTAACCACTAAGCTATTCCCAATTGCCCGCATTTGGCCCATATCCCTCTTTAGAACATAGAACATAGAACAGTACAGCACAGAACAGGCCCTTCAGCCCACGATGTTGTGCCGAGCTTTATCTGAAACCAAGATCAAGCTATCCCACTCCCTATCATCCTGGTGTGCTCCATGTGCCTATCCAATAACCGCTTAAATGTTCCTAAAGTGTCTGACTCCACTATCACTGCAGGCAGTCCATTCCACACCCCAACCACTCACTGCGTAAAGAACCTACCTCTGATATCCTTCCTATATCTCCCACCATGAACCCTATAGTTATGCCCCCTTGTAATAGCTCCATCCACCCGAGGAAATAGTCTTTGAACGTTCACTCTATCTATCCCCTTCATCATTTTATAAACCTCTATTAAGTCTCCCCTCAGCCTCCTCCGCTCCAGAGAGAACAGCCCTAGCTCCCTCAACCTTTCCTCATAAGACCTACCCTCCAAACCAGGCAGCATCCTGGTAAATCTCCTCTGCACTCTTTCCAGCGCTTCCACATCCTTCTTATAGTGAGGTGACCAGAACTGCACACAATATTCCAAATGTGGTCTCACCTAGGTCCTGTACAGTTGCAGCATAACCCCACGGCTCTTAAACTCCAACCCCCTGTTAATAAAAGCTAACACACTATAGGCCTTCTTCACAGCTCTATCCACTTGAGTGGCAACCTTTAGAGATCTGTGGCTATGGACCCCAAGATCTCTCTGTTCCTCCACAGTCTTCAGAACCCTACCTTTGACCCTGTAATCCACATTTAAATTAGTCCTACCAAAATGAATCACCTCACATTTATCAGGGTTAAACTCCATTTGCCATTTTTCAGCCCAGCTTTGCATCCTATCTATGTCTCTTTGCAGCCTACATCAGCCCTCCACCTCATCCACTACTCCACCAATCTTGGTGTCATCAGCAAATTTACTGATCCACCCTTCAACCCCCTCCTCTAAGTCATTAATAAAAATCACAAAGAGCAGAGGACCAAGCACTGATCCCTGTGGCACTCCGCTAGCAACCTGCCTCCAGTCTGAAAATTTTCCATCCACCACCACCCTCTGTCTTCGATCAGATAGTCAGTTACCGATCCAATCTGCCAACTTTCCCTCTATCCCACACCTCCTTACTTTCATCATAAGCCGACCATGGGGGACTTTATCAAACGCCTTACTAAAATCCATGTATATGACATCAACTGCCCTACCTTCATCAACACACTTAGTTACCTCCTCAAAAAATTCAATCAAATTTGTGAGGCACGACTTGCCCTTCACGAATCCGTGCTGACTATCCCGGATTAATCCGCATCTTTCTAAATGGTCGTAAATCCCATCCCTAAGGACCTTTTCCATCAATTTACCAACCACCAAAGTGAGACTAACCAGTCTATAATTACCAGGGTCATTTCTATTCCCTTTCTTAAACAGAGGAACCACATTCGCCATTCTCCAGTCCTCTGGCACCATCCTCTATATCCATCTTACCCATGTACCTGTCTAAATGCTTTTTAAAAGACAACATTTTACCTGCCAATACTATTACCTCTGGCAGCTTGTTCCAGACACTCACCATCCTCTGTGTGAAAGAATTGTCCCTCTGGACCCTTTTGTATCTCTCCCCTCTCACCTTAAATCTACGCCCTCTAGTTTTAAACTCCCCTACCTTTGGAAAAAGATGTTGACTATCTAACTGATCAATGCCCCTCATTATTTTATAGAGCTCTATAAGATCACCCCTAAGTCTCCTACACTCCTAGTAGTTCCACGGTAGGACACAGTACAAACTAGGAAATATTGGGAGCTTGTAGGAAAGGTACAACAATAATCATAGGTGATTTTAATATGTATATAAACTGGATTAATCAAATTGGCAGGGGTCACCTTGAGCGAGAGTTCATAGAGTGTATTAGAGATTGTTTCTTGGAACAATATTTTGTTGAATCAAGCAAGCGCAGGCTGTTTTGGATTTAGTATTGTGTAATGAGATGGGATTAATTAATGGTCGTGTAGTAAAGGATCCTCGAGGGAAGAGTGATCATTGCATGCTTGAATTTCAAATTCAGTTTGAGGGCAATGAACTTGAGTCCCACACTAGTTTTATGGTGTTAAACCAAAGTAATTACATAGGCATGAAGACAGATTTGGCCCGAGTGGACTAGGTAAAAAGACTAAAGAGTAGGACAGTTGATGAGCAGTGGCAGACATTTAAGGAAGTATTCAATTCCTCTCAACTAAAATATATTCCAGAGTGGAAGGAAGATTCTAAAAGGGGAGAAATGCATCTGTGGCTAAGTTAAAGATAACATAAAGTTAAAAAGTAAGGCATACCATATTGCAAAGGCAGTCTGGAGGATTGGGAAACTTTTAAAGATCAACAAAAGGTTATTAAAAAGTAATAAAAAAAGCAAAGGTAAATTATAAAAGAAATCTAGAATAAAATATAAAAATGGATAGCAAAAGATTCTATAAGCATGTAAAAAGGAAGAGACTAGCTAAAGTCAACATTGGTCCCTTAAAGAATGCGAGTGGGGAGTTAATAATGGAGACACAGAAATGGCTGAGACACTAAATCAATATTTTGCCTCGGTTTTCACGGTGGAGGATACTAGAACCTTCCCAATAATAGTTGTTGAAAAGGGGGAACTTAAAAAAATCCCCATCACCGAGGCAACTGAGCAAACTATTGGGATTAAAGGCAGACAAGTCCTCAGGGCCTAATGGCTTCAATCTGAGGGTATTAAAGGAAGTTGTAGCAGAGATAGTGGGAGACGTTGGTTATAATACTCCAAAATTCTGTTGCAAAGGTTCCAGTGGACTGGAGGAAGGCTAATCTAACTCCCCTGTTCGAAAAAGGAGAAAGACAGAATGTAGGGAATTATAGACCAGTTAGCTTAAAGTCTGTCATTGGGAAACTGTTAGAATCCATTATTAAGAAAGTAATAATGGGACATTTGGAAAATCAAAATGCAATCCATCAGAGTCAGCAGAGTTTTATGAAGGGGAAATCGTGTTTGACTAATTTGCTGGAGTTCTTTGAGGTTGTAACAAGCAAAATAGATAATGGGGGTTCTGTAGAAGTAGTGTATCTAGTCTTCCAGAAGACATTTGATAAGATATTGCACAAAAGGTTAATATACAAGGTAAGATCCCGTGGGATTGGGGGTAATATATTAGCTTGAACAGATGATTGGCTAACCAACCGAAAGCAGAGAGCAGGGATAAATGTGTCTTTTTCTGGTTGGCCTCTTACTTCTAACTGCTCCATCAAGTCAAACAATTGTTATTCCCCCGATCTCTAACATTACTAAACCAATTAACAGCAGCATTGAAAGGAAAGGAAAAACAAGAACAATTTTGTCAACACTCCTTTTATTTTTTTCTCTCCTGGATTGCTCGGCACGGTGTGCAGAGATTAGTATTTAATGCCTGGATGCTCCAGGGCAACCCTGGACGGTTGGCAACACTAACCAGTTGTAAGTCTAGATATCTAACCCTTTTCACGTGGGGGCTTGGGTTAAAGAACAGATCATCAAATAGGGTGAAAGTGGTTCTTATCCAACTAGAACGCAAACCCTCCAAAGTCAAACGTATCGAAGTCTTGATCCATCGTTTCGCAGTCAAACGAATTGTAGCCCGAGCAGTCAGCTTCCTGGCAGCAATCAGCCGAGTGAATACCAAGTTCTGTGAAATCCAGGGGCACGGTTTGAGAGGGTTGAGCAGAGGACGAGGTCATCATGTAACCAAGGGTGGGACCAGTGGCTGCTCCACCCACCAACAGACAGGCAGCTCTGACAACCTTACTGGACTGGTAGCCGTGCCTCAGGCACCCGGCTGGCTGCCTCACTTTACTTCTGTTTGGTTTAGCTGCAGATAGAAATGCAAGAAAGATCTCACCAAAAATAAATTAGATACTTTATTAAATGGGCATGAATACCAAAATAAATCAATATCACACATACGCAGCATGTTTGAGACAATTCAAAAATCCTCTCTGCCTCAGTAAATTAAGACTTGCATTTGATGCAAGGTGCCACTCACCTTCTAGCCATTGAATTGTTGTTAATGAGGAAACATGGTGACCAATTTGCAGACAGTAAGGTCCCACACAGCGCAGTATGATAGTGACCAGATAGTTTGTTCAGTGGTGTTGGTGGAGGGGTGAATATTGACCAGTACCCCAGAGCGGCTGCAGGGCATTCTGGAAGGGGAGGGTGAACAGTCTGCTGTCGTGGTGCATATAGGCACCAATGATATAGGTAAAAAATGGGATGAGGTCCTACAAGCTGAAATTAGGGAGTTAGGAGTTAAACTAAAAAGTAGGACCTCAAAGGTAGTAATCTCAGGGTTGCTGCCAGTGCCACGTGCTAGTCAGAGTAGGAATGTCAGCATAGCTAAGATGAATAGATGGCTTGAGGGATGGTGCTAGAGGAAGGGATTCAAATTGCTGGGACATGGGAACCGGTTCTGGGGGAGGTGGGACGAGTACAAAGCAGACGGTCTGCACTTGGGCAGGACTGGAACCAATATCCTCAGGGAAGTGTTTGCTAGTACTGTTGGGGAGGAGGATGGGAACCGATGCAGGAAGTCAGAAGGAAGTAAAGTGGGGACAGAAACAAAAGGCAGTAAGGGGAAAAGTGGAAGGCCGAGAAATCAAAGACAAAAATCAAAAGGGGCCACAGGACAGAGTATAGAGACTGTGGAGAACTCAGTGAATGGGTCCAGTAAGGCTACAAAACTAAAACACAAAGAGAGTGTACAAAACATGACAGGACAGATGGTCTGAGGTGTGTTTGTTTTAACGCAAGGAGTATGACAGGTAAGGCGGATGAACTTAAAGTTTGGATTACTACATGGAACTATGATGTTGTGGCAATTACGGAGACTTGGATGAAAGAAGGTCAGGACTGGCAATTTGCATTCCAGGATTTGGATGCTTCAGGTGAGCTAGAGAGGGTGACAAAAGAGGTGGGGGTGTTGCTTTACTGATTAGAGAGAATGTAACAGCTAAACAGAGGGAGGACGCCTTAGTGGGATCATGCAGCGAGGCCATATGGGTAGAACTCAGGAACAGGATTTGGGGGGAGGTGATGGCCTAGTGGTATTATCGCTATACTATTAATCCAGAAACACAGCTAATGTTCTGGAGACCCGTGTTTGAATTCCACCACAGCAGCTGGTTGAATTTGAATTCAATAAAAAATATCTGGAATTAAGAATCTACTGATGACCATGAAATCATTGTCGATTGTCAGAAAAACCCATCTGGTTCACTAATGTCCTTTAGGGCAGGAAATCTGCCATCCTTACCAAGTCTGGCCTGCATGTGACTCCAGAGCCACAGCAATGTGGTTGTCTCTCAACTGCCCTCCAAGGGCGACTAGGTGGGCAATAAATGCCAGCCAGTGACACCATGTCCCACAAGTGAATATTAAAATAAACAGAAGCAGTGCAATCACACTGTTGGGGTTGTTCTACAGACCTCCCAATAGCCAGCATGAATTGGAGGAATTGATATGTCAGCAGATTATGGGAAGATATGAAAAGAACAGGGTAGTTGTGATGGGCCATTTTAACTTCCCCAACATAGACTGGGATTCCTTCAGTGCCAGGGTCTTGGACGGGGCAGAGTTTGTTCAGTGTGTTCAAGAGTGCTTCTTGAGGCGGCACGGTAGCACAGTGGTTAGCACTGCTGCTTCACAGCTCCAGGGACCTGGGTTCGATTCCCGGCTTGGGTCACTGTCTGTGTGGAGTTTGCACATTCTCCTCGTGTCTGCGTGGGTTTCCTCCGGGTGCTCCGGTTTCCTCCCACAGTCCAAAGATGTGCAGGTTAGGTTGATTGGCCAGGTTAAAAATTGCCCCTTAGAGTCCTGAGATGCGTAGGTTAGAGGGATTAGCGGGTAAATATGTGGGGGTAGGGCCTGGGTGGGATTGTGGTCGGTGCAGACTCGATGGGCCGAATGGCCTCCTTCTGCACTGTAGGGATTCTATGATTCTATGATTGAGGCAATATGTAGATAGTCCAACTCGGGAAGGGGCTATCTTAGACCTGGTTCTGGGAAACGGACAGGTGATTGATGTCTCAGTGGGGGACCATTTTGGGAACAATGATCACAATTCTATAAGTTTCAAACTACTTGTAGAAAAGGATAGAAGTAGTCCCAGAGTGAAAGTACTAGACTGGGGAAAGACTAACTACAACAGTATTAGGCAGGAGCTAGAGAAGGTAGACTGGGGGCGGTTAAATCCACATCCGATATGTGGGAGTCTTTTAAAAGTTAACAATTCAGGACAAATATGTCCCTGTAAAAATGAAGAATAAAGATGACAAGGTTTGGGAACCTTGGATGACAAGAGAGAAAAAAGGAGGCATACATAAATTTCAGGAAATTGAAACGGATAAGGCTCTTGAGGAATACAAAGATAGCAGGAAAGAGCTTAAACAGAGACTCAGGCGGATAAAATGTCCTTGGCAGGATTAAGGAGAATCCTAAAGCTTTTTATGTATATATAAGGAGGAAGAGGGTAGCTGAGGAAAGGGTAGGTCCACTCAAGGGCAGTGGGGGAATTTGTGTGTGGGGGTAGGTGAGGTCCTTAAAGAGTACTTTGCATCAGTATTCACAAAGGGGAGGGATATGGTGGATGGTGAGTGTAGAAAGGAGGATGTTGACATTCTAGGATATGTTGAGATAAAAAGGGAAGAGGTATTGGAGGTTTTGAAAAACATTAAGGTGGGCAAGACCCCGGGCCCAGATAGGGTCTATCTCAGATTACTGAGAGAGACGAGGGAAGAAATTGCTGAGGTCTTGGCCAAAATCTTTGTATCCTCTTTAGCCACGGGCGAGGTACCAGAGGATTGGACAGGAGCTAAAATTGTTCCTCTGTTTAAAAAGGACAGAAGAGACAATTTGGGAAATTACAGGCCTGTGAGCCTTACATCAGTGGTGGGAAAATTATTGGAGAAGTTTCTTAGGGACAGGATGTACTCACATCTGGAAGAGAATCGGTTTATTAGCGATAGGCAGCATGGTTTTGTGAAGCAGAAGTCTTATCTCACAAACCTAATTGAGTTCTTTTAGGAAGTGACAAGAAAAACTGACCAGGGCAGAGCAGTGGATGTTGTATACATGGACTTTAGTAAAGCCTTCGATAACGTTCCTCATGGCAGGTTGATACAGAATGTGAAGTCATATAGGATCCGAAGTGAGCTGGTAAGATGGACACAAAATTGGCTTGGGCATAGAATGCAGACAGTAGCAGTGGAAGGGTACTTTTCTAACTGGAGGTCTGTGACAAGTGGTGTTCCACAAGGATCCGTGCTGGGGCCTCTGTTGTTTGTAATTTATATGAATGATTTGGAGGAAAATGTAGGTGGTCTGATTAGTAAATTTGCAGATGGTACAAAAGTTGGGGGAGTAGCGGATAGTGAGGAGGATTGTCAGAGGATACAGTAGGATATAAATCGGCTGGAGACCTGGGCAGGAAGATGGCAGATGGAATTTAATCCGGACAAATGTGAGGAGATGCGATTTGGAAGGTCCAGTTTGGTTATGTGTTGGAATGCAACTTGAAACCGCAACTTTCTAACTGCAAAGTGAATGCGCTACTGTCTGAGTCATGGCTGACAGGTCAAGTGCTTTGAAGGCATTCCACTTTTGGGTTTGCAAGTAGGGAATCATGCCTGGGCCAAGAGATCAGAGGTGAGGCTGCCGTCCTTACACAGCCGTCACTGTCAGGAGCCAAGGGGAAAAAATAACAGAGAATAAACAATGACATGCTGTACCTTGGTGGCGGTGACACGCCGTCTCCATTGCCGCCTGCTCCTTTTCTCGGTCACATATACTGTGCTTTTTATTAATGTGGGTCCTGCACAAGGACACGTTTGGAGAAAAAGACTTTAAAAGAAGAAAGACAAACAAATCAATGCTCAGGTTAAATATGTTAGAGAAACAACTCTGGCAAAGAAGATGAGATAAAATAGATAATTTAAAGTTAATTAATGTCACAAGTAGGCTTACATTAACACTGCGATGAAGTTACTGTGAAAATCCCATAGTCGCCACACTCTCGCGCCTGCTCAGGAATACTGAGGGAGAATTTAGTGTGGTCAATGAACCTAACCAGTACGTCTTTCGGACTGTGGGAGGAAAACGGAGCACCCGGAGGAAACCCACGCAGACATGGGGGGAATGTGCTGACTCGTCACAGACAGTTACCCGAGGCCGGAATTGAACCTGAGTCCCTGGCACTGTGAGGCATCAGTGCTAACCACTGTGCTACCTTGCCATCTTAATGAGGATGTACTTAAAAGTCTAGATGGAATGCATCTGAGATTACTGAAGGAAGTAAGAGTGGAAATTGCTGAGGCTCTGGCCACAATCTTCTAATCCACCATGAATATGCAATGATGCCAGATGACTGGAGGATTACACATGTTAAGCCCCTGTTTAAAAGAGGGTCTTGGGGTAAACCTAACAAGTACAGGTTAGTTAAGACTAATGTCGACAACAGGGAAATTATTGAGAACAATCATCTTGGACAAAATTAATTAGATCTTGAAAAGGTTTTGGCTAATAAGTGAATTTGAAGAATGATGTAGGTTAGGGTTAGGGCGAGTGGGCTAATCAATGGCAGATGCAGTATAATTTGGATAATGGTGAGGTTATTCAGTTTGGAAGCAAAAACAAGAAGGCAGATTACTACCTGAATGGCTGTAAATTGGGAGAGGGGAGTGTGCAGCGGGACCTGGGTGCCCTTGTGCACCAGTCACTGAAGGTAAGTAGGCAGGTAAAGAAGGCAGATGGCATGTTGGCTTCATTGCGAGAGGTTTCGAATACAGGAGCAGGTTACAATTATACAGGGCCTTGGTGAGGCCACACCTAGAGTATTGTGTGTAGTTTTGGTCATCTTTTCTGAGGAAGGATGTTCTTGCTCTCGAGGGAGTGCAGCGAAGGTTTACCAGGCTGATTCCGGGGATGGCGGGACTGTTGTACGAGGAGAGGTTGACTAGGTTAGGATTGTTTTCACTGGAGTTCAGATGAATGAGGGGGATCTCATAGAGACTTATAAAATTCTAACAGGACTAGACAGGGAGGAAATTCCCAATGGTGGGGGAGTCCAGAACCAGAGGTCACAGTCTGAGGATTCAGCATTGACCATTTAGGACGGAGATGAGGAGACATTTCTTCACCCAAAGAGTGGTGAGCCTGTGGAATTCATTCCCACAGGAAGTAGTTGATGCCAAAACATTGAATTTATTCAAGAGATGGCTGGATATCGCACTTGGGGCGAATGGGATCAAAGGTTATGGGAAAAAAGCAGGATTGGCTATTGAGTTGGATGATCAGCCATGATCGTAATGAAAGGTGGAGCAGGCTCGAAGGGCCGAATGGCCTCCTCCTGCTCCTATCTTCTCTGTTTCTATGTTTGCGCATGAACTGAGAATGTCAAATTATGTTTGACTGACTTGATCGAGTAAAGGGGAGGGTGATGAAGGCAGCCTGGTTTACATGTATGTGAAATAGGCGTTTGACAACATACCATATCCCAATAGTGACGAAGGAGGCCATTTGGCCCATCGAGCCTGCACCAACAGTCCCCACCCATGCCCTATCCCTGTTATCCCATGTATTTACCCTGCTAGTTCCCCTGACACTAAAGGGCAATTTAACATGGCCAATCCACCTAACCCGCACATCATTAAATTGTGGGAGGAAACCCATGCAGACACGGGGAGAACATGCAAACTCCATACAGACAGTCACCCAAGGCCAGAATTGAACCCAGGTTCCTGGTGTTTTGAGGCAGCAGTGCTAACCACCATGACACCCCATCATATCAGACTTGTTACCAATATTACAATCTATGAGATTTAAAATATGGATACAAAATTGGCTAAACTGAGAAAGTGACAAAGAGCAGTGAACGTTTGTTTTGCTGACTGCGAGGGGGGGGCGGGGCGGGTGGGATGGTCGTACAGTGTCGTTTCAATGGATGGCAATAGAATCGCTTCTCTCAATAACCTGGACTTGGGTATTCAGATCATCATTTCAAAGTTTGCAGATATGAAACCCAGAAACACGGTCAACAATAAAATGAGGAGAATAGTAACAGTTTTCAGGAGGATACAGACAAAGTACTGAAATGAGCAGGCACAGGGCAGATGAAGTTTAGCAAAGAGAAAGTGTGCAATTAATCATCTTGGTTGAAGAATGAGAAGAGGCAATAGGATCTAAATAGTAGAGTTGTAATGCAGTTGGAGGAACAGACAGTTCTGGGATGCATGTACAGATATTTAATATATTCCTACAAGGCAGAAAAGGCCACTCGGCCCATCGAGTCCACACTGACTCTCCAGATGAGCACCCATCCAGGCCTCCCCTCTGCCCTATCCCCATAACCCTGCACATTTACCACCTAACCTACACATCTTTGGACATGAAGGAGCAATTTAGCATGGCCAATCCACCTAACTTGCACATCTTTGGACCGTGTGAGGAAACTGGAGGGAACTCATGCAGACACAGGGAGAACGTGCAGACTCCGCATAGACAGTCGGCCAAGGCCAGAATCAAATCTGAATCCTTGGCGCTGTGAGGCAGTGGTGCTAACCACTGTGCCACCATTGAAGAGGTTGAGAAGTCTCTTTAAAAAATATATGGGATCCTTGCCTTTATTAATTGACGAACGATGTACAAATGCAAGGAAGATTGGCTAAACATTTATAAAACCCTGGTTAGCCCTCGACTGGAGTATTTGTGCTTCTTCTGGGCATTGCACTTTAGGAAGGCTGTAGCACCATTGGAGAGGGTACAGAAAAGATTTATTAGAAAGTTCTAAACCTGAGGAATTTCAGACATTTGGAGAGAAGCTGGGGTTATTTTCCTTCAAGAAATAATGACCCAGATTGATCCAATCCATAGCTTCAGGATTTCCTACATGCTTTACAGTGAATTTTCAACATGTATTCAAATATAGGAAATGTGGCAGTCAGTTTGCACACAGCAAGCTGCCACAAACAACAATGTGACAATGACCAAATAATGTGTCTATGGTGTTGATTGAGGGATAAATGTTGGCTGAGCCACCAGAGATAACTACCCTGTTCTTCTTCAAGCTAGTGCCATGTTACATCCCCCGAGAGGGCAGGCAGGCTTCAATTTAACATCATCCAAAAGAAAGTGGCAGTTCCGACTCTGACAGTGCAGCATTCCCTTTTGCATTAGAAGGTTGCAGGAAGGTCAGGTTAGATTTTGGGATGGGTTCTTGAGAGTGACGCTTGAACTGATGTGCTGGAATTTTACTGCTCCGCCCGCCATGGGAATCGGAGCAGCCGAGGAGCGGACAATGGGAAGCTCTGTTGACCTCAGGTGGGATTTAACAGTTTCGGGACAAGTGAGGCCGTCAAATACCACCCAAGATCTCTGATTTAGAAGCATGAGTGCTGCCTATGGAGCCACAGCTGACATGCCAATATCTTACTGAATACCTTACTGAACATAGAGGGTAAAAGAAAAATCTGATATAAGTGATCAAAGTATTTCTGATAGTGTAAATATGGAGAAGCTGCTTCCAATGGCAGAAGGCTTGGTAACCCAGACAACACGTAGTGAATGTGATTCATTCACCAACCAGAGGTGACAAGAGGAAACATTCTTTTTACACAGTGAGTTCTTATGGAATGCAGTCAGAAAGGATGATGGAAGCTGATTCAATAGTAATTTTCTAAAGATTATTGGATAAGTACTCAAAGGGAAAATATTTACAGGCCAATGAGGAAAGGACAGGGGAGTTGGATTAATTGGATTCAAAAACTGGCATCGGCATGATGGGGATAATGGCCTCCTCTGCTGTCAGCTTTTACAATTATATGATCAGAAACTGGTGGTGGGACTTCCACCTCACCATCTGAAGATTTGGTGGGGAATCCATCCCAGCTGATGCTGGCTACCTCCTAGCCATTTACCGGTCCGTGTAGTGGTGGCCGCATTCGGTACCACAAGCAGTGTCCTGCCTCCACCACGCCCTTAGGCAGTGCATTCCAGATCCTAACTACTTACCGATGTCAGGGGTAGGTTCTTTACCCAGAGGGTGGTGAGGGATTGGAATGCCCTGCCAGCATCAGTTGTAAATGCGCCTAGTTTGGGGGCGTTTAAGAGATCCGTAGATAGGTTCATGGACGAAAAGAAATTGGTTTAGGTTGGAGGGTCACAGTTTTTTTTTTTAACTGGTCGGTGCAACATCGTGGGCCGAAGGGCCTGTTCTGCGCTGTAATGTTCTATGTTCTATGTTCTACTTGTTGCTGAAAACGTTTCCTCTCATGTTGCTGTAGCTTCTTTTGCCAATCATCTTAAATCTGTACCCTTTGATTCTCGGTCCTTTCACTAATAGGAACAGTTTTTCCCCTGATCAACTCTGTCCAAGACCCTCACGATTTTTGTCTTTTTGAATTGTATCTGATCAAACAAACAAAGAACAATACAGCCCAGGAACAGGCCCTTCGGCCCTCCAAGCCCGCGCCGCTCCCTGGTCCAAACTAGACCATTCTTTTGTATCCCTCCATTCCCACTCCGTTCATATAGCTGTCTAGATAAGTCTTAAACGTTCCCAGTGTGTCCGCCTCCACCACCTTGCCTGGCAGCGCATTCCAGGCCCCCACTACCCTCTGTGTAAAATATGTCCTTCTGATATCTGTGTTAAACCTCCCCCCTTTCACCTTGAACCTATGACCCCTCATGAACGTCACCACCGACCTGGGGAAAAGCTTCCCACCGTTCACCCTATCTATGCCTTTCATAATTTTATACACCTCTATTAAGTCTCCCCTCATCCTCCGTTTTTCCAGGGAGAACAACCCCAGTTTACCCAATCTCTCCTCATAACTAAGCCCCTCCATACCAGGTAACGTCCTGGTAAACCTCCTCTGTACTCTCTCCAAAGCCTCCACGTCCTTCTGGTAGTGTGGCGACCAGAACTGGACGCAGTATTCCAGATGCGGCCGAACCAACGTTCTATACATCTGCAACATCAGACCCCAACTTTTATACTCTATGCCCCGTCCTATAAAGGCAAACATGCCATATGCCTTCTTCACCACCTTCTCCACCTGTGACGTCACTTTCAAGGATCTGTGGACTTGCACACCCAGGTCCCTCTGCGTATCTACACCCTTTATGGTTCTGCCATTTATCATATAGCTCCTCCCTACATTATTTCTACCAAAATGCATCACTTCGCATTTATCAGGATTGAACTCCATCTGCCATTTCTTTGCCCAAATTTCCAGCCTATCTATATCCTTCTGTAGCTTCTGACAATGCTCCTCACTATCTGCAAGTCCTGCCAATTTTGTGTCGTCTGCAAACTTACTGATCACCCCAGTTACACCTTCTTCCAGATCATTTATATAAATCACAAACAGCAGAGGTCCCAATACCGAGCCCTGCGGAACACCACTAGTTTATTTGGTAGCAAAAGCCACACAAGCTTTCGAGGCTCTGAGCCCCTTCTTCAGGTGAGTGGGAATTCTGTTCACAAACAGAACTTATAAGACACAGACTCAATTTACATGAATAATGGTTGGAATGCGAATACTTACAACTAATCCAGTCTTTAAGAAACAAAACAATGGGAGTGGAGAGAGCATCAAGACAGGTTAAAAAGATGTGTATTGTCTCCAGACAAGACAGCCAGTGAAACTCTGCAGGTCCACGCAACTGTGGGAGTTACAAATAGTGTGACATAAATTCTGATTCTAGGATCGCATGATAAAGACTCAGGAGGAAAAAAGCAGAAATATTTATGTGAAATAGTGTGACATACCCTGTACATTGTCACACTATTTCACATAAATATTTCTGCTTTTTTCCTCCTGAGTCTTTATCATGCGATCCTAGAATCAGAATTTATGTCACACTATTTGTAACTCCCACAGTTGCGTGGACCTGCAGAGTTTCACTGGCTGTCTTGTCTGGAGACAATACACATCTTTTTAACCTGTCTTGATGCTCTCTCCACTCCCATTGTTTTGTTTCTTAAAGACTGGATTAGTTGTAAGTATTCGCATTCCAACCATTATTCATGTAAATTGAGTCTGTGTCTTATAAGTTCTGTTTGTGAACAGAATTCCCACTCACCTGAAGAAGGGGCTCAGAGCCTCGAAAGCTTGTGTGGCTTTTGCTACCAAATAAACCTGTTGGACTTTAACCTGGTGTTGTTAAACTTCTTACTGTGTTTACCCCAGTCCAACGCCGGCATCTCCACATCATGAACACCACTAGTCACAGGCCTCCAGCCGGAAAAAGACCCTTCCACTACCACCCTCTGTCTTCTGTGACCAAGCCAGTTCTCCACCCATCTAACCACCTCCCCCTTTATCCCATGAGATCCAACCTTTTTCACCAGCCTACCATGAGGGACTTTGTCAAACGCTTTACTAAAGTAAATACTAAAGTGATTAGGAGGATGATGATGCGAAATGGCCTAACACAAAAACAGGCAATGATTACCCATCATCACCTGGCTCCCACTTACCCTGTACATTGTCAAATATCAGGGGATGAGAGTACAGAACAGGAAGTTATTAATAAACAGGTAGACTTTTTTACCCAATGAGTATTAGATGTGAGGACCAGATTAATAAGGAAGGACAATGAAGAAATGATTAGAAATGGGGAGACAATTAGATGGGTCATTTTTGAGAACAAGACTAAGAGGCATACTGAACTGGTGGGGTTGATCTGTGAGAAAGGGCTAGAATTATTGGGACTATATATCAGCCTTGCCTTCTGTGTTCCAACAGGAAATGCAATGCTGGGAAAACTCTTGTTCAATCACTTTCTGTCTAGGATTGACAGGCAACCCCAAAATCTTTAATGTCATCTTGTGGGGAAAACCAATCCCTTCAAAGGTGAAAAGGTCAACTTCAAAATTCCTATTCATTGGCATCCTAAAAATAAATTTCTCTGAGCTTAACTTTGGTGCAGCCCAGTTTTCACCGAATCCCGCAAATTTATCCAACCCAAACTTAGGTTTAGGCCTAAGGATCTTGTTTATCATCACAGACTTATCGAGCAGACTTGCCCGGGTCTGAAATCAAAGCAAAACAGAAGAGGAAGCAGATTCGGGTCTATCCAGGTTAGGGCTGGGGGGGCTGATGATGGTAGCAGGTTCATGGCTTAATTTCTGAGATTGTTATTCTTAATGATAAATGTTCCTTGGAAACCTTTGAGGCAGTACTTGATAAATGCTTCAAGGTTTAGAAGGCAGCAAAGTAATGAAAACATGAATACTTTTTATTGTCTTTGTTGTTTGATAGAATTTTTTGAGGAGGTAACTAATTGTGTTGATGAAGGTAGGGCAGTTGATGTCATATACATGGATTTTAGTAAGGCGTTTGATAAGGTCCCCCATGGTCGGCTTATGATGAAAGTGAGGAGGTGTGGGATAGAGGGAAAGTTGGCCGATTGGATAGGTAACTGGCTATCTGATCGAAGACAGAGGGTGGTGGTGGATGGAAAATTTTCGGATTGGAGGCAGGTTGCTCGCGGAGTGCCACAGGGATCAGTGCTTGGTCCTCTGCTCTTTGTGATTTTTATTAATGACTTGGAGGAGGGGGCTGTAGGGTGGATCAGTATATTTGCTGATGACACCAAGATTGGTGGAGCAGTGGATGAGGTGGAGGGCTGTTGTAGGCTGCAAAGAGACATAGATAGGATGCAAAGCTGGGCTGAAAAATGGCAAATGGAGTTTAACCCTGATAAATGTGAGGTGATTCATTTTGGTAGGACTAATTTAAATGTGGATTACAGGGTCAAAGGTAGGGTTCTGAAGACTGTGGAGGAACAGAGAGATCTTGGGGTCCATATCCACAGATCTCTAAAGATTGCCACTCAAGTGGATAGAGCTGTGAAGAAGGCCTATAGTGTGTTAGCTTTTATTAACAGGGGGTTGGAGTTTAAGAGCCGTGGGGTTATGCTGCAACTGTACAGGACCTTGGTGAGACCACATTTGGAATATTGTGTGCAGTTCTGGTCACCTCACTATAAGAAGGATGTGGAAGCGCTGGAAAGAGTGCAGAGGAGATTTACCAGGATGCTGCCTGGTTTGGAGGGTAGGTCTTATGAGGAAAGGTTGAGGGAGCTAGGGCTGTTCTCTCTGGAGCGGAGGAGGCTGAGGGGAGACTTAATAGAGGTTTATAAAATGATGAAGGGGATAGATAGAGTGAACGTTCAAAGACTATTTCCTCGGGTGGATGGAGCTATTACAAGGGGGCATAACTATAGGGTTCGTGGTGGGAGATATAGGAAGGATATCAGAGGTAGGTTCTTTACGCAGAGAGTGGTTGGGGTGTGGAATGGACTGCCTGCAGTGATAGTGGAGTCAGACACTTTAGGAACATTTAAGCGGTTATTGGATAGGCACATGGAGCACACCAGGATGATAGGGAGTGGGATAGCTTGATCTTGGTTTCAGATAAAGCTCGGCACAACATTGTGGGCCGAAGGGCCTGTTCTGTGCTGTACTGTACTGTACTGTTCTTGTTGCCTTATATTTGAGGTTTTTGGGACATCCTTGTGAGTCTCAGTTCAAGATTCTCTTAAGGTTAATTTGCTGGTTGACTTGGTAGTTAGGAAAGCAAATGCAATTTCGAGAGGACTAGAATACAAAAGCAGGGATGTACTGCTGAGGATTTATAAGGCTCTGGTGAGTCCACATATGGAGTGTTGCAAACAATTTAGGGCCTTGTATGTAAGAAAAGGTCTGCTGGCCTTCAAAAGGATCTAGAGGTGGTTCACAAGAACGATCCTGGGAATGAAAAACTTCATGTATGAGGAGTGTTTGAGGACTTGGGTCTGTACTCGATGGAGTTTGGAAGGATGAGAGGGGATCTCATTGAAACTTACAGAATTATGAAAGGCCTGGATAGAGTGGAAGTGGGGAAGATGTTTCCATTAGTAGGAGAGACTAGGACTCAAGGGCACAGCCTCAGAGTAAAGGGACAACCTTTTAGAACTGAGATGAGGAGGAATTTCTTCAGCCAGGGGGTGGTGAATATGTGGAATTCATTGCCACAGAAGGTTGTGGAGGCCAGGTCATTGACTGCATTTAAGACAGAGGTAGCCAGGTTTTTATTGGTAAGGGGATCAAGGATTATGGGGAAAAAGCGGGATGGGGTTGAGAAACCTATCAGCCATGATTGAGTGGATGAGCAGATTCAACAGGCCTAATTCTGTTCCTACATTTTATGGCCTTATGGTTTTATCCTGCATAAAATTTCAATTATCCAACAGATGACACTTCCAAATACGTATGAAGTTCTGCACTGAATTATGGATGTAAGAGTATTTGGCAGGCGAATGCCAAGTCTTACCTCTTTTATCTTCCTGAGCACCTTCAACCAATGACTGCATTAAGAGAAGAGGGAAAAGAGAATGTTAATGTAAGATGCCTCGACCATAAAAGGATACTATTGTGTAAGGGCCTGTGGGTTCTGACATTGCTGGAATGATAAACTTACAGTGCCGTGCCTCATTGTGAGAAGCCCCATTAAAAGCTATCACTTAGACTAGTCAATATGCAGCAGTAGGAAAACCAATTCTGGAGCACGTGGATTTTGAAAACCTATATCTGAAAGTGTATAAACACATAAGAAAATGTTCAAAAAGGAGTAACAGAATAATTCCAAATCTTGGCGGACTAAATTATGACCATAAATGCAGATAATTGCACATATATTCTGACAAGAAAAGGTAAGAGGAGACATTGTAGAAAACTTGGACAGAAATAAATGAACAGATGAGGGTTTCATGGGGATCGGTTTAGCTCAGTTGGCTGGACAGTTGGTTAGTGATGCAGAGCGATGCTAACAGCACATGTTCAATTCCCATACTGGTTATTCATGGAAGTTCCCCCTCTCAACCTTGCCCTTCACCTGAGGTGTGGTGACCCTCAGGTTAAATCACCACCATGGCGACTTTACTTTCTTTACATAGGCCTCTAAACTGAACAGAACCCAAGGACACAAATCCCAAGCTTTGAACAAGATCAGGGATTACCCCCCTCCACCTGCCCCAATCTCCCCACTCATGCATTTAAAAAAATAGTTTGTTCTGGTACCATTAGAAAGGGCCTAGTTCATGACTAAGTGAGAAAGTACATGGAAAGTTGTTGAAGATAATGGCAGATCCGTGTTTCACACCAGTGGAAAAGAGTGTCAAAGTCTCGGGCTGAAATTACTGTCAGGGTAAAGCCTCAGCACAGTGGAAGTTGTGGAAGTTTAGGCAGCAGCTCTGGTGGGCCTGGAGTTCACACCCTTCACCGACACTTTCACCTGTCGCATTATTGCCACTGGGGTTAGGAACAGCTGGTGATCTTTAATGCTCAGACCATATTCCTCGGTCGAGGATGTGAGCCTTCCCTGGAGATAATCTTCCCCATTTCCAGCAGTTTCTCATTTCAGTGCATGAAACTAGAACTCAGGGACTCAGTAATTCTGGGATGGGATTAGAACACCTTCACTTTCAGCTTCATCCGTATATTGATTTTTAGTTCGTAATTGAACTGATGAATGACCACTCAGATGATGTTCTCGGGGGAAGTAATGTGACTTAATTCAATAGGGCAATTTTAATGTAACCCTTTATGTGGAAATCACATGGGATCAGGTGGATCTAACACTGTATTTACACCTGTATTTTCCACCCACGTCGCTGTTCTTGCTGACGGTTAACATGGGCTGAAAATTGTCCCTCTGCTGAGCCTAGCATGTGGACTAAGACAAGTATAGGCCAGGATGGATAGGGTTGGGGATAGGTTTCTGTTCCTGAAGGATATTAGTTAGGTTTGAAAACATTTCACCCATTTTTATGGTCATTTTCTGCTCAGAGGTTCCAAGATTACTGAGGCAATGTTTACCTCACCCAGTGTCAGGAACATGATGGGTTCGAATGTAATGTTTCCTTCCCCCACACCCAAATTTACTCTGTTGAAATCCATGACGAATGATATTGCCCAGCGTTCCATCAGATTGCATGGTTATCCCAACCAATCCTATGGTTTTTTCCATTTGCTGCCACACGTTAAATAGGTGAATTTGATCATATTATTTTCACAGAGTGAGTGAAGTCAGGGGAACAAGCAAGAGAATGAATAGCAAGTTGTCCAGAAAAGCAGAAACTGAAAGCAGGGGTTAAAAGTTTTTTTATCGAGGGTGGCAAAAGATGTTTCACAGGGATCAGCACGAGGATCACTGAGCTCACAATTTACAAGGCTGCTTAGACTCAGGCTGCGGAAATACAATGTCAAAATTTGCAGATGGCACTAAATTGGGAGGTTAGTGAATACGGAGGAGGATCACGACAAGACAGGAAGACTTCAATAAACTTGAAGAATAAGGAAAAATAAGCTTCTTAAAAAAAGTATGAGTTAGTATATTCTAGTAGAAAGAATAACCACATAATTCTTGTTGATGAAGGGCAGAATCTTAATAAAATAGACCCATACGCAGTGGGTGGACAGTAGCGGACTGGGATCATGGACAATGAAATCAGTCGCCGGGGAGGGGGGAAGGGAAGAAGGAAAAGCAGAAGGTAATCCTTCTAATAGCCTGTCGTGCTCAGATTTACAATCTGATTCGTAGTTAGTGATAATGCAGCAATATAAATTTAATTCTATAATGAGAAACCAAGAGGAGATGTTAGCAGCGTTCATGGCACAACTAAGGCAGTTAGCTAAACAAGGTGGATTCGGATTGACATTCAACGATATCACAGAATCACTCAGTGCAGACATAGGTTAGTTTGTGCCATGCCATACAAAAAAAACTAATAGCAGAGACAGAACTCATCTTGACAAGATGGTTAGAGATTGCTCAGGCTCGAGTAAGTGCCGAAAAAAGTGCGCTGGAGTTAGAAAGCGTGCAACCAGGTGAGGGCAGTCAACTTTGGCGGGAAAGCTCAGGGAGTTGTGGCACCAGGGATAAGAGCAGTGAAAGCCATGAGTCAAAGAGCAGTGAGCAAGACAGGGACAGACGTACAGAAAGTCTGGTCTGCAGACCAAGAACTTAGAAGAATGGTACAGGGGAGAGCGCCCCCAGGAGAGGTGTAAATCTAAAGATGTACCGTATTTTGCCTGTAATAAGGGGGGGCATATTAGGATCGACTGCAGAGCCAAACAGAGCCGACCAAACAGGCCACCAAAACAAACGACTGTGGTGCAGAATTTAGAAAACAACTCCGAAGAAGAATCTGAAGTTTACAGAGTGAGTAAGTCAGCCCCGATTGCAATTGTGGTAATGGTGAACGGTTGGCTGTTAGGAATGGAGTTGGATACAGGAGCTTCTGTCACCCTCATAGGAGAGCAGATGTATCGGTATTTACAAGGTGGGGTCCGGCCCCTGGAATTGAAAAGCACAATGGCGAAACCTTGAAGATATTCGGTACCACAGCAGTAACTCACCCGTTACTGATCATCATGTTCAAGGGCCAAGCCTGGCTTTGTTAGACCTGGTTAAATTGGTTAAATGAAGGCAATTTTCATGAAATGTTAAGGGATATACTGGGTATCAAAGCAAAGATTTACATTGATCCTGAGTCAACATCCAAGTTCTATAGATCTTGTCCATTGCCCTATGCTTGACGTGAAAAAGTAGAAGCTGAGTATTAGGAATAATTAAGCCTGTGCAGTTTTCTGGGAGGGCTGCCCCTATCATCCCTGTTGTTAAGCCGGACTGGACTGTCAGGATATATGGAGATTATAAACTAACCATCAAGCAACACACCCTATACCAAAAATCAAAGACCCATATGCCAAGTTAGCTGGAGGGTTGACTCATACGAAACTCGACATGAGCAGATAGAGTTAGATCAGGCATCTAGAGAATTTGTAACAATTAACACCCACAGAAGTTTATATCAATAGACCCAGCTGCCATTCGGAGTATTTTTGGCGTGCACCATATTCCAATGTACTATGGAAAACTTGTTACGGAACCTGCCCAAGGTAGTTGCCTATTTGAACAATGCATCAATTATGGAAGCTTCTGAAGATGAACACTTGCAAATGTGGCACGGTAGCACAGTGGTTAGCACTGCTGTTTCACAGCTCCAGGGACCTGGGTTTGATTCCCGGCTTGGGTCACTGTCTGTGTGGAGTTTGCACATTCTCCTCGTGTCTGCGTGGGTTTCCTCCAAGTGCTCCGGTTTCCTCCCACAGTCCAAAGATGTGCGGGTTAGGTTGATTGGCCGTCCTAAAATTGCCCCTTAGTGTCCTGGGATGCGTAGGTTAGAGGGATTAGCGGGTAAAATATGTAGGGATATGGGGGTAGGGCCTGGGTGGGATTGTGGTCGGTGCAGACTCGATGGGCCAAATGGCCTCTTTCTGCACTGTAGGGTTTCAATGATTCTATGATGTGGAGGAAGTGTTGAAAAGATTAAAAGTAACAGGCTAAGGCTCCAAGAGAGAAATATGCACATTCCAAGCCCCCGAAGTAACATATTTGGGATTCAGGGTCAATGCTCAAGGACTGCATCCTGTGGAGGAGAACGTTCAAGCGATCCAGGGAGCACCAACTCCCAGAAATGTATCAGAAATAAAATCATTCTTGGGGATGGTGGATTATTATTTATCCCCATCCTGTCCACATTGCTGGCCCCCTTACATACACGTCACAGGAAATACCAAAGGAGCACTGCAGTGCACATCAAAAGGAAGCATTTGAGTGAGTTAAAATAACATTGCAATCTTCAAGCCCCTTGCTTCATTTTGACCCTGCAAAAGAAATTGTGCTGACCTGCTACGTCTTGCCCTGTGAAATAGGAGCAGGATTGTCCCACTGACTTGAGGCTGGTGTAGACAGACCTATCACTTTTGCTTCAAGAACACTAACAGATGCTGAGAGGGTCTATTCCCATATCGAAAGGAAGGTTTGGCTATTATCTATGATGAAAATGTTTCATCAGTACATTTATGGACTTTTCAATAGTTACTGACCATTGTTCATCCAGCAGTAAGGATACACCAGTAGCAAACAATACAAAGAACAAAGAACAGTACAGCACGGGAAACAGGCCCTTCGGCCCTCCAAGCAAGCGCCACTCCTTGGTCCAACTAGACCAATCGTTTGTATCCCTCCATTCCCAGACTGCTCATGTGATTATCCAGGTAAGTCTTAAACAATGCCAGCGTGTCTGCCTCCACCACCCTACTTGGCAGCGCATTCCAGCCCCCACCACTCTCTGTGTAAAGAACATCCCTCTGATATCTGAGTTATACCTCGCCCCTCTCACCTTGAACCCGTGACCCCTTGTGATACAAAAAAAAACAACTTCAAAGTAAATCAAAGTAAAGGTTTAATAAAGAAACTGAATTACACCACCACTTGAGCCATGCCCTGGACTAGAATGCTCCCCACAATTCCCATCTACTTTCTATTTATACAGCTGACCACGACATCATTGGTTACATTGTATTAACCATAAACCACTTTTAGGTTTTTTCAGAGAGGACAAGGCCATTCCCCCTTCGCCTCAGCAAGGGTCTAATGTTGGGCCCTGCTGTTGACGGCATACAAGCTCTATGTGCCAGCATAAGTCAGGCACCCACATAGCCACCTTCCTTTTCCACGAGGTATTCCACCGCCACCAGTGCCCCAAGAAATGGTGCTCGCTCTTAACTTGCTGGGCACGTTATTGGTATCGGCACAACATATCAAGATATGGACCCAAAGAAACCCCATTTTGACTAAAGTCAAGCAGATGGTCCTGTTGGCATCATGACAAGTCCAAACAATTTTGACCGTTCCAAATCAGAAAGGATAGGCTGAATTGCGAGGATGGAGAACTGTTGTGGGGAGTCAGGGCGTTTGCTCCGGCTGAAAAAATGCTATTACAAGAATTACACTATGCACATCCTGGTATGATGAAAATGATAGCCCGGAGTTATGTGCTGAGGCCTGGGATTGTAAAGACATTGGAAACCTTGGTAGACATTACAACCAATGTCATGTACAGCAAAGCTTACCACCGTCGATTCTTCTGGGAATGGCCAGGTCGGCCATGTTGATTTTGGGGGCCCCTTCTTGGACAGCATGTTTCTCCTGATTATTGTCACTCGTTTGAGATGGATGGACATTCATGAGATGAAAACCATGACATCCTTAGCCCCAATTGATAATCTACAGAAGACGTTTACCATACGTGGGTTGTTTGAAGTGGTGGTCTCTGACGATGGGACTGCATTCACAAGTGAAGAATTTCATGCAAACCACTGGGATTCAGCATGTTAGAACAGTCCCCTACCACCCGCACTCAAATGGGCTTAGATGAAAAGGCCATCCAGCTGTTGAAAGCTGCAATGAAAAAACATCTTTACAACTTTGACTGGCTCGTTTTCCATTATTAAACAGAACAACCGCTCATGCTACCACATGAGTTACCCCTGCTGAGTTGCGCATGGAAGGACATATTTGGACAAGACTCAATCTAATATTTCCAAATTTGGCGGGGATGATGGAGGGAAAACAGAATGTATAGAAGAGATACCATGACTCCACCAAAGTTGAGAGGGATCTTCAGGTAAACAATTTAGTTTATGTAACAAATTTCAATACTGATCCGAATTGGGTCCCTGAGATGGTCGTGACCAAGACAGACCCAGTTTTGACATATAAGGGAAGAGAATCAAAGAGCATGTGAACCACCTGAGGAGAGGAGGACCATGCACAGTAACAATTGAGCAGTCTTTCCCTCCTACGCCTGTTAATGTGGCTTCAGCAATTGTAATTGGAACCAAATCCAGTAAACTTGAAGAGGAGTTGAGTAATGTTCTGGTGGGAACTGGAGAGGTTATCTGCACTAGAGCACCTTCGTAGACTGAAAACCTTTCTGCTGTTGTCCAAGTCGAAACTACTCCGACTGATGAAGCATCTGCCAAAGAATTACAACACTCTCAAAAAATTAGAAAGTCTCCTGATAGACTTACTTTATGAGTGACTGTATTATGCTTTCCCTTTTGCTGTATAATATTATATATAGTTTGTTATTGTAATATATTTATTAAGGACTCAAAGGAGGAGGGATGTGGTAGCATATCCCTTCAAGGGGCAAGTTATTGGCGAGGGTCATGTGACCAATCAGGCCAATTGTGGCAAGATGCCTGAATCGAGAGTGGGAGCAAGGGCTTTCTGGCGTTTGGAGGCTGGAAGTTGTGGAGTTTGGAAGTATTCTTATCTCTGTCTTGTATATAGTTATTTTCCCCCAAATAAACCCAGCCTTGTTGGTCGTCAGTTACTACAAGAAGGCTAAAAGGGGATTTGATTGAGATGTTCAAAATCATGAGAGGGGGCTGGATAGAGTAGGTCGGGAGAAACTGTTCCCACTCTTAGAAACATCAAGAACGAGAGGGCACAGATTTAAATTGATTTGACAAATGAACAAATGTGGCGAGTGTGGTTCAGGTCTGGAATGCAACGTCTGAGAAAGTCTGTTGACCTCAGGCGGGATATTATGGTTGTGGGATGAGCGAGACTGTAAAATCCCACCCAGAATGTTCGTTTGGAGAGCCGTTGCAGACATGATGGATCGAACTGTACTGTAACAATTCTGTGATTCTGTGAAAGGTAACTCAACTGCTTAACAAAGTGTGTGGACGATCACCGTGGCCAGTATTTTGCATGGTTTGAGTGGGCACACACCTGATCCGACAGCGCGTGAGATTGTGCAATAAGACGTCAGGCTTGCGTGCTGACATCATTGCGTGCTTATGTGAGATTTTGCTCAACAGGCACACTCGGGAGTCGGAAGAATGCCCACCAACAATTAAGCCAATTAATGAGTCAAATAAAATTGATTTTACGAGGCCCGTCCACTTTTAAAGTTCGCGAGCAGATCAATTGGCCAGGTGGACTTTACATTTTCCCTTCTCCAAAGCGGGATCAATTATTTGGATGGAATTTAATGAACGAAAGAGTTCTGGGAATGAATACTGCTGTCAACTGTGCTGCATAGACATGGTTGTTGCATTTATTTAATCATTTTTAATTTATTGAAGTCTGCAGCTGCCTGAGACAGCAGCTTTTATTTTATTCATTTACAGGAGGTGGGCATCGCTGGATAGGCCAACATTTCTTGCCCTTCCCTGGTTGCCCTTCAGAAGGTGGTGGTGAGCTGCCTTCTTGAATCGCTGCAGTGCCTGAGGTACGGTGCTGTTAGGGAAGGAGTTCCAGAATTTTGACCGGAGATAGTGAAGGAATGGCGATATATTTCCAAGTAAGAAGTTTAACAACACCAGGTTAAAGTCCAACTGGTTAAAGTCCAATTGGATATATTTCCAAGACAGGATGGTGAGTGACTTTAGGGAAGGAAATCTGCCATCCTTACCTGATCTGGTCTACACATGACTCCAGACCCACAACAATGTGGTTGATTCTTAACTTCCCGCTGAAATGGCCAACACCCAGACATATTCAACCACAAAATAGACAAAGTAGAAAGGATCGAGAGCCTCAAGTTTTTATGTATCCAGATCACCAACAACCTGTTCTGGTCCCCCCCATGCCGATGCTATAGTTAAGAAAGCCCACCAACACCTCTACTTTCTCAGAAGACTAAGGAAATTTGGCATGTCAGCTACGACTCTCACGAACCTTTACAGATGCCCCATAGAAAGCACTCTTTCTGGTTGTATCACAGCTTGGTATGGCTCCTGCTCTGCCCAAGACCACAAGGAACTACAAAAGGTCGTGAATGTAGCCCAATCCATCACGCAAACCTGCCTCCCATCCATTGACTCTGTCTACACTTCCCACTGCCTTGACAAAGCAGCCAGCATAATTAAGGACCCCATGCACCCGGACATTCTCTCTTCCACCTTCTTCCGTCGGGAAAAAGATACAAAAGTCTGGGGTCCCGTACCAACCGACTCAAGAACAGCTTCTTCCCTGCTGCTGTCAGACTTTTGAATGGACTTACCTTGCATTAAGTTGATCCTTCTCTACACCCTAGCTATGACTGTAACACTACATTCTGCACTCTCTTGTTTTCTTCTCTATGAACGGTATGCTTTGTCTGTATAGTGCGCAAGAAACAATACTTTTCACTGTATGTTAATACATGTGACAATAATAAATCAAATCAAATCAAAGAAAACACAAAGGAATGAAGCCGGACAGACCACCCGGCATTGACCTAGTCACCGGAAATGGCAATGGCAAACTCTGCCCTGTCGACCCTGCAGAGTCCTCCTTACTAACATCTGGAGGCTTGTGCTGAAAGTAGGAGAGATGTCTTAAGACTAGTCGAGCAACAGCCTGACATAGTCACACTCATGGACTCATACCTTACAGAAATATCCCAGACACCACCATCATTATTCCTGGGAATGCCCTGTTTCACCAGCAGGACAGACCCAGCAGAGGTGGCAGGCAGCAGAATAGTATACTGTCAGAGGGGAGTTGCCCTGGGAGTCCTCAACGTTGACCCATGATGTCTCATGGCAGCAAGTCAACATGGAGAAGGAAACTTCCTGTTGATTACCACTTATCATCCACCCCCAACAGATGAATCAGTACTCTTCCATGTCAAACACCACTTGGAGGAAGCACAGAGGGTGGCAAGGACACAGAATGTACTCTGGGGACTTCAATGTCCATCACCAAGAGTGGCTTGATAGTACCACCTCAGACCAAGCTGCCAAGTTCCTAAACGATATAGCTGCTAGACTGGCATGGCGGCAGGTGGTGAGGGAACCAATGAGATGGAAAAACATACCTGACTTCATCCTCACTAACTTGCCTGCCACACATGCATTATTATTTCATTTCTTCTTATTAAACTATCTTTATATTCGTATTTTTATTTTTCCACTTTTAAAATCTCACTTTTCATCTTGTTTTACCCCACCCCACTGGGGCCATCTGCCACATTCCTACACTCTGCACCTTTCTTCTGCCATTTACACATTCTGATCTCTTAATGGACACTATCAGCACCATTCCTAGCCTTTATCATCATCATTTACATTCCCTTCGTCTTTCTGTCTATCCATCCTATTTTCCTTATCTTCAGTTTTGACATAGGAAGATGGTTGCGGTGATTGGAGGTCAATCATCTCAGCTCCAGGACACCACTGCAGGATTTCCTCAGGGTAGTGTCCTAGACCCAACCACCTTCAGCTGCTTCATCAATGACCTCCCTCCCATCCTAAGGTCAGAAGTGGGGATGTCACTGATGACTGCACAATTTTCAGCACCATTTGTGACTCCTCCGATACTGAAGCAGTTGATGTCCAAATGCAGCAAGACCTGGACACTATCCAGCTTGGACTGACAAGTGGCAAGTAGCCATATAAATATTGTGGCTTATCAGAACAGGTTGAAGTCTAGGAATCCTGGAGCAAGTTACTCAACTCCTGATCCCCCAAATCCTTTCCACCATCTACAAAGCACAAGTCAGGAGCGCGATGGAATATTCTCCATTTGCCTGGATGAATGAAACTCCAACACTCCAGAAGCTCGACACCATCCAAGTGAAAGAGCCCTCTTGATTGGCATCCCTTCCACAAACTTTCATTCTTCGGAGGAATCCGATGAAGGGACCTCCAAGGCCGGCACCAGTTGGGGCCAGCTTCCACCTCGCAGTTCACCATCCGTGAGCCTCTCACATCGGTGGGTCAGGTTAGTGGCGAGGCATCTGGGTCACTCTCTGGTGCACACAATGCATCTGCTGATGTACATTGGGTGGAGGAGGGAATATCCGAGACCTGTGGCACGCGGGGGCTTGCTGGAGGTGAGGACTCAGCTGGCCCCAGGCTACATGCTGGGCCACTGCGATCACTTCTCCCTCAGCTGCTGGAGATGCAGCAACAGAGCCAGGGAATGCAGGAGGGACTGACGGCCATACTGGACCAACTACAAGGCTGATGGGAGGAATCCAAAAGCTTTAAGGCGGACCGGCTATTGTCTGTCTTGCATGGTTCCCAGGTCAACACTTATAGGGTGGAGTCCACAGTGGAAAGCCTGGGGAAGGAAATCCTCACCATGGGTGGCAGGGTCCAAGCGATGGCCTAGTCACAGCGAGCCACAGCAGAGCCCCAGAGGGCCGCAGCTGAGGGCCACAACAAGCTTCTCGAGATTCTGTGGCCCATGGCTGAGAGGCTCAAGAGCTTGCAGGAGACCCAGTGGGACAATGCTGAGGCACAATGTGCTATGGCTGCAGCCCTTGAGAACGTGGCCCACTCACAGAGGATCATGGCTGAGGCGCTACAGAGTGTCTCAGAGGGCACTTGCTGCTGCCACTGACAAGTGGCCCCCGACTCAGAGGGCCATCACAGAGGGCTCAGCCACCATGGCAAGAACGCAGGTGGTTCTCCAGGACTGGCAGGACCAGATGATGCCGGAACTTCTGCAGCTCACTGCAGTAGCACTGCCATCCCATGGAGTGACCCAGGGGCCCACAGGAACCCTGAGGGAGAAAGAAGGGCTCGAGCCCATGCTTGGACCTCCCACCAGGAGACTGCAGCTGTGGCTTCACCTTCTGACTCCCCCCTTCCTGACACCGGGGCATCTCAGGGCCAGCTGGATGAAGAGGATGTCATGGATACATCCCAGACACCTGGAAGCCAGCCAGGGCCCTCAAGGTCCAGGCCCTCCAGAGGACGATTGCCAAGGGCATCACAGGTCACAGGGTGTGGTAGGCAGCTGGCCAACTCCACCTCCGATATACATCCTGGGAAGACACCGAGATGTAGTGTTAGGCCATGTAAAGTCAAGAAGTTGTAGTGGCATTAAGATGGCATAGGTGAAGGGCAACACTAGTTAGAATATTTAGGCACTTTAAAGTTTCACGTTCACATGTTTTTCTAGTATCACTTATTTTGAAGGCACTTTTATTGGCCCCAACAAATGTTACTTACCCCACACCTGTGACTAATTTGTCTCTGATTAACCTCTAACTGATTAACTACTTCCCCTGTCGTTCGCCGAAGGGAACCTGTACATTGATGTCAGTGGGGGAGGCCCCTCAATGCACTGCTATTGTGAAAATCAAGGCGTCAAGTCATTCACTGGCTACAGCGGGTGGCATGCATTGGCAGCAACTTATAGCAACAGCCATAGCATACCCAGAACCCAGGAGACATTCCCACTCCCACAACCCCACCTGTCCCGATGCCCTGCATGGGTGTTTAGTGCTCCCTTACCCACCACCCAGATGTGGGCTCAGGTGCCAGCGTGCATGCGGAGCTCAGGTAGGAGTCAGACTACTTTGCAGCAGGGCATTACCACAATGGCGCATAGCAAGTTGTCATCACCCTCCTACCTGCCACAGAAACTCGCTAACACAGCGTACCCAGGCCCACCATTCTGCTGTTACAATGTTTCAGGAGATTGTAGGGCTGCATTGGCGGGGGTGGGGGGGGGGGGGGGGGGGGGGGGGGTAGGGTGGGGGGGGGGGGAATGGAACCCACGTGCGGAAACACATGCCCCTAATGACCAAAGCATGTGGAGATCAGGGCCTCCCTCGCCACCTTCGTATGCCTGACCCTTGCTGCCGCCAAGCGCCTGGATGGTCATTGTCCTCCTTCTCTTCCTGTCGCTGCTCTTCCTCTTCCTGCTGGGTGGCCTCTTCCTCAGCGACACTTGGCTGGTTGGCCTCCACGTCCTCCTTCTCCACAAGGTCTCCTTGCTGCTGCGCCAGGTTGTGTAGGGCACAACACACCTCCACAGTGCGGGATGATATCAGGGGACTATATTGTAGGGCCCCACCAGAGCGGTCCAGGCACCTGAACCGCATTTTGAGGAGCCCTGTGCACTGCTCCACTATTGAACAGACGGCAATGTGGGCCTCATTATATTGGGTCTCCGACACAGTCTCAGGTCTCCTCACAGGCGATATCAGCCAAGTCTGAAACGGGTACCCCATGTCCCCCACCAGCCATCCCTGAACCTTGGGCTCCTCCTCAAAGTCCTCTGGGACATCGGAGCTCCTCAATATAAAGCTGTCATGCCCACTGCCGGAGTGTCTGGCCCCTCCAGATGGTCACACACCAACTGCACATTTATTGAATGGGAGTTCTTTCTGTTCATGAATCTTCCTGGATTCTTCACTGGGGCCTTGAGGGCAACGTGGGTGCAGTCTACAGCCCCCTGCACATTTGGCATCCCCGCGATGGCTACGAATCCTGCAGCCCGGACTTCCTGCTGGGCCTGGTCCAGGTGAAATTTAATATACTGGCCAGCCCAGACATACAGGGCATCCGTGACCTCCTTGACACACTTGTGGATGGATGATTGGGAAATGCCACCAAGGCCTCCACTGTTGAACTGGAAGGATGTGGAGATGCCGGCGTTGGACTGGGGTAAACACAGTAAGAAGTCTCACAACACCAGGTTAAAGTCCAACAGGTTTATTTGGTAGCACAAGCCACTAGCTTTCGGAGCGCTGCTCCTTCGTCAGGTAAGTGATGAAGGAACAGTCTGTTCCGAAAAGCTAGTGGCTTGTGCTACCAAATAAACCTGTTGGACTTTAACCTGGAGTTGAGAGACTTCTTACTGGGACTGGAAGGACCCAGTGGCATAAAAGGTTAAGGTGGCCAACACACTCACAGCCATTGGGATTGGGTGCCCCCTGTGCCTTGAGGTGCCAGGCCCTGCATCAAATGGCACAGGAGTCGCACTGTCTCCTTGCGGAGGTGGAGCTGTCGCCGGCATGCGATGCCTGACGGTTGCTCAAAGGACACTCGCGTGCGGAACTGCTCGGGGTCTCCGTTCCCTTTCTCCTGCCTCCCCCGCCTCGGTGAGAATGGTGGTCATGTCTCCATTTACTCCTGAGTGGTAAGGCCTGGGCCTCCTCTGTCTGCAATTCATCCTCCTGCTCCTCAACTCCAACAGCAGCCAAAAGAACAGCAAGATCGATGGGTTGCATCGCAAAAGGCATCTCGTCAATCTGAAGAGGGGTCTGACGCTGAGGAAGGGGAGAAACTGATGGAGAGGTTGAAGAACTCTGCTTGGCCCCAGCCTAGTAATACACATTCCCCCTACTCCTCCCAACAGACCCCCAGCAATACACACTCCCCATATCCCCCCCACAGACCCCCAGCAACACACACTCCTCATATCCCCCCCACAGACCCCCAGCAACACACACTCCTCATACCCCCCAACAGACCCCCAGCAACACACACTCCCCCTACCCCCCACAGATCCCCAGCAACTCACACTCCCCATATCCCCCCCACAGACCCCCAGCAACACACACTCCCCCTACCCCCCCCAACAGACCCCCAGCAACACACACTCCCCCTACCCCCCCCACAGACGCCCAGCAACACACATTCCCCCTACCCCCCACAGACCCCCAGCAATACACACTCCCCCTACCCCCCACAGACGCCCAGCAACACACATTCCCCCTACCCCCCACAGACGCCCAGCAACACACATTCCCCCTACCCCCCACAGACCCCCAGCAACACACACTCCCCCTACCCCCCCACAGACCCCCAGCAACACACACTCCCCATATCCCCCCACAGACCCCCAGCAACACACACTCCCCATATCCCCCCCACAGACCCCCAGCAACACACACTCCCCATATCCCCCCACAGACCCCCAGCAACTCACACTCCCCATATCCCCCCCACAGACCCCCAGCAACACACACTCCCCATATCCCCCCACAGAACCCCAGCAACACACACTCCCCATATCCCCCCACAGACCCCCAGCAACACACACTCCCCATATCCCCCCACAGACCCCCAGCAACACACACTCCCCATATCCCCCCCACAGACCCCCAGCAACACACACTCCCCATATCCCCCCACAGACCCCCAGCAACTCACACTCCCCATATCCCCCCCACAGACCCCCAGCAACACACACTCCCCATATCCCCCCACAGACCCCCAGCAACTCACACTCCCCATATCCCCCCACAGACCCCCAGCAACACACGCTCCCCATATCCCCCCCACAGACCCCCAGCAACACACGCTCCCCATATCCCCCCACAGACCCCCAGCAACACACACTCCCCATATCCCCCCCACAGACCCCCAGCAACATACACTCCTCATACCCCCCAACAGACCCCCAGCAACACACACTCCCCCTACCCCCCACAGACGCCCAGCAACACACATTCCCCCTACCCCCCACAGACCCCCAGCAACTCACACTCCCCCTACCCCCCCACAGACCCCCAGCAACACACACTCCTCATACCCCCCACAGACCCCCAGCAACACACATTCCCCCTACCCCCCCACAGACCCCCAGCAACACACACTCCCCATATCCCCCCACAGACCCCCAGCAACACACACTCCCCCTACCCCTCCACAGACCCCCAGCAACACACACTCCTCATACCCCCCCACAGACCCCCAGCAACACACACTCCCCCTACCCCCCCACAGACCTCCAGCAACACACACTCCTCATACCCCCAGCAACACACACTCCCCATATCCCCCCCACAGCCCCCCAGAATGACAACACAGCCCCGCCTATTCCCCTCCCCAACACACACATCCACCCAGAACCCATGCAGTAGTGGCCCCAGACGGTGCTGTTTAACAGGCCCTGAGGCTGCAGCACTGCCACTTCAGAGTTTCCAGCCCCTCCCCCATCAGCAACAGTGCTTGCTGCTGCCAGCACTAGGACCCGGAGTCAGCGCTATGACCCGTGGTCAGCGCTCAGACCTGGGTCCATGCTGAGAGTCTGAAGTCGGACTCCATGAGCAAAAACAGCCCCCACCCCTCCCACACACTTGCAGACCCCC